>NC_138903.1:65033603-65633603 GCF_965194825.1 Balaenoptera physalus | reverse complement strand
TTTTTACAGTTTTTTTCCTGTAATTGATTTCGAATCTCATAGCACTGTGGTCAGAAAAGATGCTTGATATGATTTCAATTTTCTTAAATTTACCGCAGCTTGATTTGTGACCCAAGATGTGATCTATCCTGGAGAATGTTCCATGTGCACTTGAGAAGAAAGTGTATTCTGCTGCTTTCAGATCGAATGTCCTATAAATATCAATTAAGTCTATCTGGTCTAATATGTCATTTAAGGCTTGTGTCTACAAATTCAATGCAATCCCTATCAAATTACCAATGGCATTTTTCACAGAACTAGAACAAAAAATTTTACAATTTGCATGGAAACAAAAAAGACCTTGAATAGCAAAAGCAATCTAGAGAAAAAAAAACAGAGCTGGAGGAAACAGGCTCACTGACTTCAGACTATACTACAGGGCTACAGTAATCAAGACAGTATGGTACTGGCACAAAAACAGAAATATAGGTCAGTGGAACACGATAGAAAGCCCAGAGATAAACCCATGCACATATGGTCACCTAATCTATGACAGAGGAGACCAGAATATACAGTGGAGCAAAGACAGCCTCTTCAACAAGTGGTGCTGGGCAAACTGGACAGCTACATGTAAAAAAATGAAATTAGAACACTCCCTAACACCATACACAAAAATAAACTCAAAATGGATTATTTAAATCCATTATCTAAAATCCAAAATCTAAATATAAGGCCAGACACTATAAAACTCTTAGAGGAAAACATAGGTAGAATACTCTTTGACATAAATCGCAGCAAGATTTTTTTTAACCCACTTCCTAGAGTAATGAGAATAAAAACAAAAATAAACAAATGGGACCTAATGAAACTTAAAAGCTTTTGCACAGCAAAGGAAACCATAAACAAGACGAAAAGACAACCCTCAGAATGGGAGAAAATATTTGCAAACGAAGCAACTGACAAAGGACTAATCTCCAAAATATACAAGCAGCTCATGCAGCTCAATGTCAAAAAAACAAAAAAAAACAATCCAAAAATGGTCAGAAGACCTAAATAGACATTTCTCCAAGCCAACAAACACATGAAAAAATGCTCAACATCACTAATTATTAGAGAAATGAAAATCACCACTACAGTGAGATATCACCTGACACTGGTCAGAATGGCCATCAACACAAAATCTGCAAACAGTAAATGCTGGGGAGGGTGTGGAGAAAAGGGAATCCTCTTGCACTGTTGGTGGGAATGTAAAATGGTATGGTCACTATGGAGAACAGTATGGAGTTTCCTTAAAAAAACTGCAAATAGAACTACCATGTGACCCACCAATCCCACTACTGGGCATATACACTGAGAAAACCATAACTCAAAAAGACACATGCACCCCAGAGTTCATAGCAGCACTATTTACAATAGCCAGGACATGGAAACAACGTAAATGTCCATCAACAGAGGAATGGAAAAAGAAGATGTGGTACATATATACAATGGAATACTACTCAGCCATAAAAAGGAACGAAATTGGGTCATTTGTGGAGACATGGATGGACCTAGAGACTGTCATACAGAGTGAAGTAAGTCAGAAAGAGAAAAACAAATATCGTATATTAATACATATATGTGGAATCTGAAAAAATTGGTATAGATGATCTTATTTACAAAGCAGAAATAGAGACACAGACTTAGAGAAGAAATGTATGGATACCAAGGGGGAAAGCGGAGGGTGTGATGAATTGGGAGATTGGGATTGACATATATACACTACTATGCATAAAATAGATAACTAATGAGAACGTACTGTTTAGCACAGGGAATTCTACTTAGTACTCTGTGGTGACCTAAATGGGAAGGAAATCCAAAAAAGAGGGGATATATGTATATATATAGCTGATTCACTTTGCTGCACAGTAGAAATTAACACAACATTGTAAAGCAACTATACTCCAATAATAATCTAAAAAAAAGAAGAATCCAGAGGCCTGCCTCAGACAGCTGGGGCACATATTAGGCAAGAACACCCTCAAATTACTCTTTTAAATGAAAAGCCATTTGGGCATAATATGCACTGAAAGGAAACGTGTGATCCTAGGTATGCTCTTTATTTTGCCCTCTGTCCTTTTGGTCTTCCTCAGCCTTTCTCTGGTCTGCATTGCTCTGACTCCACTCCCAAGATTCCTCTAGAAGGCCCTTAGTAATGAGCTTCTCCCTTCTCCATGTGTTTTACTCATGGCACTGAAATCCTGGGTGTCACACAACGTAAGGCAGCATTGGCTACAGTGAGCTCAGAGGAGGATGCTGGGGCTACCAGCTGTTTCTAGACCCTCAGATAGAAGGAGTGCTTAGGCAGCTGGGATAGCCTGAGGTGGGAGAGGCAGCAGTGGATGATAGGGCAGAGAGCTGCTGTCTGAGCTTGTTGCTGAGATGGCCAGCTGAGAGAGACAGCTGTGTGTTCAGTGGTCCTGAGGAAGTAAAAACTAAGATTGGTATGTCTTCTTTAGGAGACAGTTATGTTAAGGGACCATAGGCACTAAAGCTGCCAAAAATAACACCTTATATTAATTCTATACACCCTCTCTTCTAGAGGATTGAAAGGGCTCCTATGTTTTATTTCATTTGACCTCACAAACAACCTCATGGACTTAGGAAAGGTAAATATTGAAGACCACATAGGACAAATTGCTTCTCCTCCCTGGGCCTCAGAGTTTTCAAACTGGAAATGAGGGCTTGGTCTAGAGCTAATCTCTAAGGTCTTTTCCCGCAGCGACAGTTTCCACGATGGTAACTTTTTCCAGATGGGGAAGTTGAGTCTCAGATACTTTAAAGTGAATTTCCCAAAGCCACACTGTAAATCAGGGACAGAGTGATAACTTCAGGCCAAGCCCTGATTCCTTCCCTTAGATTGCCCTATCAGTGGTCTCTTTGAATAGTGAGGTAAGGGGGACTTTCACTTCCGAACACATGAAGTCTGTGCTCATCCATTCCATTTAACACTCTCCCTCGCCTTCACAGCCCACTCCCTCTCACTTATCAGCAGAGCCTTTAACCTTCCACTTGATGTTGCCTGGGATCCATATCTCCTTTGACTATAGCTGCTTTCCTGGCATATTGTGTGGCTGGATGCAAGTTCATTGCTACCCTTAGAGAGCTAAGTGTGGAGCCAGCACTTTAGTTACATCAGTCAAGGGAGGCAATGGCTCCTGGGTGTGGCAGAGGGTCAGGGTAGGAAGAGCCATTCAAAAATATATTGTGAGGTGCCCACAAAAAGCAAGGAGGGCTGCCGGAAAAGGGCTGACAGAAGGGGCCATGGGGGAAATCAAGAGACAGTGAGTTGATAAAAGCAAATGGATTCAATTATCAATCAGAATGCAGCAGAGAGCCGAGATGACTGAGATTTCTTCAGAGTTGGAGGATAAAGTGGCATTTCTGACTGTGACGGGGATTTAGCTTGGGGAAGGGCAGTAGGGGAAAAATGAAAAGCTTTTATCTTCAGCAGGTTCAGCTTTTGTAGTAAGACATTTAGTTTAAGAAATGTTGTGTGCTGAGTACTGTGAGGGAATAAATTCAGAGAGCCATATTCCCCATATGATTCCTGGAAACCAGTAGGAGTTTGGCTCAAGAAGGGATGGCAGAAGGTGATTTGTGGTGTTGTAACAGCCGCCTTGGAAGCCAAGATGGAAAATTTGTCCCTGAAAGGCTAGGTAGTTGGAGGAGACTCACTGGATGTTTCTGTCCGGAGAAAATCAATGAAACAGAGTAGGGTTTTAAATACATATGGTGGGGGATGGGGGATAGAACACCCAAAAGCACCCATCTTGCAATGGGTCCATTCATTAAATCTTTGGCTTATAGAGTTTGTTAGTTTTGGGCCAAAAGTTCCTGAGGCTCCCAGGGCCTCTCTGTATCTCATCCCAGTGACCCCCTCTTTCATTTTTCTTTGTCCTGTTACTTTTTTCTCTTTTCCATTTTCCTAGTTTTGAGATTAAATTCACTTACCATTTATCAAAGTAATCCATGAACATTTCACAGATTGTGAAAAATATGGAAAAGAAATAATCAACCTTTTGCTTTTAAAAATGACTTACATTTTATTTTGAGTGATTAGAAAAATACTGAAGAACATTTAGAATCAGTAATATAACAAACACACCTGGATCTTTACTCAGAATTGACAAACTTAACATTTTTTTTATTGTGGTAAGAACATTTAACATATCTACCACTTAACAAATTTTTAAGTTTACAGTACAGTATTGTTAACTATAAGCACTATGTTGTACAGCAGATCTCTAGAGGTTATTCATGTTGCATAACAACTGTTACCATTTTTAACATAAAATTTGCTTTAGATTTTTTCCCAGTGGGAGAAATAATACACTAGAGACAAGTTAAATTCTGTCCCCTATTCCTCTCCAGTCATTCACAGAGGCAAAGATGAATTTGGTATGTATTCTTCCATATAATTTATATATCCATAAGCAATATATAGAATTGTCCTGTGTGTTTCTCTTAATTTACATAAATAATATCCTAATGTATGTGTCATTCTGTAGCTAGTTTTCTTTTCCTTCATTCAACATCTTGTTTAGGGATGTATTCCATTTTCCTTTTTACATTTCCTTTTCCCACTCTAACTGTACTGTAGAGCAGTGGTCCCCAACCTTTTTGGCACCAGGGACCAGTTTCGAGGAAGACAGTTTTTCCACAGATGGGAGGAGGGGGGATGGTTCAGGTGGTAACGCAAGGAGCGATAGGGAGTGGCAGATGAAGCTTCGCTCCCTCACCGGCTGCTCACGTTCTGCTGTGCAGTCGGTTTCTTAACAGACCACGGCCTGGTACCGGTACGGGTCTGCGGCCCAAGGGTTGGGGACCCCTGCTGTAGAGCCAATTACATGTACCTTACTTTTTCATGATAATTTTCATGATAAAATAATATCTAATCACATTATAAGAAAATTGGAGAATCCAACCAATTGATAGCTCTTAGGACCAGAGAGCAATTTGCAAAGGCTTTAGGCAGCTCAGCCAGCCCAGTGATTTTGGCTATAAAACACTGAAGAGCAAAATTGGAAGGGTCTCTAGGGACACCACCTTGTCAGTCTCCTACCCCATTTTATGAAGGAGTAACAGAGGCCCAGAGAAGGAAAATTAGTTACAAGGGCACACGTCCATTTAATATTGTACTTGAGACCCCTGGCTCCCTATCCTGTACATGAAAACTTTCCATGGCAAAAAAAGAGAGAAAAAAGAAACCTAAAACTGAAATTGTTTGTTATAAAGACAATCCATTTTAATAAAGTATGGTAAATACAGAAGAGTATTAAAATGAAATCAAGGACTGCCCAATTTAATATTTTTATTTTCTAAACTTTTTTTCCTGTATGTTTTTAATGTTTCTATGGTTGCACCTTCCCTTGCTTTTTTCCCCACTTAACATTGTAATGTCATAATGTACAGTTTTCAAAAGACAGATTTGTACATTGAAATCTTGCCAATGAACAATTTTTAAGGCACACTTTTGCTATGTAGCCATTAAAATAGCATAGGCAGGGACTTATGTAGAGAAAGAAACAAGGACCACGCTATATCCCCCAGCAAGTTTGTTCCTGTCCTTTGACCAGATCTTGTTCTTCTAAACAACAACAACAACAAAACCTCGACTGACATTTTCAGGGTTCCTGCTCCTGAATTATTCATACATAACAGTTAGATTATGGTCTGAAATGGCTTGGGGTATGACCAAGTGATACCCTGACACACCCCTCCACCTCCAAACCAAGGATAAGAGGTGCCTCTGAGGCCCATGGGGAGCCAATTCTGGGGCTTCCAAGCTCAGAGAAGCCACCCCAAGGAAGAGACAATGGTTTGTTTTCTTGTTCTGTGGGGTGAGATCAGGTTCTCAATTTTTCAAAGCTGGAGCACAAACAGGATAACAGTGTTTAAAACTTCCTCAGTATTTATGTGAGAGGGGCATCCATCCCTGACAAAGCCACACCACTTCTACACACACACATACATAGTTAGAACTGTTGAGTACAATTTTGGTTACGCTCATTGTCATATATGCAAAACTACATTCAACTATCTAAACCTGCTGGGAGAGAGGTGATGGGTTATCATTCTAGACAGTTCAATGTGTTTGAAACAATGAAGCACCAAGAGATTAAGCTACTCACTCAAGGTTACATAGCAAGAAAAGCAGGATGCTGAGATTAAAAAATAAAATAAAGTGAAATGAAAGCATCGTTATTCCTGGTCTTGGGTCTTGGAAAGCCAGACCTTAGCCCACTGAAGCTCACCACGCTTCTGCTTTAATCAGTTTAATTCATTGCTAACTTGCCCTTGATGCCTTTGATTCTCTTTAGATGGGCCAAATGTCAAATCACAGTAGTTGTTCAGAAGCACCTGACAGTTTCAATTTTTCAGTTCCAGGCTCTGTTCTTTCACGCAGGGCTGGAAATCCAGGACTCACGATAGTGGCTAACTGCATTTCTGCCTCAAGCTCTCTCAGGGCTGGTATATGTGTGTGTGCGTGTGTGTGTGTGTGTTGACGAGTGAGTGTATGCCTGCAAATTAGTGAGGACTGCAAGATTGGAAATGTTCAAGATTTTAAATTGAAATAATTAAACAAATTCCTCTAAAAAGAACACTCTCCCCAGCCAAAAGATTTTATTTTTAAAGATACTTATTTCTGCAGTTGATTGAGGTTTAGAAATAGGCAGGATGAGACTCAGCAAACGTGTGTTTTGCTGGGACATAGGGTGCTCTTGTTTCCAGGTCATAGAAGACAGCGTTGGAACAAGTCCCAGCTGTGTTTACCCCCAGATTCAAGTTTCAATTCAAGGGAGCTTCTTTCCACACCCCTTTCCCCTCCCCCCAGCAAAAGCTGCAGAGCTAAAGCTGCCTTTATAACAGGGAGTGGCTTTAGGCACTGAGGAGCATTTCCCCTTCAAACTGGGTAGACAACTTCTCTGTGGGAGTCTGAACCTGCCACACCTATCAAAGGCTTTGGGAAATGTGAAGTGGCACTTGCTGCATCTACAGTGCAATGAACTTGCCTGTATGCTGACCAGGTTGGCTGTGGGAAATCTTGCTTTTTTTTGTCTATCCAAAGGCCTCCACTTAACCAATCAGGTCTCAATGCATGGGTGTAGCAGGTATGGGGGGGAGCTGCAGAAATTTCACAACTGTCCTCAGACCCTAGGAGTGTGGCAGACCAAGAAGTCCATTATTCATCTGTTTCCAGTGTCTCAGGTAAGTGAAGATTGCAGTCCTTACTGGGAAAGACAAGAGAGACAAGTAGATGTGGGAGCCTGGAAGAGTTGTAAGGGACCTCAGCCACAGATAAGCGAGATTAGTGCTTCCCAATATTTTCATGCCCTCCCAAACCCTTCCTTTACCTTTTTTCATAAGGCCTAATGCTTCAAAGAGGTTTTTTTTCTCCTGAAAAAGCTACATTTATTAAATAATAGCTTCTCTGTGTTCATACACAACACACACGTGTGTGTCAGAATTTCTAATCAGCATGGACAACCAATATTATTGTGCTTGGTTGCTGTAATTCCAGGCAAAAGCATAGAAACTTGGCATTTAGATAACTAGGGCAGCTGTACGGATAGTTAAGTGCTCTGTTTTCTTTAAAGTTCTGAAATATTGAAAATGACTTGAGGATCCCAATGATTACCTTTGTGATGTTAAGATGACCAGGAACCTCAGGTTGGGAACCACTGATTTAATTACCCCACCCCCGCCTGCCATTTTTGAGTTAGCAAGTAAGTCTTTGGCCAAATAGAAAGTTAATCGTTGAGCTGGAATTAAAACTGACCCAATTGGGGGCCAGTTTGTATCCTTATACTTGGCTTCCCTTATGACTCTTCTGGCCTGTAACTTTGACTCATCTGTGATCATAAAATCTGTATTAGGATTCTCCAGAGAGACAGAATCAATAGTCTGTCTGGCCTAAGGACCAGGAGAGCCAATTGTGTAAGTTGCAGTCCTAGGGCTGGAGAAGACTAATGTCCCAACTCAACAGTCAGGCAGAGAGAGACCTTAATATACATTAAAGGCACATAGGGTGGTTTGGAACTGCCTTGGTATTTGAGACAGGCCCTCAACTTCTGGGAGGGGTATTAAAGGAGCTCTCTCAGTGCATTTATCTGAAGCTCAAAGTCATTCATAGATATGATATACTTAAAGAATACCTACTAAGTATAGGATACTATAGCTGGGACAAGGGAGGTGGTTGGAGTAATAACGGAGTCATAGGTGAGTAAAATACCCCCTGTTTCAGGGAAACTGTTTTATTAGGGAAGAGAGATGTGCACAGGACTATTTCTAAGGCTAGGCGTAAGATAGTCATGCCTCTGAGGGTTGTAAATTGCATTTGTAATACTTTCTTCAGCAGGATTCCCTGGGCCTGAAAGGTGTATAGTGGAACCAGGTAAACCAACAACTGCACTATTCCTAACTGTCTGCTAACAGAAGACAAATGTTGTAAGTTGTGCCTCACTGGTGCTTTGTGAAGCAAATCACAACAAAATTTAGAAGCACTACCACCCTGGCCATCTGTATGCTTACTCATTAAGCCTCACATTGACATCTTGGCCCCAAGTGTTTTTTGCCTCTTAGAAATAACTAGGAAGTCATCTAAATATTGAATAATTTTTATCTGGTACATTAATCATTTTTTCTAGATTACCTTGCCTAGATATATCCATGGACAAGCGACTACTTCCAAAGGCAGTCCATGCCAGATGCTCATTCTTTTTATTTTATTTTATTATTTTTAATTGTGGCAAAATACACATAAAAATTTTGCCATCTTTAACCATTCTTAAGTATACAGTTCTATGGAGTTAAGTACATTCACGTTGTTATGCAGCCATCACCACCATCCATCTCTAGACCTCTTTTCATCTTGCAAAACTGAAACTCTGTACTCATTAAACAGTAACTCCCCATTTCCACCTTCTCCCCAGACCATGGCAACCACTATTCTACTTTTGTCTCTATGAATTAGACTATTTAACGTTCCTCATATAAGTGGAATCATACAGTATTCACTTGTCCTTTTGTAACTGGCTTATTTCATTTAGCATGAAGTCCTCACGGTTCATCCATGTTGTAGCATGTGTCAGAATTTACTTCCTTTTAAAGGTTGAATAATATTCCATTGTATGTTTATATCACATTTTGTTTATCCATTCATCTGTCAGTGGACATTTGACTTGCTTTCACCTTTTGGCTGTTTTGAATAATGCTGCTATGAACAAATATTGCTTTGAGACCCTGCTTTCAATTCTCTTGGGTATATACCCAGAAATGGAATTGCTAGATCATATGGTAATTCTATTTTTAATTTTTTGAGGAACTGCAATACTATTTTCCATAGCAGCTGCATCATTTTACATTCCCACAAACAGTACGTAAGAGTTCCAAATTATCTACATCCTTGACAACATTTGTTATTTTCTATTTTTTAACAATAACCATCCTAATGTTTGTGAGGTGGTTTTAATTGCATTTTTCTAATGATTAGTAATGTTGAGCATCTTTTCATGTGCTTATTGGCTAAACTGTAGGAGTTTTTTATATATTCTACATATTAATCCTTTTTTAGATACATGATTTGCAAATATTTTCTCCCATTCCATGAATTTTCTTTTCATTTTGTTGGTAGTTTCTTTTGATCCACAAAAGTTTTTAATTTTGATATAGTTCAATTTATCTATTTTTTCTTTTCTTGCCTGCTTTTGGTATCATATCCAAGAAATCATTGCGAAATCCAACATTATGAAGCTTTCCCCCTATGTTTTCTTCTAAGTGTTTTATAGTTTTAGCTCTTACATGTAGGTCTATGATCCATTTTGAATTAATTTTTGTATATGGTGTAAGGTGAGGGTGCAACTTCATTCTTTTGCATGTGGATATCCAGTTTTCCCAACACTGTTTGTTGAAAAGACTGCCCTTTCCCCATTGAATGGTCTTGGCACCCTTCTTGAAAATCTTTTGGCCATATAGTGAAAGTTTATTTCTGGGCTCTCTGTTCTATTCCTTTGGTCTATATGTCTGTCCTTATCCCAGTACCAATTTTTTAAAAAATTACTGTAGCTTTGTAGTAAGTTTTGAAATCAGTAAGTGTGATGCCACCAACTTTGTTATTCTTTTCAAGATTGTTTTGGCTATTTGAGATTCCATATGAATTCTAGGATGGATTTTTCTGTTTCTGCAAAAAATGTCATTGGGTTTTTTTAATATAGATTGAATTGAATCTATAGATTGTTTTGGGTGGTTTTGACATCTTAAAAATATTAAGTCTTATAATCCATGAACATGAATATCTTTCTGTTTATTAGTGTCTTCTTTAATTTCCTTCAGCAACATTTTGTACTTTTCAGTGTACAAGTCTTTCACCTCCTTGTTAAGTTTATTCCTAAATATTTTATTCTTTTTGATGCTAGTGTAAATGGGATAATTTTCTTAATTTCCTTTTTGGCTTTTTCATTGTTAGTGTATAGAAACACAACTGAGTTTTGCATGTTGGTTTTGTATCTTGAAACTTTGCTGAATTCATTTATTAGTTCTAGCAGTTTTTTGTGGAACCTTTAGGGTTTTCTATATATATGATCATGTCATCTGCGTACAAAGATAAATTTATTTCTTCCTTTCCAATTTGGATGCCTTTTATTTCTTTTCAGAAAGCCTATTCTTAAGTTGAGATGAAATATGTTTTCTGGTAGCTTTCCCTGTTTTTTTTTTTAATAAACTTCATTTCAGAACAGGTTTAGATCTACAAAATTATTGTGATGATAGTAGAGAGAATTCCTATATACCCCACACACAGTTTCCCCTATTATTAATATCTTCCATTACAATGGCACATTGGTCACAATTAACAAACCAATGTTAATACATTATTATTAACTAAAGTCTATATTCGTATTTCCTTAGTATCCCCATAATGTCCTTTTTCTGTTCCAGTATCCCATCCAGGATACCACATTACATTTAGTCATCATGTCTCCTTTGCTCCTCTTGACTGTGACAATTTCTCAGACTTTCCCTTGACAGTTTTGAGGATTAGTGGTCAGGTATTCTGTAGAATGTCCCTCAGTTGGGATTTGTCTGATGTTTTTGTAATGATTAGATTGGGATAACGTGTTTTAAGGAGGAAGACCACAGAGATAAAGTATTCTTATCACATCATATCATGGGTACATACTATCAACATACTATCAACATGATTTATCACTACTGATGCTGACCATGATCACCTGGCTGAGGAAGTACTTGTCAGGCTTCTCCAGAGTAAAGTTACTTTTTCCTCATTTCCATAATGTACTCTTTAGAAGGAATTACTTTGGGCAGTCTGCACTTTAAGACTGGGGCATTATGCATCACTTCCTTGAGGATGGACTATCTACATAAATTATTTGGAATTTTTGTGCACTGGAGATGTGTCTATTCTCTCTCATTTATTTATTTATTCAGTCATTTATATCAGTATTGGCTCATGGATATTTATTTTAAACTTAGGGTTATAGTCCAATATTACTTTATTTATTTTGTTTCTAAAATTGTTCCAGCTTTGGCCATTGGGTGCTTTTTCAGTTGACTCCTGTGTCCCTTTGACAATACCTCCATCACTGTAGGTTAATTTTTTTCCTTTTGAGCCTGGTTGATTTTTGTTCTGCCTTCTGCCATGAAAAAAACTTAATCTCTCTTGTGATAGGCCTTCAGATTTCTGAAAACAGCCATCATTACCTCCTCTAGTCTGCTCCAGACTAAACATTTCCCACCTGTTCCTTCAGACATTCCTCATGTGGCAGATTTATTGACTCCTTTCTCTCTTAGTTTCTTTCTTCTGGAAACATTCCATTTTGTCAGTTACTTGAACTACCTTCTCCCACTCTTCTTACCCTTCACAACTTTGCATTATAAAATTAGAGAGAGGGCAGTCCCTGGAGGTCCACTGGTTAGGGCTTGGCGCTTTCACTGCCATGGCCCTGGGTTTAATCCCTGGTCAGGGAACTAAAATCCCACAAGCCGTGCAGAGTGGCCAAAAAAAAAAAAAAGATTTGTATAATAAAAAAAAATTTGAGAGAAATCAAAAGTAGTTCCACTTCTGGAATCTATTTGTGATAGTACCTAGTACACAGACTTTATCACTGAATGAATACATGACCCTGTATCAGAATGAAGACCCTAGGGGGAAATATAATGCTTCTGCTTTGTGCAGAGCTTAATGTTTTTCAAAGCCATTTAGAAACTTGTTTCTATGACCCTTCTAATCCCTTTGTGAAGCAGATAGGGCATGTAGCGATATGCCCAGAAAAAGTCTCAGAGAGGGTGCCTTGTCCAAAGTTGCCGTATGAGTTAGACCCCGTTCTCTTGACTCTTACTCCAGTAACCTTTACATTTTGTTTAAACTTTGACTGTGTAGGCTAACATTTGTTTGTCAGACCTTCATCCTTAATCAGAATTGTCTACACATTTGCATATGGGCTGAACTTAACCTCCTGATATAAAATGAAATATGAAAGCTAAGTCTGAAATGCAAACGTTTATGAAAAGTTTTAAAAATAAAAATTGTTTTTGTATGCTAGTAGATGTCAATTGGGTGGTCAAGCCAGAACCTAGAAAGCATATGGTTAGCTTTGGGAATAGAAGTGTGAACAGAACAAAAATGAGTGTTTTCTAATTGTCCTTGCTTGCTGAGGGTATTAGGCAGCTAGCTTTGTCTCTTTTTCAGCACCTATCAAATTCTAATGGAAAGGTGCTGAGGTGCAGCTAATCCTGAACAGTGTATAATCCCCAAATAATTTATACAGCAATATTTTGTCACACATGCACACCCTAGTGCCCAGTCCCTGTTCTTCTATTTCTGAGGTTTCAGAGACTGCACTGGGAGACTTGGCTAAAGGCACCAATTTTTATTCCTGGGATGTCTCTGTTCATTCACAATCAAGGCAAGAAGATAGTAAGTCTTGTCATGTGGGCTAGAACTGAGATGTGGTGAAAAAAGAAAGCTAGAAAACTTTTCTCTCTTTCTACCTGACCACTCCCTCAATCTTAAAACCAGTTTGTACAAACCAGAAGTTGTGTTGTATACAGAATATTTCAGATCACAACTCTCCAGAATGAATGGTTGCTATACCCAAAAAGCCTGCTGCCTTCAAGGAGTCATCAGTTGAAAAGAGCGCGCTAGCTGTCTGCGGTGCCACCTACTGGCCAGAGTGGGCTGAAGGAAGTAATGTAACATTTGGAAGGAAGTGGTCTGAGGTTTGGCTGGCAAATGGGAAAGGCTGAGTTTCAGGGCTGAGGGAGGGGGAGTACCCAGAGAAGGAGGAGGGCAGCAAAGGGATTGAGAGCTAGATTTTTCAACTCTGGTGATAAAGGACGGAGGCAGGGAGTACGTGGGTATAGACACAAATCCCTACTCCAAGAGTAGAGCTTGGTGAGGATGATCTCTTAGCTTTAATATTTTATGGATCTCTGAGATGGAGGGATGATAGAGGAACCTGGGAATCATGACTAAGTAGTTGTTCTGCTATAGGAAAAGGGGAGATGGGGCTGGCTCTTAATTATTTGAAGCTATGAACTTTACTTCTTTGCTACCTGAAGGAGATTCTGAGGTAAATTGAGTGAGGATTATGAATTCTGCTGATATGATTCTTTTTACTTGAGGAAAAACTAAGTCCTTTGGAAACTTGAACTTTTAAATTCTCCTTTACCCCCCAAAGTATTAGTCAATGTAAATGCAATCAATATGCTCCTTCCCTGCATAGGGGTAGCTAAGTTAATGGCAGAGCCAGGTAATGACTCCAGGTCCAAATGGCCCTGACTAACCCTGGTGGTTGGGCAGCTTTGAATAAATGTAGGAGATAAGAATTTCTGCAAAGGGTCTGATGAGCCTCAGTTAAGACTGAGGAAAAGCTTCCACACCATCCATAGATGTTATCTGATTGTGTGTACATGGGTGCTGGATATTTTTTAAATCTTCCAACTTACCTGAACCCAGTCTTGCCATCTCTGTCTTGGGTGCCATATCTCCTCATTCTCTCATCTCTTCTCTCTCCCATGTTTGTTGAATGCACAAGATTGAGTATAATAATGTTGCACATAGAATGAAATGCCTTGTTTAGCTGTGACTTTAAGGCCAGGTGTAAGATAATCTATGTAAGTCTTAGCTCCCTCATTAGATGAACTCTTTAAAAAAACGTGCAGGCGAGAAACAAGAAAACTTTTAGATTATTATTCTTCCATTTGTTCTGCAGCCTGAGGACTTAGAGCTAGGTGGCAAAGATAGATAATAAACTTTAAAAAAAGCCAAGTCCCTTTTCTTCCTTGTGCCTTAGCTTCTTGAATGATAAAATGAGACATATTCAGTTTTCTATTGTCTAAAGTCATCTGCTTTGTGGATTATTCAGACTCTTGTTTCTTCATCCTTCAGCTGTTCAGTGTCACTTCTACCAAAACATATATATATATGGGATTTTTTTTTCTGATTTTACCAGAAGAGCAGTGCCAGGCTTAGGCATGTAGGGGAAAACAGAAAAATGGGGGGGCAAAAATCAGTCCACTTTCTAATACTTCCTTCATACTTAAATCAGCATCTTTACTTTAAAAAATAACTGTCTAGTTCTTCCTCCTTGCTCACCCCTACTCCCATGCATATATATCCTCTCCCTTTCCCTCTCCACCTCTCCCTCCTCAGCAAATCTGGTGGAGAGACTAGTCTGACGCCTCAAAAATCCTCTAATTCTAAAAAAGAAACTAAACTCTGCCTCTGACATTCCATTCCCCCTATGATTTTAATTAGGTATAAATTCTCCTATGCTTGCTTTGAAACATGCCTCAGGATCTTAGGGAGATGGCAGGCAGATGGGGTATTAATGCAGGGTGATGTTTCTCACTTCACGGTGCCCATGCAACATTTATTGTCATTAAAATAGTGTCATTCAAATGAGGTGGCTGATGTTGGAAAATGAATGCAAAGTTGATCATTGTTCTGTGGATTCGAGCTTTGATGAAGAAGCTGAATTAGAGGCAGCACTTCAACTCTGCTTATGCAATATGTATCAATATCTGTATCACTCAATAGTGAAACCCTGGAGACTCTGACAGGAGGACAAAGCTTCTAAGGTATATTAGGGTGGTGGGAATAAAAATACCTGCCTCTCCTATTTTATCAGGCTGTGGGGAGAATGAGGAATATACTATGTGTACTGTAGCCTGAGTGCCTAGAAAGAAAAATGTGGATGTTTTATTAGCCCTGTGTAAGATCTTTGGTTAATTCCCCAGAGCCCTGTAGAATCCTGGAAGCCTTATAACTAATTTCTCTTTCCCCTTCTCAGGTTTTTGTTTTCCCCTGGTGCCCAAGTTAAAAAAAAAAATTGATTCCTTTCTATTTTGTGTTTAGCTTTTGTCCCTCTGCATTGAGGCTTTGAATTCAGAAAACCTCTTTGGTATGGCTGTCCACTGATGGTTAGGCTTAAACATTAAACAACCTTACAGAGCTAATTAGGTTTTATGGCCTATGGCCCAGTCAACTAATTTTGCTTCATAGAATTTCTGAGCGAAAAAAATACATATTTAGGACTTGGTAAAACTTCCCTCAAAATAGCTTCTTGTACATGCAAGTATTGCTGACCCTGGGGAAATGTTTTGTGTTAGCCCAGCTTGCAAATATGCAGCTTTCTGTGCCATATTCTTTACGACTTCACTCCAGGTTGAGCTGTGAAAAGGTGAGGGGAACAGGAGCCATTTTGGAGAAGTAGAATAAACTGAATTCAAATGTCTAAAGAACACAACTTGATTAATTCAAAACGGAAGCCATGGACTCCCCAGTCTTATGCTCCACAGCAATAATTTCTCCTTGGCCAGAGGCCTAAAAATCTTTGTCCAAATCTCATACTCTTTCCTGGACAGATTCATCGAGTCAAACCTCCAGTTGCTTGGGGGTTTTTTTCTGCATCATCCCATATTTAAGTTAAGCTTTAAAATGAGAGCTATTAAATAGTAAAACAAACAAACACACAACAATAACAGAACATTATGTCCTGGCCCTCAGAGGTCAATTTAATGCGATTAGCGGCATAAAACTTCACAAAGGCTTTTGCTGGAGGATTACCAGAAACAGCATCATTCAATATGTTACCACGCTTTGCCATTCTTCCACTTTGGCATTATTTATTGATGTAGCAGAAGCACAATACTTGTACCTATTAAACCTTTTAGTTTCCTTTCAGCTTTTCCTTAGTAAAAGTGGAACAGCACCATTATTGTTAAACCCTTCTCAAGGCCAAAAATTCTCCTGAATATTGTTTACATCCCTGGTTACAAAGGCGAGTACTGAGGCGGAGCTGCTCTGCCTGCTTTGATTCATATCAAGGGTAACACTGTGTGTGTGTGTGTGTGTGTGTGTGTGTGTGTGTGTGTGTGTGTGTGTTCACGAAGGAGTGGGTAGTGAATGGAACGAGTTTTAAGGAAGGAGGAGGAGGGTGCTGGAAGGAAAAAAAAACTTTCAATGAATTGAAACTGCATAATGAAAAGATTCTGAAATTTAATTACAAAAATGGCTGTGTTTTTTCTCTCACCTCCTCCTCTCTCTCCTTTCTTCCTCCCCACCCTGCCCAAAAGCACTGAAGTAAAGTGAGACTGTCAGATTGAAGCCACACACCCACTCTAGGTCTGTTTTGAGAAAGGGAGTTTTTTTTCTCCCCTTATTTACTTTGTGGCTCTGGCAGAATGGATACTGCAAGATGCAGTTACGGTGTGGAGACTTGCCACTGTTTGGCTTGTTCCCCTCCCCTGTGCTGCTCTCCGGTCTGGCAAGCAGGGTCAAAGCTTAAAAGGCTTGCTGTGGCCAAGTTTCTCACCATCTCTTGTGGTTTCACACTTGGTCACTGAGTATTCATTCAGTCACTGTCCCTCTGCCATATGGCCTGAAAGAGTTGGAGATTTAGTTTCCAAGTTTGGAAATCCTCAGGTGTTGCAATGGAGGGTGGGTTTGTCCTTGTGGCTGCAGGTCCTGTTGAGAATTTTTGGAAAAGGAATAAAATGCCTTTCTAACCAAGTAATCAAGAATATGTTTGTGAACATGTATGTAATTCAAATGATGCATTTTGGGGCACAACTACATTGTTTAATATTGGGGTTTCCCTTTTTAATTTTTGTCTAGGACTCTATTTAGAGTGCCTGTACCTGACTCCCTTAATGGTTTTTTCAGGCTAGTTGTCAATTTCCAACTGCTCTAAAATGTAGCTTCTGTATTTTCTTGGTCTCTCCTGGCTTCTGTTCTTCTACAGTTTGTGTTCTCTCCTCAAAATAAAATTGCACCTAATTAATAAGGGTAGGTGGGTATTCAGTTTTAATACTGTCCATGAAACCCTGTCTCCTACACCCACTCTGTTAGGAATATCTTCCTCACATGCAACACATACCTCTCCTGTAGGTAGTTGAGAGAGACATGTAAGTCTAGGATTAAAGACCTAGGATAGGATCAGAGTCATCAGGCATGCAACCAAGATGGGGACAAGGATCTATGGGACAAGAGCTGGAATGTGTACTGTAGTGAGCTGTAGAGCGGAGGAAGAAACTGAGTACAAGTTTGGTGGAAGGAGAGAGAAATTAAGTCAGGAAGCACCTGCAGCAGGCAGACAGTGAGAAGGAAACTAAAGCAGACTCATTGAACACCCCTTGTTGCTCCCTCTGTTCTTATTAAGTTACCCTTCAGCTATCTCTGAGATGTATACAACGTAGATCTTTCAACTCATTCCTTTAATGAATTTTATCACTTTCATGGTCTTTTTTAGCTCTCTCTTTTTCATGGCCTTTGGGAGCCCAGAACTAGATGTGCTACCTTAGGAAGAATTTGATCAGTGCTCTGGGAAGATGGATTTACCATCCTGGCTTGTATTTTTATACATGCAATCACAGGTACACTCAGCAACCACCTTACTGACTTATTTTCTTTATAGTCCATTCTGATCCTGAAATCCTTTGAGTGTTACATTTCTCAATCTGATCTTAACAGGGAGATAGATAGATAGATAGGGTTCTCAGGTCAAATATGTTTAGGAAATAATGGATTAAACAAAATAAAACAATTTCTTTACTACATGTCTTCCCAGAGTCTTTCTGTTCGTTATATTGTGACTCTAAGATGCAACTTCTCCCAAACTCATTTGCTGAAAATACCTATTAGCATTTTGAGAAATACTTGTGTTCCAAGGCACACAGTTTGAGAAAGACTATTTTTGAAATTTAGAGGACATGAAGCTTTTAAGTCAAATGATGTTTCCTTTATAATTTTGGTTCCCATGCCCATTTGGTCTTTGCCACTTCTGTACCCTAACAAAAGGAAACATTTTACCATCTGATGTTAGTACTTGGCATCCTTCCATCTCACTGTTGTTTTCATTTTCAAAGCCTAACAAGTTGTTTTCCCATCCCATTCCATTCTTTTCTGCCTTTCCACTTTGGCCCTGGGAATTAAAATATCCCATCCTTCCCCTCAGCTTATTTCTTCCTCTCAGTTTTGCAGACCTGGACATTAACAGAAATAATAAAACACATTATAATTGTATAGTGCTTTCTATTTTCAAGGTACTTTCACATTCATGATCTCATTTGATCCTCTCCACACCTCAGTAGGTAAGCAGAGCATGGATTATTACCCCATCATGACCATACAGCTAACTAAGGACAGAGACAGTAAGGTTTTTTAGATGAATAAATTCTACTACAGTTAACCTACCATCAGTTCTCTAGTCTAATTCCTTTCTTGCTATTTTTGGGAATGGAAAATATATATATTCACATATATATGAATTTGCTTGGCAAATATGAAAATTTGCTGAGACAGCAAATGTGAAAAATTGTTTGGCAGGAAATCACATGTGGAGGGGTCCAACTGGGTCACTTGGTACTTGAACACTATGTGGGAAACTATGTCAGAAGGAAGCCAAGACAATCCTAGATTAGGCCGTCATAGGGAAGACTCATTACTAGGTGGCAGGGATACTTTCCTTTTGTTGAGAGGGACTTCTGGTTATGAAAATCTCTGACCTCCTCCCTGACTCTGTACTAAAAGGATTGACTAGTTAATCTTGCATCTATTTTTTGTAATGTGGCAATTTGTGCACTGGTTGGAGTCATTCTGGGCAAACCCTTTTGGTCTAAGTCAGTGTCTTCAAGGGGAAAGAGGAAAAATTTTCCCTTTGGGACATTTAGCAATGTCTGAAGACATTTTTGACCACAACTAGGTGGAGGGGTTGCTGCTGGCATCTAATGGGTACAGGGCAGGGATGCTTCTAAACTTTCTACAGTTGATGGGAGAGGCTTGCCATTGCTACCACCCCCCAGCCCACGACAAAGAATTATCTGACCCACGATGTTAGTAGTGGCCAGCTCGAGAAACTCTGATCTAGGTGAAGAGCCTGAGTCCCATAGAAGTTGTTTTGATTTGGTCTCTGCTTTTCCTCCCTTACTTGCTCTGTGTATGTGTGTGTGTGTGCATGTGCACTCATCTGTGTACGTGTGTGTATGTTGGGGGTTATCCATGTAAGTAAATATAGGAAAGCCTTTCAGAGCACCTGAATACTATCACTGTACTGTGAAGAAATGAGTGCAAATCATGGTGAACTTAAGGGGACATTCACTCGAGATTTTGGGTTCCTCTGGGATTGTAGGTACAGTGCGCACACCTGAGGACACAGAATCATCTGCCAACACTTGCCTGGACATGTCTCTTTGTCTGTCTGTCTCACTTTTGACTCTAGCGGTTCCCAGACTTCATATGCCTCAATTGCTACTTGTAGAGTAGGCATCAGGGGCTGCTATCAGTTTTAGGATACGAATCTGGCCGGAAAAGCCTAGAAGCTGTCTGAAGAGGTGCTGCTGGGATTTGAGGATGGATTGGGTTCTTTCTCTTAGGTTGAGATGAGAGGAAAAGTGAGAGATGGCACCTGTGATGGTTGCCTAGGCTTTTCTCCAACAGTCTTATGCATAAAAAGATACTGTGATGAACCCAAGCACTGCAGTTGTGAACATGCAGGATCCAAGGAGAGAGCAGCGCACATGGGAGGAAGGGGTGCAGCCATTTGGTGTGCAGAAGGGATGCCTGAGCATCTGAGTATGTGTTTGTTGTTTTGTATGTGGGCTTCAATTCAAAGCCCTTTCATTTGCGTGATAAATAATTTCCTATCTGCTCCTAATTTCCATTGACTAATGGTGATTAACCTTTTCAATTTTGACATTATTGATAATAAATGAAGCTCATTCTTTTAGGCTTTACTATAGTGCTGGTTTTTGAGTAGAAACAAAGACTGAGATAAGAATTCCTTCTGTGCAGCCCTGAAAGGATTACAAACTCTTGTAAAGCCTCTACCTACAGTGCACAAAAGCCTCTACCTAGCCTCTACCTACAGGGGTGGGGCTCTGTGAATGACCAAATATTGTAACCAAGGCCAAGTGTTGGTGAAGTCCTGGAAACCTGGCCCTTTTCAGTTTCCCTCCTTCCCTCTTCTCTTAGACCATCCTCATTATGTCAGATGAAATTCATAGGTGGCACAATGCTGAGTTCTGAGTTCTGCTGGTGAAAGAGGGAGTTTAGTCTGTGGCCTTCCTTGGGAAGTTATGTTTGATTTCCATTCCTTCTCCTTTTCTGTCCCCTCTGAATTTGTGTCGGGTTTCTGCATTGGGAGGGTGTAAGGTAAGGTGATGCGGAAATGAGATAGTCCTCTAATTGTAGTCTGCCTTGCATAAAAACTCCGTCATTTGAAATAGATGCACTTAAGTTCCTAAAGGTCAGGAGTTGTAGTTGAGCCTTCAGCCATTAGCATATACGATACAGTTCAATGGTGAGTACTTATGAATTTATACACGCATGCATAATATTGGAGATATTTTGTTAGTATGATAATTAGAGAATGCATTTGATTATCAATATAAGATCATTTCTTCATTATCCACGACAAAGGAGAAAAGCAGTGGTACAAGTAATCCCAAGTATCAGGTAATTTTAAAAGTCTTTTCTGTTGAGTTTTAAAGTATATTATTATGATTTTTTTTAAATGAGCTTCACCTACATGTGTCAGGAGAATATGGGAAGTCAGAGTGGATTAAAAAGAAAATAAAATATCAAATAATCCACAGGGAAATAGCTATGAGTAACAAATAGTTCAATTATGTAGTCTACAGATATTATGACCAGTGTTCAGCAATGGCTCAATATCAGACCACAGTTCTAAATGTCAGTGCATTCTTGAAACGGGAGTGCTCTTTACTATGTACTCTTTGCATGGCTTTCCTGAAATTTACTTCCCTGGTGTTTTCACATACTAAATATTGCAACCCTGTTTTTTAAGTGATAATTGTCTACAATTCTAACATTTTTCCCCTTGATTTTCTCTTTACTTTCTTCTCCCTAGCCTCTTTCCTCCTACTTTTACACCATCATCTAAAAATAATTCCTGATGCACTTATCATAGATATATAATATGTCTAGGTGTAGAGCTCTTTGAGTCTTCCCTACTTGGAATTTGTGAGCTTTTTGGATGTGTCGATTAACGTTTTTCATTAAATTTGGAAAGATTTTGGCCATTATTTCTTCAAATATTCTTTCTGCCCCCTTTGTACTCTCCTCTCTTCTGGGGCTCCCATCATGTGTATGCTGGTGTCCCTCAGGTCTGTAAGGCTCTGTTCATTTTTCTTCATTCTTTTTTCTTTCTTTTTCCTTAGACTTGTTAATCAAAATTAACCTATCTTCAAGTCCATTGATTCTTCTGCCTGCTCAAATGTGCAATTTTACTCTTCTAGTGAATTTTGCACTTCAGTTTTAGTTTTCAATTCCAGAATTTCTATTTGGTTCATTTCATAATTTCTATGTCTTTATTGATATTCTCCATTTAGTGAGATATTACTTCCTTTAGTTCATGAAAATATTTATAATAGCCAACTTAAAGTCTAGTAAATTCAACATTTGGGCTGCCTCAGGAACAGTTTCTATTGATTGCTTTCCTTTTTATCCAGTGTGTGGGCAATACTTTCTTGGCTTTTGCATATCTGGTAATGTTTTTGGTTGTTGTTGCTGAAACTGGATGTTTTAAATGATACAGTGTGGCATATCTGGAAATCAGATCCTCTCCTACCTCCTCAGGGTTTGTTGTTGTTGCTTGTTTTCTGAACTAATCTGCAGAGTCTCTATTCTTTGTCCTTTCCCCCATTTTTCCCTTTGGTAATCACAAGTTTGTTTTCTATGTCTGTGGGTCTGTTTCTGTTTTGTAAATAGGTTCATTTTTATCCTTTTTTTTAGATTCCACATATAAGCGATATCATATGGTATTTGTCTTTCTATGTCTGTCTTACTTCACTTAGTATGATAATCTCTAGGTCCAACCATGTTGCTGCAAATGGCATTATTTCATTCTTTTTTATGGCTGAGTAATATTCCATTGTGTGTGTGAGTGCGTGTGTATCCCCCACATCTTCTTTATCCATTCATCTGTAGATGGACATTTTGGTTGCTTCCAGGTCATGGCTATTGTAAATAGTTCTGCAATGAAAATTGGGGTGCATGTCTCTTTCTGAATTATAGTTCTCTCTGGATATATGCCCAGGTATGGGATTTTGGGATCATTTGGTAACTCTATTTTTAGTTTTTTAAACAATGCCTCCTGTCTTTGAGAAGATAAACAAAATTGATAAACCATTAACCAGACTCATCAAAAAAAGAGAGAAGACTCAAATTAATAGAATTAGAAATGAAAAAGGAGAATTAACAACTGACACTGCAGAAATACAAAGGATCATGAGAGATTCCTGCAAGCAACTATATGCCAATAAAATGGACAACCTGGAAGAAATGGACAAATTCTTAGAAAAGCACAACATTCCGAGACTGAACCAGGAAGAAATAGAAAATATGAACAGACCAATCACAAGCACTTGAAATTGAAGCTGTGATTAAAAATTTTCCAACAAACAAAAGCCCAGGACCAGATGGCTTCACAGGTAAATTCTATCAAACATTTAGAGAAGAGCTAACACCTATCCCTCTTAAACTCTTCCAAAATATAGCAGAGAGAGGAACACTCCCAAACTCATTCTACGAGGCCGCCATCACCCTGATACCAAAACTAGACAAAGATGTCACAAAGAAAGACCAATATCACTGATGAACATAGATGCAAAAATCCTCAACAAAATACTAGCAAACAGAATACAACAGCACATTAAAAGGATCATATACCATGACCAAGTGGGGTTTATCCCAGGAATGCAAGGATTCTTCAATATATGCAAATCAATCAATGTGATACACCATATTAAAAAATTGAAGGGGAAAAACCATATGATCATCTCAATAGATGCAGAGAAAGCTTTTGACAAAATTCAACACCCATTTATGATAAAAACTCTCCAGAAAGTAGGCATAGAGGGAACTTTCCTCAACATAATAAAGGCCATATATGACAAACCCACAGCCAGCATCGTCCTCAATGGTGAAAAACTGAAACCATTTCCACTAAGATCAGGAACAAGACAAGATTGCCCACTCTTACCACTATTATTCAACATAGTTTTGGAAGTGTTAGCCACAGCAATCAGAGAAGAAAAAGAAATAAAAGGAATCCAAATCAGAAAAGAAGAAGTAAAGCTGTCACTGTTTGCAGATGACATGATACTAAACATAGAGAATCCTAAAGATGCTACCAGAAAACTACTAGAGCTAATCAATGAATTTGGTAAAGTAGCAGGATACAAAATTAATGCATAGAAATCTCTGGCATTCCTATACACTAATGATGAAAAATCTGAAAGTGAAATTAAGAAAACACTCCCATTTACCATTGCAACAAAAAGAATAAAATATCTAGGAATAAACCTACCTAAGGAGACAAAAGACCTGTATGCAGAAAATTATAAGACACTGATGAAAGAAATTAAAGATGATACAAATAGATGGAGAGATATACCATGTTCTTGGATTGGAAGAATCAACATTGTGAAAATGACTATACTACCCAAAACAATCTACAGATTCAATGCAATCTCTATCAAACTACCACTGGCATTTTGCACAGACTTAGAACAAAAAATTTCACAATTTGTATGGCAACACAAAAGACCCCGAATAGCCAAAGCAATGTTGAGAAAGAAAAACAGAGCTGGAGGAATCAGGCTCCCTGACTTCAGACTACACTACAAAGCTACAGTAATCAAGACAGTATGGCACTGGCACAAAAACAGAAATATAGATCAATGGAACAGGATAGAAAGCCCAGAGATAAACCCACACACATATGGTCACCTTATCTTTGATAAAGGAAGCAAGAATATACAATGGAGAAAAGACAGCCTCTCCAATAAGTGGTGCTGGGAAAACTGGACAGCTACATGTAAAAGAATGAAATTAGAACACTCCCTAACACCATACACAAAAATAAACTCAAAATGGATTAAAGACCTAAATGTAAGGCCAGACACTATCAAACTCTTAGAGGAAAACATAGGCAGGACACTCTATGACATAAGTCACAACAAGATCCTTTTTGACCCAGCTCCTAGAGAAATGGAAATAAAAACAAAAATAAACAAATGGGACCTAATGAAACTTAAAAGCTTTGGCACTGCAAAGGAAACCATAAACAAGATGAAAAGACAACCCTCAGAATGGGAGAAAATATTTTCAAATGAATCAACGGACAAAGGATTAATCTCCAAAATTTACAAGCAGCTTATGCAGCTCAATATCAAGAAAACAAACAACCCAATCCAAGAATGGGCAGAAGACCTAAATAGACATTTCTCCAAAGAAGATATACAGATTGCCAACAAACACATGAAAGAATGCTCAACATCATTAATCATTAGAGAAATGCAAATCAAAACTACAATGAGGTATCATCTCATACCAGTCAGAATGGCCATCATCAAAAAATCTACAAGCAATAAATGCTGGAGAGGGTGTGGAAAAAAGGGAACCCTCTTGCACTGTTGATACAGCCACTATGGAGAACAGTATGGAGATTCCTTAAAAAACTAAAAATTGAACTACCATACGGCCCAGCAATCCCACTACTGGGCATATACCCTGAGAAAACCATAATTCAAAAAGAGTCATGTACCAAAATGTTCATTGCAGCTCTATTTACAATAGCCAGGACATGGAAGCAACCTAAGTGTCCATCAATAGGTGAATGGTTAAAGAAGCTGTAGCACATATGTACAATGGAATATTACTCAACCATAAAAAGAAACGAAACTGAGTTATTTGTAGTGAGGTGGATGGATCTAGAGTCTGTCATACAGAGTGAAGTAAGTCAGAAAGAGGAAAACAAATACCGTATGCTAACACATATATATGGAATCTAAAAAAAAAAAGTTCATGAAGAACCTAGGGGCAAGACGGGAATAAAGACACAGACCTACTAGAGAATGGACTTGAGGATACAGGGAGGGGGAAGCTTAAGCTGGGACAAAGTGAGAGAGTGGCACGGACATATACACTACCAAATGTAAAATAGATAGCTAGTGGGAAGCAGCCGCATAGCACAGGGAGATCAGCTCGGTGCTTTGTGCCCACCTAGAAGGGTGGGATAGGGAGGGTGGGAGGGAGGGAGATGCAAGAGGGAAGAGATATGGGGACATATGTATATGTATAACTGATTCACTTTGTTATAAAGCAGAAACTAACACACCATTGTAAAGCAATTACACTCCAATAAAGATGTTAAAAAAATAAAAATAAAAAAAGAATGCCTCCTGAATTGCTGCAAGCCTTGGTTAATTTCCAGAATTCCAAAAATCTTAATTTCTGACAGTGTTTGCCAGTGGTCTCATAGGTTGGATGAAAGAGGGGATTTTCTGAGTTCTTTATTCTATCATTCCTGCTGATTGTCACTCTGAATTCCTAGATATATAATTTGACTTTTCTGTTTTTGGTGGAGAATTGGGATAGTCCTTTTAGTGGGACCATTTTTAAATTTTTTATTTAGAAATAATTTCAGGTTTATAGAAATTTTCCATAAAGTAATACAAAGAATATCTGTATACCCTTTACCCAGATTCACCTATTGTTAATATTTTGCCTCACTTGACTTATCACTTTTTCTTGTGTGTGTGTGTATGTGTGTAAGTGTGTGTGTGTGTGTGTGTGTGTGTGTATAATCTTTCCATTTCAGAATACCTTGCATATATCATGGCTCCTTACCCTAACTACTTTAGTGTATGTTTCCAAAGAATAAGAAAATTATCTTAAATAATCACAGTACAGTTATCATATCCAGTAAATTTAACATTGAGATGACACTTTATCTTCTGTATTCCTATTTTGTCAATTGACCCAATAGTATCTGTTACTTTTTTTTCCAATTCAGGATCCATTCTAGGTTCATGTACTATATCAGTTGTGATGTCTCTTTAGTCTCCTAAATGGATCCCCCTATTTGCTTGCAAGTTCACAAGGGAGAAGAGCCATAGTAATTTTTCTAGGAATAATATTTCAAAAGATTGACTTAAATAATGGCCTAGGAAACTCTCCATTTCTCCTTCTTTCTGAAACCTCTCACCCCAGGTCCAAAAGAGTCGTCAGGTTAGCAAAAAGGGAGAGTTATGTAGCCCTCTGGATTCAGGTATTTTCTGAGAATCTTCCTAGGCAATGGCATTCTCCTGCTTCTCTCTTTTAGTTTACTGTCTCAAACCTATCTCCTTTCTCTTCTGACTGCTATCCCTTTGGTACGAAACACATGACAGATATGATTTGCTTGGGTTTAATTTGTCACAGCATATCTGACTGCGGAGCTTCACAAAATAGCTGGGGACCACAGTGAGCTTTCCTTCCAGGAGACCTTGTTAATTAAATTTTGTTTAAAGGAGCCCAGGTGGACTAGCAAAGATCTTTCTTTTTTCCAAGCCAAAATGTAGCAGGCATTTCCCAAAGAGACCTCATCTATGCACTCCTTTGTGAAAATCAATTAGTGTTATGAATGTCTGATAGCTTTCCTAAAACAACTAAAATTTGTCATGATGGGAAAGTCTACGAGAGAAATCTCTCTGCCTTCATTTTTTGCCCCTCAATTATCTTCTGGAATATTCTACTCCCCAAATATTAATTTGAAGTGGTTATTTTCTAGTGGACAACACATCAGACCCTTCGCCAGTGCTCCGTAACCTAGCCCTCCCAATGTTTTTTCCACCCTTCATTGTCTTACCTGCCTCCCTCCAGTATACACACACGTTTATGGCCTGAAGCTTATGACTGCCTTGGGTCTGAAGACTTCCATAATCTGCTTACTCATGTTACCATAGCCTGCCTGTCCCTTCCTAAATTATCTTAACCAGTAAAAATCTTGTTTAAATTGGTCCATTTTTTATTTGTGTAAAAATGCCTTTTAAAATTAATTTTTAATCATTATCTAATTTTAGTTGATTCAATACAAATTTGCTATCTAACAGAATTCTGTAGCTTTAACTTAGTATTTCTCAGCACTGTATCCATTGTGCTTTAGAGATCTCAGGGGTTAGGTGCTTCAGTTTGAAACCTTCCATTTTTATAACACTTCTAAATGGTTAAATGTCAGGTATCCTGCTTTTGGATGACTTGTTCTTCATTGATTATGTTCTTGCCCTTTTCTGCCTCTTCCCCTCCCCACCCCCCGTCCATACTATTCTATCCATCTGTGGACTACTCATCTTTCACCTCTTAATATTGAAATCTTTACCATTCTTATCCTAGTTAACCAAATTATACACTCTGAGAAGATGGAGACCTTGTTTTGTTCATTTTTAAACCTTACATGGTGCTAAGTGATGGTGCCTTGATACAGTAGGTGCTAAATGTTGAATGCCTAAATATTGAATAACCGAATTGTATTGAAAAACTGAACTATGCTTCAGTGAAGCTTTCCTTGGTAATGCAGACGATGCTGTTCTTGTTTGTCTAAATGTCTATAGCCCTTTTACCTCTCAAGGTGTACTATATCACAAGCTGTTTTGAACTGTATGTATACATGTATATACTTAAATTTTTTTTCCTGAGACCCTAAATCCATAAGGGTTAAAAGTCTTCTGGAATGAGTCTTCATTAAAATTATGAAACTTTTATGGCAAAATATCAGTGAAATGGATAGGACATTTTTATTAGTTGATATATCTATGGATCAATATTAATTTATTGGCAGAGTATGACAGGTTTAGCATCAGTTTTCTTCATTTTTTTAAGATATAAGTGATCATAATTTTGCTCATGTAATGGAATGGGAATAGAACTTTTGTTTATCAATATTACCCAATTCTTTGAATTCCTTTCAAGTTATTTGCCACGAATTACAATGATCTATTATCAAAATTATTTTAATGATTTATAAGCTGAACATCCTTCTTTAATTTTGTTTAAAGAATTAGATGCTATCTGCCTTGCAAAAGTTTGTGTTACCCAGTTGATAGAATAATTGACTTTTTCAACACCCACACTGATATTTGGAATTATTCCTTTATTTAGTGCCCTGGAGGTTTTTATACCCTGGGACTTTGCATGTGTTATGATTCAGAAGAGGTGAGAAGTATACGTTTCTTTAATAAAGATGGGGAAGGGCCCGCAGTTAAAGGAGACTTCTTTTTCACATTCTTTCTAAGGCAGTTCAGTTTTAGGAAAGAATACAGATGCAAGTTAAATATCTTCCAGTGAATTCCCTTGAAACTATCATTGCTTCCTTATTCACTGAAAAATCTTCATGATACAGGCCACAGTTTTAAGACCACTGCTCTATAGCATTTAGCACATTCCTGTGATTTCTGAATACTCCAAAAGGAGTAAATCAGTGCCTATATTAATTAGAACTGTGGAATGGAAGTGTTACTACTAGAATCCTTGGGTTGGTGTGTCATCATCATCAAGGTGGGTCGAAGACACCCCACCTTAATCCCGAACGGATGAGAATATCACCTGTTTTTAAAGATATCTCTGAAGCAAAGATGCCCTGCCTTCTTCCTGTTTTCCATACTTATGCCTAGCATCTTTCATTCTCAAAATAATATCTCATTAAAAGTCTGTAGTTTTATAGGCTTATATTTTTTGTTTTAAAATAGTTACATTGTAAGTTATACTATCTTTATAGGTAGATGTGGTTGAAAAAATGAAATTTGTGCCCATTTGCCTATTCAACTAATATCCCTATTGTCTTTGTAAGCATATTAACAATTACTACCATTTTTAAATGTTCAGGTTTTTTTTAACGAAGACTTCCTTATTAGTTTTTTTTTTTTTTGCTATTTCGAACTTTTTATGAGATGTTGATGTGTCTTTATTTTTTAAGGATTGATTATTGTAGTGGGTTAAATGGTAGCCCTCAAGAAGATCATTTACATCCTAATCCCCAGAACCTGTGAAAGTTACCTTATTTGAAAAAAAGAGTCTTACTGGATTTGTCCATTTTTTTTTCTCTGCCTCTACTGAGGTGGTCTTATGGTTTTGCTTCTTTAGTCTGTTAACATTGTGATTTATATTGATTGATTTTAAGTACTGAACCAGCTTCACATATGTCAGGATTTATTATCCTTTTTGTATGTTACTAGATTTACTTTTCTAATATTAAGTTGAGGATTTTTCCATCTATATTCATTAGGGATATTAGTTGGTGATTTTTTTTCTTGTAATATCCTTGGCTAGTTTGCTACC
The DNA here is from genome assembly GCF_965194825.1 of Balaenoptera physalus. NCBI lineage: Eukaryota > Metazoa > Chordata > Mammalia > Artiodactyla > Balaenopteridae > Balaenoptera > Balaenoptera physalus. The sequence continues at coordinate 65,603,944 of NC_138903.1, read as the reverse complement.
AAGGTAATACTGGTCTCATAAAATGAGTTGGGAAATAGTCTCTCCTCTTCTATTTTCTGGAAGAATCATTTACAATTGGCATTATTTCTTAATTATTTGGTAGAGTTCAACTGGGTCTCTAGTTTTCTTTGTGGGAATGTTTTAGACTACAATTTATTTAATAAATACAAGTCTAAAAAGAGAAAAAAAAAGAGTCTTTGCAGGCGTAATTAAGTTAAGAATCTCAAAATGAGGTGATCACCCTGGATTATCTCGGTGGGCCCAGATGCTATCAACATGTGTCCTTATAAGAAAGAAGCAAGGGAAGATAACACAGGCACACAGAGGAAAATAGACATGTGGAGGAGAAGGTAATGTGAAGACGAGCAGAGAAAGATGTAGCCACAAGCCAAGGAATGGCATCAGCCACCAGAAGCTGCAAGGAATGGAGCCTCCAGAGGAGAGTGTGCCCTGCTGACACCTTGATTTTAGACTTCTGGCCTCTTGAACTGTGAGGGAATAAATTGCTGTTGTTGGACTTCCCTGGTGGCGCAGTGGTTAAGAATCCGCCTGCCAAGGCAGGGGACAGGGGTTCAAGCCCTGGTCCGGGTAGATCCCACATGCCACAGAGCAACTAAGCCCATGCACCACAACTACTGAGCCTGTGCTCTAGAGCCTGTGAGCCACAACTACTGAGCCTGCAAGCCACAACTACTGAGCCTGCATGCCACAACTACTGAAGCCCATGCACCTAGAGCCCGTGCTCCGCAATGAGAGAAGCCACTGCAATGAGAAGCCTGAGCACCACAACAGAGAGTAACCCCCGCTTGCCACAACCAGAGGAAGCCTGCACGCAGCAACAAAGACCCAATGCAGCCAAAAATTAATAAATTAATTAATTAAAAATAAATAAATAAATTGCTGTTGTTTTATGCCACCACGTTTGTGGTATTTGTTATAGTAGCTATAGGAAACTAATACAATTACTAATGTGCTTCAAGTCCATGGTATTTTGAGGACACGGGCCCAATATGAAGCATCTGGCTTCTTTGTCAGCTGGCTTGAATTTGGTTTGTTTATCATGGAGGAGTAGGTCATTTGTTTTAATTACTTTCCCAGCCAGTAGTTTTGCTAAAGGTAATTATCATTTTTTTAAAATAAATAAGGACACATTTTTTTGACCACAGGAGAAAAATAAGACACAGGGAATAATCATAACCTTTGAATGTTATTCAGAAGGAAGGGCTTTTGTCTATAGGAATGCAGAATAAAATTGGTAAATAAGCAGTCCAGACCAGACATGAGCTGTTATCAGTGATTAAAGGAAAAGAAATGATTCAGCCTTAGAACTGAGCAATTCAGTTGGAGGAATGGGGAGGAGTCAGTTAAGCCTCTGAGTTGCCTGACCATTCAGTTCACTAAAGAGCCATTTAATGCATGAGATGAATATATATGCTCAGCAAGTGTCTTACACATAATATGTACTGAAATTTTAATTTTGTATCATGTTATTCTTATTACTATTTTTACTATTACTAATTAACTCATAACCTTGAGTTGACATGGATACCTTTTAAGATCTATGAAGAGGGTGTTAACAGACTGCGCACATTGCCACCTTGAAAGTGTCCTTGCCAACAGGCACTTATAATTGAGGTGGAGAGACAAGGTATATGGGCTGTGATTATAAAGTAATTGATATTTTCTTTAAAAAGACCAACAGTTACGTATGCAAATGCATATTTCCCCCTTCCAAATTGGTCACTTTAGGAAACATATTATTCTCACAAAACTGCCATTGCTTAAGAGTGTTTTGGGCACTCCTCCCTGGTGATTGTCTCCAGAGCCTGCAGCATGTTGCTTAGAATCTACTCTAAGATGACAGGTCTTTATCCTTTGAGTGGAGCGGCTTCATCATTTGGAGCCAAGTTCAAGTTTTCTAGGGTGACTTCTTTGAAGTAGAAATACATATGTGCTCATGCACTTGGATTTGCTTTCTAAAGACAAATTTGTTTCATTACTTCATGGGCATACCCCATATAATATCAGCATTGAAATGGGATATTTTGAATCTTCTAGTCCCATACCCTCACCCCTCAGCCCCTCTCACGGGATCCTTACCTCCAACAGTTCTGATGAAAAGAGCTGATTACTCTGTAAAGCATACTGTTCCGTTGTTACCTAGTTATATTGTTAGAAAATCCTTCTATAGTTAAATGAGACAAGATGTGGGCAGGTGCCCAATTTAGTATATGGAGCATAGTGAGTACATGATAAATGTTTATAACTTGCTTGTGTAGCCCTTCAAACTCTACCTTCTGGAGCAGCAAAGATTAATATTTTTAACTGTATGCCGTAGTTTATTTGTGTACAGTTGTGTGGGTTTATAGATTACAACAAAGATTAATTTTTAATTCTTCTTCTGTATGACAAAGCTTAAATTATTTAAAAATATGTCTACTCAGTGTGCCCCTGAAATATCTCCCTTCCAGGCCAAGCACCCTCAGGTCCTTCTGTCATCCTAACATAGAATTTCTAGACAGGATACTCTCAAAACAGGTAATAATACTACATAGTATATGATAAGGGAGAAATGAGTGGTACAGAGAGCTAGTAAAATAGTCCATAAGTGGAATATCCGTAGGCTAGAATGGTCTTGAGAAGGTTTTGTGATGGAGGTGGAACTCACACTGGGCCTTAAAATTCAAGTAGAATTTGGACGGACTGAAAACAGAATGGAGTACGTCCCTTAAGTGAGGTGAGGGGTCTTTTGACTAAGTCCTGTACAGTGGTGGGTATGCTTATTATTTGTTGTATCTGCCCAGGTAACGGGGTTTGTTTTAAGGTGTGAAGGGAGGATAGTGGTAGATAAAATTGAAGATGGTTTCCAACAGACGAATGGTTAAAGAAGATGTATATATATAATGGAATGTTACTTGGCCATAAAAAAGAATGAAATTCTGCCATTTGTAGTAACATTGATGGACCTAGAGAATATTATGCTTAGTGAAATAAGACAGAGAAAGACAAATACTGTATGTTGTCACTTATATGTAGAATCTAAAAAATAATACAAATGAATATATATGCAAAACAGAAACAGACTCACAGATATAGAAAACAAACTTGTGGTTACCAAAGGGGGGAGGGGCAAATTAAGGGTATGGGATTAACAGATACAAACTACTATGTATAAAATAAATAAGCAACAAGGATATATTGTATAGCACAGGGAATTATAGCCATTATCTTGTAATAACTTTTAATGGAGTATGATCTGTAAAAATACTGAATCAGTATGCTATACACATGAAACTAAATATAATATTGTAAATCAACTATTCTTCCATAAAAAACAAGAAAAAAATTGAAGATGGTTTCACCCTATAAAGCTGGGCCCTTTAGCTAGCAGCTGAAGCAATTGAGAGTGGCTGGGAGGAGAATCAATGGTTTTGGCAAAGTAGAGCCTCTAGCTTTGGGGAAGAAGATGCTAATTACAATGGGTGCTGATTGTTTCTATTTGAAAATTCTCATAGCAGGTTTTCTGAAAACACTTACATTAAGTAAGCATTAGGTGGGTAACTAAATCGCTGCCAGTAAAGAATCTTCTCTACAAATTGTGGGGAAAGATTCAGTTGCATGATGAAATGAGCTTGGTGTCTCTTCTTTTGTTATACTGTTCTTGGGAGCTGCTAATTGGAAATGTTTTGAGAAAGAAGGTCATAATTAGGGTTTAGGGTATTTGGTGTATAGTTTTTTTCCCATTTAAATTGTTATTCTTTATTTTTAAGGCAAATTATGACTCACTTTTAGGAAGAAACTCAGTTTTTGTCAGTGGTCAAATACATTGTCTACTTGAATTCTTGAATTACATCACAAGTGAGTTTTTATGATGTTGGAATAGCACTATGTATACTGGAAACAGTAGAACATGATTCATTTGTTAGCTGACTGGCCATATAGGCCCATATGCTTAGCATCTTCACTTTTCCTTCCTCTTTTGCTCACTATCTCCTTCATTCCCCCACCCTTCCAATATATCTTGAGCTCTTGATCTATATTTGTTGTATACTAACATGCTTGAATCTCTTGATTGGGGTTTCTAGCCCTTGCCCCAAAGAAGAGCATAGAATGTGAATTATTTGAACAGTGTCTCAGTTGAGAATTTGCCTTTTTTTTTTTTTTTTTTTGGAAACAGCACTTTTATTTTTGTTTACTTTTGATCCATGTGTATCTTCACAGGAGATTGTCCATTTCCTGAAGGGGAGAAACAAAGCATAGCATATTAGTGGTGAGCAAGGGGTGTGGCCTCTATTTTATACCATAGGGAAAATTATGATTTGATCATCCTTATTTATCATGGCTTCTACTTCTCTCTGTAATTCCTCCCCGTCAGCACTAATTACCTAGTCATGCATATAGTAGATACTCAATTAAATAAAATCTAATTCAGGGATCCTGTTTCCTGTAGCCAGTGAGCAATTAATCACTTGATAGTTAACAATAGTTAATAATAGATTACCATTAATTATCTTTACAAATAGCGGCCCTGGTAGGGTTTATTTAGTTAGTTTATTTATTTAGCTACCCCAATTGCTATATCTGCCAATCTCTAACCAATCAGGTCAAGCCCTGGCCCATTTAAAACATTCATGTCCAACTGGTTTTGCTGAAAAAATGGTGCAGGATGTATTACTAGATACAGTTAAGGTGATATCCTAGTCTCTTGTGTTTGTATTCCTTCTTACCTCACCGTATACATAGGAGGCGTTCTGAAAATGCTTGTTGAATTATTGAGTTGAATCATAGATCTAATAACTATCAAATCATTAGTAGCACCTCTTCCAAAATGTTTTGGAGCTTCGATATAGTTACAGCCAAAGTATAGAGAAGCTATTTTGGTTTAGATGAGTAACCAAGGCTCGTTAGCTGACTTAAAGAGAAATCAGGCAAGTCATCTGTGAATGAGAAATCTCCTCAGTCTCTCCTCTCTAGCCCGCCCCGCCCCCCCGCCGTATTAGGTGTTCATGAGGCGCGCCAGGGGAGTTGAGGAAGTTTACTGCAAGCAACTATTCTTTGTTCTCTTGAGGTAAGTGTTGTGGGCAAAGTATTGAAAACCCCAAACAGGAGCCCTTAGTTTTGAGAGCCTTCATTAATGATGATGATTTAAAATCCCAGGTAGAGCAGTGAAAAACGCTACAGAGTTATAGTTAGAAGGCTTCCTCAGTGATACCTCCCAAAGAAGAGTGGGGAGCTGGGGTAGTTCTCTCAGATCTCTAGGAGAGGACCCGAAGGGTCATTCTTAACTGGCATTTAATACCTACTATATGAAAAGCTCTGTGGGGAATGCAAGATGAACAGGATCCCAGCCCCTTGCCACCACCTGGTTTTTAGTCTAATTAGGTTAAGGGAAATAAAGAACAATGGGAGGCAAATTATGTTAACTGTTCTAAATGGCACAAGGTGCTGAGAAGAGATAAGAGTGATCTATAATAACTCAGTGAGTGAGATTATCACACGGTAGGGAATACGTGTTTATTTTTCCTGAATAGTTATTTTTAATGGCAACTGGACTTAGCTCATAGTGACAATAGCTGCACTCCTTCGAGAAAAGGAGGATAATTATTTATATCCTAAGTAAGGATTGAGCAGGTTACTAGAATTTTATCACAAAACTATACAGAAGAATTAAAAATTTAGGTTTATACTTGTACATATTTGCAGGTTTTTATTTAAATTTTTGCCATCCATGGTCTCTTTATATCATAATGATATATGAGGATGATACTAAATGATGTATGAAAACCCTGTTTGCTTTATACCCAGGTATGGTAGGATGCAGTTTGGTGGGGAGAGCTTCAGTTTCCGCATGACTGAGAGCTTAAGGCAGAGCCTTAAAAACCCAACAGTTAAAAGAAAAGTAAGGATACTGGAGCAGAGCAAAAGTTGTGTACACTGTCTGGAGCTTTCAGAGTACACCCATGCATTGTTGCCATGTGTTGTTAATAGCACCTATCCAAGGAACAGCCCATTGGCAAACTGGCTGATGGGCGTGACCATTTCAGATATAGAGAAATCTTCATTGGGAGCATAATAAAATGTTAATCAAAAGATACTATTACATGTTTTCAAAACTTGCTTTGAAAAACAAATTTAAGGTAAAATTACTCCACTTTGATTCTATTGTTTTAAATGAATTTTATATTTAACTTAATATCTAGTATCATAAGATTTTCCTTTGTAAAAAAATTTAAAATGCTTTTAAATAAAAAATTCGGGGTTCTGTTAGCTTTTGCTTTCCCCGTGTTCAATCTGGTTAGTTATCACACAGATTGTAGGGACCGTGTTCAACCATATACAGGTTTTAGCACATTGTACATACACATGCACCTACATCAAAACGTCAGGGTTTTCTGGGTTCCATTTTTTATTATTTTTTATTAAAATTTATACTTACTCGGATTCCAGTTTATTCTGGACCGAAACTAGTTTTTCTTTCAGGTCCAAGGCTTGTAAGGTATTTGCTATTTGGGACCTGTTTTGATTACTTCTTCTATCTACAGTGGTTACCACTCTCTTCTTTTTCACCAGTCATTCGGAAAACACACACACATATACATACACATACATATTTATAGACTATAACTGTGTACTATGCCATTTAAATAAGAAATCACTGTGGCTTTCTCATGAGCTCAGGGTTTATTTTTTTCTTTCAATGTCTCATTTATTTCTTCCTCTTATAAAAACCTGCGTGGATTGTTACATGTAATCATTGCCCCCATCATTGCCCCCATGGATGACTACTCTGATAACCTGACCCTTTCATTTTCAGACCTGCACTGATACTCTTGTTTTGCTTTCTTCACAGTAGTCTGCACAGTCCTTCCCTGGTGTTTGCATTTTTACCTTTGTAGATAGAAAAGTACTTTCGAAAAAAATGCAGAAATGGTAGAAAGAAAGAGGGGCAGGACAAGACAGTAAAGAAATTCTTCTTCTGTTCATTACCTTTCTTTTGGATTGGCTGAACTGTGGAATGTGACAAAAGCAAGAAACAGAATAATTATAATTATATAGTCTGTTTGTGTTAGGAGGTAATTAATATGTACTTCCCTCTTAAGTAACCAAAATGAGAATCTGGTCAGTGTAAGGGACATTAAAAAAGACAGTTCTTGTGTTTGCTGGCATATAGGACTATTGGAATGTGTAGAAGATTGGGGGAAATTAATTTCTGTCCTGTCTAGACCTATCATGTGTTGCCTTTCCTAGGTAACTGTGCAAGGTTGATTCTCAGTATGTGCAGGTGTTGTAAATCATAAGCTGTTTTAGTTTTAGATGCGTAGGAGAAAATATGGCCCCTAATGGGTATTGTTGGCTGTTGACTCCATAGCACAGATGAGGAAAGAGGAGATTAGATGGGGGAAAATTTCAGGGGCTGTGGTAAAGATGAGATTTTCTGCTACTTTGTAAGGCTAGGATGACAAAAACCTTAAAGTAACACTGCTTTCCTACAGTGGTTTGTTGCCCTAAGTGACTTCAGCTTAATTTATCATTTCACAGTTGCCTGGTAGACAAGAGAACCACTAAAAGCAGAAGCAATCATAAGCCATTTTATCTGTGAGATAGAAGGTATTACTATTATTTAAAGTCTACTATTTTTAGGAAGAAATCAGATTATCAAGAAACAAGAGACTGACTTGAAATTACACAGCAAGTTGGTAGCATTCGTTTTATGATAATACTAATCTAGACTTCCATTTCCTTTCCTACTCTTTTTTTATACATTTTTTTTGGCTGTGCCATGCTGCTTGCAGGATCTTAGTTCCCCGACCATGGATTGAACCCCTGCAGTAGCCCCCTGCAGTGGAAGCGTGGAGTCCTAACCACTGGACCACCAGGGAATTCCCTTCTTTCTTACTCTTGAAAGCCTATAGTGAGTTGGTTAGTTATATGGTCAATTGTATGGTAATCAGCATGACTCTTTTAACTTCTACTGGATACCTGTAGCACAGCAACAGAATGAGAGTCTTTGAAATGATGTAGTACTTGGAACTTTGCATGGTGCATACTGTATTCCTACAACAACTCTGTCACCTCTTTCAACATAGTACCTCAAATACCTTCCACTGCAGTTTAAGCCCCATTTTCTTTTTCTATCCTCATTGGAGATTATTAGCTAGTCATATGCCTCCTCCTCCTTTTATCTCATCCAGAACAGGTTAAAAGCCTTTCGTATTAAGAATGATTGTTCTTTCTACAAACCCACCCACCTTCTTTCTCTACTCTACAACCTTCTCTTTTACAAGCTGAAAGATCCAAGTAACTTAAACCTGTCTCCAACCCTTGTTTTCATCATTGTCTTTGTGGTTTTCTTTCTCTAATCTTATCTCCTCACTAAAGATGTGGTATGGGACATACGGTTTTCTCCACTACATAATTAAGAAACTATATGCACCAATTGTATGGGATATCTCTTTGTTTTTTTTTTAACATCTTTATTGGAGTATAATTGCTTTACAATGTTGTGTTAGTTTCTGCTGTATAACAAAGTGAATCAGCTATACATAGACGTATATCCCCATATCTCCCCCCTCTTGCGTCTCTCTCCCACCCTCCCTATCCCACCCCTCTAGGTGGTCACAAGGCACCCAGCTGATCTCCCTGTGCTATGCAGGTGCTTCCCACTAGCTATCTATTTTACATTTGGTAGTGTATATATGTCCATGCCACTCTCTCACTTCTTCCCAGCTTACCCTTCCCTCTCCCCATGTCCTCAAGTCCATTCTGTACGTCTGCATCTTTATTCCTGTCCTGCCCCTAGGTTCTTCAGAACCTTTTTTTTTTAGATTCCATATATATGTGTTAGCATACGGTATTTGTTTTTCTCTTTCTGACTTACTTCACTCTGTATGAACAGTCTCTAGGTCCATCCACCTCACTACAAATAACTCAATTTCATTTCTTTTTATGGCTGAGTAATATTCCATTGTATATATGTGCCACATCTTCTTTATGGGATATCTCTTTGTTTCAATCTGCCTTTTGTGTTATCTACCTGTGAAGGCAACAAGACAAAATGTCTTGGGAATGACTTTCTTTCCCCTGGGAGTGGAGTTGGGTGGAGAGGGACCTGTTCTAATTTATTTCCAGCCTGTATCCAGTGGTGTATTGGAGTTGGCTTGCATCAGCTCATGACAACCAGTTGTGCACATCGCTTCCCAACTCCAAGCTTATGTTCAGTGACAAGTTCATGTACAGTGATTGGTAGCTTGAAATTAGCCATGGTTGGAGTATTTATCCCATAGAAATTAGCAAAGGCAACAAATCAGGCCTCCTCACCCCTCAAGCTGGTAGTTAAACATTTACCAGCATATGACTACCTGTTTCATAATAATTCTTGATCAAAAATTTATCTAAGTACTTGTCTGCCTCTAGTACTTTGTGAACATGGTCAAAAAGTAGTTACTAGAAGCCACATATCGATATCTGTATATCTGTCTATCTATTTGCAGATTTGAGTCTGGAAGATATAAAACCAGACCTAAGAAATCAGGCAAGTAAGAATTATAATGTAAGTGGGAAGGATCATCTACAACTCTGACACTTCATCTTTAAAACTACGTTAGTAGTTTTAGTGGACCTAGGATAGCTGCTGTTTAATTGAGCAGGTAGGTATTAGATACTGAGAATGAGTTAGATGTTTATAAGAGCCTTTTTAAAGGTAAATGAGCCATTAGAGGTGCTCCATATTTGGATACAAAAGGTAACACTGGAAAGAATGAACCTGATTCTATTTTGACAGCATTTGTCTTCAAACCTCAGATTATGTATGACAGGCAACATGTCCAGAACACTTTCTTATTCTGATGTTTGTATTATTGTGTCTCTGACATTCCTATAAACGAGAGCTCCTCTGCAAACAGTATCAGGTTGCTACAGTATTCTCCAGAGCAAATCACATATTATTTCTTCCAGTTTTATTGAGATATAATTGACATTTAATGTTGTATAAGTTTGAGGTGTACAATGTGATGATTTGATACACATATATATTGCAAAATGATTCACAATAAGGTTAATTAACACATCCATCACCTCATGTAATTACCATTTCTTTTATGTGATAACATTTAAGATCTACTCCCTTACCAACTTTCAAGTGTATAATACAGTTTCATTACCTATAGTCACCATGCTGTACATTTGATTCTAGAACTTATTCATCTTATAACATTAAGTTTGTACCTTTGACCAACATCTCCCTATTTTCCTCACCCCAAAGCCCCTGACAACCATTATTCTACTCTCTATTCTATGAGTTCGACTTTTTCAGGTTCCAAATATAAGTGCCTCATAAAACATACCCAAGGACAAACTCACCTGATTTTTAAAATTTAGAACAAATAATTTAAATGTTCTTCACTTTTATATGATGGCCAGTTAAAGAATAAAGAAGAAAGGGGAAGGAAAGAAAGAAGACAGTGTTGGATAAGGAATGAGGGAGGTGTATGAAGAGAAGGCAGAAAAAGGTTCTTCTTAAAAGCAGTTGTTTTCTACTAAAGCACAGAGATTAAAGTTACCATTTCTACTGTGTAACATCACCTAGAACTAAAGAAATTAGAGCTATTATTATTAGGAAAGTGGAGTTGCAGAAAAGATTAAAGGAATCGGGTTGTTTACCCTAAAAAAGAAAAGACTGGGAAGAGGTGGCATGATTTCTGTCTTTATCTCAAAGGCTTAAAAGACAGGAATTAGATGTCTATTATATGGCAGAAGCTATAGGGAAAGAAAGTTTGTCTCAACATAGGTGAGCACGGAATGTGATGACTACTTTCAGGAGGTAGTGAGCATACTCTTCAATGGAGGTACTTCAGCATCAGATGGGGCTTTGATTTAGGTGACTTTTAAGGTCTACCTGACTCAGTGGTATGTGGACTGTTAAAGGAATCTGGTGTATTTTCTTTCACTATTCATAAAAGATAGTGTGGGAAGCTTTTGTTGTCTTGCCTTAATCTTCTGGAATGTGGACCATGATGTTGTATGAACTGTGTGATGACTAGTGTAATGTGGGGCTTCTTCAGTAGGAACTGGTAGTTTAAGACCGGCCACAGCATTGATGTTACGGTCATCTTCCATTCTTGTGAGTCCATTTGTAATGGCTAAAGACTAAGAATAAAAATAGCAAATTCATGTATTGAATTTCTGTTTAGCTTTCTATTCCCAACACTAATTATTTGTTTCACTGAAGGCTTTTGCCTAGATTAGAAACCTAACTAAATAAAATATCTCTGAATATCTCAAGTTCTTTTATTTCACAACAGTGAATAAAATATACTTTCATATTCTAATGGTACAAATGAAGACAGAATAGGGTGAATAAGAGTAATTTAGGTGGAGAAATCAGATTTCAAATTGGGCTCTAAAGTGTATTAAAATGCGTTTTATAAGAAGTCTATACAAAAATACATTTTAATATGTTAATGCTCACAGATTTCATTATATTATCATTTAAGTTGTTGGGAGAGCTTAATAGGTAACAGCTGATGCTATGCTACCTCATACTCATTTTCTTACCAAGTCCTCAACTGCTGAAGAAAAGGAGTTACTTGTGATATGGATATTTTACTGTCATCCCTTCATATAAAAGTAAGAAATTTCAGGGTTAGGGATAACTCATTCAGGAATCTATGTTTACTGATGAAGTTTTAAAGAAAGTCATACCAAGTGGAGGGGGATGCACTTAAGCAGGAGGGTTATTAAAAACCATTAAAATGTTAATTTAGCTTTTAAAAGCAATGCTTTTATCTCTAAGTATAAAGAGGGTGTTTGCTTATTCATTATCTATTCATTCTAAATAGAATAAATCATTTGGGAGTTAAAAAAGTAGGAACTCATCTTTTCCAATCTGTAAAGGAAATGGCTGAATAAATTAGCTACAAAAGCCAATATTTTAGTTTCTTTTCACATTAACGGGGCTTGAATTTAAAACAAAAAACCTTACCTTAGATTTGTAAGATTCAAAGATATGTTCACTTAATTTAGCATGTAGATAATTTTGCTCTAAATAAAAATAGCATAAATGCTCATTGTTTGGTGAGAAACAATCAACAAAATGAAAAGGCAACCTACGGAATGGGAAAAAATATATGCAAATCATATATCTGTTAAGGGGTTAATCCCCAAAATATATAATGAACTGATGCAACTCAATAGCAAATATATATATATATATATATATATATATATATATATATATATATCCAATTTAAAAATGGGCAAAAGAACTGAATAGACATTTTCCCAAAAATGTGCAAATGACAATATGCCCGACATAACTAGTCATCAGGGAAATGCAAATCAAAACCACAGTGAGATGCCACCTCACACCTGTTAGAATGGCTGTCATCAAGAAGACAAGAAGTAATAATTGTTGGTGAGGCTGCAGAGATAAAGGAACTGGTGTGCATTGTTGGTGGGAAAGTAAATTGGTTCAACCACTATGAAAAGCAGTATGGAGGTTCCTCAAAAAATTAAAAATAGAACTACCCTTTGATCCAGCAATCCCACTTCTGGATATATATCCAAAGGAAATAAAATCAGAGTCTTGAAGAGATATCTATCTGCATTCCCATGGTCATTGCTGCGTTATTCACAATAGCCAAGATATGGAAACAACCTAAGTGTCTGCTAACACTGATGGATAAAGAAGATGTGATATATATATATATTATATATATATTATAACATATATATATACACATAATTCAGCAATGAGAAAGAAGGAAATCCTTCCATTTGGAACAATGTGGGTGGACTTGAGGGCATTATGCTAAGTGAAATAAATGAGACAAAGACAAATACTGTATGATCTCACTTATATGTGGAATCTAAAAAAGATAAACTCATAAAACAGAGTAGAATGGTGGTTTCCAGGGGCTGGGCCAGGTGGGGGCAGGAATGGGAAGATGTTGGTCAAAGGGTAAACAATTCCAGTTATAAGACGATTAAGTTCTGGAGATCTAATGTACAGCATGGTGACTGTCGTCAGTGATACTGTATCATACACTTGAATTTTGCTAAGAGAGTAGATCTTAAATGTTCTCACCACAAAAAGAAATGGTAGTTATGTGAGGTTATGGAGGTGTTAACTGATGCTACTTTGGTAATCATTTCACAATATATAAGTGCATCAAATCAACATGTTGAGCACCTTAAACTTACACAATGTTATATGTCAATTATGTCTCAATAAATCTGGGGGGAAAATTTTAAATAAATAAATTTTAAAAAGTACGAAAAAGGTCATTGCGAGCTAAGGTAGTTGAAGAAAACTTTTTGAAAAAGGTAGGACTTGAACATGATGGTGAAGGAAAACTGGAACTCAAGGAAAAGAATGGAATTCTCTACGTTGTTAATAAATAGTGTTAAGGTGCAGAGACAGAAATGGAAATACTGTCATATGAGGGAGGCAGTAAGTGCAGCAGTTTGTTTAGGGGGCAAGAATTTCATATTAGGGAGTAGTGGTTGAGGATGCTGAAATGCACTAGGTTCAGATCGTAAAGCTTCTTAATACCAAGATAAAGCCACTGTGAGCAGTAGGGAACCACTGATGGTTTCTGAGTGGGGAGACGAGGACACGTGCAAAGGGATATTTTTTAAGAGAGTGTTTTGCTAGCAGTGTAGAAGATGTTTTAGAGGCAGAGAGAGGAGCTAGAAAGCTCTTGCCTTAACCCAACTGTGAGGCAAAAAAGGCCTAGCATGGGGCACTATTAGCACTGCGAAAACATAAAATAGAGATTAGATTTGGTGACCCTGATAGATTTTAGGGCATAGGAATGGCTCCCAGTCACTCAGATTTGAAACCCTGAAATGATCATGCCTTTGACACCAATAAGATAGTGGCCTTAATTCCATATATTTCCAAGTGATCATGAAAGGATTTACCTCAGTTAGCTTTGATAAATAAAATAAAAAATTAATCATTCAGTGTTATGATGAAGCTGAAAACTAATCTTAAAATGTAAAATATAAATCACTGCTTTAATTGTACATGTACATATCTTCTAAAAATAAATCCTGCATCTGTCTAAGTTGTAAAGAATATGTATTAAGGTTAAATAAAACAAGTACGCATTCTTTTTTCTTTTTCCCTCCAAGTGCTTTATTTATTTATTTAATTTATTTTTTTATGCAACAGGTTCTTATTAGTTATCAATTTTATATATATTAGTGTATATATGTCAATCCCAATCTCCCAGTTCATCACACCACTCCCGCCCCCCCCGCCACCGCTGTCCCACCTTGGTGTCCATACGTTGGTTCTCTACATCTGTGTCTCCATATCTGCCCTGCAAACTGGTTCATCTGTACCATTTTTCTAGGTTCCACATATATGCATTAATATGTGATATTTGCTTTTTTCTTTCTGACTTCACTCTGCGTGACAGTCTCTAGATTCATCCGCATCTCTACAAATGATCCAATTTCGTTCCTTTTTATGGCAGAGTAATATTCCATTGTATACATGTACCACATCTTCTTTATCCATTTGTCTGTTGATGGGCATTTAGGTTGCTTCCATGACCTGGCTATTGTAAATAGTGCTGCAATGAACATTCGGGTGCATGTGTCTTTTTGAATTACGGTTTTCTCTGGGTATATGCCCAGTAGTGGGATTGCTGGGTCATATGGTAATTCTATTTTTAGTTTTTTAAGGAAACTCCGTACTGTTCTCCATAGTGGCTGTATCAATTTACATTCCCACCAACAGTGCAGGAGGGTTCCCTTTTCTCCACACCCTCTCCAGCACTTTTTGTTTGTAGATTTTCTGCCCATTCTAACTGGTGTGAGGTGATACCTCATTGAAGTTTTGATTTGCATTTCTCTAATAATTAGTGATGTTGAGCAGCTTTTCATGTGCTTCTTGGCCATCTGTAGGTCTTCTTTGGAGAAATGTCTATTTAGGTCCTCTACCCATTTTTGGATTGGGTTGTTTGATTTTTCGATATTGAGGTGCATGAGGGGCTTGTATATTTTGGAGATTAATCCTTTGTCTGTTGTTTCATTTGGAAATATTTTCTCCCATTCTGAGGGTTGTCTTTTCATCTTGTTTGTAGTTTCCTTTGCTTTGCAAAAGCTTTTAAGTTTCATTAGGTCCCATTTGTTTATTTTTGTTTTTATTTCCATTACTCTAGGAGGTGGGTCAAAAAGGATCTTGCTGTGATTTATGTCAAAGAGTGTTCTTCCTATGTTTTCCTCTAAGAGTTTTATAGTGTCTGGTCTTACATTTAGGCCTCTAATTCATTTTGACTTTATGTTTGTGTATGGTGTTAGGGAGTGTTCTAATTTCATTCTTTTACATGTAGCTGTCCAGTTTTCCCAGCACCACTTATTGAAGAGACTGCCTTTTCTCCATTGTATATCCTTGCCTCCTTTGTCATGGATTAGTTGACCATAGGTACGTGGGTTTATCTCCGGGCTTTCTATCCTGTTCCATTGATCTATATTTCTGTTTTTGTGCCAGTACCATATTGTCTTGATTACTGTAGCTTTGTAGTATAGGCTGAAGTCAGGGAGTCTGATTCCTCCTGCTCCGTTTTTTTCCCTCAAGACTGCTTTGGCTATTCTGGGTCTTTTCTGTCTCCATACATATTTTAAGATTTTTTGTTCTAGTTCTAAAAAAATGCCATTGGTAATTTGATAGGGATTGAATTGAATCTGTAGTTTGCTTTGGGTAGTATAGTCATTTTCACATTATTGATTCTTCCAATCCAAGAACATGGTATATCTCTCTATCTGTTTGTATTATCTTTAATTTTTTTCATCAGTGTTTCATAGTTTTCTGCATACAAGTCTTTTGTCTCCCTAGGTAGGTTTATTCCTAGGCATTTTAATCTTTTTATTGCAGTGGTAAATGGGAGTGTTTCCTTAATTTCTCTTTCAGATTTTTCATCATTAGTGTATAGGAATACAAGGGATTTCTGTGCATTAATTTTGTATCCTGCAACTTTACTGAATTCATTGATTAGCTCTAGTAGTTTTCTGGTGACATCTTTAGGGTTCTCTTTGTATAGTGTCATGTCATCTGCAAACAGTGACAGCTTTACTTCTTCTTTTCCGATTTGGATTCCTTTTATTTCTTTTTCTTCTCTGATTGCTGTGGCTAAAACTTCCAAAACTACATTAAATAATAGTGGTGAGAGTGGGCAACCTTGTCTTGTTCCTGATCTTAGTGGAAATGTTTTCAGTTTTTCACCATTAAGAATGATGTTTGCTGTGGGTTTGTCACATATGGCCTTTATTATGTTGAGGTAGGTTCCCTCTATGCCTACTTTCTGGAGGGTTTTTATCATAAATGGGTGTTGAATTTTGTCAAAAGCTTTTTCTGCATCTATTGAGATGAGCATATGGATTTTATTCTTCAATTTGTTAATATGGTGTATCACATTGATTGATTTGCATATATTGAAGAATCCTTGCATCCCTGCGATAAATCCCACTTGATCATGGTGTATGATCCTTTTACTGTATTGTTGGATTCTGTTTGCTAGTATTTTGTTGAGGATTTTTGCATCTATATTCATCAGTGATATTGGTCTGTAATTTTCTTTTTTTGTAGTATCTTTGTCTGGTTTTGCGATCATGGTGATTTTGGCCTCATAGAACGAGTTTGGAAGTATTCCTTCCTCTGCAATTTTTTGGAAGAGTTTGAGAAGGGTGGGTGTTAGCTCTTCTCTAAATGTTTGATAGAATTCACCTGTGAAGCCATCTGGTCCTGGACTTTTCTTTGTAGGAAGATTTTTAATCACAGTTTCAATTTCATTACTTGTGATTGATCTGTTCATATTTTCTGTTTCTCCTGGTTCAGTCTTGGAAGGTTATACCTTTCTAAGAATTTGTCCATTTATTCCAAGTTGTCCATTTTATTGGCATAGAGTTCCTTGTAGTAGTCTCTTAGGATGCTTGGTATTTCTGTGGTGTCTGTTGTAACTTCTCCTTTTTCATCTCTAATTTTATTGATTTGAGTCCTCTTCCTCTTTTTCTTGATGAGTCTGGGTAAAGGTTTATCAATTCTGTTTATCTTCTCAAAGAACCAGCTTTTAGTTTTATTGATCTTTGCTATTGTTTTCTTTGTTTCTGTTTCATTTATTTCTGCTCTGATCTTTATGATTTCTTTCCTTCTAACTTTGGGTTTTGTTTGTTCTTCTTTCTCCAGTTCCTTTAGGTGTAATATTAGATTGTTTATTTGAGATTTTTTCTTGTTTCTTGAGGTAGGATTGTATTGCTATAAACTTCCCTCTTAGAACTGCTTTTGCTGCATCCCATAAGTTTTGGATCGTCGTCTTTTCATTGTCATTTGTCTCTACGTATTTTTTGATTTCCTCTTTGATTTCTTCAGTGACATCTTGGTTATTTAGTAACATATTGTTTAGCCTCCATGTGTTTGTGTTTTTTTTACATTTTTTTCCCTGTAATTGATTTCTAATCTCATAGCGTTGTGGTCAGAAAAGGTGCTTGATGTGATTTCAGTTTTCTTAAATTTACTGAGGCTTGATTTGTGACCCAAGATGTGATCTATCCTGGAGAATGTTCCATGTGCCCTTGAGAAGAAAGTGTAATCTGCTGTTTTTGGATGGAATGTTCTGTAAATATCAATTAAATCTATCTGGTCTATTGGGTCATTTAAATCTTGTGTTTCCTTATTAGTTTTCTGTTTGTATGATCTGTCCGTTGGTGTAAGTGAGGTGTTAAAGCCCCCCACTATTATTGTGCTACTGTCGATTTCCTCTTTTATAGCTGTTAGCAGTTGCCTTACGTATTGATGCTCCTATGTTGGGTGCATATATATTTATAATTGTTATATCTTCTTCTTGGATTGATCCCTTGATCATTATGTAGTGTCCTTCCTTGTCTCTTGTAAAGTTCTTTATTTTAAAGTCTATTTTATCTGATATGAGTATTGCTACTCCAGCTTTCTTTTGATTTCCATTTGCATGGAATATCTTTTTCCATCCCCTCACTTTCAGTCTGTATGTTTCCCTAAGTCTGAAGTGGGTCTCTTGTCTTGAAGTGGGTCTCCATATATGTGGGTCTTGTTTTTGTATCCATTCAGCGAGCCTGTGTCTTTTGGTTGGAGCATTTAATCCATTCACGTTTAAGGTAGTTATCGATATGCATGTTCCTATTACCATTTTTTAAATTGTTTTAGGATTGTTTTTGTAGGTCCTTTTCTTCTCTTGTGTTTCCCACTTAGAGAAGTTCCTTTAGCATTTGTTGTAGAGCTGGTTTGGTGGTGCTGAATTCTCTTAGCTTTTGCTTGTCTGTAAAGCTTTTGATTTCTCCATCGAATCTGAATGAGATCCTTGCTGGGTAGATTAATCTTGGTTGTAGGTTCTTCCCTTTCATCACTTTAATTGTATCATGCCACTCCCTTCTGGCTTGCAGTTTCTGCTGAGAAATCAGCTGTTAACCTTATAGGAGTTCCCTTGTATGTTATTTGTCGTTTTTCCCTTGCTGCTTTCAATAATTTTTCATTGTCTTTAATTTTTGCCAATTGATTACTATGTGTCTCAGCATGTTTCTCCTTGGGTTTATCCTGCCTGGGACTCTCTGCGCTTCCTGGACTTGGGTGGCTATTTCCTTTCCCATGTTAGGGAAGTTTTTGACTCTAATCTCTTCAAATATTTTCTTCGGTCCTTTCTCTCTCTCTTCTCCTTCTGGGACCCCTATGATGCGAATGTTGTTGCATTTAATGTTGTCCTAGAGGTCTCTTAGGCTGTCTTCATTTCTTTTCATTCTTTTTTCTTTAGTCTGTTCCGCAGCAGTGAATTCCACCATTCTGTCTTCCAGGTCACTTATCCGTTCTTCTGCCTCAGTTAATCTTCTATTGATTCCTCATAGTGTAGTTTTCATTTCAGTTATTGTATTGTTCATCTCTGTTTGTTTGTTCTTTAAATCTTCTAGGTCTTTGTTAAACATTTCTTTCATCTTTTCGATCTTTGCCTCCTTTCTTTTTCCGACGTCCTGGATCATCTTCACTATCATTATTCTGAATTCTTTTTCTGGAAGGTTGCCTATCTCCACTTCATTTAGTTGTTTTTCTGGGGTTTTATCTTGTTCCTGCATCTGGTACATAGCCCTCTGCCTTTTCATTTTGTCTGTCTTTCTGTGAATGTGGTTTTTGTTCCACAGGCTGCAGGACTGTAGTTCTTTTTGCTTTTGCTGTCTGCCCTCTGGTGGATGAGGCTATCTAAGAGGCTTGTGCAAGTTTCCTGATGGGAGGGTTTGGTGGTGGGTAGAGCTGGCTGTTGGTCTGGTCGGCAGAGCTCAGTAAAACTTTAATCCGCTTGTCTGCTGTTGGGTGGGGCTGGGTTCCCTCCCTGTTGGTTGTTTGGCCTGAGGTGACCCAACACTGGAGCCTACCCGAGCTCTTTTGTGGCGCTAATGGCAGACTCTGGGAGGGCTCACACCAAGGAGTACTTCCCAGAACTTCCGCTGCCAGTGTCCTTGTCCTCTCGGTGAGACACAGCACACCCCCCCGCCTCTGCAGGAGACCCTCCAACACTAGCAGGTAGGTCTGGTTCAGTCTCCTATGGGGTCACTGCTTCTTCCTCTGGGTCCAAATGTGCACACTACTTTGTGTGTGCCCTCTAAGAGTGGAGTCTCTGTTTCGCCCAGTCCTGTTGAAGTCCTGTAATCAAATCCCGCTTGCCTTCAATGTTTGATTCTCTAGGAATTCCGCCTCCCATTGCCGGACCCCCAGGTTGGGAAGCCCGACGTGGGGCTCAGAACCTTCACTCCAGTGGGGGGGACTTCTGTGGTATGTGTCCTCCAGTTTGTGAGTCACCCACCCTGCAGTTATGGGATTTGATTTTATTGTGATTGCGCCCCTCCTACCATCTCATTGTGGCTTCTCCTTTGTCTTTGGATGTGGGGTATCTTTTTTGGTGAATTCCATTGTCTTCCTGTCAATGATTGTTCAGCAATTTATTGTGATTCTGGTGCTCTTGCAAGAGAGAGTGAGAGCATGTTCTTCTACTCCGCCATCTTGAACCAATCTCAGTATGCATTCTTTATAGAAATATTGATTAAATTGATTCTTCCTGATTAGTGATTTAAATTGACATGGTTTCTTCCACTGTCGCAAAGATTCTGTGCCCTCCAGGGGTCTCTCTGGAAAGGCAAGGCAGCTCACTGACAGCAGGGACTGGAACATTTCCAATCCAGTCCCAGAGCTCAGCCCACTTTATCTAGAAATTAAAGCAAATAGAAAGTTTCCTGAGGGTCCATGACAACAGAAAAATGTATGGGGGGTCATTTATGAACCAACACAGAGTTAAAAATCAGGAAGTCAATTATATATTTAGTTTCAATTGTTCTGTAATTGTATCATGTTAATTATATATTCAGTCATGTATTGTTGGCTATTGGTTTGTGTCAGTTACATAGTCTACCTTGTATTATTGTCAAGTTGTTTGTTTCACATGCATCAGATACAGAACTTCTAGATAAAATGGAGGCTCCCCAGGGATAGGGACTACACTTCTGTTTTGTTCCCCACCCCCCACCAGTGAATAGCATGAGACCTGGCACATGGCTAAGTACTGAAGTAGAATAAGGTATTTCATAGTATTTAAGTCTGGATCCATATACTATAGTGAAACTCTCTAACACTTTGGATTCCACAACAGTACTGGAAATGTTGACTTATACCAGCAAGATGACTTTATATTCCTTTTAGAGTTGTTTCCAGAGATACTGTTCATGTACAATCATGCAGGATACAAAGTACAAAGTAGAAATATATACTTATTTGTAAGAAGAGAGGATCTGACTGATTAATGGTCAGTTCTTGGCTTTTCCACTTGGGTCTGCCAGTTAAACTTGCTGAGCTCAGAGTTTCCCTACCTGCAAAATAGGACAGTAATTCCTGCCTTGGCAAGTGGTTGTGATAATTAAATACAATAACATGTCAGTGTCCTGGCAGCACCAGTTCCTTGGAGTAAGAACAGGTAACCCATTGTCCATCTTGTTGAGGTGTGCTACAGGGATGACAATAAATCTCTCTTTATGACAAATCTATTCAGAAATTCTGGTTCTCAGTAGCAGTGTCCATGGCCAATACTAAGGTACTGTTAAGCTCTGAAATGCTGTGATTTTATTCTCATGACCCCTTTTCATATGTATTGTCATTTATAAACAAAATGTTTTCACAACTGTTATCTCATTTGACCTTCACAACTGAAAGAAATGCATTAAAAGCATTAACTTCTTTATTGAGTCCTTAATACATGCTAAATGAATACATGTTCTCAATAAAACCACTGAGTACTGGTGATGCTGGCAATACATCAGTGAAAATACAGATGTACAGATGAAAATTCCTGCTGTCATAGAACTCACATTCTGGTGAATTGAACTCTGAGTGAAGAAACCTGGCTTCTAGTTCTGATGTAGCTACTAGCTCACTAGTTGTGAGAGAAAAATGTATGTGTGTTTATTTTCATGTATGCACATGTTCTTACCTAGATGCTTTCACAAGACCCTTATTGTCTCAAATAGAATACTTGTTTAATCCCACCCATTGTCAAAGTTTACAGAACTTGCCTTTAGGATGCATAGAATTTCTCTGGGCTCTGTTTGGTGGCACCTGTGGGCAGCACTTGGTAAAAAGTGCCTTGTCTCAAGGAGGGACCTGGGAACAGTTATTTACAGTGTGGAATTTTTTCAGCATGTTATTTTAGACATCTGCCTTTCATTTTGATTTTCATTTTGTTTAAATTTTGAATTTAATGCAGAGTAGTGTGGAGGCTCTGAATTGTTTGCTTTCTTTCTGTGTAATAAGGCTGTGCCATCCAATTATTGCAGCTCCTTAAAGGATCTCAATTGCATAAAATAATTCTTTTCTAAGTGCTTTCTCACCTCTCTTCTTTAGCCTCACATCCTCCCTGGGAATTTTGGGCCTGTTATTATGATTGCTGTTTGACAGTAGGAGGAACTAAAGTATAAAGAAAATAAATAGGTAGGCCAATATTCTCTGGGATTAAAAAGCAGTGTTACTCTTAGACTTGTGATTTTTTCATTACAGTAGGTTTTCCCAACTCAGCCGCCAGAGAACAACCACACCAGGAGAGAAAGCTACAGTTGTGCTGCACTTGGAATCAAAATACTTGGCCTCTGGTCCTAGTTCTACCTCTTTTATGACCTTGGACAAGCAGTTAAGCTCTCTGGGTTTCTGAAAATATAGGATAAATGATAGGATTTTCTTGAAACTCTCTCTTTAGATATCTTTCCCTGATCTTATTTTCTTTCCTCTGATTTTCTTTTACTCTCAACTTTTCTTACTCCTATTTCTTGTCCTCCTGAGGCTTGTTGTCTCTTGTAGCCCTGACTCTGATCTTCTTTAGCCTTCCCCCCCTCCTCTTGGTGTCATATTGCCCTATGTAATATTTGCTGATCCGTTTCTTACATCATCCTTGAATGAAGAGAAAAGAAGCCTGATTTGGCATCTTTACAAAGAATACGAGATCTTAATTGTCAAAAGAATATGAAACATTAAACACAATGAAGATTAAAGGTCCTAACTAACTTGGTAAAGGTCTGTTTTACTTTAAGGAGCTAACAAAGAACTTTATTTAAATACATTTTTTAAAAGAAGCTATTGAGCTAGGGAAACTATATATTAATTTGGTGTGAGGGGATGCATGTATATGTGTGTATAATTTTAATTAAGTTCGGATGTTGTTTGGATCCCATGTGTAAATTGTATGTACCAAATGAGTTATTGTTAGTCATTAATAGTGAATAGAATAGCTTCTGAGATGTGTTAGTCACTATTTACTGCGGCAGAATGCTAGAAATACTGATAGCACGAAACTCTACCTCCTAATTATTCCCAGGGTCCAATTCTGCTCTCTATCTAATATTCACTAAGTCATAGCAACATATTTTTCAGCAAATTATGGTTTAGATACCTGGTTGGAAGGGGAGGGATTAATTAAACCACGTAAGTGTTTTCTTTGAAGCTGGAGTTTTCCTTCTCTTATGTTCAGATGGGAATTTATCATACCAACCCAACCCCCTTACTAAGAGATACTTTTTAATGCCTGGAAGGCAAGGGCAAGGAGCACAGAGGCTTTCTTCCTACATAACTCAGGAGTTTACCATCTTGGGACCCTATGAAGAAAATGAGAATCCTGTTACTGTGCTGTGGGTAGCCAAGAAAGTGGGAAGCTGGCTGTATGATACTGCTAGTTTCCTCTCCAAGTTGCGTGTGTGTGTGTATGTGTGTGTGCGTGTGTGTGTATGTGTGTGTGTGTGTGTGTGTGTTAGGGGTGGGTTCGAAGAATCTAAGCAGCCTACAGGCTCAGAGAGATGGCTAGGCAACACTAACTACCTTGCTTAGAGGTGTGGATGACTTTTGCTGACAGCATGTGAACTCAAACAGTCTTACCCCTCACTGCTAGTCTCCTCAATCTAGGCTATGTTAAAATTGCTACTAGCTCGGTGCTTTGTGACCACCTAGAGGGGTGGGAAAGGGAGGGTGGGAGGGAGACGCAAGAGGGAGGGGACATGGGGATATATGTATACATACATGGGGATATATGTATACATATAGCTGATTCACTTTGTTATACAGCAGAAACTAACACAACGTTGTAAAGCAATTATACTCCAGTAAAGATGTTAAAAAAAATTGCTACTAGCTAAGGAATAGAGCTGTAAGTGAATACCTGAAACCGGTGGAGTGTTTGGATTTGTCTATAAGATTACTATGCTAAATATGTGAATTGCAGTTTTTAACACCAGACATAAGGGAATATTATCAATAATGAGACCCTGAAATGCAGACAGCTTCTATTTCAAGTAGGATACTTTCTTATGCACTTACGGGAAGGAACCAATCCCATGGCACATGGCCTACAGGTGATATATGGAAGGAAAGGGAAAATGAAAGGGGAAGTCATATTGGGAGATGACACTGGAAAGGTAAACTATGTAAGCCTTATCTTTGAAGACTGCTAATGCCAGGCTGAGTGATCTAAAATGTATTGTTTACATATACAGTTAGAGCAAGTCTCGTTGTGATCTGGACTATATGGGGGTAGAAGAGTGTATCCTTAGGGTTTAAACAAACCTGGCTTTGAATTCTTCTTTCTCACACTTACTATAGGACCATTGCTATGTTGCTGCTTCTTTAATGTGCCTCACTATTCTCCTTTGTAGATTATAGATAATAGTAATTTCTCTTGCATAGTTGTTAATATTAAATGTTGTTAATATTAAATGTTGTAAATATTATGTGAGATAATGTATATAAAGTTCGGTGCCTGGCATGTTGTAAGTACTCAATAAATAGTAGCTGTTATGAGTAATCCTTGGACTTTGTATTACAGCCCTTTGATTCTGGTTTCTTCATAGAGTTTTGGAAGAAGTAAATGAGGTTGCTCTGTTGAGCCATTATGTCATTCCTAATTTGTAGAGCAGTTGATAAACTTCATTTGTGTTATCTCATTTGATCTTCACAATGAACCTTAGAAGTTGTTAGGACTATTTTACACATGAGAAAACTAAGGCCTAGAGGAGAAATGAACTGCTTAAGGTGACATAATAATGTCAGAGATAGGACTAGAACCCAGAGATCCTAATGCTGCATTCAGTGCTCTTTTCATTGCACCATACTCCTCAAAACGAGCTTAGGTTACTTTTACTTTGATTTGTTTCTGCCAAGGCTATGGTAGACCATATTGCGTAGGTTTTAAAGTTAGAGCTATATGATTGGCACAAGATTAAGCAAGAACAGTAATTTACATACTAATGTATGTTATTTAATGTAAACCCACTAGAAAACCTCCACCTCCACATCTCTCCCCATTTTATCCTTGAAGGCTAGCATTTATTAAACATTAAAATAAATAAAAAGGCCTCTTATCCTTGAGATGAGCTTTTTGTAATTGTAATTTTCTAAAAAATCCTAATTACAAAGCAATACAGCTTTCAAGTAGTACAAGGATGATTCAATTTATAACTTGCAATCATTATCTTTCTCTGTCTAGAGAAGAAAACACACTGAAATTTTCTTCTTTTCAAAAATACCAAAACGATGTTGATATATTTTCTTTCTTCCTTTTGATAGAGCCTCCTCTCATAGAATTATTTTGTAATCCTGTTTAAAAGCCGGTTCCACCAATAACTGACTTTGAGTTTCCTGGGTTCCAATGTTTATTACTCCACTCTCTTATTTCTGCTCCTTCACGTGCAGTAAACCAAACACCCTCATCATTCAGCCAAACAATGCGTACCTACCGTGTGCTAAACACTGCATAAGATGCAAGTGTGATTGATACTGGAAAGTCTTGAAACTTAGGCACTGTGGGTATGGGTATTGGGGGAGGGGGGCTGCAAATGCAGTGTGTGCAGTAGAAAGAGCAATGGATTTGGCCTGAGGAAACCTGAGTTCAAGCTCCAGCATGTCATATGAATCAGTTTCTTTATCTGTTAAATGAGGCCACTGAACTAATGTCTCTGCTTAGTGCCCTTTGGTCCAGTATTGGCCCAAAATTTCTAGTTCGATATTTTAGGCTATTAAGCTATTAAGCTGGGGGTTGACCAACTCCTCTGAAGATTCCACAAATAAAGAAAAAACAGTGTAAGTACAGCTCTCTGACTTTTCTGGTGATTTTCTGTTCGGGTTTCTTGTGAAACAGAGTTCCATGTTTCATAGATTCCAAGTCATACACCCTGAAGTGAACAGTTACCTTTGCCCCATCTGGGCACAGGAATGGTCCTACGATTTTAATTATATTATGACTTTTATTTTTGCTTTTTATTCCTAGTAGAAATAATGTTCCGGATGTGATAGGAAAGTGTTAGAACTTTTTGGTTTTTTAAGCAGAAATGTACTCCCTCCTCCAGCAACAAAAAAGCTCCTTTCCATTTCCATTGTAATTTGAAAGGGTCATCTTTGTTTAGAGATTAGAGAGCCTTAGAATGCCATATGTAAAAGCTAATAGAGCCTATATAGCTATTGAAGAAATTGAATCAATAATTAACCTTCCCAAACAGAAAGCACCAAGACCAGATTGGTTCACTGGTGAGTTCAACCAAACATTTAAGGAAGAAATTGTACAATCTCTTCCAGAAAACTGAAGTAGAGGGAATACTTCCTAAACCATTTTATAAGGCCAGCATTATCCTAATAACAAAACCAGACAAAGACCAAGAAAGGAAAGCTACATATCTCTCATGAACATAGATGCAGAAATCCTCAAAAATATTAGCAAATCAATCCAATAATGTATCAAAAGAATTATACAACACCAAGTGGGATTTATTCCAAGTATGCAAGACTTTTTCAACATTTGAAATACAATTAATGTAATCCATCACATGAACAGGCTAGAGAAGAAAAATCATATGATCATATCAATAGGTGAAGAAAAAGCATTTGACAAAATCTAACACCATTTTTTGATTAAAAAAAAAACTCTTAGCAAACTAGGAATAGAGGGGAAATTCCTCAATTTGATAAACAACAACTACCAAAAATCTACAGCTAACATCATAGCTAATGGTGACAAATTAAATGCTTTCCTAAGATGGGGAGCAAGACAAGCATGTCCACTCTCACCACTTCTATTAAACATTTTGCTGGAAAATCCTAGATAATGTAGTAAGACAGGAAAAGGAAATAAAAGGTATTAGGAAGGAAGAAATAAAGCTATCTTTGTTTGCAGAAGACCTGATTGTTTACATAGAAAATCCCAAAGAATCAACGACAAAAAACTCTCTTGGAAATAATGAGTGATTATAGCATGGTTATAGGATACAAGGTTAATATACAAAAGTTAATTGCTTTCTTATATACTAGAAATTAATTGTGAAATTTAAAACACAATACAATTTACATTAGCACCAGAAAATGAAATACTTAGGTATAAACCTAACAAAATATGTACAATGTGCAAAAATATGATCTATATGAGGAAAAAACCAAAAGTCTGATGAAAGAGATCAAAGAAGATCTAAATAAATGGAGAGATATTCCATGTACATGGACAGAAAGACTCAATATTATCAAGATGTCTGTTCTTCCCAACTTGATGTATAGAGTTAACCCAATCTCAATCAAATCCCAGTAAGTTATTTGAAAGATGCCAACAAACACTCTAAAGTTTATATGAGAAGGTAAAAGACACAGAATAGCCAACACAATATTGAAGGAGAAGAACAAAGCTAGAGGACTGACACTATCCAACTTCAAGACCTACTATAAAGTTACAGTAGTCAGGACAGTGTGGTAAGAGCAAAAGAATACACAAATAGATTAGTGGAACAGAATACACACACACACACATAAATAAAGCCAGCTGATCTTTTACAAAGGAGCAAATGGAGAAAGGATAGTCTTTTCAACAACTATCCAATGGAGATCCAATTTTCAACAACTTTCTCAATGGAGAAAGGATAGTCTTTTCAACAACTACTGGTGGAACAATGGGACATCCACGTGTAAAAAAGTGAATCTAGACACAGACATTACATCTTTTTCAAAAATTAACTGAAAATGCATCATAGACCAAAATATAAAACGGAAACTATTAAACTTCTAGATGATGACAAAGGAGAAAATCTAGGTGACATTGTGTTTGGTGATGACTTTTTAGATACAACACCAAAAGCATGAACCATTAAAGAAACATTAGTAAGTTGGGCTTATTTATTTATTTATTGGCTGCATTGGGTCTTCATTGCTACACACGAGCTTTCTCTAGTTGTGGCGAGCCAGGGCTACTCTTCCTTGCAGTGCGCGGGCTTCTCACTGTGGTGGCTTCTCTTGTTGCATAGCATGGGTTCTAGGCATGCGGGCTTCAGTAGTTGTGGCCTGCAGGCTCAGTAGTCGTGGCTTATGGGCTCTAGAGCGCAGGCTTAGTAGTTGTGGTGCACGGGCTTAGTTGCGCCGCGGTATGTGGGATCTTCCCGGACCAGGTATCAAACCCGTGTCCCCCACATTGGCAGGCAGATTCTTAACCACTGTGCCACCAGGGAAGTCCCTGGGCTCAGTTAAAACTTAGAACTTCTGCTCTGTGGAAGACAGAGAATAAAAAGACAAACCACAGACCAGGAGGAAATATTTTCTGTTAAAGGACTGGTGTCCAAAATATATAAAGAACTTTAAAAATTAAACAATAAGAAAACAACTTAATTTAAAAATGGGTAAAATATCTGAACAGAATATATACCAATGGCAAATAAGCATATGAAAAGATGCCGAACATCTTATATCATGAGGAAATTGCAAAATAAAACATTAATGAACATACCCATGTTCAGAGCAGTGGTATTCACAATAGCCAAGAGGTGGAAGCAACCCAAATGTCCATCAATGGATGAGTGAATAAACAAAATGTGCTATATACATGCAATGGAATACTATGCAGCATCTGAAAAGGAAGGAAATCCCATCACATGCTACAACATTGCTGAACCTTGAGGACATTATATTAAGTGAAATAAGCCAATCACAAAAAGACAAATACAAGTCCAATTATATGAAATATCTAAAGTAGTCAAATTCATAGATATAGAAAGTAGAATGATAGTTACCAGGGGCTGGGGGAAGGGAACAAAGAGGAGTTGTT
The DNA here is from genome assembly GCF_965194825.1 of Balaenoptera physalus. Taxonomy (NCBI): domain Eukaryota; kingdom Metazoa; phylum Chordata; class Mammalia; order Artiodactyla; family Balaenopteridae; genus Balaenoptera; species Balaenoptera physalus. The sequence continues at coordinate 65,575,325 of NC_138903.1, read as the reverse complement.
GTTTAATGAGTATAGAGTTTCAGTTCTGCAAGAAGGTTCTGGAGATCAGTTTCACAACAGTGTAAACATACTTAATACTATTGAACTGCACTTAAAATGGTTTAGATGGTAAATTTTCTGATATGTGTTTCTTACCACAAAAAAGATCAGCTATTAAAAAACAACAATAATGAGATACCAGTATACAATATAATAGATACACGTATTAGAATGGCAAAAGTCCAAAACACTGACAATACCAAATGCTGGCGAGGATGTGGAGCAACAGGAATTCATTGCTGGTGGGACTGAAAAATAGCACAACCACTTTGGAAGATAGTTTGACAGCTTCTTACAAAACTAAACATATTCTTACCATATGATCCAGTAATTGTGCCCCTTTGTATTTATCAAAGTGAGCTGAAAACTTATGTCCACACAAAAACCTGCACACAAGTGTTTATAGCAGATTTATTTATAATTGCCAAAACTTAGAAGCAACCAAGATGTCCCTCAATAGGTGAAGAATAAACACACCGTGGTACATCCACACAATAGAATATTATTCAGCAATAAAAAGAAATGAGCTATCAAGCCATGAAAATTACTGAATATCAGATTAAAGAATAAAAGGAGCTCCTACGGAAAATACTAGAGGGAGGAAAGTTAGACTCATTATCTGAGGATTTGGTGCTCTCAAAAGTAGAAACCTTTCTGATGACACTTATGCAAGTTGGTTGCTTGAGATTTGCTCATCAGGTCTATAAGGAAGACTCATAAATGCCTCAGCAAACCTCTTAAATGCATATTGCTAAGTGAAAGAAGCCAATCTGAAAAGGCTACATGCTCTAGGATTCTAACTATATGACATTCTGGAAAAGTCAAAACTATGGAAATAGTAAAAAGATCAATGATTGCCAGAAATTCAAGGGGAGGGAGGGAAGAATGAACAGGTGGAGCACAGGGGATTTTTAGGGCAGTGAAACTATTCTGTGTGATACTGTAATGGTGGATCCATATCGCTATACATTGGCCAAAGCGCATAGAATGTACAGCACAAAGAGTGAACACTAATGTAAACTATGCACTTTAGTTAATAATGTATCAACATTGACTCATAAGAAAGAAGAAAAACTACGTTAAATATTATTTATCTTCGAAAAATGATAGTACTGGCTCTACTTACTTGTCAGAGTGTGGGGAGGTACTAATGAGATGAGGAGAGTCTTAGATTTGAGTTTGAACCCTTTCTCTGCTGTTTATTAGCTGTGTGATTTGGGCAGGTTATTTAACTTCTCTGAGATGTGGTTTGTGGGTTTGTTTGTTTTTTAAACGGAGTTAATTGTGGCTACCTTGCAGCATTATTGGGAGGATTATAAACAGGAATGTATGAAAAGAGATTTAGCATGAGGCCTGGTACAGAGTAAGTGCTCAGTATCCAATAGACTTTGAAGCAAAAGATTGGAAACAACTGAAATGTCCATCAGTAGGGGACCAGCTAAATAAATTTTACTGTATGATCTATCCATGCAATAAATATTTTGCAGCTATAAAAAAGGATGAGACATTCTGAAAAAGACAAATCTGTAGGGACAGAAAACAGATCAGTTGTTACTGGGGATTTGGGGAAGGATTGCCTCCAAAGGGAGAGCAAAAGTCATTGTGTCAGTGTTCCAATTTCTCTATTCTCACCAACACTTATTTTCCTTTTTTTAAATTATAGCCATCCTAGTGGATGTGGAGTAGTATCTCATTGTAGGTTTGATTTGTATTTCTTTAATGACTAATGACATTGAGCATCTTTTCATTTTCTTGTTGACCATTTGTATCTCTGGAAGAATGTCTATTCAGGTCCTTTGCCCAAGATTGTTTGTCTTTTTGTTGTTTAGTTGTAAGAGTTCTTTATATATTCTGGATACCAGACTTGATACATGATTTGCTTATATTTCCTCCCATTTTGTGGATTGTGTTTTCACTTTCTTGATAGTGTCCATTGAGATACAAAAGTTTTTAATTTTGATGAAATCCAACTTATCTATTTTTTTCTTTCATTGCTTACACTTTTGGTGTTATCTAAGAAACCAATGTCAAACCCAGGGTCTTGAAGATTTATGCCTATGGTTTTCATCTAAGAGTTTTATAATTTTAGCTCTTACATTTAAGTTTTTGATCCATTTTCATTAAAAATTTTATATGGTGTGAGGTAAGTGTACATCTTCATTCTTTGGCATGTTGCTATCCAGTTTTCCCAGCAGCATTTGTTGAAGAGACTATTCTTTCCTCATTGAATGGCCTCAGCACCCCTGTTGAACTCTAACCATAGATCTATGGGTTTACTTCTGAAATCTAAATTATGTTCCATTAATCTCTGTTTCATTTCCCATGCCTGTACCACACTGTTTTGTTTACCATAGTTTTGCAGTAAGTTTGGAAACTGGGAAGTGTGAGTCCTCCAAATTTGTTACTCTTTTTCAAGATTATTTTGGCTATTCTGAGTCCTTTACAATGAATTTTAGGATTACCTTCTCTATTTCTGCAAAAAGGTCACTGGAGTTTTGATAAGGATTGCACTGATTCTGTAGATCTTTTCAGGAGTTCTGCTATCTTAACAATAGTAAGTCTTCCCATACATAAACACAGGATATCTTTCTATTTACTTAGGTCTTATTTAATTTCTTTCAACAGTGTTTTGTAGTTTTCAGTGCATGTCTTGCACTTCCTTGGTTAAATCTATCCATAAGTATTTTATTCTTTTTGATACTATTGTAAATGAAATTGTTTCTTTTTTATTCATCACAATGTCCTTATTTTAAAAATTGGCAACAAGTTAACTGTTCTCTTATAAAGAAATAAACATACTGTAGTCTGTTCAAAGGGTAGAATATTTTTCTGTATAACTTAATAACAGGAGGGAAATCTCTTGAGATATTGATAAGTGCAAAATCTTAGATACACTAAAATAACAATTTTAAGATACATGTATGCATTCAACAAATACAATTAATTAACATGAAATTGTTTCCTAATTTTCTTGTAGAATTACTCATTGCCATTATATAAGAATACAGCTGATTTTTGTATGTTGATTTTGTATGCTGCAACTTTGCTGAATTTGTTTATTAGCTCTAATGGTGTTTTGCAGGATTTTTTAGGATTTTCTACATAAAAGGTCATGTCATCTGTCAATGGAGATAGTTTTACTTCTTCCTTTGCAATTTGGCTGCCTTTTATTTCTTTTTCTTACCTAATACCTCAGGCTAAAACTTTTGGTACAGTGTTAAATAGAAGTTGTTCCTGATCTTAGGCAGAAAGCTCTCAGTCTCTCACCATTGAGTTTGATGCTCACTGTGGGTTTTTCACAAATGCCCTTTACCATGTTGAAGAAATTCTCTTCTGTTCCTAGTTTGTTGAGTGTTTTTATTGCAAAAGTTGCTGAATTTTTCCAAATGATTTTTTTGGCATCCATTGAGATGATCATGTGATGTTTTTTCCTTCATTCAATTAATGTGGTATATTATATTGATGGATTTTGTATGTTGAACCATACTTTCATTCCTGGGATAAATCCCACTTGGTCATTCCTGGGATAAATCACACTTTCATTCCTGGGAAAAATCCCAGCTGCTTTTAACATGCAGCTAGATTCTGCTTGCTTGAAGATTTTTGCACCTATATTTATAAGCAATATTGGTCTGTAGTTTTCTTGTGATACCTTTGGCTTTGGTATCAGGGTAATGCTGGCCTCATAGACTGAGTTAGGAAACGTTCCCGCCTCTTCCATTTTTGGAAGAGTTTGAGGTTAATTGGTGTTAACTCTTCTCTAAATGTTTGATAGAATTCATCAGTGAAACTATCTGGTCCTAGACTTTTCTTTTAGGAGGGTCTTGATTACTGATTCAATCTCTTTACTTGTTAAAGTTCTGTTCAGATTTTCTATTTCCATTTGACTCAATTTTGGTAGTTTGTGTGTTTCTAGGAATTTGTCCATTTTGTCTAGCTTATCTACTCTGTTGGCATACAATTGTTCATAATATTTCTTATAATCCTTTTCATTTCTGTAAGGTTGGTAGTAATGTTTCCACCCTCATTTCTGATTTTAGTAATTTGAGTCTTAGCTTCTTTTTCCCTAACTGGTCTAGCCAATGGTTTGTAAATTTTGTTGATCTTTTCAAAGAACCAACTTACAATTTCATTGATTCTCTTTATTGTTTTTCTATTCTCTATTTCATTTATTGGCACTCAAGCTTTATTATTTCCTTCATTCTGCTCTCTTTGGGCTTAGTTTGCTATTCTTTTTCTAGCTCCTTAAGTTATAAATTTAAGTTATTGATTTGAGATTTTTCTTCTTTTTACATATAGGCATATACAGCTATAAATTTCCCTCTGAGCACTGTTTTCACTGCATCCCATAATTTTTGATATGTTATGGTTTTTTTCATCTCAAAGTATTTTCCAATTTCTCTTGTGATTTCTTCTTTGACCTACTGGTTGTTTAAGCATGTGTTGTTTAATATCTACTTTTGTGAGTTTCTAGTTTTCTAATTTTGATTTCCAGTTTGGAAGAGATACTTTGTATGATTTCTGTCTTTTTGAGTTTATTGAGACTTGTTTTATGGCCTAATATATAGCCTAGCCTGGAGAGTGTTCCATGTGCACTTGAGAAAAATGTGTGTTCTGCTGTTGTTGGGTCTAGTGTTCTCTATATTTCTGTTAGGTCTTAATAGTTTATGGCTTTGTCCAAGTTCTCTATTTCTTCATTGATCTTCTGTTTAGTTGCTATACCCATTATTGAAAGTGGGATATTGAAGTCTCCAACTATTATTATAGAACTGTGTATTTCTCCCTTCAGTTGTCAGTTTTTGCTTCGTATATTTTGGGGTTCTGTGTTATATGTGTATATATTTATAATTATTATATTTTCTTGATGAACAGATTCTTTTATCAATATATAATGTTCTTTTACTGGGTTTGAGGAGTTTATTATTATTTTGGGCCAGCTAAATCCCCAGATTTGAGGAAGTATGTGCATGTGTGTGTGTGCTACTGGTCTGTGAGGTAAATAGCAAGGGGAGAGGGGACCACATGATCTTTAATTCCATGAGAGATCAGAAGCATTTTCTGTAGCAGCTCTGAAACCAGCATGAATTTGGATCATTAACTCCCTAGTCTAATAAAATCCTATAGCTGGGTTTAGAATGTGTCAGTAGACTTACTGTGAAGGAGAGCCAGGCCTTCATTGAGGCCTTTGTGAAAATCTCCCTCTATGCACAAATAGCAATTGGAATCCAATCTATTTCACACTCAGCAACAAATATTCTTAGATCTACAGTATCACTATTCAATAAAATTAAAAAAGAGTGGCAACTTGAGGCTTTTCTTCATTGCTTTATTATTTCACTATCATCTTTTTCCTTTTTTTTTCAGGTACTATTTTTTTTTTAATCAGTTGCTAACATTATATGGGAATGTGCTTAACAAATTAAAGCTATGTTTTAAATTGTCTTTTCAGGCCTTACAAAGTCATAATGAACAACTAAAATGGAAGAAATCATCAACAAATATTAATGTGAAGTTGGAAGAATTTCCTTTACTTCTTTTTCTTCCTCTGTTTTTCTCCAACTATTTTATTTTCCCTTTTTTCTTTCTATCTTTCCTTTTTTTTCCTCTTCACTTCCCCTTTTCTTTGCCCTTCTCTCCCATCCAACTTTCTCTCTGGTTTCTCCTTTTCTGTATTATTCCATTTACCCTATGACTGTTGCATTATTGAATACTGGCCATGAGACTAAGTATTTTAAGTTAACATCAATAGGGATGTGTTAATAGAAGGAATAACCATAATTTTGTTTCTTTGTGGGGAAAATTGCAGAAATTAAAATTTAAAAACGTATACTCTATTGCCATCTAGCTAGAGCTTCTGTGTTGGCAGCAAATGTACTGGGGGAAAATAAAGGTTAAAAAAATTTTAACCTGGTAAGAGAATTATAGTAACCAAATGTTCACCTTGCTCTTTATGAAAATTATCTAAATACAAAGAAGAAAACAAGACTCTGTCCTAAGAAACACCTTCTGCAAAAGCCCCTTTGGCTTCAAAGCCATGAATTTCAGGCAAAAACCAGAGTTTCTCAGGTTGTCTGTCACACTGACAGTTGGGCTTCTTGAAAGTCCTGATTGAAGGAAGAATGAAATATAAAAGCAGCTATTAGGTTTAAGTACAGTTAAATGTGTTGGTGGCAGAATAGACTTGTGTTCCTTTCCGAGTGAGGTACTCCTTATTTCTCTGCAGGTTGATAAGATTTGGAAATCTCCATTGAATTTTAGGTTTATTTTCCACCTTTATTATTTTAATCTTCCCTTAGGCTGTAGTCAGGCTGGAATCGGCTAGGAAGACTTTTGGCAGTTGAAATCTTTTACAGGATGGTGATCTGGCCCTTTAGTTTTGAGGTTGGTGTACTGTGTGTGAGAATATATATATATTTATCACACACAGTCACTATCTTCGAAAGTGAGGGTGCACATCTTTCTCAGCCATCTCTTTCCTACAAAGCCATTGAAGTAATGTCAAGGTCTGAAGCTAGCACATTCTGGTCATAGGGAGTCAAGTGTTATTTCCTTGAAGAGTTCGTCCTGACAAAGGACCTTCAAGGGTAGGGAGTAATAATATTGTGATTGCTCTGAGTGGCCCCAACTCTCCTCTGGGAGGTAGGCATTACTGGCTCTAAAATATTACCTCTCTATGTCTAGTGAACAGGAAGAGTGATATTTTGAAGGCACTTTGGTTTACTGGCAATGTGTCCTTCTTAGCCAGTGTGGTTGAGTGGCCATGGCTCACCAAGAAGCAACATGTATCTTAACCATAGAAATACAAGTTTTGGTTCATTCTCCCTTCTTTTAAAAATGTCTACCTAGAGATGGCTTTTGCGTTGCCCTCATTTCTTGTAGAACACAGAACTCTGCCTAGGAAGAGTTATATCATGCACAGTTTCATCCTGCTTCTTACTGAACCCATCTCTCTGGGATTGCTGGTGATTGGAACTCACATGGAACATTCTACTTCGAGCTTATGTTTGGTAAAACAGCTGGTATTGTGAAGCAAACCCACGGGAAGTTCCTAGGGTATGTTTCTGCCTCCCATGCAGCTAAAAAGGAGCTCAGAATGTGTAGATCTGAAAGGGCCTTTGGAGACCATCTGGTTCAACCTCTCATGGTATGGATGGAAAATTCAGGCCCCGAGTTGAAAAGGAACTTCCTTAAGGTCACACAGTCAGATAATGATGGACCTCTGCCTTCAGAAGGCTGTTATTCCTCCCTAGTTGTATGTTAAGGAGGAATCTAACTGGTGTATCTGTTTAAACTAACGATGTGTGTGTGAACGTTTTCACATATTCCATATGGTTTAACTTTAAAAACTTTATTTTGAATTAATTTTATATTTACAGAAAAGTTGCAAAAATATTACAGAGAGCTCCCATACACTCCTCACCCAGTTTCTGCTAATGTTATTGTCTTACGCTACTATGGTACATTTACCAAAACCAACATTGGTATATTACTATTAACTAAACTCCAAACTTCATTCAGATATCACCAATTTTCCCATTAATGTCTTTTTTTTAAATGCCAGGATCCAGTCCAAGGTACAACATTGCGTTTAATCATCATGTGTCCTTAGTCTTCTCTGGTCTGTGGCAGTTTCTCAGTTTTTCCTTGTTTTTCATAAATTTAACATTTTTTGTAGAGTACTGGTCAGATGTTTTGCAGAATGTCCCTCAATCTGTGTTAGTCTGATGTTTTTCTCATGATCACACTGGGGTTATCGGTTTGGGAGAAGAATACCACAGAAATAAAGTGCCATTTTCATCACGTTATATCAAGGGGTACATAATATCAGCAAGCGTTATCACTAGTAAGTAACACTACTTAACTTTGATCACTCCGTTAACATAGTGTTCGCCATGTTTGTCCAAAGTAAAGTCACTGTTTTTTGCCTTTTCTTTCTCTGTTCTTTGGAAGTAACTCACTAAGTTCAAGCCACACTCAAGCTTGCCCTCCAGGAAGGGAGAGTATCTACACATATTATTTGGAATCATCTGTAAGGAATATCTGTGCCTTTTCCACCTTTATTTATTTATTCAATCATTCATTTATATGTGTATGGACTCACATATACTTATTTTATACTTTGAGTTTTAATCCAATACTACCTCATTTATTTTGTTGCTCAAAATTGTCACAGCTTTGACCATCGGGAATTCTTTCAGGTTGGCTCCTGTATCCCTTTGAAATGCCCCCTTCCTTTTATATTTTTAGTACTTCCTTATTTTCTGGTAGTACAAGATACTTCAGACTCATCTAGTATTTTCCCTTTCTTAGCCCTAGAATTAGCCATTTCTCCAAAGAACCCCAGTTCCTTTTATTGGAAAATTGTATTTTAGAAATGAAGGTATGGGAACCCAAGAAACCTTGAGAAAGAACAAAGGTGGAAGTATCATGCCCTCTGATTTCAAACTATACTACAAAGCTACAGTAATCAAAACAGTATGGTACTGGCACAAAAACAGACACACAAATCAACGGAACAGAATAGAGAGCCCAGCAATAAACCCAAGCTTATATGGTCAATTAATATATGATGAAAGAGGCAAGATATATATATATGTATATATATATACATATATATATATACACACACACATATATATGTGTATATATACATATATATGTATATATGATATAATTATCTTCAATAAATGGTGTTGGGAAAACTTGACAGCTATATTATAAAGAGCCAAACTGGACTACTTTCTCACACCATACACAAAAGTAAACTCAAAATGGATTGAAGACTTCAATGTAAGACCTGAAACCATGAAACTCCTACAAGAAAACATAGGCAGTACATTCTTTGACATCAATCTTAGCAATATGTTTTTTGCTCTGTCTCCTCAGGCAAGGGCAACAAAAGCAAAAATAAGTAAGTGGGACTACATCAAACTAAAAGTCTTTTGCACAGTGAAGGAAACAATCAACAAAATGAAAAGACAGCCTAGTAAATGGGTGAAGATAGTTGCAAACGATATATCTCACAAGGGGTTAATATCTGAAATATATAAGAAACTCATACAACTCAACATCAAAAAAACAAACAACCCAATTTAAAAAATAGGCAGAGGACCTGAACAGACATTTTTCCAAAGAAGACATACAGATGGCCAAGAGACACATGAAAAGATGCTCAACATCACTTGTCATCAGGGAAATGCAAATCAAAACCACAATGAGGTATCATCCTACACTTGTCAGATTGGCTATTATCAAAAACACAATAAATAACAAATGTTGGTGAGGATGTGGAGAAAAGAGAACCCTTGTGCACTGTTGGTAGGATTGTAAATTGTTGCAGCCACGATTGAAAACAGTATGGAAGTTCCTCAAAAAGTACAAAATAGAACTGCCATATGATCCAGCAATTTCACTTCTGGGTATTTACCTCAAGAAAACAAAAACATTAATTCGGAAAGATACATACACACCAGTGTTCATAGCAGCATTACTTACAATAGCCAAGGTATAGAAGCAACCTAAATGTTAATTGATAGATGAATGAATAAACAATGTGTAATATATGTGTATATATCATATATATACATATATACATACACAATGGAATATTACTCAGCCATAACAAAAAATGAAATCTTGTCGTTTGTGACAGCATGGATAGATCTAGAGGGTATCATGCTAAGTGAAATAAATCAGACAGAGGAAGGCAAATACTGTATGCTCTCACTTATATGTGGAATCTAAAAAAGAAAATGAAACAAAAACAAGCTCATAGATAGAACAAATGGGTGGTTGCCAGAGATGAGGGGAGTGTGGAGGGTGTGAAATAGGTGAAGGGGATTAAGAGCTACAAACTTCGTTGTACAATAAATAAGCCTCGGGGATGTAATATATAGCATAAGGAGTCGATAATAATGTAATAACTTTGTATGGGGACCGATGGTTACTAGACTTATCATGGTGATCATTTCATAATGTATGCAAATGTCAAATCACTATGTAGTAACACCAGAAACTATCAATATTGTATGTCAACTATATTTCAGTTAAAAAAGAGAAAGAAATCAAGATCTGGAGTGATCACTGTTACTGAGTTGTTATTGATTCTAGGCTTTCTTAGTTGACAGGGCTAGGTAATATATGTTTGTATATTAACCCGTGTATACATGCATATCTATAGTTGTTTCTATATCTTCTGTCTATGCATTTGTATATATATTACGCTAAGCATAAGTTCATACTGATGTCTTCAAATCTAATCTAGTACAGGGTTCATTCTAGCCTTCCTTTCTTGTTATCTGTAACTTCTCTCTCTAACAGTGAGCGACCTGACTTTCACTGTCCACCATCCATTTATTTATTTGTTCAACCCCAGTATACGTGTAAAGTAGGTTCAGAATTGTTCACTCATACCCAATAAGAAACAAATGTACCAACTAGAGTACAGTGCTTATGTATGGTTCTTTTGTCTTTACCCTTATAGTTTCCAGTCAAAACACAATTTTCCAAAGTCAACTTCATACCCCTACCCAGTGCAGTTTGTCACACATTTGTAACACAGTTAGATTCATTTGTCACAGTCTGCATTTCATCATTTATCTCTTGACATCTGGTTGATTTTTTAATGTGCATGCACTAAGGCTCATTCTCTGTGAATTACAGTTCTATAGGTTTTGATAAATGCATAGTATCATGTGCTCATCACCCCAGAGCCATAAAGAGGAGTTCTATCACCCTCAAAATTCTTCTGTGTATCCCCTTGGTTATCAACCAGCCCCCCTTTTTTCAACACCCGGAAACTACTGATGGGAATTCCATCCCTATGGTTTTACCTTTTCCAGAGTGTCATGTGAATATAATCATACATCATGTAGCCTTTGTGTATGCCTTCTGTCTCTTAGCAAAATGCATTTAAGGCTTACCCATGTTGTTGTGTGAATCAGTAGTTCTTTCAAATAGTTCCTCTTTATCACCAAATAATATTCCATTGTAAAGATGTTTATCCATTCTCCTATTGAAATAAATTTTGATTGTTTATAGCTTTTAGAAATTATGAATAAAGTTTCTATAAACATCACATGCAGGTTTTTGTGTGGACGTAAGTTTTCAATTCACTTGGGTATATACCTTGGAGTGCATTTGCTGCTATGATTAAACTACTTTTAATTCAATCCCTTTCCAAGAAGTCCGACTGGAGGTTGTGAGTATGGTGCAGTGGGGTATCTGCTGCTGAGCTCATTGATTGCAGTAGTGGTCACTTTCATAGCCTATTCTATATGGATGGAAAATGGAATATCCAAAGGATGTTTCCTCCCATGGGTACCAGAAAGATGAAATTTCTAAAAATGACCACTAGATGGCAGGGTACTGGCCCCCTGGGAGTTGGAAATCTTTGGAAGATTCTGGGAGACTGTTAAAATTGTATCGTCCTCTCCTCTTTTCTTGATAAGGGATATTTGGGCCAAAATCAGGAAATATAATCAAGATTTCTGGCTCCCAGCATGTACCTCCCTAATAATTCAGGAAGTTAGGCTTGGGTTTCATGTTGGCAAGTATTCCAACAGATAAACTTGTGTAATGATGAACTTTGGGTTAGATAACAAGTTTTGACCTGGAATGGGGTATGCAGCATTACATCATGTTTGTGTCCCTTGCTGACCTCTCTGCAAAGCAGAGGAAGCTTGGAACATTGATGCCTGGTTTCTAATACCAACTATCTAGTGCTCAACCTCTCCTAGCCTCCTATTCATGACATCAATAAAATGAGGATAACACCTACCCATTCACATTTACAGGGTTGTTGATAGGGATCAACATAAGGTAAACAATATGAAATATATTAAAGTACTTTATAAATTTAACATCATACAACTGTGAATTATTAAGTATTAATGATCAGATTAGACAGAATATAAAATGCTACATGTGTTAGGTGGTATCACATGTTTAAAAATCAGTCTTGAAGATACACTCTGTTTTTCCTCCATCAGGAGAGGTAGATATTTAGTTCTTAAAGTGACCCAGCATTTTCCTCAGAACTTAGTAGGTAGGTAACTTTTTCTTTTTGTTCTAGCAGTTGTAGAAAATACATCAGCTTGATTCCAGATTGAGCTAATTTTATAGAGTACTTCCTCACCCTCACAAAATCCACATTATTTCAGTTTACCAAGTAAACACTGGCATATTCAGTAGATATTACTATTTGGGGTTTCCTTTGGAATTCTTGATTGACTTTGGTCCTCTGGGCCGAGGTTATCCCCTTATGTTTGATGTGTACCAGGGTCTAGCAAACCCCACCTTTAGATGTGGCTTCGTCCTTAGCCTAGAAATCATCTATAGTTTCTCTGGCTCAAAGCTCAAAGAAAGATTTGGCCTCTAAGGAGGAGGAGGAGTGTACTCTTTCTCTTCACAGCAGCACAGAAACCAGTAGCCATCAAAGCACTGTCACCACAACTGTGTTCAGATTCTTTGAGACCTTGCCATTGTAGCTCAGCATTCCTCTCCCCCTAAAAAGAAGCAAACTGGGGTAAAGAGCATCTAGTCATTATAATCTTCTCAGCTTATTTATCTGCATTTGAGAAAGTCTTGACCCTTGAACTCCCCTGCCTTTCTGAGCCAAAAAGAAAATCCTCATGTGTATGTGTGGGCCTATACATAAGAAGAAAAGCTTGAAAGCATCTTTGGCATCTATCTTGTGGCCTGTGGCATGTGCAGTTGTTTGTAATAGAGTCAAACAGCTGTAAGATATTAGCTGACTTAGGAGGTCCAGTTCTGTCCCTTCATTTTACAATTGTGGAAATTGAGACCCAGACCAAAAAGCAATAGCTCTGATTTGGTAGGTAGGTCTCACTTTATTACTGGTTACATTGAGTGAATCTTAACAGGAGCCAGAGTAGATACTGGGCAAGTAGAAAAGGGACTATGAAATGCCCATGGCTCCAGTCTTTATCTTCCTACTGAAAAGGGCATAGCTTAACTGGAAATAGCTGATGCGATATAGGGCACTAGAAGGATGGCTCTGTGTGTGTGTGTGTGTGTGTGTGTGTGTGTCTGTGTGTAAACAACCCTGTTTTCAATTACCTACTTTCATTTTGCCTCTAAGTTCTGCATTTTACCACTTCCTCCTGTCGGAACTATTTAGTAAATATGTGCTTTTTTTGTTTGTAAAGGAAGGCAGAGTTAAAGAGTGTCATTAGTTTAACAATATTGTGTGCTCATCTGGCTAGGTGTGTATAGTTATATGGGGGCAGGTGGTGGATTCAGGATAATAGTATTTTCTCGAAACTGGAGCTTTTTAATAAGAGCAAATAATCTACCTTTTGTCTTGCAGAGCCCAGTTTTATTAACAGATATGAGATACTGTGTGCCAGTGTGTACTTGAAAATATCTTTATAAGTAATTGAGCTGCCTCTTCCTCCTTTCTCACCAAACATTCCCTTCTGTATATGATAAAAACTAATCTTGATGTGTTTAGCTGTCGTTTAGTGCTTTCTCAGAGGTATTTTCTATCTCTGGACAAGCCAAATTCTATCCCCCCACACTGTACAACTAACTCAACATTCTCCGCATAGACAAACAAGCTTCTTTTCTGAGTGATATAAATCTGTGAAAACCCCCAAACATTGTAATGAAAATGGACTTGCTGATGCCAAAATCAGAGCAGAAAGACCCTTTAGGAAGCTATTGCCAAGGATAAGTTGATTGTTACACAGGTGGGTGTCTGCCCACTTTCCCTGCTCAGTGGAAAACTTTGCCCAGCATAGCAAAGCAAAGCTCAGCCCAGGGCCTTGAAATTCACCCAATGATATTTTAATATTGGGGATAAAAGCAAGGTTGCAGCGTAATTCATTCATTTACTTTAGTGTTCTCTTTAAAACATATAACATGTTTTATAAATATTAAATTTCATGAAAGGGCAGGGGAATTCCCTGGCAGTCCAGTGGTTAGGATTCTAGGCTTTCACTGCCAGGGGCCCAGGTTCAATCCCTGGTCGGGGAACTAAGATCCTGCAAGCCGCGTGGCACAGCCAGAAAAAAAAAATTTATGAAAGGGGATTTATTTCTTAAGTTTTATCTATTATCCTACCTAAGCACAATCTCTTCCCCCACCATTCACAGAACACACAGGTTAGGTAGTGACACAGACTACACAGATGTATGGGTCCTTTGGGAGTTTAGAGCAAGGCAAGGTTATGTTGGCAATATCAGGTCATATAAGGCTATAAACTTTCCCTTCCATTCTTACCCGAATAATGATACTAAACAAATCCAGCCAGGGTCTTTCTCAAATCCACGTGTACAGTTTTATTTGTCAAGTATTAGACAGAATGGGGAAAACCATGCATAGTAGAACTAGTCATTCTTTAAAGTATAATATTTTTCCTTGCCCATGCATTCTTGTAGAGTGTCAGTAGAGCCCTGGACACTCTATGACAGAAATGAGGTGTGCAAAATGGGGATAGGGAGAGATGACCTGAATAAACTTTGAATTTTTAAAGTTGTACTTCCTCGTTTTTTACGTGGGCTTCTGGACATACACTTATGGGCTGTCAGAGCTGAAAGAGACCTAATACCATTTTATCTACCCCTCCAAACTCAACAAAATTTATTGAGGGAGCAGTTTAGTGTAGTAGAAAAAGCTTGAGATTTGGAGAGAAGAATTGTGTTCCAGTTCCAGCTCAAGCACTAACTCCACTCTTGAGGAAGTCTTTTGATTTCTCTGAAACTCAGTTTCCTTATATGTAAAATGGAAGTGATAATCCTCTTAACATTGTGAGACTGTATTGGTGATCCCCAATTTCACCCCCAGGTTCACTGATGTGCTAGAAGGATTTGCAGGACTCACAAGTCATTATAGTCAGACTACAGTTTATTACAGCAAAGGGATAAAAAGCAGGATCAATAAAGGAAAAAGGTACATCAGGCAGAAGCTGGAGGATACCAGGTATAAGCTTCCAAGAGTCCTCTCCCAGTGGAGTCACACAAGACATACTAAATCCCCCAGAATGAACTGCAGAAACACATGCAAAATGTTTTCTGCCAGGGAAGTTTGCTTGAGCCTAAAAGTCCAGGGTATTTATTGGGGTAACTGCAGTGCTGATTGCAGTTACTGAAACTTCAGACCCCCCAGAAGGAAAGCAGGTGTTCACCATAAATCACATTTTTTACACAAACTATCCACACAATCAGTTAGTAGCATAGGGGACATTCTAAGACCTCAGTTCCTAGGAGCCAGCCAAAGGCTAGTCATACAAGTAGGCCCTTCTGAGAACGTACAAGATTTGAGTAACTCAAGGCTGCTGGGTTAATTCTTAACTTCACACATAGGTATCAAGTTATTGTGAATTTAATGTACTATATATACATATATGATAAAGCAGTACATTATAAAATACATACATCAAATTATTAAATTATAATTAAATGTAAATATATCATAAATGTTATATGACATATCATATATATGATAAGCAGTACATTAAATGCAAGGTATTATTATTATTACAAATGAGTAATGAGGGCTAGAGCTGTCCTAGGGTGTGACTGAGCAGAGTAATAATGGACATTTGCAAGGCAGCTCCTCAGAGCAGTGAATGGGAGGCTGTGAAAATAATCCCACTGAAGAGTTTTTCTCTCTGATAGAGATAATTTTGTCACTAGAACCATTTTGTCCCTCCAGTTTGACACCGTACATTCTTATCATTAGCTACATATTTCTTGGGGGGGGGGCGTGCACAAGCCAAATTGTTCCACCACCCACAATGGAGTTTTGGCAAAGAAGTGACCCTTCCAAGGAAGGTGTAGAATTGAGCCTCTGGGAAAAGGCATAGACAGGTGCTTCCTAAAAAACCCTGAGCAAGGCCCAGTAAAAGGCTGTGATTAATAATATAATGACTAATACCAACAGTGAATTTGAGTCTGAATTGAATTGAGATGAATTTATGTGAACCTGAATACTGTTGGAATATCATTTTGAGCTAAATACTGGACTAGATGCCCAGCCAAACCCTGATCTTTTTTTTTTCCAAAAAAATGTGCCCTCTAAGGATGAAGAAGAAGACTATGGAAATGAAACTTGGGCACTGTGCATTAGAATGATTTCCTTGTGTAGAGGGGGAGGAGGAGGGTCATCCTGAGGAGGCACACTTACTCATGCCTAAAACTGCCAAAAGCATTTACCAAGGCATAGTCTGTATTATCTGAACCCAGTTGGTGGTGGCAGCCAGTAGACTGGAGAACAACTTGGGGGAGGGTGGATCTTACAGATGGACAACAAGCCTCCTGATGGAGCTTTGGTGAGGGAGTGCATGTTAGAGTATTTAAGCTGCCGTCAGGCTCCTCCCCTGCTTTATACCTGCGTAGCTGCTGTAGCTCCCCCGACCAACTGCCCAAGATCGGGACCTGAGGCAGTTGCCCTTATTCTGCATATAAGATAAAACCAGCTCGTTTGTATTGCTGGTATATTCTTTCACCCTTTGTCTTGGAGGTACCAGTGGTTCTCCTCAAATTGGCCGTCTGCTTCCAGAGTTACTGAGCAATATCTGAGGCTCTTTCTGAGCACTCTCCTCCAGGTGGCCCCGGAAAGTTTTCATGCACCATGTAATGTAGGCTCTTTTGTGTGCTGGCAGAAAAGGACAGAGAATATAGATGGAGGCCCTGCCATCAAGGGACCCCACTGCTTCTTCTGAAGTAAAGTATTTGGCAGGTTGTGCCTAAAGAATTAAGGGATTGAAGCACTCTTTGCTCCACTTCATCATTCCTTAGAACAGCTTCTCCTACCACTCACCCCAGTTAAAATACTAGCCCTTGCATTTGTATGGCATTTTCCGTGTATTATTTCCTAACACTTTCCTATTTTTTTTTTGATCCTTACAATATTTTTGTTCATGCTCCAAAGGCAAGTTCCAATGCTATTTTCTACACAGGGAAATTCAAACTTCCTCTGACCTCTTGAGGAACTTTCTATGATGCTCTCTTGATATTTAACTACTTTTCCTATTTTTACTTCTAATTATTTATATACATATCTCATTTAATAGACCGTAAAATCTTCAATGGCAAGTCTAGATAGGACTGAACAACAACTAGCATATAGCAGACAAGTAATGAATAATGGAGTAGAAATAGAGTAAAACACAAACAAATACTTAAAGCTTAGATAACTTTGCCAAAGTCAATTAGTCTATTTACTGGCAGACCTGGAACTTGAATTCAAAATTTCTCCTAATCCTCTAGTACTATTTTAAATTTCACCACACTGCTTCCATTATCCTGGCTGCTTACTGCAGATCACATTTACTCTTCAGAAATGAGGGAGATCAGCAAAGTCTCTAATAGTTAGGAAAGGCTTTAAGGAGGAGGCAGACTTCGACATATGGGTATAATTTCACTGGGTGAGATGCAGAGGGGAGGGTGTTCCAGATAGACCTAGCAGTGACATCACATAGGAAGATAAGAGGAAGAGCATGATCTGTGGAGTAATGAGGCCAAACCTAATAACCAGGGCAGCAGGAATTGTTTGGCGGCAGGCCTTGAAAGCCATGTAGAAATGTTGGGACGTGATATGGTAGGAAATAAGGCCCATGCAGGTGGCCTCATATGGGGGAATGGTGTGAGTAGAGGGTGCTTAGGGTTTTCTGGTCTGCCGACCCTTTTGGATTTAGAAAATGATGGCAGGGACCTAAATCTCTGAACCTCCTGCCTCCTGGCTTGTTCAACTCTGAATATGAAATATATTTTATTAAAATATTCGAAACTGCTAAGTAGCATAATGTGTTAGTTGCCAAATTTCCAAACCTAAGCTCTGAAGCAGCCCTCTTGCAAGTTTGAAAGAGTTTCAGAACTCTTTGTCATGGTAATGAGGATTTTGCCTTGCCCAGGAGATGCTGCCAGCTCCTAGAGACCTCTCTCTGGCACAGTAAATTAGAGGAGTTTAAAGTAAGTGGAGCTCCTGAGGGAGCGTTGCATCCTTAAGCCACCCTCCCCTCAACCTTTTTAATCTCTGGATTAAGCGGAGAACACTGTCATTTAGCCACCATTTTGGTTCAGGGCACTCAAGTTCTTACCTACTGTTCAGACTTTAAAATGTTCATGTCAGTCTGGTTGGTTCCCTATATTGTGGAGACTTACCAAATTCTCAATTAGTCCATCCCTGCCCTGTCCTCAAGAATAGCAAGTATCAATAAACCATTGGCCTCCACTAACAGAGCTATACCATATCCTGGTAAGAAGGTAAATATTAGTATAAATTTCATATACACCAAACCTGAGGCTTCTCTGTTGTTCTCTCTCCCTCTTCTCCTCGTCTGCCTCTCTCTCCCTGTACTCTCCCTTTGACTCCCCCTTTCACACATACTTCTTATAGTTTGCTGTTCAGTACCAATTGCATATTTGGCAGTGGACCAAAATACAAAGTTCCTGCTCTCATTTGTTCACACCACTAACCTCCTGATTCAGTTATCTCTGTAGGAGAGCCTAGCAACCTCTCCCAATGTTCCTTTCCAACCAATATGCTCTTATTCTTTCTCTGGGGAGCCATGGGGCTTCAGCAGAGTCTACTTTGCAGATATTCCAAAAGGTGGCCTCTGAACACTAAAAGGAGAAGAGACAGAAGGTGGTAAGTGGGAGCTGGACCCTTGCAGCAGAATTATAGGAAAAGGAGCATTAGGTGTGATGACTTTTGGGCTTAGTTTTCTTTCAACTACAGTTGTCCAGCTTTTTCATATATTTCTCACACATTTATGTGTCTTTAGGGTAGGAGTATGGTTCATATTTTTGTCATGTGACAGTGCCTAGCACACAGTTGATGTTCAGCTGAGTTACCAGACACCCCCTGTGCTGTACTCTCCCTTCCCTGCCCAACTTCTCTGTACCCTGGGTTTAGGCCTTGTTTCTTCCTCTTCCTAGCTTGAGGCCTTGGGTAGGGTTATTAACTTCTCTGACTCTGAACTTGTTTCACCTTACACAAAAGAGAGATAATACCTGTTTCATAGTTTTATTGCACAGATCAAACAAAATAACAGATATGAAATATTTTATAACCTATAAAATACTGTGAAAAATGTAAGGCAGTTTTATCAGATTAGTCAAGAAATGTTGAAAAGCACACAATTTTATCACATCTGTGAACCATGCTTCCAACTAGATTATGTTATAGAGTTCCAGGTCTAATTATAGACCTAGGTTTGCTTAGGTTCAGCTCATTTGGACACTTTGGTTAAAGTTAAGGTTAAGAAAGAAAAAAAATTCAACCTTCATCTGTGTTTGATACAAAGGCCAATAGCAATTACATCACTTGAATATAGTTAGATTTCATTTTCCTTTGGTATCTTGGTGAAATTCCCAAAAGAATACCCAGGAGTAATTAAAGCAGACTGGCTCTGGTGGAGGGAGTACGTTAAAAGGCAATTAGTAAAATGTAACAAACTTAGATGAAAACTGAGTCTATCTTCTCCCAGCCATTTCCAAGTATAAACTATATAAATTTGGGTTCTAAATTCCCCAAAGAAAATATTTTTTTTGGAATCAAGCAGCAAGGATCCCTTCTTGCATGCCCAGCTTTGTGCTATGGGCATGGTATGGTAGTAGATATAAAATCCTGAAAGCCTGCTTTCCAGAAGCACGAATTCTGGTTGAATCCACAAAACATAGGTGGGAAAAAAAGTTGTTTTTTTGTTGTTGTTAGTGGTCTGGGCCTTGGAAGGTGAGGTTTAGAGAGGCAGAAAAGAAGGCGGCAAGGAAACCTTGTCTATGTTGGGACAGTAAGCATGTCAAGTGCTGTGCATGGTGCTAGGTAAGGCTGCTGAGGTATGGTGGAGCCAGATTATGAAAGTCCTTGAATTGAAAGCCTTGTAGAGGAGACTGGATTTGATCTGATAAGGAGTGATGACTCATTGTGAGTTCTTGAGCCAGGATATTGATAAGAGAATAGTGTTTTAAGAAGCAATGTGCAGGGTGAATTAGAGTAGAGACAGGCACGTACTATCAAAAACCCATTTGTTAGCTCCCTTTGTAGGATGTGATGATAGGCATGAAGAATGACTGTTGAAAACAAGATATGGCTAAAAAAAGAGAACAAGAACAATGGGTCATAACAGAAGGTCAGGTTGTCTCATTTAACCAGTTAGAACGCTTGGTATCATAGGTGACTTTTGTGAAAAAAACATGTCTGTCAGTTATAAACACATTTTTAACATTAACTGGTTATTTAACCTATAGGCTTAAAATATAGTGGGTTCCCAGAGTTGAATCAGTCAATGGTTCTGAAAAGAAATTAAGAACGTGCCACACAGGGAGGGAGAAGGGTAAGCTGGGACGAAGTGAGAGAGTAGCATTGACATATATACACTACCAAATGTAAAACAGATAGCTAGCGGGAAGCAGCGCATAGCACAGGGAGATCAGCTCGGTGCTTTGTGACCACCTAGAGGGGTGGGATAGGGAGGGTGGGAGGGAGATGCAGGAGGGAGGGGACATGGGGATATATGTATACATATAGCTGATTCACTTTGTTATAGAGCAGAAACTAACACAATACTGTAAAGCAATTATACTCCAATAAAGATGTTAAAAAAAATCTTTTTAAGTTTCTGTCATGTATGACACAATATTTCCTCAATAAAGAAAAAAAAAGTACCACAGAAAAACTGAACAAAACACTAGCACAAAAGGACTGTAAATGAAGGGGAAATTACATGAAGATGATAAGAAAAAAACATTGAAGTAGCCATTTGTTCTTAGTTATTCAGGAAAGTACTGTTCACTTTTATACACACACACACGCACACACACGCACACACACACACACACACACACGTCTCTTCCCTCTATTAAAATTTCTGTATGTGACCTGAACGTATTGTCCTAGAATGATGGTAATAGGCTGTGTGCCTTTGAGCAAGTTACTTAAACTCTCTGAGGAGCTTCAGTTTTCTCATTTATAAAATAGCAATTTTAATTCCTACCTATTTCACAGGGCTTTTGTAAGGGTTAAATGCAAAAAAATATAAACCTTCTAGTACACAGTAAGTGATAGATAAATGTTAATACCCTTATCACTAGACATCATGAGGTGATAGGTCAGCTTAGTTTTTTGACTTACTTGCATTCATCTAAAGGCCGCCAAAATGTTCTTCAGCTTGCTGTTTAAGCAGTTGCAAATGTGTAGAATTTAACCTGGTCCCATCAGCAGCTGCTTAAGTAGCAGCCTGGGTTTCAGTTCATATAACTTCCTACAGTTGGGTTGGGGTTATGTTAGGGGAGTGATCAGCAGCTAGTAAATCCAGTGTATATCTTGTCCGGGGGAATTACTATATTTTTAACCTTAAAAAGTTGACTTATTCATTGCAATATAAGGTAATCCTACTCTCTACGAATGAAGTGAGGCCACTCCTCAGGGTAACGTGATTCCAGTTTAACTGGTTCAAAAACTACATCCCTGTATTTCCCCATGAACCTTGACTATGGTGTAGCTTCACTTGGCAGAGCTCCAGAGAGAATGAAAGATAGCATATGAGAGGTGTTGACAGCGAGAGCTGTTTATTGCCATTTACCTGCAAGTGCTGTCTGTGCCACCCGTTCAGGCATACTAGAACATGAACACTCTCCATTTATCTGCAGTACGTGAAGAAATTTTGGCATGTCCATATTTTTGGAGAAATTCCCCTTCTGCTTGAATGGGTTTCCTTCTCTGTTCAACAGGGCCAGGATTTCATCTAAGATAGTACAAAGGCCACGAGGACTTTTCCAGGTAAAGTACTCTGTACATCTTGCCCCCTTGTCCTTGATCACTTTTATGGTTAAATAAATAAATAAGCAAGTAAGTAAGTAAATATATAAAATATGTTTTCAGTATAAATAAATCTACAGAAAAGTGCCAAAGAACTCACTTAGCTGTAATTAAATATTTGGAAATCATTGGCTCCGAAGTACCACATAATCCTCCACAGTAATTTAGCAGATAATACAATGCTGAGCCGACTGTGCCTATTCCATCGAAATGGAATCAAATCACAAATTGCCTTATCACTCCAAAGCTTGTTGGTGACAAATGGTTTACAGCAGAGATTTTAGATAGTGTCAGCAACTAGACCTGCCACCCTGAGGTAACAGGATTGAGCCCTAGTATATTCAAGCTGGGGGCAGAGGTAAGAAATAGCAACAGACTTTGTCCTGTTAACCCACTGGAAAAATTTTCAACTCTCCATACCCATTGAATGGAAAACTCCAGCTCCTTTGTCTCAATTCTTTATATTTCAAGAACCCAAGAATACCTCTCTGGCAGAGTGAGCTCAGTAATGAGCAATGCATGAGCAAAATGACAGGCTCTAAACTGATTCTGTGACGTATTGCAAATGGCAAGGTGCCTTTTATTAGATAGTATCAGTGGGAGTTCTGAATTGTTAATTACTTGGTCACATTTCAGACACTGTCTTTATAATACTGGCTTTCACCTTTTCAAGGCTGAGCATCCTGGCAAAAAACCACCAATTCAGACAAACTGTGGGGTAGGGTGGGGATGGGATTGCCCTATCTAAAGGTGGTACAATTATTTCAGAACCGTTATAATATTTTGGAATATTTTGTGACCAGAAGAGGTGAATGATAGCACAAAACTAGTTGAAACAAGAAAATTGGGAAAATAGTTGGAGCAAAAGTGAAAAGGGGCCAGTAGGAGGTAGGACAAGAAGAGAGGAATAAAGAAAACATGGGTTAAGATAACAATCTCCTTTCTCTCCCCAAAAACCTTGTCTTAGGTATCAAGATGCTGCTGCTTGTCTATAGTCTATAGGCAAGCCTAATAATGGACTTATTTTGTCAAAGTATATAATGAGACTTTTATCTAGGTATATTATGAGAGCTAATTAAGCTGTCTCTGGCACTGGGAAAATATTAAAATGTGAGTGTGCAGATCTTCTTTTTCTTCATCCTGCACCCCATGATAGCAGATGTTAGGAGGCATTACGTCATACCTCTCTCTCCTGTGATTCATAAGCTCGCTATTCCTGCTTTCTTACATATATCTTGGCCTTTAAATGAGGCTGCTTCCTTTGGGGACTAGTGAGTCCCGAGGAAACTCGGGTTAGGTAAAGAGGTAGCCAGATAAGGGAAGAGTCAGAAATTCCATCACATTCATCTTATTCTTAACTAATTCAAGAAAAGTACCTAATTCAAAACAACCTCAGACCTGTTAGAATGGCTATTATCAAAAAGAACACAAATTACAAATGTTGGTGAGAACGTGGAGAAAAAGAAACCCTTATACATTATTGGTGGGAACGTAAATTGGTACAGCCACTATAGAAAACAGTATGGAGGTTCCTCAAGAAACTAAAAATAAAACTACCATATGATCCAGCAATTCCACTCCTGGGTATATATCCAGAAAAAATGAAAACACTAATTTGAAAAGATACATGCATGTATGTTCATAGCAGCACTATTCACAATAGCCAAGATATGGAAGCAACCAAGTGCCCATCAACAGATGAATGGATAAAGATATGGTATACATATACAATGGAATATTACTCAGCCATAAAAAAGAAGGAAATTTTGCCACTTGCAGCAACATGGATAGACTTGGAGGGCATTATGCTAAGTGAAATAAATCAGATAGAGAAAGACAAATACTGTATAATATCACTTATATGTGGAGTCTACAAAAATAATACAGGTGCTGAGAAGCTTCAAGATGGCGGAAGAGTAAGACATGGAATCACCTTCCTCCCTACAAATACATCAGAAATACACCTACATGTGGAACAACTCCTACAGAACACCTACTGAACGCTGGCAGAAGACGTCAGACCTCCCAAAAGGCAAGAAACTCCCCATGTACCTGGGTAGGGCAAAAGAAAAAAGAAAAAACAGAGACAAAAGAATAGGAACAGGACCTGCACCTCTGGGAAGGAGCTGTGAAGGAGGAAAGGTTTCCACACACTAGGAAGCCCCTTCGCGGGCGGAGACCGCGGGTGGCGGAGTGGGGGGAAGCTTCAGAGCCATGGAGGAGAGCGCAGCAACAGGGGTGCGGAGAGCAAAGCAGAGAGATTCCCGCACAGAGGATCGGTGCTGACCAGCACTCACCAGCCCGAGAGGCTTGTCTGCTCACCCGCCGAGACGGGCGGGGGCTGGGAGCTGAGGCTGGGGCTTCAGAGGTAGGATCCCAGGGAGAGGACTGGGGTTGGCTGCGTGAACACAGCTTGAAGGGGGCTAGTGCCCCACAGCTAGCCGGGAGGGAGTCCGGGAAAAAGTCTGGAGCTGCCGAAGAGGCAAGAGACTTTTTCTTGCCTCTTTGTTTTCTGGTGCGCGAGGAGAGGGGATTAAGAGCACCCCTTAAAGGAGCTCCAGAGACGGGCATGAGCCATGGCTATCAGCGCGGACCACAGAGACGGGCATGAGACGCTAAAGCTGCTGCTGCAGCCACCAAGAAGCCTGTGTGCAGGCACAGGTCACTATCCACACCGCCCCTCCCAGGAGCCTGTGCAGCCTGCCACTGCCAGGGTCCTGTGATCCAGGGACAACTTCCCCGGGAGAACACACGGCGCACCTCAGGCTGTTGCAACGTCACAAGAGCCTCTGCCGCTGCAGGCTCGCCCCGCATCTATACCCCCCTCCCGCCGGCCTGAGTGAGCCAGAGCCCCCGAATCAGCTGTTCCTTTAATCCCATCCTGTCTGAGCGAGGAACAGACACCCTCAAGCGGCCTACACGCAGAGGCGGGTCCAAATCCAAAGCTGAATCCCGGGAGCGGTGCGAACAAAGAAGAGAAAGGGAAATTTCTCCCAGCAGCCTCAGGAGCAGCGGATTAAATCTCCACAACCAACTTGATGTACCCTGCATCTGTGGAATACCTGAATAGACAATGAATCATCCCAAATTGAGGAGGTGGACTTTGGGAGCAAAGATATATATGTTTTTTTCCCTTTTTCTCTTTTCTTTGAGTGTGTATGTGTATGTTTCTGTGTGTGATTTTTGTCTTTATAGCTTTGCTTTTACCATTTGTCCTAGGGTTCTGTCTCTCCGTTTCTTTGTTTTATTTTTTTTCTTTTATTTTTATTACTTTTTAAGAAATTTTTCTTAATAATTTTTTTTATTTTAATAACTTTATTTTATTTTACTTTATTTTATCTTCTTCTTTCTTTCTTTTCTACCTTTTATTATGAGCTGTGTGGATTAAAGGCTCTTGGTGCTCCAGCCAGGCGTCAGGGCTGTGCCTCTGAGGTGGGAGAGCCAAGTTCAGGACACTGGTCCCCAAGAGACCGCCAACCTCCACGTAATATCAAACGGCGAAAATCTCCCAGAGACCTCCCTCTCAGTGCCAGGACCCAGCTTCACTCAACAACCAGCAAGCTACAGTGCTGGACACCCTATGCCAAACAACTAGCAAGACAGGAACACAAACCCATCCATTAGCAGAGAGGCTGCCTAAAATCATAATAAGGCCACAGACACCCCAAAACACACCACCAGACGTGGACGTGCCCACCAGAAAGACAAGATCCAGAGTCATCCACCAGAACACAGGCGCTAGTGCCCTCCACCAGGAAGCCTATACAACCAACTGAACCAACCTTAGCCACTGGGGACAGACACCAAAAACAACGGGAACTACGAACCTGCAGCCTGCGAAAAGGAGACCCCAAACACAGTAAGATAAGCAAAATGAGAACACAGAAAAACACACAGCAGATGAAGGAGCAAGGTAAAAACATGCCAGACCTAACAAATGAAGAGGAAATAGGCAGTCTACCTGAAAAAGAATTCAGAATAATGGTAGTAAAGATGATCCAAAATCTTGGAAATAGAATAGAGAAAATACAAGAAACGCTTAACAAGGACCTAGAAGAACTAGAGAACAAACAGAGATGAACAACACAATAAATGAAACTAAAAATTCTCTAGAACGGATCAATAGCAGAATAACTGAGGCAGAAGAATGGATAAGTAACCGGGAAGTTAAAATAGTGGAAATAACTACTGCAGAGCAGAATAAAGAAAAAAGAATGAAAAGAATTGAGGACAGTCTCAGAGACCTCTGGGACAACATTGAACACACCAACATTCGAATTATAGGGGACCCAGAAGAAGAAGAGAAAAAGAAAGGGACTGAGAAAATATTTGAAGAGATTATAGTTGAAAACTTCCCTAATATGGGAAAGGAAATAGTTAATCAAGTCCAGGAAGCACAGAGAGTCCCATACAGGATAAATCCAAGGAGAAATATGCCAAGACACATATTAATCAAACTATCAAAAATTAAATACAAAGAAAAAGTATTAAAAGCAGCATGGGAAAAACAACAAATAACACACAAGGGAATCCCCATAAGGTTAACAGCTGATCTTTCAGCAGAAACTCTGCAAGCCAGAAGGGAGTGGCAGGACATATTTAAAGTGATGAAGGAGAAAAACCTACAACCAAGATTGCTCTACCCAGCAAGGATCGCATTCAGATTTGACGGAGAAATTAAAACCTTTACAGACAAGCAAAAGCTAAGAGAATTCAGCACCACCAAACCAGCTTTACAACAAATGCTAAAGGAACTTTTCTAGGCAGGAGACACAAGAGAAGGAAAAGACCTACAATAACAAACCCAAAACAATTAAGAAAATGGGGGCTTCCCTGGTGACGCAGTGGTTGAGAATCTGCTTGCCAATGCAGGGGACACGGGTTCGAACCCTGGTCTGGGAAGATCCCACATGCCATGGAGCAACTGGACCCATGAGCCAC
Source organism: Balaenoptera physalus (assembly GCF_965194825.1). Lineage (NCBI taxonomy): Eukaryota > Metazoa > Chordata > Mammalia > Artiodactyla > Balaenopteridae > Balaenoptera > Balaenoptera physalus. Next base: position 65,548,559 of record NC_138903.1, on the reverse strand, counting down.
ACCTACTGAGCCTGCGCGTCTGGAGCCTGTGCTCCGCAACAAGAGAGGCCGCGACGGTGAGAGGCCCGCGCACCGCGATGAAGAGTGGCCCCAATTCGCCGCAACTAGAGGGAGCCCTCGCACAGAAACGAAGACCCAACACAGCTAAAATTAATAAATAAATAAATAGAAATTTAAAGAAAATGGGAATAGGACCATACATATCAATAATTACCTTAAATGTAAATGGATTAAATGCTCCAACCAAAAGACATAGACAGGCTGAATGGATACAAAAACAAGACCCGTATATATGCTGTCTACAAGAGACCCGCTTCAGACCTAGGGACACATACAGACTGAAAGTGAGGGGATGGAAAAAGATATTCCATGCAAATGGAAATCAAAAGAAAGCTGGAATAGCAATTCTCATATCAGACAAAATACACTTTAAAATAAAGACTATTACAAGGGACAAAGAAGGACACTACATAATGATCAATGGATCAATCCAAGAAGAAGATATAACAATTTTAAATATTTATGCACCCAACATAGGAGCACCTCAATAGACAAGACAAATACTAACAGTCATAAAAGGGGAAATCGACAGTAACACAATCATAGTAGGGGACTTTAACACCCCACTTTCACCAATGGACAGATCATCCAAAATGAAAATAAATAAGGAAACACAAGCTTTAAATGATACATTAAACAAGATGGACTTAATTGATATTTATAGGACATTCCATCCAAAAACAACAGAACACACATTCTTCTCAAGTGCTCATGGAACATTCTCCAGGATAGATCATATCTTGGGTCACAAATCAAGCCTTGGTAAATTTAAGAAAATTGAAATCGTATCAAGTATCTTTCCCGACCACTAGACTATGAGACTAGATATCAATTACAGGAAAAAAATCTGTAAAAAATACAAACACATGGAGGCTAAAAAATACACTACTTAATAACCAAGAGATCACTGAAGAAATCAAAGAGGAAATCAAAAAATACCTAGAAACAAATGACAATGGAGACATGATGACCCAAAACCTATCGGATGCAGCAAAAGCAGTTCTAAGAGGGAAGCTTATAGCAATACAATCCTACCTTAAGAAACAAGAAACATCTCAAATAAAGAACCTAACCTTACACCTAAAACAATTAGAGAAAGAAGAATAAAAACCCCTCAAAGTTAGCAGAAGGAAAGAAATCATAAAGATCAGATCAGAAATAAATGAAAAAGAAATGAAGGAAACGATAGCAAAGATCAATAAAATTACAGCTGGTTCTTTGAGAAGATAAACAAAATTGATAAACCATTAGCCAGACTCATCAAGAAAAAAAGGGAGAAGACTCAAATCAATAGAATTAGAAATGGAAAAGGAGAAGTAACAAGTGACACTGCAGAAAAACAAAGGATCATGAGAGATTACTACAAGCAACTCTATGCCAATAAAATGGACAACCTGGAAGAAATGGACAAATTCTTAGAAATGCACAACCTTCCGAAACTGAACCAGGAAAAATAGAAAATATGAACAGACCAATCACAAGCACTGAAGTTGAAACTGTGATTAAAAATCTTCCAACAAACAAAAGCCCAGGACCAGATGGCTTCACAGGCGAATTCTATCAAATATTTAGAGAAGAGCTAACACCTGTCCTTCTCAAACTCTTCCAAAATATAGCAGAGGGAGGAACACTCCCAAACTCATTCTACAATGCCACCATCACCCTGATACCAAAACCAGACAAAGATGTCACAAAGAAAGAAAACTACAGGCCAATATCAGTGATGAACATAGATGCAAAAATCCTCAACAGAATACTAGCAAACAGAATCCAACAGCACATTAAAAGGATCATACACCATGATCAAGTGGGATTTATCCCAGGGAGGCAAGGATTCTTCAGTATACGCAAATCAATCAATGTGATACACCATATTAACAAATTGAAGGAGAAAAACCATTTGATCATCTCAATAGATGCAGAGAAAGCTTTTGACAAAATTCAACACCCATTTATGATAAAAACCCTCCAGAAAGTAGGCATAGAGGGAACTTTCCTCAACATAATAAAGGCCATATATGACAAACCCACAGCCAGTATCGTCCTCATTGGTGAAAAACTGAAATCATTTCCACTAAGATCAGGAACAAGACAAGGTTTCCCACTCTCACCACTATTATTTAACATAGTTTTGGAAGTTTTCGCCACAGCAATCAGAGAAGAAAAAGAAATAAAAGGAATCCAAATCGGAAAAGAAGAAGTAAAGCTGTCACTGTTTTCAGATGACATGATACTATACATAGAGAATCCTAAAGATGCTACCAGAAAACTACTAGAGCTAATCAATGAATTTGGTAAAGTAGCAGGATACAAAATTAATGCATTGAAATCTCTGGCATTCCTATACACTAATGATGAAAAATCTGAAAGTGAAATTAAGAAAACACTCCCATTTACCATTGCAGCAAAAAGAATAAAATATCTGGGAATAATCCTACCTAAGGAGACAAAGACCTGTATGCAGAAAATTATAAGACACTGATGAAAGAAATTAAAGATGATACAAATAGATGGAGAGATATACCATGTTCTTGGATTGGAAGAATCAACATTGTGAAAATGACTGTACTACCCAAAGCAATGTACAGATTCAATGCAATCCCTATCAAACTACCACTGGCATTTGTCACAGAACTAGAATAAAAAATTTCACAATTTGTATGGCAACACAAAAGACCCCGAATAGCCAAAGCAATCTTGAGAAACCAAAACGGAGCTGGAAGAATCATGCTCCCTGACTTCAGACTATACTACAAAGCTACAGTAATCAAGACAGTATGGTACTGGTACAAAAACAGAAATATAGATCAATGGAACAGGATAGAAAGTCCAGAGATAAACCCATATATGGTCACCTTATCTTTGATAAAGGAGGCAAGAATATACAGTGGAGAAAAGACAGCCTCTCCAATAAGTGGTGCTGGGAAAACTGGACAGCTACATGTACAAGAATGAAATTAGAACACTCCCTAACACCATACACAAAAATAAACTCAAAATGGATTAAAGACCTAAATTTAAGGCCCGACGCTATTAAACTCTTAGAGGAAAACATATGCGGAACACTCTATGACATAAGTCACAGCAAGATCCTTTTTGACCCAGCTCTTAGAGAAATGGAAATAAAAACAAAAATAAACAAATGGGACCTAATGAAACTTCAAAGCTTTTGCACAGCAAAGGAAACCATAAACAAGACAAAAAGACAACCCTCAGAATGGGCGAAAATATTTGCAAATGAATCAACTGACAAAGGATTAATCTTCAAAATATACAGGCAGCTCAGGCAGCTCAATATCAAAAAAACAAACAACCCAATCCAAGAATGGGCAGAAGACCTAAATAGACATTTCTCCAAAGAAGATATACAGATTGCCAACAAACACATGAAAGAATGCTCAACAGCATTAATCATTAGAGAAATGCAAATCAAAACTACAATGAGGTATCATCTCATACCAGTCAGAATGGCCATCATCAAAAAATCTACAAGCAATAAATGCTGGAGAGGGTGTGGAAAAAAGGGAACCCTCTTGCACTGTTGGTGGGAATGTAAGTTGATACAGCCACTATGGAGAACAGTATGGAGATTCCTTAAAAACTAAAAATTGAACTACCATACGGCCCAGCAATCCCACTACTGGGCATATACCCTGAGAAAACCATAATTCAAAAAGAGTCATGTACCACAATGTTCATTGCAGCTCTATTTACAATAGCCAGGACATGGAAGCAACCTAAGTGTCCATCAATAGGTGAATGGTTAAAGAAGCTGTAGCACATATGTACAATGGAATATTACTCAACCATAAAAAGAAACGAAACTGAGTTATTTGTAGTGAGGTGGATGGACCTAGAGTCTGTCATACAGAGTGAAGTAAGTCAGAAAGAGAAAAACAAATACAGGATTCCAATGAATATATATGGAATCTTAAAAAAAAGAAAAAAATGGTCATGAAGATCTAGGGGCAAGACGGGAATAAAGACGCAGACCTACTGGAGAATGGACTCGAAGATATGGGGAGGGGGAAGGATAAGCTGCAACAAAGTGAGAGACTGTCATGGACATGTATACACTACCAAACGTAAAATAGATAGCTAGTGGGAAGCAGCCGCATAGCACAGGGAGATCAGCTCGGTGCTTTGTGACCACTTGGAGGAGTGGGATAGGGAGGGTGCGAGGGAGGGAGATGCAAGAGGGAAGAAATATGGGGACATATGTATATGTATAACTGATTCACTTTGTTATAAAGCAGAAACTAACACACCGTTGTAAAGCAGTTATACTCCAATAAAGATGTTAAAAAAAATACAAACGAATGTGTACATCAAAACAGAAACAGACTCACATATATAGGAAACAAACTGATGGTTAGCGAAGGGGAGAGGGAAGTGGGGAGGGACAAATTAGGGGCATGGGATTAAGAGATACAGACTACAATGTATAAAATAGATAAGCAACGAGGATATATTGTATAGCACAGGGAATTATAACCATTATCTTGTAATAAGCTATAATGGAGTATAATCTGTAAAAATACTGAATCACTGTGCTGTACACCTGAAAGTAATATAATATTTTAGATCAACTATACTTCAATAAAAAAGTACCTAAAGTATCCAAGAGCTTTGGAGCATATTTTCAGGTGAGCTATTGTCTTATTTCTTCACTAAGAATGTTTTAGATTGTCATGACACTATACTTAGGTACCATAAGTGGCAACAGAATGAATGATCCTCAGAATATTTATTAAAAACTGACTGTAATTCATCTAGTCACCAAGGGTCTGATTTCTTTCAAGGTGTCTAATGACCTATTAAGCATACTTACATCCATTATTTCTCTCATTTGAGTCCCCGGCAGCCCTGTTAAGTAGAAATGGCAGGGATATTCATCTTCGCTTTAGATGCTCCCACATTAATAAAGGTGATAAAACCATGACTAGAACCCAGAGCCCTTGACTCCTAGTCCAGCATTCCTCTCAGCTACAGCCCTAACTCTTACAATTCATCCTGAGTCGACTAGTATTAAAATACGACTTTGAGCATGTCACTCCCCTACTTAAAAATGTACTGAAGAAAGGATAACAGTCACGACTTCGGGGCCCACCCAGCCGCATCTCAACAACTTTATGTTATTACTTCCCTGATCCTTAGTTTTCTCATGTGTAAACATAAATGATGATACTTATTTTCCTGACTCACTGGGTGGTAATTGTCAAGTGTCAGGATGAATGTGATAATTCTACTAAACTGTCAAGCCCTCTATAGCCCTGTTATCATATTCACTTTATTCCTTAAGTTTAATTAGGACTGGTCATGGAAAAATAGTATATATGACTTTCTTAGCTGTGCAAGAGTCTGTTCTCGGATAAGACACTATTGTGTTGGGGGTCTTTTGTTAAGTTTGACCTGAAAAAGATATCTCAAGTAAATGCTAGCTCTTGATTTCAGATATTCTTCAGATTGGGAACCTACTGCAACCTCTTCTCTCCTTTCTTTCTTTATTTCCTTTCAAGGGATGTTTTATATGTAAAGAGTTCAACTGGATTGTTTAGAGCAGCATGTTACTGAATTGAAGTTGTCTAGGGGTGAGTCAGTCCACTTTTATGGTCCCACCAAAGACTGAACCCTGGCCCTCAGCCCAGGCATCTCGGAAGCTTGTGGTGAGTGGCAGGACTGTGAGCTTTGGAGTAACTCAGTGCTAGGTTTCAATCCTCATTCCCCTCCTGCTAGCTAGGTGGGCCTGAAAGAGTTACTTAACTTTCTTCTGAGTCTCAACTTTCTTATCTATTAAGGAGATTATAATATATATCTCATAAGACTGTTGTTTGAATTAAAATAATAAATATATTTAAAGTACTTAGTAGAACACCACTCAGTAAATGTTAGTTTCTTTCTCTTCCCATACTGTGAACATAGGGTAACCAGGTGAGGTTGTGGATGGATCAGTGTAGAATCTCCCAGTCCTGGAGAAACTCCTTCTGAGTGCATATCTTAGAGATGGGGAGGGTTCCCAGCATCATATCTGAATACTAATGACAGCATTATTATAGATATACATGCACAGCAAAGACATCATCTTTAACAGCTGTGTTTAGTTAAGTAACAGATTTAGAAAGCACAGACTTTAATCTATGTTTTCTCCTGGGATTTCATCACCATCTGATTTGTTTTTTTCTGGCTAAAAAGTGTAATTGTAGCTTGATTCCCCCACTCCCCTCCCCCACCAGACACATCCCAGCCATCCTCTTAAGAACTAGCTGCCTTTTAAAAATCTGAATAAGAAGCTGGATCAGCATTTGGAAAACATGAGGTAGTGGATACCTGAGGAGCTAAAGAGTTGAGGACTTTGGAATAAAAGCTTTAATGGCGTGTTGTTGTTTTTTTTTTCCAGAAGGTCCTGTTTCCTTCATATCTGCAGGGAACAGATGACTCTAGGGATACTGCATCAAAGCTTGATTCCTCCTTGTTGCATAGCCAGTGAGGCAATAAGCAAGATAGAAACTGTCATTGAGTGAAAGAAGCTCAACAGAGCAGATAGTGGAAATAGAGGGTTTTCTCTTTCCCCAAGGAGAGGTTGGAAGGGAAAGGTAGCAGAGGCTTTTGTCATCAACTTTCTGGAGGTGGAAACCACTGGAGGCAAAAACCCTCTCTCATCCCTCTCCACCTAAAAACCCAAATGGATTCTGGATTTGACCTCGGGCTGTTTTGAGATTGACAGCATCAGCTTGTCAGGATGTGGGGGAAAGGCAAGATTCAGTCACCAGGATAGCGCTAGTGGGGAGGGGCGAGAAGGTGGGGGGATAAAAGTAGAATTATACTAAGGCCATGTAAAACCATCCAGTCTGCAGCCATGGGGGAGCTCAGCTGCATGGCAGAGGGCAAGGTTTTTTCATTTATCTTAAACCATGTCCCACCACTTTCTACAGCCCCTCCTTCACTCAGCAATACTTTTCAGGCACCAAATAGATTGTAGGAACTTTATCATTCCCATTGCTATTAGTACCACAAAATATCTTAGAGATCAACAGGAAAGATGAAGGAAGGACCAGACTGCCCCATTCAGGTAGTTCTCTTCCAACCTGTTGAGTTGCTTCAAAGCTGGTTTCTGTGCCCCCTGCCTTGAACTATCCCCAAGATCCTGGGGATTCTACCTCCCAACTTAAGAGTATACTGCCAGGAATTTTTTAAACGGTACTCTGAGGTGGGGAGGGAGAAGAAGATGAGAACTACTACTTTTGAGGACCCACTGTGAGCCAGGTGCTGTACTACTTTATGTATATTCATAAACCAGTTAACTCTCACAGTAACACTATGAGGTAACTATTCCAGGTATCCCCTGCTGTTTAAAAGTTTGCTTTCCATCACTTCACTTTTATGAAAGACCTACATTAGTACCTGTTTTCACTAACCAAAGTAAATCCGAAGAGGATTTTCGCTTTTATTAAAAAAAGTGAAAATCGAAAATAGTGCTCAGTGTTTGTTTGCAGAGAGCTGTTATAAGAGGCAGTGTGCACCCCAGTCAGTGAGAGTAGCACCACCAAGCTCCTTTCCAGGAACTATACTCAGCATCTCAGTGTCAAGCCACCATAGTGTTGAACTATGTCTGTGAGCACCTGTGCTTTATCTCGATTTATTTTGTGTATCCATTAGCAAGATGTGTCCTAAGGTAATTGTTTCTTCACTTTACACCATTTTGGCTTACAAAAGGTTCCCTGGGGATGCTCTTCTTTCAGATAGTGGGGGAAACCTGTACTTTTGTTTGACAGATGGGGAAACTGGAACTTGGGGGGTTTAAAGGATGTCCTCAGAATCACATAGCTACTAAGTGGAAGAGCTGGGGTACTAGAAGCCAGCCTACTGACTTCATTCATTACTGATTAATTTGTTTTCCCCATCCCTACTTCTGTCCATCTCCAAAGGAAGATAACACTATTTAAGTATTAGCTATTATTATTATTTTCACTATTATTATTATATTATGTACCACTTGCCTCTGGAACTGAAGTAGGTATAGAGAGAAAAAGGGAGAAAAAGAAATTAAACTAATATTTACTAAGCCCTGTACTAGGCACTGAGGGGACGTATAACAGTAACTGGTAGCTACTTTTGGACTATAGCCCTAAGGTTGATTTGGGATCTTTGATTCCATAGACCAGATTTATTGAAATAAATCTGATCTGTGTAATCTGGGATTTCAAACTAACCAATTCTGATGCTAGCCACCACCACCATGCTGGAGCCATTCCCTAGGCCATAAAGCGTCTCTTGTCCTGTCAATACACAGGTGAGACCTGAAGATTGTGAACTGTCATGATTTACTGGTGGCTGGGGCAAAGTACATTTGTTGTCTTGGAAACCCAGAGCAACCATGTGACACTAAATAATATTTATGAAATCAACATTAAGACATCTGTATTATAAATGTGCTAAAACATAAACAATTTGATAAAGATATAGAGTATGCAGATGTGGGAGATGATGGAATATTATATAACAGGACTGGGGCTGCATTGCCAGGCTAAGAGCAGGTTTGCTGGTTTTTTTCTTCTCTCTGCCTTTATTCATCATTTCTGAAGAAGCTGTTAGTTTCTTTTCATAGTGTTGACATTTGATTTTCATTTTAATTTTCAGGGTATGTTTGTGCTTAATTGGCACTGTGACAGGTTCACTGCATGTTGTTTGCCTTCTGCAAACCTTGATTGTAATTGAGTCTAGGCTAGAAGGGAAACTGAAGAGTACAGCAGGCAATAAAATCCAGCCAAGTGGAGTGTCATGTCATTGAGCTTTCAAACTCTGGGCAGAGCCCTGGAAAAATGTGGCAAAGCCTTCCTGGAGAAAACACTTTTTTTTTAGGTTGGGAGGGGAGGTAGTGCCAATGTACTGAAGGCAGGAACTCTTATCTACCTAGGCCAATTTGCATATATCTTAATTGCTTTGGAAAAACTGTCATGACTTGGCTGAGAAAAAATTATAGATTGGTTCTTTAAGATTTTATTTTTTAATAGCATTCCTCCAGTGCCCAAAGAGCCTTGTTCCTGTGAGAGTCTCTCTGTCCTTTATAAAATCTTGACTCAACATGACTTGAGTCCCTGGACAGGCCATGCTCCTTGCTGCTATGGGCCCATATCCAAGGTGGTGCTTCGTGTCAGAGTGTGGGAATATCTTCTGTTATTCCCTTTCTCACACACATTACTGGGTAGCTCGAATAGGATCCAGTTTTATTGGCTTTGTTGTATTTCTTTTATATATTTTTAACAGCTCCTTGAATTTGTTTCAGATTTTTACAAATGATTTCTTGCTGTCACATTGAATTATAAAGTATTAGAGTCATCTAGTCCAGCTTCTCCATCCAATGCTCAAATCTGTTCTTTAATGTTGCTGAATTTTTGCCCAGCCTCTGCTTGAATAGAGCTAGTGAGCTCACTTTTTTCCCTATGCCCCTCCCTCAGCATCCATTTCATCTTTGGACACCTCTGTTGATTCATATATTGAACTATATAGTCTTCCTCCTTCAAATTACTTCCCATTGTGGTCTGACTAAACAAATTTAGCAGATGCAAACTATTATATATAGGATGGATAAACAACAAGGTCCTACTGTATAGCACAGGGAACTGTATTCAATATCCTGTGATAAACCATAATGAAAAAGAATATATATATATATATATCTATAACTGAGTCACTTTGCTGTACAGCAGAATTTAAACGCAACATTGTAAATCAACTATACTTCAATAAAATTTTTTTAAAAAGACACCTGAGAGACTTCCCTGGTGGTCCAGTGGTTAAGAATCTGCCTTCCAATGCAGGGGACACAGGTTCAGTCCCTGGTTAGGGAACTAAGATCCCACATGCCACAGGGCAACTGAGCCCGCACACTTTAGAGCCCGCACACCGCAACTACTGAGCTTGCATGCTCTGGATCCCACGCACCACAACTACAGATCCCATGTGCCACAACTACTGAGCCTGTGCGCTCTGGAGCCCGCGTGCCACAACTAAAGAGAAGCCTGTGCACCGCAACGAAGAGCCCACGCGCTGCAATGAAAGATCTCGCATGCTGCAATGAAGATCCGCATGCAGCAACTAAGACCTGATGCAGCCAAATAAATAAATATTAAATTTTAAAAAAGACACCTGAATGCCAGTGGGTAGGAAATAGAAAAAAAAATTTAGTTTCACTTTTTTGTGATAGCTCTTCAGGTATTTGAAGACAGAAAACACATCGCTTGAATTTTCTTCCCTGAGTTTAACATCAGTTTTGAGTCCCCTTGTTCTGGACTTTTTCCTCTAAATGAGTTCCTATTTGTCTCATCCCTTATCAAAGGTGATTAGAACATACTTTTGTTCCCTTTCTGACACCATAAAGACATCAAGTATCCCCTGTTCAATTCCTTGTTTGTATCTCTGTAGAATAATCATTTTTTAAATGTTAGGTCATTAGCACTGACAGATGATTTTAATTAAAACACATACCCTGAACCTCTCCTTCCCACCAACCCTCCTCCCTCCGCAGGAGACAAACATTCTAATTTGGCATGACATTATCTGGCCTAATAGTGCCTGACATATGAAGTGCCTAAAAGGTCATCTTTTGTTGTTTTAGCCTTCTGGAGTAGTTGAATTAAGTTCAAACTCAGGATGTTTTTGAAATCTTAAATCTCTCTGGGGATGTTTTTCATAACATCTTCGAACTGGATAACACTACAATAAATTATGTTGCACTGGATTAAAAGGTTATTTCCCTGGTGTGTCAAGCTAACAGAGAATGTGAAACCTCCCACTAGGCACTGAATGTCTTTGGTATTCAGTGCAGCAATCCTGTCTCCATTAGGTCCCTAACCCCCACTGCTCAGTGAAAACTTTAGCCAGGAAACTACCCATTGAACTGAATCTTGAGTGGCAGCAGGAGTTACAGGAAGAGTCAGAAATAAAAAGAAGAGACAAGGGACTTCACAAACTGATAACCTGAGTCCAGGTAATAAAAGCCAAAGACTAATGGAAAACCATTATTTGGAGTCAAGAATAGGGAAGAAATCTCATATAAGACCAGAGCCAATCAAAAAATGGACAGTGACCAATAACAGGCAAAAAGGAATACCAGTAAGTTAGAATACTGAAGGACAGGACAAGAGTGTATGTTCCAGGGAGTGAAGATACCCACAATTAAAAGTGAGGTCACATACTCAAGTTACAAATACTTTTGGTTATAATTTTCTTTGAAGAGTTTCTAGGAAGCCAGGAATTTCTGCCAAGAGTTCTATAAAGTGCTAAGCCAGGCATCCTAGGTTATTATAATTATAATATAATGAGAGCAAATAGGTTAAATGTGGTGGGTGCATACCATAGAGCATTATACAGCAGATAAAAGCAACAGATTAGATATATAGAAGTATGAATGGATCTTAACATGATTCATAGTAGAAATTAAGAATGAGATCTATAGTATGTATCATTTTTATAACATTTTAAAATATACACATGAAACAATATGTTCTTTTAAAAGAACACATACAAAGATAGACATTTACCACATTAGAATGGTTACCTATGAAAGAGTGTAGGAATAAATGAATAATGGCAAGAAAGAACCTTTACTCTGATTACTGATGAATTGAGGAATATGATGACATCAATCCTCTTTGCCTGAGACCAATAAGATAAATAAAATGCTAGAAATAAAAACAGAAAAGGTGACTAGATGATTGGGGAGTAAGCATAACAGTTCTATCTAGTAGAACTTTCTTTGGTAATGAAAATGTTCTGTATCTGCGCTGTCCAATATGGTAACCAGTAGCTGCATGTGATTACTGAGCACTTGAAATATGACTAGAGACTGACATTTAAATTTCATTTAATTTTAATTAATTTATATTTAGATTTAAATAACTACATGTGACTAGTGGCTGCTGTATTGGATGGCGCAGGTTAGAAGTTGCAAATGAACCCAGATATTGGCACAAAAAAGATAAATAGATGCTGTAGTTGCAGGCAACATTCCTTTTAAGAAACACTTGGCCCTACCAGTAGATGAGAAGATAGCAAAGGAACCTAAGAAAACCAGTATCACTAGGAAAGAACAGCACTTACCTTTGCCTTTTCCAGGACTTGTTTTTCTCATCAGTAGGTGAACCTCCAGAAGCCTGGCCCTGAGAGTTCTTACCTGCTGTGGACTTGGCTACTGGAATTGGCACAAGTCCTGCAGAGCCGACTGCTGCTGTTCAGCAAATGTAGGCTTTAGAACTGCACATGCAATGGGTGTTACCTATATAGACTTTAATGAGCACAGTGTCCCAGAATGCCATCTTTATGGCTTTAGCCAGGATTGGCTTGAGCTGAGTGCTGTAGAAGATATCCCAGGAAGCCATTTCAGAGATTCTGTTGCTATGAGGGCTTTTTTGCTGCCTTGGCTATGAGTGACAGTAATGAATTGCCAGGGGCCAGAATAGAGAGATAATAGCAACAGATGACTGCTAGGCTGTTGCAGAACTCCAACTAGAATGGCAACATACCTATTCTTATATCCAGCCCCTCTTCTTTTCTAATGTATCCCCACCTTGTACCCCTATCCTTTCCCTTGTTCCCTTGGATAACCATTCTTGGCCCCATGTAGAAAATTAAAGGAATATGACAAAAATTCTCCTGATGGGATAGGGGTGCATGGTCTTGTGAATATATGGCATTGGGTAGCTGGGTGCCTTTGTGGGTTATTGGAATTTTTCCTTCCTGTGTTAAATAAAACTTCTATAGCCATTGTAACAGTACTTTTGTAAAGGGTCAAACTCATCTTAAAGTATTTTTCTCTACATATAAGTAGCTATACAAAGAGATACCCTAGTGGAGTCCACTTACTGGTGAAGGATGTCTGGGACCTGTGACCTTTGGCAGTGATAGATCATCTCGTTGTGAAAAGATCCAGGCATTTACCAACCTGTCATTTTGAGAGTGACTGTCAAGCTCTGTCTACTACAAGCATATCTGCAAAAGGAGTGTGAGGAGGGTGGGGTGGGATCTGAAAAAGTAGTCTCACCACTTGCTAGGGGTTGCCTAGCAGCTGTGTATTTAGCAAGAGCAAGTCCAGAGTAGAGTGGGAAGTTGCACTTATCTTCATGGAATGATCAAAAGTGGATTCATTTTTCTAAGCCTTGGGCATACAGATCAGGGGGAATTTTTCCCCCCTTGGTGAAGGAAATACTAGTTGGACCAGTATCTGGAAGACCTATCCTAGAGATTGACAAGGCTAGGAGAATAGTTTGAAAGTAAAATCAAAATATAGAAGTAAATATTTGAGCCAATCTAAGAGTTGTCACACTGAGAGATACCTGCTATGCCAAATATACTTCTACCTCTCCTAGACTGTAAATGTCTTGGCAGTAGAGCTTGTGTTTCTCACTTCTGTTTTTGTCATGGCGTAGTCTAACATATAAAACAGGTATTTAATAGTTGTGTAAGTAGTTAACATATGTCCACACTATGTGACAGTCCCAGCCTTCCAACCAGCTGTTCGTACTGTTTTCCACATAGCCAAAAAGGGTAAGGAAGTAGGGTGCTCATCTGAGCCCCAGATCTATAGGTCTTCATCAATGTTGAACTATGCTGTTCTTCACTGCTTAGAATAGAGGACAGGTACCCCTCTTGCAAGTACACATACTGGGAAAGACTTGGAACTATCTCTGAAATTAGAAAGGAAGGCCAGAGATTTTATCAGTGGTGAAACTGAGGACCCCAGCTAGCTGTAACAGCTAGCTCATCATCCCATGGGAAGACTCCAGTACAGGACCAAGATTGATTCCAAATTCCTGGGCCAGGTTAGCAGTATCACTTTTGTTTATGGGATGTTTTGTATTTGGTTATGTGTTGTCCTCAATTTACTTGGAACCATTTATAGATGATTTTTGTCTACTTACTGAAAATAGCTATCAGGAAGTGAGTAGATACAGCTGTAATTCCTTAGGGGTTCTAAATAAATATAGTAGTTAATTTGATGTTTATTTCTTTATATTCTTGTTTCCTGCTTTGGGGATTAAGATGAAGTAAAAGATAAGTAAAAGACTATAAAAGAAATCTACTGTGATCACTTGGGACTTTTTCAAAAACCTTTTAACTTGGTATCTCTGGTCATGGTATCTCTGGTCATGGTATCTCTGGTCCCTCAAACCCACATCCAAAATTTCAAGTGGTGTTTTGACTAGGCATTATTAAGTAGTTGCATTTATCTTAGAACTCCCAGCTCCGCTTGTCTCCCAACTCTAGTTCAATACGCAGCATTCTGCTTCCACAATGGGAAAAGAAATACACCATGAATTTTTTTTGAGTATACATGAACATGATGTGTGTGTATGTGTAACAGAGAAAGATGTTCCCAGAACTGTTATATTGATGGTGACAACACAGAGCTCAAGAAGCCAGAGGCTGGAAGAGCAGTGCCTCCTTCCCAGATAGGTTTAGGGTTTGGCTTTTTCTCCACTCCCCGTCTTGGGATAAGCAAGGACATTTTTCTTATTTGTGACAGTATTTCCTCAAGTAAAGACAAACAAAAAGTTAGCCCTCTGAATACTGGTTATTTTTATTTATAAGTTATATTTCACCTTATAAATAAAAATAACCACTTGGTGCCATGGGGATATTTCCAAGGATGTTTTGTGTTAGCAACTCACTGTGTGACATTGAGCAGGTAGTTTCCCCTTTATGGGACTTGGTTACCCCATTTGTAAAATAGGGATTAGGGGATTTGACTATCTTCCTAGATCCTTCTAGCCCTGTGGTTCAGTGGTTATATTTCTTAAAGTAATTTAATAATATTTTAAATATTTAATTAACAGGCTAGATTAGTAATAAGACAAGAGATCCATGTGGAGAAAGTTGAAAGATAATTCAGCCTACAGTCATTGAACTCAAGCATCAAATGTAACTCAGTGCTGCCTGGCAACAAAGGCATTCTGTGATTAGGACACAAACCTTGCATAAACCCATTCTCACAGAGTGCCAGGATACAGTGGCACAGTCTTTCCAAGGACTCACCATCTTGTACACATCAATGGTGTTCCAGGTTGGTCTCCCTGTAACTCATGTGCCATTATACTGCCCATATGGGTCTGGCAACAAGAAGAAAAGGACTCTTTTGGGAAAGAAATGCTTCATTTTCTTGACCTGACAGTGATTGGGCTTCTCTGCCACTTGTTCCTTAAACTTGAGAGAGAAAGCAGGCAGAAGTCCTGAAAATATAATTATTTTGCAAAAGCAAAGGGACTCTGAGATGTGCCAGTAAATTTGAGCTACCTATGATCTAAAAGGTTATAAATTAGGAGGAGTCAAGATGGTGGGGGAGTAGGAGGACGTGGAGTTTACCTCTCCCCACAAATGCATCAAGAATAAATCTACAAATGGAATAGTTCTCACAGAACACCTGCTGAACACTAGCAGAGGACCTCGGACACTTAAAAGGACAAGAAAGATCCCCGTGTAACCAGGTAGGATGAAACAAAGAAGAAGGGAAAAGGAAGAGGAGAGTAAGTGGGATGGGACCTGCACCCCTGGCAGGGAGCTGAAGGTGAGGAGATGTTCTTGCACCTGGGGAAGCCCCCTCACCAGCGGGGAGATCAGCTGGGACAGAAGGGAAGCTTCAAGGGCTCAGAGGCGAACGCAGCAACTGGTCTGTGCGCCCCAGCCTAAGATGTGTGCCCGCTGGTGCAGACGGGGAGTGGGTGCTGGAACATGGGGTTTGGAGAGCAGACCCAGGGAGAGGACTGCTGTTGGCTGTGAGGAGACAACCTGAGGGGATGGTAGTGAGGAGCTCCACAACCAGGAGTGCTCGTGGAGGAAGCCCAGACTGCTATGTAAGTGAAACAGCATTGTTGAGTGACACACAAAGGGTGAGGCCACCATTGCAGCTTCTCTCCCTGCACACCAGCCCCTGCCTCCCTGGGCACTAAGAAGCGCTCCCACCAGGGCAGGGTCTCACACCTCCAGCTGCCACCTCCTCCTCTATGACCCATCCCCAACGGGACAGGATCTTGCACCTCTGGCCACTGCCTCCTCCTCCTCCACACCCAGTCCCCGGGTGGGGTGACCCACATGCAGGGGTGTAGCTGAGACCACAGCTGAGCCGCAGGGGCCATGCACCTAAGGAAGAAGAGCTGAAATCTCGCCTCACAGCTGCACAAACTGCAGATTTACACCCCTGCGACCAGCTTTGTAAACTCAGCATCTGCAGAACATCTGAATGGACAGTGAGTGCTCTCACAGCCAAGATAGGTCTATCTTTAGCAGCTGTGGACTTTGTGGACACGTACATGTGGGGGTTGGACCCAGCCAGAGTCTGAGCTGCCCCCATAGTGCCCACAGCAAGTTCAGTTCCATGATTACTGCAATCCTGGGACCTGACTTCAGTGGGTCTATGCTGGTGTCCTGGTGAAAACAACACCTGAGAGAGACCAGGGCCAACTGCCAGCATACCCACGGTTAAGGTGGGTCCGAGAGCAGTGCCAACAACAGTATAATTTGAGAGCTCGCACAACCAGTGAAAGGTGACACAACAAAGCACACCCACAGGTGAACAGCTCCAGAGGAGGAATACTCAGTGGCTTCTCTCCCAGTGGGAGTGCTTCAGTCCTGCCTACATCACACTGCAGATCAGAAACACAGCTAACAAACAGATCTGGGGGCCTCTACTCCAAAAACTAGGGAGCAGATCCCACCCCTGACAGGGCAGTGACAACTACAGAACAAAGGGGAGGCCTGCTCAATATCCATTGCAGGCCCTGGTCACCAAAACAATAGTCACACCTCTTATCAAGGGGATAACAGCCAGCATACACTGAGGAAAGAGGTGGCAGACATCTAAACTAAAAACAGCCCTTGCACCAAAAAATATTAAACCCATGCAGGCTACACAGGGGCATTCCCACATAAAAGTAGTCCTCCAAGACAATCTGAGGGTCTGGAGTTGGGAGGAAGAACCCCAAGAGCATTTAACCTTGAAAGACAGCAGGGCTTGAATGCAAGAGCTCACAGGGCTGGGGGAAACAGAGACTCCACTCCTGGAGGGTGCATACAAGGTCTCATATGCACTGGGACCCAGCACAAAGCAGTACCTCCATAGGAGCCTGGGCTACACCTACCTAGGGGTCTTGGAGGGTCTCCTGGGGAGGCGAGGGTTGGCTGTAGCTCACAACGGGGTCAAGGACACCAGTAGCAGAGGTCCCAGGGAATAGTGATTGGAGTGAGGCCTCCTGGAGGTCCCCATTTTGGCACCAAGAACCGGCCCCACCCAACAACCTGCAGGCTCCAGTGCTGGAAAGCCTCAGGCCAAACAACCAACAGGATAAGAACATAGCCCATCCCATCAGAAGACAGGCTGCTTAAAGTTGTACTGAGCTCACAGCCACCTCAAAACACATCCCTCGACATGGCTCTGCCCACCAGAGGGACAAGGCCCAGCTTCACCCAGCAGGAAGCCTACACAAATCCCTGGTCCAACCTCACCCACCAGGGGGCAGACACCAGAAGCAAGAGGAAATATGATCCTCAGGTGCAGAAAGGAGACCACAAACACAGAAAGTTAGACAAAATGAGATGACAGAGAAATATGTTGCAGATGAAGGAACAAGATAAAAACCCACAAGAAAAACTAAATAAATAGGAGATAAGCAATCTACCTGAAAAAGAATTCAGAGTAATGATACTAAAGTTGACTCGAAATCTCAGAAAAAGAATGGAGGCACAGACTAAGAAGATACAAGAAATGTTTAGCAAAGACAGAAGATTTAAAGAACAAACAGAGATGAACAACACAATAATTGAAATGAAAAATATACTAGAAGGAATCAATAGCAGAACAACTGAGGCAGAACGAATAACTGAACTGGAAGACAGAGTGGTGGAAATCACTGCCATTGAACAGAATAAAGAGAAAAGAATGAAAAGAAGTGAGGGCAGTCTCAGAGACATATGGGACAACATTAAACACACCAACATTTGCATTATAGGGGTCCTAGAAGAAGAAAAGGGAAAGGACCTGAGAAAATATTTGAAAGATTATAGCCAAAAACTTCCCTAACATAGGAAAGGAAACAGTCACCCAAGTCCAGGAAGTGCAGAGAGTCCCAGGCAGGATAAGCCCAAGGAGGAACACACTGAGACACATATTAATCAAACTGACGAAAATTAGATGTAAAGAAAAAATATTAACAGCAACAAGGGAAAAGCAACAAATAACATACAAAGGAATCCCCATAAGGTTATCAGCTGATTTTTCAGCAGAAACTGCAGGTCAGAAGAGAGTAGCACCATATATTTAAAGCGATGAAAGGAAAAAACCTACAACCAAGAATATTCTACCGGGAAAAAAAAAAAAGAGTACTCTACCCAGCAAGGCTCTCATTCAGATTCGACAGAGAAATCAAAAGCTTTACAGACAGGCGAAAGCTAAGAAAATTCAGCACCGCCAAACCAGGCTTACAACAAATGCTAAAGCAACTTCTCTAGGTGGGGAGAAAAAAAAGGAAGCCACAACTAGAAACAAGAAAATCACAAATGGGAAAGCTCACTATAAAGACAAACATAAAGTAATAGTAGGAAATCACCAACGCACAAATATGATATCAAACCCAGCAACCATGAGGAAAGTACAAATGCAAGAAATGGGAATTGCATTTGAAATTAAGAGACCAGCAACTTAAAACAACATTGTGCATATATAGACTGCTATATCAAAACCCCTTAGGAACTGCAAACCAAAAAGCTACAGTAGGTACACACATAAAAAAGAAAAAGCAACCCAAACAAACCACTAAAGGTAGTCATCAAACCACAAGAGGAGAGAACAAAAGAAGAAGGGAAGAAAGAAGACCAACAAAAACAAATCCAAAACAATTAAGAAAATGGCAATAGGAACATACATATCAATAATTACCTTAAATGTAAATGGACTAAATCTCCAACCAAAAGACATAGACTGGTTGAATGGATAAAAAAACGAGACCTGGATATATGCTGTCTACAAGAGACCCACTTCAGACCTACGGACACATACAGACTGAAAGTGAGGGGATGGAAAAAGATATTCCATTCAAATAAAAATCAAAAGAAAGGTGGAGTAGCAATACTTATATCAGACAAAATAGATGTTAAAGACTGTTACAAGAGACAAGGAAGGACACTACATAATGATCAAGGGATCAATCCAACAAGAAGATATAACAATTGTAAATATATATGCACCCAACATAGGAGCACCTCAATACATAAGGCAAATGCTAACAGCCATAAAAGGGGAAATCAACAGTAACACAATAATAGTGGGGGACTTTAACACCCCACTTTCACCAATGGACAGATCATCCAAAATGAAAATAAATAAGGAAACACAAGGTTTAAAGGACACATTAGACCAGATAGACTTAATTGATATTTATAGGACATTCCATCCAAACACAACAGAATACACTTTCTTCTCAAATGCTCATGGAACATTCTCCAGGATAGATCATATTTTGGGTCACAAATCAAGCCTTGGTAAATTTAAGAAAATTGAAATCGTATCAAGTATCTTTTCCGAAAGGAGTACTTCCCAGAACTTCTGCTGCCAGTGTCCTTGTCCCCACGGTGAGCCACAGCCACCCCCCGCCTCTGCAGGAGACCCTCCAACACTAGCAGCCCATGAAACAAACCTGCAAGTGCTGCACCGAGCAGAACATCCCCTTCCCCAAATATGAGGTGCAGGAGGAGGATGATAACCTCAAGGAGTGCTACCTGCTGGAGAACTCCCAGGAATCCGATGCCCCCATTGTGATTTTCTTCCCACTCATCAACGACACCTTCCAAAAGTACAAGGCCCCAGGTGTGAAGCAAAGCCCCGAGGAGCTGGAGCACGGCCAGATTGACATCTGTGGTCCCCAAACTCCCTGCGCCACCAAGGAACTGACGTACACAGAGGCCGCCTTCGACAAGCTGGTGAAGCTCTCCGAATATAACATCCTGAATAACAAGGACAAGCTCCTTCAGGCCTTGCGACTGGCAGTAGAGAAGAAGAAACGCCTGAAGAGCCAGTGTCCCCCTAAAGTCCCAGGACACCCCTAAAGAGTCTCCCTAAAGCCCCAGGACAATCCTGTGTCTGCTTCTAGCATCAGAGGCACAGAACCCAGGGCTTACCGGCCCTCACAGCCAGCTCCGCTCTCTAGCAAGGGCTGCAGGCAGGCTGGCCTGGGCTTTCTATCAAAAAATTAAAATTAAAAAAAAAGTTGAGGGAGAAAGAGAAACAGACAAAGGAAAATAACAAGGGGATGTATTTGGGGCTTTATACCCACTGGAATTTTTTTTTAAACATCTTTATTGGAGTGTAATTGCTTTACACTGTTGTGTTAGTTGCTGCTGTATAACAGTGAATCAGCTATACGTATACATATATCCCCATATCCCCTCCCTCTTGCACCTCCCTCCCACCCTCCCTAACCCCCTCTAGGTGGTCACAAAGCACCGAGCTGATCTCCCTGTGCTATGCAGCTGCTTCCCACTAGCTATCTGTTTTACATTTGGTAGTGTATATATGTCCATGCCACTCTCTCACTGCATCCCAGCTTACCCTGCCCCCTCCCCGCCTCAAGTCCATTCTCTACGTCTGTGTCTCTATTCCTGTCCTGCTCCTAGGTACATCAGAACCTTTTTTTTTTTTTAGATTTCACATATATGTGTTAGCATAAACGTATATTTTGTTTTTCTCTTTCTGACTTACTTCACTCTGTATGACAGACTCTAGGTCCATCCACCTCACTACAAATAGTTCAATTTCATTTCTTTTTATGGCTGAGTAATATTCCATTGTGTATATGTGCCACATCTTCTTTATCCATTTTTCTCTTGATGGACACTTAGGTTGCTTCCGTGTCCTAGCTATTGTACATAGTGCTGCAATGAACATTGTGGTACATATCTCTTTGAATTATGGTTTTCTCAGGGTATATGCCCAGTAGTATTCCCACTGGAATTTTTTTTAAACCTTCCCTGCAGGGAAGGGGATCCAATAGCCACAGGCTCCCACACATGCCTGAAGTGTAGAGAATAATAGCATGGCCCAATTTTATTTACATGAGAGGCTGGTTCCCCAGAAACCTCGGACTCAGAGCTGGAACTTAAAGCCCTCCCCTCACTACTCCTCTCTGCTCGGGAAATGCACAAGAGGACCTGAGAAGCATTCTGGGTTCTCTGGAAAAATGTTTTTTAATTTTTTTTATTTCTGAAGGTGGTCTTTATTTTTTTAAATTTTTTTAACATCTTTATTGGAGTATAATTGCTTTACAATGGTGTGTTAGTTTCTGCTTTATAACAAGGTGAATCAGCTGTACATATACATATACCCCCATATCCCCTCCCTCTTGCACCTCCCTCCCACCCTCCCTATCCCACCCCTCTAGGTGGTCACAAACCACCGAGCTGATCTCCCTGTGCTATGTGGCTGCTTCCCACTAGCTATCTGTTTTACATTTGGCATTTGGTAATGTATATATGTCCATGCCACTCTCTCACTTCGTCCCAGCTTCCCCTTCCCCCTCCCCGTGTCCTCAAGTCCATTCTCTATGTCTGCATCTTTATTCCTGTCCTGCCCCTAGGTTCTTTGTAACCTTTTTTTTTTTTTTTTTAGATTCCATGTATATGTGTTAGCATACGGTGTTTTTCTCTTTCTGACTTACTTCAAATGCTTTTTTAAATTTAAGGCAATTGTATTCTTGTGGTTTTTATAGGCAATTGTATTTTGTGATTTTTATTTTTATGAATTAGCTTATTAATAGGAAGCATAATGCTTGAAGATCTAGATGGAGCACTAGAGACATCCTGGTCTCTTCAACAACAAACACAAACAGGTGATGGGGTTTCAGCAGCCCCTCTGCAGCCACTCAAAGGCCCAGGACAAGTGATTCCTTTGATCCCCACTGGGCAGCCTCGACTGAGCATCCAGCTCCGGCGAAATGCCAGGCAAAGCCCAAGTCTGCAGCTCCGGTTCACCGAACAAGGATCTGGGATGCAGCTCTGGGACGTCTGGGCAGGTACATCGGGCATCAGGTGAGTGATGCTGCCTGGTGCTGCCACTCCACGGGGCCACTGCTCACTGACCACCCTGCTCCAGGAGCACTTCTCCAACCTCTTACCACCTCCTCTCTGGTTTCCAGATGGTATTACTTATTTCTAAGCGGCATTTCTCTTATTTATTATGTAAACACCATGGCCAGAACATCCCAACTCTTGAAGAGTCACCCTGAGATAACACAACTGGAAAGGATTAACCCAGAAACGACTAGGTTAACCCTGAGGAAAATGCTCATCTTTGGAGATGGTTTCCTGATGAATCTCTGGGAAAGCCCTGGGACACAGGAGTTCAAAGTATCCACATCTCCCATCAGGCTGGGAACTTAACTAAAGAAATGTGTAGGACTTCCCTGGTGGCGCAGTGGTTAAGAATCCGCCTGCCATTGCAGGGGACACGGGTTTGAGCCCTGGTCTGGGAAGATCCCACATGCCGCAGAGCAACTAAGCCCGTGCGCCACAACTACTGAGCCTGCGCTCTGGAGCCCACAGGCCACAACTACTGAGCCCGCATGCCACAACTACTGAAGCCCATGCACCTAGAGCCCGCGCTCCACAACAAGAGAAGTCACCGCAATGAGAAGCCCATGCACCGCAACGAAGAGTAGCCCCCAGCTCTCCACAACTAGACAAAGCCCTTGCACAACAACGAAGACCCAATGCAGCCAAAAATAAATAAATAAATTTATTAAAAAAAAAAAAGAAAGAAATGTGTAACCTGAGCCATTGAGATGTCTGTGCTGATGGAAGGTGTGACCAGAAAGGCATGTGGTCTACATGAAGCCCAGCAAACCTGAAAGACATGGCCCTCTCTCTGGGCCACCATGCTCCCTAAGCAGGCCTTTGGATGTTAGGAGATGTGTGGTGACAGGTGTCAAAAGTTTACGAAAATTGTCCTCTGATTTACATCCTTGCTACCCAAAGTGTAGTGGGGAACTAGTTAGAAATGCAGAATCTCAGGCCCCACACCAGCCATACTGAATTCAGAATCTGCATTTTAAGGAGATTTTCACCTCTCCACTGCCTTCAGGTGACGCTTATGCATATTAAAGTCTGAGAGGAGAGGGTTTATGCCATGCTCACTCATAAGCTGGAAAGCATAAATCCATCACTTCCCCTGAGCCACTGATAAACTGGGCTCCTGGACCTGCAAAGCTGGTCCCCACCCAGGGAATGCTGACTTGGGACCCCACCCTGCTCCAACACCAGAGTAGCCAGCTGCCTCCACTTTGCCATCTTTTCTTTCCATCTGCGAGAAACAGGTTCTCCTTAAAATGATCAGAGTGAGCCACTGGGCAAGACCTGGGTGTTTATTGTAAGGTGAAGGCAGCCCTGCCTTGGATTCATCAAAGTATGTAAAACGAGGTTTATAAAATCATTGTATTATTTGAGCACAGAATAAACTGGCCATGTGGGTTAAAAAAAAAAAAAAAGTATCTTTTCTGACCACTACACTATGAGACTAGATACCAATTACAGGGAAAAATCTGTAAAAAATACAAACACATGGAGGCTAAACAATATGCTACTAAATAACCAAGAGATCACTGAAGAAATCAAAGAGGAACTCGAAAAATACCTAGAAACAAATGACAATGAAAACATGATGACCCAAAAGCTATGGGATGCAGCAAAAGCAGTTCTAAGAGGGAAGTTTATAGCAATACAATCCTACCTCAAGAAACAAGAAAAATCTCAAATAAACAATCTAACCTTATACCTAAAGGAAATAGAGAAAGAAGAACAAACAAAACCCGAAGTTAGTAGAAGGAAAGAAGTCATAAAGATCAGAACAGAAATAAATGAAATAGAAACAAAGAAAGCGATAGCAAAGAGCAATAAAACTAAAAGCTGGTTCTTTAGAAGATAAACAAAATTGATAAACCTTTAGCCAGAGTCGTCAAGAAAAAAAGGGAGAGGACTCAAATCAATAAAATTAGAAATGAAAAAGAAGTTTCAACTGACACCACAGAAATACAAAGGATCATAAGAGGCTCTTACAGGCAACTATATGCCAATAAAATGGACAACCTAGAAGAAATGGACAGCTTCTTAGAAAGCTACACCCTTCCAGGACTGAACCAGGAAGAAATAGAAAATATGAACAGACCAGTAACAAGTACTGAAATTGAAACCGTGATTAAAAATCTTCCAACAAACAAAAGTCCAGGACCAGATGCCTTCACAGGCGAATTCTATCAAACATTTAGAGAAAAGTTAACACCTATCCTTCTGAAACTCTTCCAAAAATTTGCAGAGGAGGGAATACTCCCAAGCTCATTCTACGAGGGCACATTAACCTGGTACCAAACCCAGATATCACCAAAAAAAAAATTACAGGCCAGTATCACTGACGAACATAGAAGCAAAAATCGTCAACCAAATACTAGCAAACAGAATCCAACAGCACATTAAAAGGATCATACACGATGATCAAGTGGGATTTATCCCAGGGATGCAAGGATTTTTCAATATTCGCAAATCAATCAGTGTGATACACCACATCAACAAATTGAAGAATAAAAACCATGTGATCATCTCAATAGATGCAGAAAAACACCCATTTATGATAAAATCTCTCCAGAAAGTGGGCATAGAGGGAACCTACCTCAACATAATAAAGGCCATATATGACAAACCCACCGAAATATTATTCTCAATGGTGAAAAACTGAAAGCATTTCCTCTAAGATCAGGAACAAGAGAAA
This sequence comes from Balaenoptera physalus, assembly GCF_965194825.1. Classification (NCBI taxonomy): domain Eukaryota; kingdom Metazoa; phylum Chordata; class Mammalia; order Artiodactyla; family Balaenopteridae; genus Balaenoptera; species Balaenoptera physalus. The sequence goes on along the minus strand of NC_138903.1, from coordinate 65,523,706 downwards.
GATGTCCACGTTCACCACTATTATTCAACATAGTTTTGGAAGTCCTAGCCATGGCAGAGAAGAAAAAGAAATAAAAGGAATCCAAATTGGAAAAGAAGTAAAACTGTCACTGTTTGCAGATGACATGATACTATACATAGAAAATCCTAAAGATGCTACCAGAAAACTACTAGCGCTCATCAAAGAATTAGGTAAAGACTGGTGGGGAGGCTGGCTATTCCCAACTTGAGCCCATGAATGCCTCTGCTTGTTTCTGTCCACCCCTAATTCAGGTCTTATTGTATACTAGGTTTTCTGGCATTTGTATAGTGCTTTAACATAGACAGTGCATTTTCACATACTTTCTCATTGATTTTTGATCCTATGCACTTGCTCTTTTTGGAAATTCCTTTAGGGTGATATCACAAAGGATCGTACAGCTAAGAATAGTGAGGGAGGGAAAAGTAAGAGGAAGGGAGAGCCAAATGTTGAAGCACTGAGCTATGCCAAAATGCAGGCACTATACCTGCTGCCCAGGAACCTAATAGCAAAGAGGACCCCTCCCTTAAACTGATGGCTGCCAAAAATTAAGGCAGATGGAACATACAGAGCCCTGTCACCAGCAGCAGCACCCTATTTGCTGCCTCTGCCAGGATTGGGGTAGGCATGTACAACAATCAGACAAATACAGGAAGGGACATGAGAAGGAAGAGAGTAAAGAGTTCCCTCAGGTGTACATTATAGGATCACCTCAGTATCACACAAAACTTAAATCAGAACTCTTAATATATGTGATTTTTTCCTTGTACATGGAATTTCATTTTTTAAATTAAAAAAACAAAAATTAAATGAATTATAGATTGCTCAAAGTTAGAAAGACCCTTAGATATAATTTACTTCAATTCCCTTATTGTATAGCTGATAAAACTGAGGACCAGAGAGGGGAAGGAGCTTATCTGAGGACACCCAGCTCGTTAGTGGTTGTACTCCATCCATTATATGATATCACTTCTTATATGAGTTTTTCGTGCATATCTTTTTTTTTAACATCTTTATTGGAGTATAATTGCTTTACAATGGTGTGTTAGTTTCTGCTTTATAACAAAGTGAATCAGCTATACATATACATATATCCCCATGTCCCCTCCCTCTTGCATCTCCCTGCCACCCTCCCTATCCCACCCCTCTAAGTGGACACAAAGCACCAAGCTGATCTCCCTGTGCTGTGCAGCTGCTTCCCACTAGCTAGCTATTTTACATTTGGTAGTGTATATATCTCCATGCCACTCTCTCACTTCGTCCCAGCTTACCCTTTCCCCTCTCCGTGTCCTCAAGACCACTCTCTACGTCTGCGTCTTTATTCCTGTCCTGCCCCTAGGTTCTTCAGAATCACTTTTTTTCTTAGATTCCATATATATGTGTTAGCATACGGTATTTGTTTTTCTCTTTCTGATTTACTTCACTCTGTATGACAGTCTCTAGGTCCATCCACCTCACTACAAATAACTCAATTTCGTTTCTTTTCTTTTTTTTAAATTTATTTATTTAGTTTTGGCTGTGTTGGGTCTTCGTTTCTGTGCGAGGGCTTTCTCTAGTTGCGGCAAGTGGGGGCCACTCTTCCTCGCGGTGCGCGGGCCTCTCACTGTCGCGGCCTCTCTTGTTGCGGAGCACAGGCTCCAGACGCGCAGGCTCAGTAGTTGTGGCTCACGGGCCCAGTTGCTCCGCGGCATGTGGGATCTTCCCAGACCAGGGCTCGAACCCGTGTCCCCTGCATTGGCAGGCAGATTCTCAGCCACTGTGCCACCAGGGAAGCCCAATTTCATTTCTTTTTATGGCTGAGTAATATTCCATTCCATATGTGCCACACCTTCTTTATCCATTCATCTGTTGATGGACACTTAGGTTCCTTCCATGTCCTGGCTATTGTAAATAGAGCCGTGCATATCTTTTGAATTTTGGAATCTTTATCATGAGAGATGACATAGATTCATACCATACTTTTGAGATATATAGAATTTTTTTTAGCGTTTTACTGTGATCATCTTTTTTTGATGTCTCTCTCATCCTTAATATTTTTAAACTTATACGGCTCCTCTTTTAAGCATGTTTTCTGTACTTAAAGGCATCATACCTCCATATTTCTAACCTAGTATCGTGAAATCCTGGTAGATATTAGAAAATTGAATTAGTCAGGCAGCATTATGGGTAAGTATGTGCTCTCTGTACTAATGCTGATTCTGTCATCCATCAACTGACTGGAGCTGAACTGGGAAGAATTAGACTAGATAGATCTTGGCTAGGCTAACCTGGAAACCTTCTGTGGACCTGTTTGCTACAACAGTCCTATCTCATTGATCCATTTCAGTCCCTAACCAAACCTGTAGACCTATAACAGCTTGCTGGTCAGTTACCTCCTTTCCAGTATGACAGCTAAGACCTTTGTCAGCTTCATTATCCATGTTGGACCTCACAACTGGCTTATTACTCACCTTGCTTTATTCTCGTGAACATCCTGGCACTGTATTTCTAAGGCTACTCTAACCTGGAATCCAGCCACCCCTAATGCTCCTTTTACAACCATCTATTAACTCCTTGACCTCTCTCTTCTCTCTATATGCCAACTCCTGCTCCCTTGCCTGCCACATCTAAATCATTTTCCAAATCTATACAGCACACCTCTGCAGTTCTACTCAAATTTAACATCTTCTTTCCATTTTTATTTCCTCCTCCCTAATTCTAATCTTTTTGACTACTCACACCTGAACATCACATCTCCTAACCTATTTTCTTAACTCTGATTCTCCCACCCTCACTGGTCCTAATGTTCTGATCACAGCATTCCTCTGCTCAAAACCCTCAGTGTCTTCCTGAGTTAGGATTTGGGTGGCCTCCAGAGTATAGTTCTTACCTTTTCAATCATATCTTCTTATATGTACCTGATACAGTAAGTCCCCTACATACAAACCTTCAAGTTGTGAACTTTCAAAGATGCGAACATGCGTTTGCATGTCCAATCATGTAAGTTAGTTCACGTGTCTGGCGTACATTGTTACGTGCATGCATCCTCTACAAGTGGTCGTGCTTTTGTGTACTTTACAGTACTGTATAGAGTACAGTAGTGCAGTATCTATATTTCAGCCCAGGTTGTCTGGAAGCAAACATAAAAGCAGAGGTGATGTAGCTGGTACTGCTAAGAAGCTCCAAGTGATAATAATGGAAACAAAAGTGAAAGTAACTGAGAGAGTGGAGCGAGGTGAAAAGATGGTAGACGTCGCTCATTCTTATAACATGAATCATTCAACCATCGGCACGATTCTAAAGAACAAGGACAAGATCATGGAACATGTGAAGTCTGCTGTGCTGATCATGTTGACAATAATGTTGAAACATGGAAAAGTGATGGAGGAGAAGGAGAAACTTCTCAGTATGTGGATGCAGGATCAGCATCAGCATCGAGTCCTGCTCAGCTTAATGCTGATTCGAGAGAAAGCTAAAAGCCTTTATGAAGACTTTAAGAAGAAACACGGAGAAAAATCAGAGGGTGCATATTTTAATGCCAGCCGTGGCTGGTTTCATTGGTTCAAAGCTAGAGCCAACATTCACAATGTAAAAGTGGTGAGGCAGTGAGTGCAGATATGGTAGCTGCCTGGCAATTTCCTGAAATGCTACTAGAAATTATTGATGAAGGCACGTATTTACCCAAGCATGTTTTTAATATGGATGAGACAGGACTGTCCTGGAAGAGGATGCCAGACCAAAGTTACATCAGTAAGGAGGAAAAGTTGGTGCCAGGCTATAAAGCAGCAAAGGATAGGCTAACTCTGTTATTTGGTGGCAATGCTTCCAGCGATATGAAGCTGAAGCCTCTCTTAGTTTATCATTCAGAGAACCCAAGAGCCCTTTAAAACATAGCCAAGGGCTCTCTTCCTGTTGTGTGGAAGAGTAACCCCAAAGCCTGGGTTACACAGGCCATTTTCCAGGACTGGTTTTTCCACCACTTTATCCTGGAGGTAGAGAAATATTGCTTGGAGAAGGACGTCCCATTCAACATTCTTTTGCTGCTTGACAGTGCTCCGGGCCAACCCCCATTCATGGACAACTTTCATCCCAATGTCAAAGTAGTGCATCTGCCACCGAATACTATGTCGTTCATCCAACCTATGGACCAAGGAGTTATAGCGACTTTCAAGAAATATTATTTATGTCACACTTTTTGTTAGGCAGTAAAGTCAAGTGATGAATCAGGATCAACCTTGTGACAATTTTGGAAGGACTATAACATCTACAAGGCCATAAAAAACATTGACTTTGTTTGGCGTGAGGTTACGCCAGTCACCATGAATGGGGTTTGGAAGAACTTTTGCCCGCAATTTGTTCACGATTTTCTTGGATTTGAGAAGGTGGATGAGGAGTCCAAAGAGGTCTTCAGCAACTTAGTGACCCTCAGTGAGAAGCTGGAGCTAGATCTGCAAGAGGACGACTTCATCGAACTCCTTGCTGTGCAACACGAGGAGCTTACTAATGAAAACCTGATGGAAACGGAGGCCCAGAGAAAGGACTAAGAGAGACGAGAGGAAGAAGTGACTGAAGAACTGAAGAGATTCACGATGCAGGAAATGGCAAGGGGATTTTCTTTATTTGAGGAGGCACTGTTAATTTTTGAGGCACAGGATCCGAACATAGAATGGTACACTAAGGTTGCAGCAGCCGTTCACAGTGCAATCCAGTGCTACCGTGTCATCTATGACGAGAAAAAAGAGCTACTACCTAGACATCACTGGATCGTTTTTTCAAGAGGGTAGGTAGAATTGAATCCAGCAAGGAACCAGAACCTGTGCCATCAATGTCAGGCGTGAGTGAAATTGCAGCTTGCCCTCCATCTCCTATTGCTGACAATCCTTCAGCTCTACCATCTCCCACCCCCTCTCCCTCCTCCAGTCAGTAACTCTTCTTGCCTGTTTACTCGATGCCAGCCCCTGTATGCCAGCTGTTGTACAGTACTACTGTACTTTTCAAAGTACTGCACTGTAAGATTAAAAATGTTTTCTTTACTTTTGTGTTTGTTTGTTTTTTATGTATTATTTGTGTGAAAAGTATTATAACCTATTACAGTACAGTACTATATAGCCGATTGTGTTAGTTGGGTACCTAGGCTAACTTTGTTGGACTTACGAACAAATTGGACTTAACAGACGTGCTCTCAGAACAGAACTCGTTTGAACATAGGGGACTTACTGTATTTTAGCCAACCACTACTGTTCCCTAAATTCTCCGCCATCTTTTCCTACCATTCAACATCATCTTCTAGTCAACTTTTACAGAGCATATACCATGTTCTAAGCACTGTTTGGGCTAAGCCCTGTGGAGGTGAGGGGTGCTTAGTCTTTTGAGGGTATCAGATATAAAGAAGTAATGTTTATATAAGGTGATAAACACAGAGGAGAGCAAAGTTCTTTGGGAACCAGAGAAGGGAAGAGACAAATTTTGTTTGGGGTGGGAAGAATCAAGAAAAGTGTCAGGGAGATTTTGAGTAGGGAATAGGAGAGGGAGATGAAAGAGAAGCTGTAAGGGGGAAGAAGGGAAGGAATAGGGGAAGGGGAAAGAGTGGGGAGAGGCATTCCAGGCAGAGAGAATATCAAGAGCAAGACTCCTGGAAGCAAAAAATGGTCTAGCATATTAATGAAACAGAGAGAGTTAGAATATTAGGGAGTATAGAGGGGAGGTGAAGAGAATGAAAGGAGAATACAACTTGAGAAGTTGAGTATTGATTGAAAAGGGTGTTATATGCAAGGAAAGTTGTCAGGCCTATGATTCTGTAGCAGTTGTTTAGATAGACTGGAGTAGGGAGAGACTCATGGCATCTCATGAAGTTCCTTCAGCCTGGAATGCCTTTCTCTCCTCTATACTTTTCCATCCTCACCTCCTGAAAGACCATCCTTCAAGGTCCATCTCAAATGCTGCTGCTATTAGTGAAGCCTTCACTGATTTCCCTCCTCTCTAGAAGTGGAATAATTTCTCTCCATTTTGAACTCCTGTAGAAACTTTTTGCCTCTCTTTCAGTGTATTATATATTTATTAGAATTTGTCTATGGCTTGTTTTCCCCCATAGACTCTGAGCACCTTGAGAACATGGATCTAGTCTCAGTCACCTGTCTTTTCCACTACAGTTTCTGGTACACCACCACGACCACAGGTAGTACATAGTCAATTTGTTGAATTGATTTAAACTGGTATTCCAGAGATCAGCACTACTCCAGTCCCAAAGGCTATGTTGTCCCAGGTCCATAGGCAGAAATATGATATACTTTCTTTCCTTGTTTTTTTTTTTCAGCTGGGAAAGGCCAAGGACAGCCTCCAGCACAAATGCTCATGTGGGTCATCTAGACTGGGAGTATAGAGGGGAGGTGAAGAGAAGACCTGAGCCTTAAAGGCCTTTGGGCAAGAGCATGGCAGCCTACTGGGACAGGATCTATGCGCCCTCTTCAGGCCCAACTGAGGGGAAGGCCAAGTAGGAGTGGTTGCTTTTCCACTTTAAATGAGCATTTTCTTGCTTCAAAATACCTGTCTCCATGCTAATGTTAGATCAGTGCCGTTACACACTGTATGATTTACCATGATCAGCAAAGCAACTTATTGTACATTATTCCAAAAGTGTTAATCAATTTTAGCTCAAAATAGATTTTAATAACCCCACAAAATTTGCTATCTTAAAATGCTGATCAGTTGGGAAGAGCTAAAGCAAGCCCAGAGCTGTTTGTATTGTAGCTATAAAAAATTATAATCCCTCTCACGAATCATCTTTTATAAGCAGCCAAGGTATAAATAAATAAAAATGTAGGAAAATACATACCTTTAAGTTGTGTCATTTAGAGCTGAGATTTGAACAGTCATAGGAAGGGACTGAAGGATTGTCTGCTCAGGATTTAGCCTTCTAATTCCGTAGAAAAAAAAGCCCAAATAATTGATAATCATTAAGTTATTATCTAATATAGTACCTCTGTTAGTATCTAAGTTAGTATCTATGATATTCAGTTTGCCCTTTTGAAAAAAATAAGGGAGTTCCCTGGTGGTCTAGTGATCCCTGGTCAGAGATCCAGCCACACCGTGCGGCCCAGAAAAAGAAAAAGAAAAAAAAGAACCTAGTAGAACCAACCTTACAAGGTGATTGTTAGTACAAAATGAGATAACTTCTGTAACTGTATCCAGCCCAGCACCTAGTGCTCCCTTCCTCTCCCCTTCCCAACTTATCAAGCTCCCATACCCCTCTCCACCTCTTCTTTATCTTTTGCCAAAGCATATTTCTTCTATTCTCAACCCTTTAAGATTCCATTTACTGCAGAGCCATAAATCCTGGGTGCTTGGACAGATTTTTCTGAGAGGAAATATATGTTCTTAGGGAAATAACATCCCACAGTAGAGTTACAGTGGCACTAATATGTCCCATGACACAGTATTCTTGTCATGTCTGACAAGACTGGATAATTCTTAATACTTAAGTGCATTGCTCCTGCATATATTTTATGGTACATTAATTTTTACTAATAATCAATACTTGCCTGAGGCAGCTGTTCTTTATTTCATTACCTGAAAGGGGGTATAAGTATAGATCAGTAACTTGTGGAAACATATCTCTACAGCCTTGTTTTGGCCAGGGTTTGGAAGTGGTAAGAATAGAGAAAGCATTTGTGTTCTAAGAAAAAAACACCTGGTTTCTTGGTCTGGAGACTTGGGTTCCTTTGTTAGATCTGCCATTATGTTATTTTGTGACTTTATTTTATTTTTTGTTTCTCTGTGCCTTGGTCTTCCTGGTGATTAAAAACGGACTTCCTTGTAGTTAGCCTTAGGCATAAGGGACAAGAAGCCACTAAATTATTGAAATCTACAAATAATTTGCCCCTTATCAAGTCCCTGCCAAGATACAATTAGTGGAGGGGTTAAAGAAGAGTAAAATGATACCTGAAGTTCTACTGAGTTCCTTTTTTAAAAAAGATACACAGAGTAATCCATGATGACAGTGTGATTCCATCTGCCCATAGGGTCCTCTCTGAAGCAGAGGCTCAACCATCTGATCTGTTCATTCGATTCCACCACAAATGAGCCCTCCTTGCCAAAGGATGGTGACTTTGACATTGTTAGCCAAGCATCTCTACCTTTTAGAAATCTCCAGCCCTTCTTTCTGTGTAAATACAACAAGTAAGCATCTCTTTCTCTTTTTCCTGACACCTGTGGTTTTATTGGCTACTCTCAAGTCAGGTCTTGTATAAAATGAGAAGAAAGTTGGGCAATTATGATATATAAATATTAGGGGAACCCAGGATCATCTAACTTTTAAAAAACTGAGTGATTGCCTAATACAGACTTCTTATTTTACAGATAAGGAAATAGGCCCAGATAGGCTTTAGTGTATAAAGATTGAATCATTTAAAACTGTCTTATTCCCGCAATGCTGGACCTACCTTTTATAGTATTTGCATGTTTTAGAGTAAGTGAATATACAGTTGAGATTCTTATAATAGCTGCTTGGCCATCAGTAAAGTAGTCTATGCTTTTTAATAAAGGGATGGATTCTTGGCTGAGGAAAAGGTCTAGAGAAAGGGGGTTTGGAATAAATAGAGATTTATAGATGCTGTAGTGGCACATGGTAGAGACCTCCACCTTGAGTGGCTGTGCCTCATATCATTTTGCATATACCTACCCTCCAGGTAGGTGGGCAAGACATGAGGGGCTATAGATACGTGTTCTATACACTAAAAATACCAGATAATGCTGGGACGTTTTCAGAAATTCCAGATCTTCTTTGTAGTCACATTTAAAAATCCTGCTCTGGGCTTGGAGAAATATTTGTCAAAACCAGAGCTCAGGTCATGAAAGCCAAGAAACCATGGAAGGAATTCTCTACCTCTTTCATACTTAGCAGTCAAATTTTAAGCACAGAGAAAATATGAATGTGATGTATATGTGTGTATATATGAATTGGCTTGTTTTTTTAAGAGCTTATGATCATCTGAATTAGAGATGAGACAAACAGAAATAAAGCCAATCTCCACATGTACACACCCCTTGTCTCAGGTTAGTCTGGGCTCTACTTTGCGTCCTTCCTAATAGGATGGCCATGATTAGGTTAAATGTATTACTATCTGGAAGAAGATGTAAGTTTGCCTGCTTCCTCAGATTTCAGTTTTGAATGGTATGGTAGCCTAGAGGGGACAGAAGGATCTAGAATGTATGAATGAAGTGTGAGTTTCCAAATTGACTTATATGGTAGGTATAAACTATGAAACAAAAACAATAGTGGCTATGAAGCCAGTCTGGAAATAGGTAAATTCCAGTGAACCTTTTAAAACCTCTCTAGCTGAAATGAGCTTAAAACAGAGAAGAAAATTTGATGACTGATATTATGTATTTGAAATGTGCAGGTTGGACAGCATTTGGACTTGGAATGAAACAATAAGAGGTTCCATTCATGGATAACCAACAAGATAAGGCTGTTGTTGCCTCAGCCAACGGAGAAAACACTATGATTAATGGGGTCAAGGAAAATGGTAAGGGAATTTAATTATGGTATGTAATATCTCTCCCAGTAGTCCTTTGTTAGTACTATAGATTTTCGGTATCCACAGAGCTGGGGCAAGTTAAGTCTAGGATGCCTCTGAGATAAGAGTTAATCCTAAACTTTATTCCACCAGATCTCTAACTGGACTAGAAGGGTCTCTAAGAGGTATCGAATCCAACCCCTTTGCTCTCCCAAATCATCTCTAACAAATGGATACTTAAGTTCCTCTAAATTCCTGGTGAATTAGAAATATGCTCTGATGTGAAGCTTGGAATGTTTAGACTCAGTAGGAGCTTCCAAAACATAGGTGAGGTCTGAAGGATAGGACTATGCCTCATAGTTCAAAACCATGAATATATCCCATCTGAGCATTTTCCCACCCTGAAAGCTTTGACTTTCCAGTTGATCAAGCAATCCAATTTTTTCCTCATTTCTGAGGAGAGTGCTGTGTATGTCTGAAGAAAAAGCTGAACCTAAAAAAATACTATTTTTCACTCGCATGAATGTTCAATATAAAATCAAGGTTGTTCTTTAACTCTGTAGTTTCTACTTCTAAAGTTAGAGAAGCTGAAGCTTAGATTTTATATCATAAGATCAAGTACCAGAAACTGATCAAGGGAAAGAGAGTTAATGAGTCTGGTCTAATACCTTTAACTTTATTTCTGTCATTTTTTCCCCTTTTCTCTAGATTCAGAGGACCAGGATGTGGCAATGAAGTCATTTGCAGCTCTAGAAGCTGCTACACCAATCCAGCCTATACTGGTGGCTCAAAAAGAGAACCTGATGTATCCCAGAGGTCTCCTGCCTCTGCCCTCTAAGAAGCCCTGTATGCAGAGCCCTCCCTCTCCTTTGGGCCTGATTGAAGCACCTGAGCATGCTGCTAATAGTGCTTCTGTGAATGCCATCTCTCTTACATCTGGTGTTGCAAAAGGCCTGAACACATGGTCACTGCCCAATGAGTGTGAGAAAGCTCCATTTGCCATAATGGAGCCTGCAGGCATGTCAGCTCTGAATGGGGAGTGCCTCATGCAGCCAAGCCGGACTTGCTTGGGCTGCTTCATGGAATCCAAGGATGCAGTAGATCCTGAGCCAGGGATCAGTCTAAAAGTCAGTGATCTAAATAGGGATTATGAAACTTGTGCAGTCTCTGATATAGGGATTCAGTGTATCAATGCTGGAGAAAACATGAAATACGGAGAGCAGCTGCTCTCAGACCAGCTCCTAGGCTTCCCACTGCACAAATCAAGGGCAGGAGATAGACGAGAAGCCGAGAAACCTGACATTGACTTGGAGGACCCAGCTCAGAAAAGTTATTATGAGGCATTACTATTAGATAAGTGCAATACGGAAGAGGCTTTGCTGGCAAATTCCAATCAGGATTGGGGTTACTTTGAGACTTTTATTAGTGAGAGTAAGATTGAACTGCTTGACCTCTGTTCCAAGAATGAGCTGTCTGTCAACCTGTTCTCTGAAGAAGATGTGGATAACTACATGTTCGATGATGATGAGTCAACACTGGGCAGTGATGTCTGCTCCCTGAAAATTCGATATGAATCCTTCCAGGACAACGTTCGAGACAAAACCACCCTTTTGATGCAGGAGGATGCCCAATTCAACTTTTTTCCCAGTGTCTTCACTACCTGCCCCAAGCGGGAGTCTAAGAGTGGGGCCCTGAAGCAGAGCAGTGATCTTTCCCAATTCAAGGTCCCTGATGTGAGCATTATCTGGGGGGAGGAAGATAAAAACTTGGACAAGAAGAAAGGCAAAGAAGAAGGCCAGGAAGACAAAGGTGTAGAGAAAAAAGATGCAAAGGATAATGGAGAAAAATCTGCCTTAAATAAACCATGCAGTGGACCTGAAGTAGGGCAATTTAAGAATCCAAAGCAAGGCCATCTTGCCAATTCCTTGGAGGCATCAGGGAATTTTAGTGATGACAGTTCCTTCATTGAGGTCTCTTATGATGCCATGGGGGAGATCAAGGACTGTAGCCGCTATATGGCTCGGGACACTAATTCTGGCAGCTCCTCCTCCCAGCAGAATTATGGGCTGCGAGCCAAGAGAAAAGTCAGGTATAGTGAAGATTATCTATATGATGTTGACTCACTAGAGGGTGAAAAAGTAAATGAGAGGAAGGAATGGCTGCCAGGTGGTTGTAAAGAGGAAGATGATGATGAATGGTGTCCCAAAAAGAGAAGAAAAGTAACTCGTAAGGAGCCCCCTGTTATTATCAAATATATCATCATCAATCGTTTTAAAGGTGAGAAGAACATGCTGGTGAAGTTGGGTAGGGTGGATGCCAGTGAGACAACAGTGAATTTGAGTGAGTCGCAGCTCAACAAATATGCCAAGCTGGCCCCCTTGAAGGGCTTCTGGCAAAAGAAGAAAAAGCAGAGAAACAGCAATTCAGACTCCAACAAAACACCCTTCTGCCAAAAGCAAAGCTTTGAACCAGGTAGCTTTGAGGTGTCATTCCTGCCACCTGCTCGCAAACGAAAATCTAAACTTGGCAACAGGCACAGGATTCAAAGAATCCCATCCATGGAAACTTCAGCAAGTGGTAAGCAGGTTTCATTCTGCAATGATGAGAGGCAAGCTAGTAGTCGTAAAGAAGATGGAGGCCTGAAAGGTACACTGAAGTCAGCACCTCTGGCTGCCCCCGGCTGTGCAAATGTATCACATTTAAATGACATCACAGGCCCTGACTCAGTGAAAGTCAAAGCCCAAGATGCACAATTTAAGGGGCCAGAGAGGAAAGTGCTCAACAAAATCAAATTTAAAAGTGAAGCCAGGTTAAAATCCAAGAAAATCAAAGCTGGGCAAGAAAGCAAGCCAGTTGTTCAAATGACCCCTCTTTTGGGAGACCAATCTTCCAAAGCTAATTCAAAGAATGAAGCTATTCCTGGGACCTCAAATGGTTCACATCTATCTGAATTTCATGAGACAAAGGTTGCTAAGAATTCTACTTTCCTACCAACCACCTGCTCTTCTGAAATGCCTCTATCATCTGATCCTGTTGCCAACAATATACCTGTTATCCCTGGAGGGTATTTGCAGACATTGTTAGATGCTTCTGACTTGTCAAATAATACTGGCATTTCATACTTCACTCAGCATTCTCCAGAGCAAAATGAAGTCAGCCTCACTCAAACAGAAAAATCATTTGTACCTCTCCAGCCTGCCCAGGACTGTGTGCTTTCCTCGCCTTCTGAGTCTGAGCTGCTTCAGTCATCCCAAAACTTCAAAATGGAATCAAGCAACTATGGAAATGTGTGGCCCAACAAACCTACTTCTGGCTCCCAGGAATTCATGGCTGCAGTCTCGAGGGAGATAGCTCCAAACCAATCATGTGAATTTGGAGTCTCCCAAGTAGTTTCCATGGAAAATAACCTCACAGCTACAACATACAATCCGATCTGCCTCAACAGTGGTGGCAGTAGTTGCAACAAGGTCCTGTATGCCTCTGTGCAAGACACCCAGCTCTCATCTGATGACTCTTATCAATTATGTCACTTTAATAATGGAGAGATCTGCTTTCCTTTCCAGCAGGGTCCAGTGAATATGGATGATGGGCGGCTCTTTAGCTTTGATTCCATGGCCCCACTCTCTGTCAACTCAAGCAATTATTGCTCCTTAAGCTTGAAGTCTTGCGAAAAGGATGGTGATGATGATATCACTGATGACTTCCTGGCCCATTGCAGCCCCAAGCTGGTGATCCAGCAGAGCATTGATGAAATAGCACCACTAAAGGAGTCCACTGACCTCCTGGATATCTCCAACTTCACTCCTGACAAATTCCGCCACTCTTCCCTCTCAGAGGTGTCCCCACCTGACACCCCCAGTCTTTCCCCTCAGATTACCAGATGTGAGAATATCAAGACACTAGGAACACTAAAGGGGTTCCAAGAGGGTGCCCCAGGAATACTGGGCAATATGGAAAAAATCAAATGGGACTGCAGTACCCTTTCACGGCAGGTCCAAGTGGATGATGGATTTACTTTAAATAACCATCAGTTTCAGTTCCATATGTTCAATGATGAGGATTCTGTCAGCCTGCTCCAAAAAGCCCCTTGCTTATCAGCGTTTAATGATCCATCTGGTCAAATGAGTACCAACAACAAGGTGTCAAAATCAAGAAAGAAAAGCTCACCCAACAAGAGTGGGGCTATGAACCAAAGCTCTTCTCAGAAAAACAACAGGAAAAAAACCCCCAAAGCCAACAACAAAGGGATTGAAAAACCACCTGGCAAAACCTCCCGCCAGGTCCCTAAGTCAACAAAGAAAGGGAAATTCATGGCTGCAGTCAATGGAGAGAAAATGCAAATTGGCATCGGTCGTGGAGGAGGCCAAATCAACAGCATATCCTCCACAGGGAAGACTTTGGCTGAATGTATCCAACATAGTGGCCCTGTGGCCTCTATGAAGATGCCAAGTCAGAAGGGACTTTCTGGAGATTGGTCTTTGGGAAAGGAGAGCAGCCCAGGCTGGAGTGACATGAGCATGGGCACCAACACCAACAACCTTCTGGATGATGATCAACGGGAATTTCAGGAGCCTTCTTATATCTTGTCCAACATTGCCTCTGGTATGGCAGATGTGCAGAGATTCATGATGGCCTCCATGGAGCCCCTTTGCGAACCCATGGAGCACCATGGAGACCCCAATATATTCTACTCCCCTGAATCCAATAGTCTAAAATTAAAAACCCTCAAAATATTGGCTGGGACACCACAGGAATCTAAGAAAAAGGCCAACAGTGGCTCTCCAGGAGCCACTAAGAATCACAGGTCCATCAAGGGTGTGAGTAAAAGCAATGGGAAAGCAGCAATAGGTGATCCTGGTCGTGCAAGCATGCCTGGTTATAACGAGGACTCTCGCTCTGCCTTCTTTGATAAAAAGTATAATAACCTGAGCACTTTAGGCAATAATGGACCGACACACAAAAAGTTATATCGTCACAAAACCAGCTCCAAGGCCCTGAGAGATGAGAAGTGTAAGGGAAAGCGTATGGAGCGAGAACAGGTCCACAAGGATGAGGCTGGGACAGCTTCTTTTGAAAAACTGAGGTAATACTGCACCAAAATGGCTGAGATGATGCACCCTTAGCTTTCCTACTCTGCTAAGCCCGCAGTCCCTCATTTTTTTCCCTCTTGAAAGCAGTTTGCATGAAAGAAACTGTCCCATTCCCTTCTTTTTCAAATTAAAACAAAAAGTGCATGAAAATCCCTATACCTCTAAGCCACACAAAAGATTGGGCAATTTTGTAGTGGCTTGACTAGGGATAAATTCTGACAAGGCTACTTTTTCTGCTAGTTAGTCAGCATTAGTTTTTACCTACTGAGAAAATACAACTAAAATATGCTCTTGAATGACTTGGGGAAGGGAAGGGCTTTGCAGTGAGAAAATTTTTGAATAACAGAATTTAAAAGTTATATAGACAAAAATGCCAAGATCATTTAAGCAAAAAGAGCATAATTTGGAAAACAAAATCTCATCATATGGCAATTAGGAGTGCTTTCTAGTGGCCCCTGCTATTTGTATCTTTTTCTGCATCGTACGGCATCTAGTATGATGTAAACAAATTTAGGTTGTATGATCCCTTTGTGGGACATACACTAAAGCTAACTAAGATGGCATAAATTGTTTGGTTTTTCTGCAGGGATTCCGACTACAATCTCCTAAAAGCAGAAACAGCATTTTGGGTTTTACCTGTGTTTGAAGAAGAGACTCCCATTTTCCAGAAAGACATTTGATGTTTGTGTTTTATTTCTTTCAAAATATGCCTTGTGGTATGTATGTTGACATGTAAGTGCTTAAAGAAAAGAATTTTAAAGTGTGGGAATAAGTCTTTGGAAGCAAACTTTAATCTGATGTTCTATGTAAAAGACTTTAGAAGTCATACAGTTGCACAAAGTAGTTTATGCACTGTTTACCCAAGGGGAAAGGAAGTAAAACATTGTGCCAAACTACAAAAAAGTGACTGTATTGTATATATTTTTACTTCTATATCAACATTTGGTTGTGAGTATTTGGGGAGCTTGTCCCTGTTAATTTACTAGAAACATTCCAGTGATTCTTGCTATTAACCACCCCCACTTATGTGGATAGCACCTGTAGATCACAGTGGAAAAATATGTTGTGTTACACAATTTACCAAAACTTAAAGGATACTGTTTGAAATGTGCCAAATTTCCTTACCTCATCTCACAGATTCACCCCACAGTTTAAAGCTCATTAATTAAGTTTTTAAAAATATATATATAAGCATACATACATTATTTTAAAAATTTAATTTCTACTGTCCTGTGTGGAAACATGAACCATTAAACAAGGCACAATAAAGGTTTGTTTGTTCCATTGTATAAGGGTTAAAGTGTTGGAAAAGTCTGGAAGTCACAACAGCTAAGTCCATCAGGGACCCAAGTATATGCATTTACAGAAACTTTTACGAGGAAACAAAACAGCTGCTTTAAAGTTTGTTTTCTAAAAGCAAAATCTGTAGCTGAAAATTATTTAAAGTGCAAAGTTATATTGCTGATACTTTATATCTCAGTTTTATATATTTTATAATAGTCTGGGATAAATTATAAAATAGCTATAAAATTAACACTAAGATAAATGAAGTACATAGATTGCTTTTATTTAAGTAGCTTCCTAAATGTTTTATTCCAGTTTTGTCAAAAGTGCACTCATATCATGGCTTTAGTGTTAAGTGTTTAATCTTGCAATGCCAATGTCATTTAAAGAAAATGTTAAGGCATCTCAGTTTGACACCTATGAATCACATTCGATAAGCTGAACAATTTGTGATAACAACTAATTGGGGCCATATATACTTAGTCTGAGGATAACTAGTATTTGATGCCACACACTAAACTTAATTCCCAATCTTTAATATAAATTTTTGAAATCACATTTTTTAATTCAAGCCCTTTCCCTTTTTAAAAAATTTCACAGCTTCAGCATCCCTCGCGACTAGCTTTTTCTTCCCCTTTGTTCACCACTTGACTTCTAACATTTGATCTATTTTCCTTGCACAGTTGAAGGCCTGTGTGTCTGATGACTGATGCATTATGGCACAGATGAGATAATGGATGTGAAAGCGCTTTGTAGATCGTAAAGTGCTATACAGATATAGGGGATTCATATTATTAATATTGTTGGTTGTTGTTGTTGTTACTCTTACTATTCTTACTAATATTGTTACTAACCTATTAACTTGTGAATATATAGGCTGCGGGTGGGAGGGTGGAGAATAAGTGGGTGGGGGAAAAGGGAATTTTAAAAAAAGGGAAGATGTTTCAAAAGGAAAAATTTAAGCAAAATATGAACCTACCTAGTCATTGCCACCTAAATATATTCACAAACAGAGAAGCAACATTTGAAAGTAGTCAGAGAGAAATGGAAGGAAGCCTGTCATATATATAAGTATACACACTTCCCAGTCCATGATTCCTTTTACCAGCCAGCTCTACTACTTACTGCTAGGTAGTAAAATGAACAAGCCTGTGTTCTTGATGGTGTGATTGTGTATGTCTGTGGGAACAAGTGAGTGAAGAGCATTTCATGAGGCTGCTTCAGGCCTATTCCTAGGCTTTGTGTGTGTTGAGTCCTGGAAAATTACTTAATGGAAAGGCACCGGGTGCAATATGTCTCCTGCTCTACAGCAGCCATCCAAAAGGGAAAATAATCAAACTGGAACATTTTCTTCTATTTCTCCACTCTGATAGCTAGCTGTTTTTACTAAATGCTATGGCTGGTTCCTAGGAACTGGTCTTTGTTTTGTTTTCGTTTTTATTTTTCTGTTTTGCAGCTGAATTTAGTTTGGAATAACCAACTCTGCCTGTACTGTGATCCCCAAGACTCCAGATCTCAAAGTCACCTGTTAGCTTACAGGAATGGAGTGCTCTCTATGTAATCAAAAGGTGGCAGTCAAATAAGGAATAAAGAAAATGTTCCATGAGTACAATGTGTTTTATAAAAATAAATATGGGAGCAGTTGTCCCAGTTTTTCTCAGTATCAGTTCACCTTTGGAGAACGGGGTGAGGTGGGGTAGAAGGACAGCCTGAAACCGTTGGAAATAAACAATTTCCTTGTCAGAACTTGCTATCATGAGTCCTTTGGAATGGATACTCTTTCATTTGCTCCTATGGAGCCCATTAGGAGCCAATTCTAGGACATGGTTCATCCCTTTCTCCAAAGAGAATTGCCATTTTAAAGTACCTTTTTTCTTGGCCTACAGTGCATTATATGTTTTTAAGATTAAATTAGTGATTTGTAACCGATCATTTTGTACCAAAATGTAACAGGAAGCTGAGTTTGAGAAATGAGCAACAGGATAAGGCAGAAGATGATTATTCTCTTAATTGCACTTAATATCCCTCTCAGTACATTATGTTCTGAGTTCTTCAGTTTTTAGGGCTTTGTTGGTCCTGTCTCTGCTCTCACAATTCATTTTCTTCCTGTAACAACATAGTAGGCCTGACTTTTTGTAGATCCCTTATTCAACCAGCTGCCTTAGTGGAGTGAGGACCAGTGATAGAAAAGTAGTGTTTTGCCCTATCGTTGATATCTCAAGTCAGCTATATGGAATTTTCCTTGGTCTGAAATCCCTGATTGCCACTCCCTTCTAACCTCTTCTCTCTGAGAAGCTGCTTCCTATGAATTCCTCCCCAACAGAATCCCATTTAATCTTACTTTCCTGGGAATGGTATTCTCCCGTATTCTCCTTACTTAATTTCAATTCTTGATCTTAGAATTTTTCTTCTTTTATAATCTTACATTCCACCTCCCCAAAGTGTCAGACTATAAGAACCTTAGCCAGGGTACTTTCTTCCAGAAGTTCAGGTGGAAACCTTCTCACTCTTAATTACTTTTAATTGCCTTGGCTTCTTTCAAATCTAATTTTAAACATGCACACACACATACACACACATGCACACACACATGCAGAATTATATTGCATGACTAAGGAAAATTGGAAACTCCTTTTCCTTGAAGATCTATAAGAATAGATCTGATCCCTTTCTGCCCTGGTTAGTTGCTGGACTATGTGGAGCAGGGTGCTGAAACAGTGGCCTTGACCAAGGTTCTTCGAGACTTTGGGCGTTATGTTTGGTCTGTGATAACTGGCTTGAACCAGTGGCCTCTCCAGTATCTCATATACCAGCTTCTTCACATGCTGCTTCCTCCCTGCTTTCTCTTCTGACTTGTTACTTTGTGCAATTATGTGTTAAGGCCTTACCTTTTCCTAAATGTTTTCAAACCTCCAGCACTACCTTGACCATCACTTCTTTAGCCATCTCCCTGAAGTCCTTGGTGCTAGGTGGGCTTTGTGACAACTTTCACCTTCTCTGACCTTTTTTCTTGCTGGGAAGCATCTGTATGTGTGCAGGCGGGATAGGGAGGGGGGGTAAGTGTGTATAAAAGAGAGAGAAGCATAAAGGATGCTCACAAGCTGTAAACAACTCTGGCTAGCATCCTTTGTCCTGTTATGTGAGGTTCTGCAGTTGTAGTGAATTTCCATTTTAGTGAGTTCTAATTAGCATCTACTGCCTAAAGGAGAAAAACCATATCCAAGGACCTCTTAACCAAGCTTGCTCTTACCAAGCTGAACCAGTCTAATGCAGATCTGCCACATCTTCAATTTACAGATGCTCTCAGAACAGTTCCAAGAATTACAGAGAGCTAAGTTTCTGCGCTGAAGAGAATGGAGCACTAGCTAGTACTAACTATTGCTAGAACTAGAAGTATTTGTTTTCCCCTGTATTATTGAGAAATTATCTAATTTAAGGAGTTTTTGTTTTCATTTAGAGATTTTTTAAGTGACTAACCATCACTACAGGAGTATGTCCTTTTTACATTTTCTAATCATAAAATTCACTAAGCCCATCATTATGTTTGGAAGATTTAGTACCAAAATCAAATATTTTTAGTAACAAATAGGGATCTTGTCAACACAGTGTAGGCCTGGGATTTTGTAAAGGTTTCTCAAGGGCCCAAATAAGAGAGAAAAGATTTTAGGTGGACTGTTTAACTTGGGAAACACTGTCATCAGCTTGAGGGTCCTCAGCCAGCATGGTATTATTTTGATGGCAGTACTCAGGCTACCCTTTAAGGCACATTTTTCACTCAGAGCATTAAACAGTAGCTACAGTCATGAAGCAGAGCTCCTATTGCAGCTACATGATACTTGAGATGTACTCTTGGTTTCAGAATAACTAAGAGGTAAAACATTGGAGAAGGACAATGTAAAACAGAGAGTTAGTACAAAGTTTAAGGTGTGAATGAGGCTTTAAAATTGGTATCTGAGTAAATAGATGCTAAAGAAACACTCATCAACATGAGATGCATCTAGCAGGCTCAGTAGTTTCTGAGTCTTAGAAAGACATCCCCTTCAAAGAGAAGAAAAGAGATATTTAAATCATTTTGCCTCTTTGAGAGATGTCTAGTTTTATAACACAAAAGAAAAGGCTTAGAAGGAAAACTAGAAGAGGCCTTTTGTTTTTGACTCCCAGTGAAGGAGGGTAGAAAGCTTGAGATGCTCTACTGGGATACCTGTAGCACTGACTAGAGTTTGCTGCCTACAGAGTTTTGAATGTACTAGTCCTTAATTTAATTTTCATAAAACTGAATGCACCTCTTTAGTAAGTTACTGATTTATGGTGCTAAATAAAATGATTATCCCCATTTTTTTCTCCTTTCCCAAGCCCCTTAAGCATTTAAGAAAATTTAAAATAAAAGTGTTAGAGGTCCTTTTTATGAATGTAACCTAAGTTTCTGTTTGACATATGACACTGCAACTTTAAAATGTTAGGAAATTATTTGCCTTTTTCTTTTAGAGTTAAGCTTTATAAATAATCTGTAGAGTCAAGTGAATAAAGCTTAAGGATCACTCTTAAGACGCCTACAAAATCTTGTATATTTTTAAGTGTGCCAATTTGTAACATATTTTGTAAGTGTATATTTTTCTTAGAAAAGTGCTGTGAAGTGTCTGTATGTGAGAATTTTCCTTTTTCTGCACCACTAGGTGCTAATAAAAGGATATTTACTTCAAAGTTTCTGGTTTTAGAAACCACAATACAAAGAAAAAATACACTTTTGTTGGGAATTTTGTAACACAAAACATGTTGTGGAAGAGTGTAGTGATCTTGTGCAAAAGAAAATGAACATTTGTGAGCTTCTTGCTGTTTTATAGATTTTCTTGTAAATTATTCTTGTAACACCTCTGGTTTTGTTGTTCTTGTTGCAAAGGTTTTAAATATTTGTGATTGAGTGTATGGTGAAACTGTCATAATGTTACCTAGCTGAGTTTTGTTATTGTTTATGGAATAAATAAAAAAGAAAAGTTTAAAATACTGCTTTAGAATCATATGTAACAGAAACCAGCCATTTCTAATTAAATTCTATGTCCCAAATAAAAAGTTCTTCATTGTCTAGAGCAGTGTTTCTCAAACTATCTGTGGTGAGGGATCAATTTTTTCCTCCAATCCATCACAAACTAATACTATTATAAAACACAGTAAGAATGAATGTTTTTTAAAGTGAAATTTTAAAAGATATGCAAAATAAAAGCTCTCATGTACTCAATTCAACATGTACAATTACATTTGAAAACAAACATAACATAGGGAAAAAGAAAAGAATTGCAAAAACTTAGTACCCTGTTTAAGACAAGTCCACTGATCAATGTCAAATTGCCGTAGAAGGTTCTAACCACGCTTTGAGTAACACTTTGAGTAGGAACATCAGCATTACCATCATCTGGGAACTCGTTAGGAATGTTGAATCCCAGGCCCTACAACAATTCTACTGAATCAGAATGTGAATTTTAACAAGATTCCTAGGTGATTTGCGTGCATGTTAACATTTGAGAACCACTGGGCTAGAGTTTTGTGCAGAGGATTTTTGCTGCCCCTCAAATTTGGGGATCATTTTCTAGTGTGTCCAGTCTTCAAAGGACTTAGAACAAATGATGTCCTTGTTTTGTGATCCAGACGGATTCTGCAGACATGCAGTCCTCTCAAAGTGTCAAAGCTGTTTATTGAAAAGTAATAAATTTTAATTTGCCTGTTATCCAAAAGATGTCAGATTTTCCATAATATCCTTTAATGGGACTTTCTCAAGTTCTAGCCTCACTGTGCTCAGTATTTTAATGTTGGCTATGTCTAGACAAACTGGACTTTGCTTCCAAGTACCCAGTCCATGTGAGCCACCCATGAGAACCTAGAGTCCTGGCTAACCACAAGAGGGTCATTGTGGCACACAAAAGCCAACAGCCACTTCTTTGGTTTTAAATATCATTACTCAAAGAAATTGAAAAGGGACTTCCCTGGCGGCACAGTGGTTGAGAATCCACTTGCTAATGCAGGGGACACAGGTTTGATCCCTGGTCTGGGAAGATCCCACATGCCACGGAGCAACTAAGCCAATGTGCCACAACTACTAAGCCTGCACTCTAGAGACCGAGGGCCACAACTACTGAGCCCGTGTGTCACAACTACTGAAGCTCACACACTCTAGAGCCCGTGTGCCACAACTACTGAGCCTGCATGCTGCAACTACTGAAGCTCGCGTGCTTAGAGCCTGTGCTCTGCAACAAGAGAAGCCACTGCAATGAGAAGCCTGCACCCCGCAACAAGAGAAGCCACTGCAATGAGAAGCCTGCACCCCGCAACAAAGAGTAGCCCCCACTCGCCACAACTAGAGAAAGCCCTCACACAGCAACAGACCCAACGCAACCAAAAATAAATAAAAATATATATTTTAAAAAAAGAAATTAAAAAATGTGTATGAGAAAGTGGCCCTCTATTCTCACTTGATGATCTCATTCACTTCCACCACTTCAACTACCACCTAGATTTCCACAAACCTCTCCTGAGTTCCTGTGCTATATTTCCAGTTATAGGCTGGTTATCTCCACTTGGACATTCTGCAAGTTCTTCAGACCTATCTATTCAAGATCATTTCAAAGTCCCTTTATCCTCTGAGTGTGTTCTAGCTCAGTGAATGATGCTGCCATTCATCCAATTAGTGACCCAAGCCAGAGAGCAAGGTTCACCAGCAATTCCTTTCTCTTCTATCCTCACATCCAATTGGCCACTCTCAGTTATCCTGCCTTTCTATGCCCCCCTCCCATTGACACTGCCTTAATTCAAGCTTTCATGGTGTTTCACCTGGACTATTGCAACATTGTCCTAATTCAGTGATTTCCAGACTTAGATTTCACACCTGGGAAATTTTTAAATATGGAAAAAGAAATGGAGAAGGGAGTCTCTATAGTCACCAACTTTTTATTTTGCTAAGTAAAGACATTTTAAAAAATAAAACTTTTCATTATCAATTCACAGAAGATCATTTTAACACCAAAAGGCAATCAGACAATCCTTTATTTAAAATGCACTATATTGTCTTTTTCTCTTCGCCAGGGACTATGAAAGACTGAAAGCAACCTCTGAAGCCATTACTTTCAAGAGTAAAAAGAGATTTGGAGTTGCTGGATTGAAGAAGTGGGGGATGATAGAGAATGAGGGGCAGAGCAGTTAAAGCCCCCAGAATTGGACCCCTCTAATGTTATGAGGTTTTGTTTTTCCCAATTTCTATGAGTTCCCTGTGTGATGGATATCACAAATGTATATTCTTCACTCTGTTCAGGATTCAGAGGTGTATTCTAGAGAACGTGGCCCTAGAGAAAGGCTCCTCTTGAACTAAATTAATGGCATGGTTGGAGTGGATAAGTGGTTCCATTCTTTTCCCAGTGGTTTCACATTCCTTCTTTTCCCTCTTGGCCAAAGTTGAGATAGTACCAGAGCTTAAGGGGAAGATGGTAAGTCCTTTGTCTAAAGACATTTGATCTGCCTTGGAGTTGAGCTTTAAAGGGACTTAATTTGGGAAAGAAGTGATTATCACACTGCTTTAATACAGTATTCTATTTAAAATAATTGGAGTTGTAGTTATTAAATTTTTAAGGCCACATACCACTTTAAGAATCTAATGAAATCAATGGGTCTTTGCCCCCTGAAAATGAGCATGCTCAAAAGTTTTCATAGAATTTCAGAAGATTCACAGGTTAGGAACTTCTGTATTAGGGACATGAATTCTCCAAAACATCTTCCTCACATCATAATGGAGTTTTAGTCTATCTCCTCCTCTCCACTGACCCAAGATAATAACTATCATTTATTTATTGTCTACTATGTGCAAGGCACTTTACATGAATTATCATTTCTCACAACAATTCTGCAAGGGAGGCATTTGCTCTATTTTACATTTAAGAAAATTGGGACCCAGAGAGGTGAAGTAAACTTCTTCAAGATCACACAATGAATAGCCTTCAAAGACTTTTCACCAGAGCTGACAAAGCCCTCTGTGCTTGTCCCATCCAAGCCCATGTCTCTAACTCAAGACACTTATTTCCAGCATAAACTATATTGCCTATACCACTTCAGAAATATGATTATAAGTATTAATACTGACATTAACAATTATTCAATAAATATTTGACTCTGTGTCAGATATTGTACTAGATGATAAGAAAACAAAAAATTTAAATACAGTTGACTCTTGAACAACATGGGTTTGAACTGTGCAGGTCCATTTATATGTGGATTTTTTATATGGATTTTTTTTTAGTAGGAGATACTACAGTACTATAGGATCGGAGGTTGGTTGAGTCCGCAGATGCAGAACCGCGGATACGGAGGGCCCACTGTAAAGTTACATATGGAGTTTCAGCTGGGAGGGGGGTCGGTGCCTCAACCCCTGTGTCAACTGTATAAAGCACATACCTTGCCTTCTAGGGGCTCGCAGATGAAGCAGAAAGGTACAATTTAATAATTTAAAAAGAAAAACACCCACTGGTCAGTTTAAGTTTAATAATCACACATAAAGTAACTACAGGTATACCTCAGAGATATTGCAGACTCAGTTCCAGACCACTGCAATAAAGCAAATGTCGCACTAAAACAAGTCACAAGAATTTTCTGCCTTCCCAGTGCATATAAAAGTTATGTTTAACTATACTGCCATCTATTAAGTGTGTAATAGCATTATGTCTACAAAAACACAATGTACATACCTTAATTTAAAAATGCTAACCATCATAGGAGTAACATCAATAATCAATGATCACAGATCACCATAACAAATATGATAATGAAAAAGTTTGAAATATTGCAAGAATTACCAAAATGTGACACAGAGACACAAAGTGAACAAATGCTGTTGGAAAAATGGCGCCGATAGACTTGCTCAACGCAGGGTTGCCACAAACCTTCAATTTGTAAAAAATGCAGTATCTTCAAAGTGCGATAAAGCGAAGCTCAATAAAACGAGGTATGCCTATAATGATTTGCTGTCCTTAAGTACCCGAGAAGAAAAAAATCTTCCATGCATTGTTATGGAGGGACTAAGGTCACAAAATGCCACTCCCAGTAATCAATATCTCACCTTCCACCCTACCCCCTATTTTGGAATCGGAGTTGAGAATGAGCCGAGATCCACCACTTACTAGCTGCTCTGTATCCCAGAGTCTCTGCCAAAAAAAAAAAAAAAAGGAAAAAACTAGTATAACAATACTATCACTGGGCCTTCCCTGGTGGTGCAGTGGTGAAGAATCCACCTGCCAATGCAGGGGACACGGGTTCGAGCCCTGGTCCAGGAAGATCCCACATGCCGCGGAGCAACTAAGCCCGTGTGCCACAACTACTGATCCTGCACTCTAGGGCCCGTGAGCCACAACTACTGAAGCCCGAGCACCTAGAGCTTGTGCTCCGCAACAAGAGAAGCCACCGCAATGAGAAGCCCGAGCACTGCAACGAAGAGTAGCCCCCGCTTGCCGCAACTAGAGAAAGCCGACGTGCAGAAACGAAGACCCAACGTAACCAAAAATTAATTAATTAATTATTTTAAAAAAGACTATCACTCCCATAGACATCATGGATTAAAGATCACACTTGTGAAGTCTTGGGACCAAGCGGGCAGTCAGATAATACTTAACATCTGCTATTTTTTAACAGATGTGTACAGGTATTTTCTTAAAGGTTCTTAATTTTGATTCCTTAGAAATCACTCCAGCATCTTACCCCCAAGTATTTGTCTTTTTATTAGGCTAAAAACTAAGTAAATTAGTAAAATCCTGTCTCAAAAAGCCTTTGATCTTTTTTGGAGAAAGATGACATTTTTAAAAATGAAATTAAAAGAGTCATTATATTAAACATAATAATATGTTTTATAATTGCATGTGTGTAATAGTTCTATTAGAGTTAATTTATTATCAGTAGCAGAATGAAGTAGTTAAAAGTTATAAATTATTAATCAAGATACCTGGGTTACAGTCCTGGTTTTGCCACTAAATTGGTTGTAAGAAAAACAAGTCACTTCCCGTCTGGGCCTCAGTTTCCCCATCTGGAAAATGAGGAGGTTGGGCTAGATGGCTTAGCATTTAAGAGCATGGAGTGTGAAGTAGACTGCCTGGGATTGAATTCAATCGTCTCATCTTGTTAACAATAAGACTTACCTCAATTTCTCCATCAGTAAAATGGGAATAATTATGGTGCCTACCTCACAGGATTTGGGGAATAATTAAATGAGATAATGCATATAAAGCATTTAAAATAGTGGCTGGTATATATATAAGATACTCAATAAACATTAGATATTATTATATTGCAGGGCCCTTCCTTTTAATTTAAAACCCATTATCTGGGCTGCTGTGGCAAAATTAGAAATTACTGAAGCAACTATGGACACTTGTTCATTAATCAATTAATTAATTTAACAAATTATTTTTGAGCACCTACTGTGTGCCAGGAACTATGCTAGGTACTGAGGATGCCAATGGTGAGCAAAATGGGACTTTGACTTTTTCCTCATAAAACTTAACATTAGTTTAAAAATCGCTTTGATTATGAACATATGATTTAAAACTGATAAGAGCTCTGAAGGAAAGGAACATAGTTTCATGAGAACCACTGACAAAGAAACCTGACCTGATACTGAGGCTTGCACCCTAAGAATGAGTAGGATTGACCTAGGTGAAGAGCAATATGGAGGTGAGAGTGGGGTATTTCCCAGAAACACCACATACAAAGGTCCTTTGGAAGAGAGAAGCTTGCAGTACTTAAGGAACTAGAAGATGGCCAGTGTGGTTGGAAAGGAGTAGAGATGAGCTCAGAGAGCAATGCTTCATGTGTCCCAATTTGGTCACATTTTAAAGGAATTTTAATTATGCAAATTTGAGAGTACAATACAAAATATTGAGAGTTGGACTGTGCAATTTTTGAAATAGTTCAAATTTAAAAATCATCAGCAAGACCATAATTAGTTTCAAAATGGGCAGGTATGTGAGATAATCTGTTATACTACTGCCACATTTTGATATTATTTTAGCCATTAAATAAAAATACCTTCCATCATTTGTCAGAATTATACCAACTTTGAATTAACAAGCCTTTCATGAACACACACACATAAAATGCAGATAGACCTCACTTTGTCTTCGGTTTTTTTTTTTTTTTAGTTCCACATATTTGATAACAGAATATTTGTCTTTCTCTGTCTGACTTATTTCACTTAGCATAATACCCTCTAGGTCCACCTACATTGTTGTAAATGGCAGATTTTCATTCTTCTTTATGGCTGAGCAATATTCCATTGTGTGAGATATATATATATATATATATATATATATATATATAAAATCTTTATCCATTCATCTGTTGATGAATGCTTTGGTTGCTTCCATATCCTGGCTATTGTAAATAACACTGCTATGAACATTGGGCTGCACGTATATTTTCAAATTAGCATTTTCATTTTCTTTGAATATATACCCAGAAGTGGAATTGGTAAATCAAATGGTCATTCTATTTTTAGATTTTGAGGAACCACATTTGTTATTTGTGGACTTTTTGGTGATAGCCATTCTGACAGGTTGTGTTTAGGTTTCGGTCAGTTAGTAGTATAGTGATTCTGGCTGCTAGTACAGGTAATGATAACAGAAGTAATACTGCTGTGATTAATACTGATCATACAAATAATGGTGTTTGATATTGGGATATAGCGGGTGGTTTTATATTGATAATAGTGGTAATAAAATTACCACTATAGTTCATTGTGGTTTGGATTTGCATTTCTCTGATGATTAGAGATGTTGAGCATCTTTTCATATGGCTGTTGGCCATCTGTATATCTTCTTTGGAAAAATGTCTGTTCAGGTCTTCTGCCCATTTTTTAAATGGGTTGTTTGGTTTTTTTGATATTGAGTTGTATGAGCTGTTTATATATGTTGGATATAAACCCCTTTTAGGTCATATAATTTGCAAATATTTTCTCCCATTCAGTAGATTGTCTTTTTGTTTTGTCAATAGTTTCCTTTGTTGTGGAAAAGCTTTTTAAGTTTAATTAAGTCCCATTTGTTTATTTTTGCTTCCATTTCCTTTGCTTTAGGAGACAGATCAAAAAAATATTGCTATGATTTATGTCAGAGAGTGTTCCACCTGTTTTCTTCTAGGATTTTTATGGTTTCAGGTCTTCTTACATTTAGATCTTTAATCCGTTTTTAGTTTATTTTTGTATATGGTGTGAGAAAATGTTCTAATTTCATTCTTTCACATGTAGCTATCCAGTTTTCCCACTACCATGTACTGAAGAGACTGTCTTTTCTCCATTGTATATTCTTGCATCCTTTGTCATAGATTAATTGACCATAAGCACGTGGGTTGATTTCTGGGCTCTCAAATCTGTTCCATTGATCTATGTGTCTGTTTTTGTGCCAGTACCATGTTGTTTTGATCACTGTAGCTTTGTAGTATAATCTGAAATCTGGGAGCATAATATTTCCAGCTTAGTTCTTTTTTTTCCTCAAGATTGCTTTGGCAATTTGGTTTTTTTTTGTGGTTCCATATGAAGTTTATGATTATTTGTTCTAGTTCTGTGAAAAATGTCATGGGTATTTTGATGGGGATTGCATTACATCTGTAGATTACCTTGGGTAGTATGGACATTTTAACAATATTAATTATTTCAATCCAAGAGCAAGGGATATCTTTCTATTCCTTTGTATCAGCTTTAATTTCCTTCATCAATATTTTATAGTTTTGAGAGTATAAGTCTTTCACTTCCTTGGTTAAGTTTATTCTAGTTATTTTACTCTTTTTGATGCGATTATAAATGGGATTGTTTTCTTCCTTTCTCCTTCTGATAGTTCATTATTAGTGTATAGAAAAGCAACAGATTTCTGTATATTAATTGTATTCTGCAACTTTACTGAATTCATCTATTCATTCTAATAGTTTTTTGGTGGAGTCTTTGGGGTTTTCTATATATAGTAATTGTGTCATCTGCAAATGGTGACAGTTTTTCTTCTTTTCCAATTTGGATACCTTTTATTTCTGTTATTTGTCTGGTTTCTTTCTGCTTAAGAGCTCATTCCACAACTTATCTCTTTCTGCATGCATTTAACAATAAACAGAAAGGAGAAACCAGGCTGCACCTTCCACATTTTGCTTGGAAATCTCCTCAGCTAAATATCCAAGTTCACTACTTACAAGTTTACTTTCCATCCAATGTCAGAACAAGTTTTCTGCCACTTTATAACAACGATCACCTTTCCTTCAGTGTCCAATAACTTGTTCATTATTTCCTTCTAAGTCCTCACCAGAAGCACCTTTAATGTTCGTATTTCGACCAACTGTCTCTTCGATGCAATCTAGGTTGTGTTTTAAAACCAAGCACCTCAAGATTCTTCCAGCCTCTATTACCCAATTTCAAAGCCATTTCTACATATTTATTTTTTTTACAGCAGCACCTCACTTCCCAGTACCAAAATCAGTATCAATTTCCTAAGGCTATTATAACAAAGTACTACAAACTGTGTGGCTTGGAAAAAACAGAAATTATTATCTCACAGTTCTGGAGGCTAGAAGTCCAAAATCAAGTTGTTGGCAGGGACTTGCTCCTTCTGAAACCTGTAGGGGAGAATCCTCCCTTTCCTCTACCTAGCTATTGGTGGTTTGTTGACAATCTTTGGCAGTATTTGGCTTGTAGCCGTGGTGCTTCAGTCCCTGCTGCCATCATCATGTGGAGTTCTCCCTGTGTGTGTCTCTGTCTCTGTGTCTCTTCTCTTCTTATAAGGACACCAGTCAGATTGGAATAAGTGTCCAGCCTACTCTGGTTTGACCCCATCTCAATGACCCTATTTCTGAATAGAGTCACATACTGAGGAGCTAAGGGTTAGTATTTTAACATATCTTTTGAAGAAACACAATTCAGCACATACCATACATGATGATTGAAACAAAAAATTACAAATCCATCTGACACTCAATAATATTTTAAAGTCAGGAGGGTACAAGGACCTAAGTGGAAGTAGGATTTCCACACCACAAATGAGGTGGTAAAACCCTGATATCAGCAAACTGTAATAAGTCATAAATGTATATTGTAATACCCAGAGCAATCACTAAGAAGGCTATAGAAAGTAATACACCCCAAAGAACTATAAATAAATAAAGATAGAATTGTAAAAGTTGGTCAAGTAACTCACAGGAAGGCAATAAGAGAGAGACAGAAGAACAAGAAACAGTGGAAATGAACAGAAAATAAACAATAAAATGATAGACTTAAGCATTAACAAATCAATAATCGTCTTAAATTTAAATGTTCTAAACACACCACTCAAAAGGCAAAGATTGGACAAGTAAATTTTTTAAAAAAGCAAAAACACAACCCAACTATGTACTGGCTACAAGAAACTCACTTCAAATTTAATGATATAGATTAAGTTGGAAGAAAAAGATGGAGAGAGATATACCATGTAAACATTAATCTTTAAAAAGAGCAGAAGTGCCTACATAATGTCAGATAAAGTAAACTTCAGAGAAAAGACTATTACTAGATACAAATAAAACCTTTACATATAATAAAAAGATCAATCCACCAAGAAGATTTAATAATCCTAAACGTGTACACATCAAAAAAACTAAGCCCCAGGATTCACAAAGCAAAAATTTATAGAGGTAAAATGGGAAATAGACAAATCTACAATTGTAGTTAGGAACTTCCATATCTCACTCTCAGCAATTGATAGAACTATTTACTACACAGAAAATCAGTAGGGATATAGAAGTACCAATCAACACTATCAACCAACTTAATTAGCACATATAAAATACTCTACCCCAAAACAGCAGAATACACATTTTTAAAGTGCTTATGGAACATTCATCAAGATAGACTATACCATAAAATAAACTTCAACAAATTTAAAAGAATTGAGGACTTCCCTGGTGGTCCAGTGGTTAAGACTCCACCTTCCAATGCAGGGGACGTGGGTTCAATCCCTGGTCGAGGAACTAAGATCCCACATGCCACAGGACAACTAAGCCTGTGTGCCACAACTACTGAGCCTGCACGCTCTAGAGCCCATGTGCCACAACTAGGGAGC
This sequence comes from Balaenoptera physalus, assembly GCF_965194825.1. Taxonomy (NCBI): domain Eukaryota; kingdom Metazoa; phylum Chordata; class Mammalia; order Artiodactyla; family Balaenopteridae; genus Balaenoptera; species Balaenoptera physalus. Next base: position 65,492,731 of record NC_138903.1, on the reverse strand, counting down.
CCGCCTACCGCAACTACTGAGCCCACGTACTCTGGACCCTGTGCACTACAACTAGAGAGCCCCCACACCGCAACTACTGAGCCCGTGTGCTCCAGAGCCTGCACACTACAACTAGAGAGCCCACATGCTGCAACTACTGAGCCTGTGAGCTCTAGAGACCATGCACCACAACTAGAGAGAAGCCCACGCACTGCAACAAAGAGCCTGTGTGCCACAATGAAAGATCCTGCAGGCCACAACGAAGATCCCATGTGATGCAACTAAGACCCAACGCAGCCAAATAAATAAATAAATATTTTAAAAAATAAAAGAATTGAAATTCTACAGAGTGTGTTCTCTGATCACAATGGAATCAAACTAGGAGTCAGTAACAGAAAGACAAGAGGAAAATCATGAAATGTGGAAATTAAAGACACTTCTAAATAATTCATGGGTCAAAAAGGAAGTCTTGAAAGGAAAAAAAGAGCTAAATGCAAATGAAAATACAAAATACCAAAATATCTGGGATGTCAGTTAAAGTGCTAAGGGGGAAATTTATAGCACTAAATGCTTAAATTAGAAAACAGGAAAGGTCTTAGAACAATAATCTAATTCCTAACTCAAGAAACTAGAAAAAGAAGAGCAAAACAAACCCAAACAAAGTAAGAAGGAAGGAAATAATAAAGAGCAGAAATCAACAAAATTGAAAACCAGAAGCAAAATCTAGGTCTTTGAAAAGATCAAAAAAACTGTGAATCTATGCTATCAAAAAATGAAAGTTTAACAAATAAATAAAAATAATAAAGAAATTATTTTTAAACAGTAAAAAAAAAGCATGAACTATTATTGGAAACATAAATGATACTCAAATGTCACCTTTCCTAATCATCTTATTTAAAATTACCCTTCCACAATTACATCCGTCAGAGTTCTCCAGAGAAACAGAATATATATATACACACACACACACACACACACACACACACACACACACACACACACACACACACCACACACATATACAGATACATACATACATACATATACCTATATATACATATATATATATGATTTATTTTAAGGAACTGGCATATGTGATTGTGGGGCCTGGCATGTCTGAAATCTGTAGCAGGCCGGTAGGCTGTAAACTCAAGAAGAGTTGATGTTGAAGTCTTGAGCTGGAAATCTAGGGCAAACCAGCAGGGTGGAAATTTGTCAGAATGTGACACCTCAGCCTTGAGGCAGAATTTCTTCCTCCAGGAAATCTCAGTTTTCACTCTTACATCCTGAAACTAATTGATGAAGCTCACCCATGTTATCAAAGGTAATCTTTACTTCAAGTCAACTGATTGCATATTTTAACTACATCTACAATACACCATCACAGCAACACCTCGATAAGTGTTTGATTAAATAACTGGATACCATAAACTAGCCAAGTTGATACATAAAATGAACCATCACTGTCCCCCTCTTGTCCAATTGGTATCCATACACATATCTCCAAATAAAGACAATAACAAAGTCATTTTACAACTGAAAAATGTGCTAACTTTTTCACCATAAGAGAATGCGAAGTCTTTGAGTCACTCTTCTCCTTGATATCCTGTAACATGAATGCTACCATGTAAAGTTAATTGTTATTAATGCATCTTATGTTCCATGAGGGGATAACAGAAGGGGGAAAGGGTATTTGGCATAAATATACACACAAACATATTCATAACAAAATAAGGAATATATACTCATAACACTTATAGCCCTCATTTCTGCAACTGTTCACATGGTCATAGCTGGTATTCATAACTACCTCCTTCCGCTACCTATTCCTTATTCCCTTTGTCCTTAGCAAGCACCTCAGCTGATTGTGGTTCTTTGCCTGATAGAATGACTCAAACCTTCAGTCCTGAAAGGTCTGAGACATTAGTAGTCCCGCCGAATTGAGTTATTACAGTTTTACATTGATTTTTAATCACAAGGATGGTAGTACTAAGAGATGCCCTAAGGGATCTACTGTATTCCATACATGCTCTTCCTTACCTCCATTTTGTAGTAGAGCTCAATTTCTCCTTAGTAATCAGGATCAATCACTTTAGCCAGTAAAGTATCTCCCTTCATTGACTGGTGATTCAGAGGCATGAGGAGCCCAAAGTGGCAAAGTGACAGTCTTAACTACAAGTTCTGTGGAGTCATTGTTGTATCTCCTGGTGGAAGCATTCCAGCCTTTGGAACTAAGACCTGTAGATCAGCAGAACATAAGGTTGCACAGACAGAAAGCACAAATTTTGCTAGTGGATAACTACTGTAATAGTAGTGGTGCCACTCCCGTTTCCACCCCTTGATTCCTGGACCCATGAATTTTGGCTATGGGAGGAATAGTACCATGTATTGGATGCTGATTTAGGGTATATACAAATTCCTGGAGAACATGCCCCAGGCTTGCAAAGTATTGCCTCCCAGATGGTGCTGTAATTGAGTCTTCATAAGGCCATTCCATGGTTCTATCAAAGCTGCTTCAGGATGATGAGGAACATGGTAAGACTAGTTAATTCCATGAGTATGGCCCCACTGCCACATTTCAAGTACTATGAAATGAGTTCCATGATCAGAAGCAATGCTCTTTGGAACACATTGTAGTGAATAAGGCATTCTGTAAGTCGACAGATGGTAGTTTTGGCAGAAACACTGTGTGGTGGAAAGACAAATCCATATCCAATGTGTTTGTTCCAGTAAGAATAAAGGGCTGTCCCCTCTATGATGGAGGTGGTCGAATGTAATCAACCTGCCACCAAATAACTGGCTTGATCACCTCTGGAAATGGTGTCATATCAGAGACTCAGTGATGGTTTCTGCTGCTGACAGATTGAGCACTCAGCAGTGGGTGTAGCAGTGGGTCCTCCTTGGTGAGTGGAAGTCGATGTTTATGAGCCCATGCATAAATTCCATCCCTATCACCATGGCCACTTTGTTCATGAGCCCCTTGAGCAATGACAGGAGTGGCTGAGGAAAGTGGCTGACTGCTATCCACAGAACAGGTCATCTTATCCACTTGATTATAAAAATCCTCCTCTGCTGAGGTCACTCTTTGGTGAGCATTCACATCGGACACAAATATCTTCAGTTTTTTGTGGGAGGTTTTGCCCATTCAAAGAGGCCTACCCGCATATGTCTTCCCCGGACCTCTTTGTCACGAATTTTCCAATCATGTTCCTTCCAAGTCTCTGCTCACCCATCTAAACCATTGGCTACAGTCTATGAATTGGTATATGCACACTCACACCTCTAGCCATTTCTCTTTCAAAGTAAAAATAACAAACATGTTCACTGCTCAAAGTTCTGTCCAGTGGAATGATTCCCCTTCATCACTGTCCTTCAGGGATGCCCCACAAAGAGGTTGTAGTAAAACTGTCCACTTTTAAGTGGTGCCTGCATATCAAGCAGAACCATCTGTAAACCAGGCCCAAGTTTTCTCTTCTTCAGTCAACTGACTGTAGAGAACTCCCCATGAGGCAATAGATATAAGCTGGGAGAAAGGAAGTAATATAGAAGTAGTGGGGGCCATAAACATTTGAGCCACTTCTTTATGTAATTTACCTTTGCCCTCAGGGCCTGCTAAAGAGTAATTTTATATACCACTTCCGTTTGCTAGTGGAGTGCTGCTGTGCATGGCCAAACTTATGGGTTGGTGGGGAGGCAATATCCACTTCATGATGAGCATCTCAGGTCTCATAGTAACTTTGTGGCCCATGGTTAGGTGTTCAGTCTTTACTAAAGCCCAATAGCAAGCAGCTAAAAACTATTTCTCCAAAGTGGAGTAGTTATCTGCAGAGGCTCTCGGGGTTTTGCTTCAAAATCATAAGGGTAGGCACTATGATTGACTATAAGGGCCAACCAAAGGCCCCAAATGAAATCCCTATCTGCCACTGACAAATGTCACTTCAAGTGCCATTGGATCTGCTGGAACATGTGGCCCAATGGCAGAGCAGCTTGTACAGAAACCTGAACCTGTTGCAAAGTTTTCCCTTGTTCTGGGCTCCATGCATGGTTTTTTAGGTCACTTGGTAAATAGATCAGGGTAGCACATCTGAATGAGAAACGTTAACTCCAAAATCCAAAGAGGCCCACTAGGCATTGTACCTCTTTTTTGGTTGTAGGAGGGTTCAGATGAAGCAATTTAACCTTCATAGGGATATCTTCATATCACACCACTGGACCCCTAGAAATTTCACTGAGATAGAAGCCTCCTGAATTTTGTAGGATTTATTTCCCACCCTCTGACATGAAAATGTCTTTCCAATAAGTTTAGAGTAGTTTCCACTTCTGGTTCACTAGTTCCAATCAGCACAATGTCATCAATGTAATGAACTAGTGTGGTGTCTTACAGAAGAGAAAGGCAATCAAGATCTTTATAATCTAAAATATGACAATAGGACTGGAAAATTGATATACCCCTGCAGTAGGACAGTATTGATGGCTTTGCAAGCTGAACGCAAACTGCTTCTGGTGGTGTTTACTAACAGGTATTGAGAAAAAATGTATTTGCCAGATCAATAGCTGCAATATCCCCAGATACCAGGGGATATATTAATTTGCTCAAGCAAAGAAACCATATCTGGAATAGCAACTGCAATTGGACTCACCAACTGGTTAAGTTTATGATAATACATTGTCATTCTCTAAGGTCCACCTGTCTTCTACATAAGCCAAATAGGTGAATTGAATTGGGGACGTGGTGGGAGTCAACATCCCTGCATCCTTCAAGTCATTAATGGTGGCACTGATCTATGCAGCTCCTCTATGAATGTGGTGTTGCTTTTGGTTTCCTACTGTCCTGGGTAGAGTCAGTTCTAGTGGCTTCCACTTGGCCTTTCCTACCATAATAGCCTTCACTCCACAGGTTAGGGAACCAATGTAGGAATTCTGCTAGTTGCTGACTTTATCTATTCCAACTATGCACTCCAGACTGGAGAAATAACCACAGATAGATTTCAGGACCCACTGGATCCACTACTGTGAGATGGACATTAGCTAAAACTCCATTGATCACTTGACATGCATGAGCCCCTACTCTGACTAGTGGAGCACAGTGACGTTTTGGGTTTCCTAGAATTAATGTCATTTCAGAGCTCATGTTCAATAATTCCTGAAATTCTGATTTTTCCCCAGTGCCCTCTTTACCACTGGAAATAGAGTCATTTGTGTATTTAAACTAATCAGATTAGAGAAGCAATTCCAGAACCCATTCAGACAACTTATTCTTAAGATTCTGTTCCTCTTGAACCAAAATCTACACTAGTCGAGGTTCTCCAGAGACACAGGACCAATAGGACATAATTTTATATATATATATATATATATATATATATATATATATATATATATATATATATATACCCCATGTATATTTATAATAGATTTATCTTAAGGAATTGGCTCACACGGTTGCAGAGACTGTCAAGTCATAAATCCATAGGGCAGGCCATCAGGCAGGAAACTGCAAGAGGTGATGCTGCAATCTTGAGGCAGAATTCTTTCTCCTCCAGGAAACTACAGGTTTGCTCTTAAGACTTCCCCAACTGATTGGTGAGGTCCACCCACATTATTGAGGGTAATCTCCTTTACTTCAAGTCAACTAATTGTAGATGTTAACCACGTCTATAAAATACCTTCACAGCAACATCTAGATTAGTGTTTGATTAAATAACTGGGTAGTATAGCCTAGCCAAGTTGACAGTTAAGATTAACGATCACTATATTCTATATTCCCTTTCCCTGTCTTATTTTTCTCTAACTTATTTGCATATAACATACTCTATATTTTCTTTAGACATTTTGGGTTTTGTCTATCTCCCCCAACTTCAATGTAATCTTCAGAAGGCAGGAAATTTTGTCTGCTTTGTTCACTGTTGTTATACACAGCTCCTAGAATAGTGTCTGGCACATATTGTGAAGTAAATAAATATTTGTTCACTGAACTAACTGCTATTCAGAAAGTAATTCAATATTCAGTAAAATTGAAGATAAGTACAGACACGATTATTGCAACATAGTTTAGAATACCAAAAAGTTAGAAACTTGTCAAATGTCCATTAATAGTGGATGGATTTTTTAAATTGTATTATATTCATACAATGGAATTCTCTTATTCAGTTAAAACAAAATAAATAAAACTACACATAGAAACATAGATAAATTTCAAAAACCAAATATTCAACTGAATAAACAAGTTACAAAATGACATGCACACTATGATACTGTAATTTAACAATGCACAAAACAATACTATATAATGTTTATGGATGCATATGGATGTAGAGAGGGATACTCACCAATATCAGGTTACCTGTAAGGAGGAAAGGAGATTAATGAGATGGATGGGGAACTTTAACTTTATCCATATCTTTTTATTCTTTAAAAAGCAATGATCTCTAGAAACCATAAAACTCCTAGAGGAAAGCATAGGTAGAACACTCTTTGACATAAATCATAGCAATATTTTTTGGATCTCTCTCCTAAGGCAAAAGAAATAAAAGCAAAAATAAACAAATGGGACCTAATTAAACTTAAAAGCTTTTGCACAGCAAAAGAAACTATTGAAAAAACAAAAAGACAATCTATTGAATGGAGGAAAATATTTGCAAATGATATGACCAATAAGGGGTTAATATCCAACATATATAAATAGCTCATACAACTCAACATCAAAAAACAAACAACCTGAGAAAACCATAATTCAAAAAGAGTCATGTACCACAATGTTCATTGCAGCTCTATTTACAATAGCCAGGACATGGAAGCAACCTAAGTGTCCATCGACAGATGAATGGATAAAGAAGATGTGGCACATATATACAATGGAATATTACTCAGCCATAAAAAGAAACGAAATTGAGTTATTTGTAGTGAGGTGGATGGACCTAGAGTCTGTCATGCAGAGTGAAGTAAGTCAGAAAGAGAAAAACAAATACTGTATGCTAACACATATATATGGAATCTAAAAAAAAAAAAAATTGGTCACGAAGAACCTAGGGGCAAGACAGGAATAAAGACGCAGACCTACTAGAAAATGGACTTGAGGACACGGGGAGGGGGAAGGGTAAGCTGGGACAAAGAGAGTGGTAGTGTATATATGGACATATATACACTACCAAATGTAAAATAGATAGCTACTGGGAAGCAGTCGCATAGCACAGGGAGATCAGCTCGGTGCTTTGTGACCAGCTAGAAGGGTGGGATTGGGAGGGTGGGAGGGAGGGAGACACAAGAGGGAAGAGATATGGGGATATATGTATATGTATAACTGATTCACTTCGTTATAAAGCAGAAACTAACACACCACTGTAAAGCAATTATACTCCAATAAAAACGTTTAAAAAAAAACAAAACCTGATTTAAAAATGGGCAGAAGACTTGAATAGACATTTTTCCAAAGAGGAAATGAAGATGGCCAACAAGCACATGAAAAGATGCTCACCATTGCTAATTATCAGGGAAATGCAAATCAAACCCACAATGAGCTATCACCTCACACCTGTCAGAATGGCTATCATCAAAAAGAACAAAAATGTGGAGAAAAGGGAACCTTTGTACACTGTTGGTGGAAATGTAAATTGGTACAGCCATTGTGAAAAACAGTATGGAGATTTCTCAAAAAAACTAAAAATAGAACTACCATATGACCCTCAATTCCACCCCTGGGTATATATCTGAAAAAACAAAAGCACTAGTTTGAAAAGATACATGCACCCCAATGTTCATATCAGCATTATTTACAAATGCCAAGATATGGAAGCAACCTAAATGTCTATCAGCAGATGAATGGATAAAGAAGAAGTAGTATATATACAATGGAATACTGCTCAGCCATAAAAAAGAATGAAATTTTGCCATTTGCAACAACATAGATGGACTTGGAGGATATTATGGTAAGTGAAATAAGTCACACAAAGAAAGACAAATACTTTATGATATCACTTATATGTGGAATCTAAACAAATAAAACTAGTGAATATAACAAAAAAAGCGGACTCAAAGACATAGAGAACAAACTAGTGGTTACCAGTGGGGGGAGGGAAACGGAAGGGGCATGTTAAGGGTAGGGGATTAAGAGGGACAAACTATTAGGTATAACATAAGATACAAGGATATATTGTACAACACAGGGAATATAGCAAATATTTTATAATAACTATAAATGGAATATAACCTTTAAAAATTGTGAATCACTATATTGTACACCTGTAACATACAATATTGTAATCAATTATACTTCAATTAAAAACAGGAGTAAAAATGATCTGAAGTAAATATGAAAAATTTTAACATTCATTAAGTCTAGGTGGTAGTAACATGGGTGTCTGATTTTTTTGTACTTTTGTATATTTGAGATACTTAATAATTGGCAATAAAAAATATAATGGTAGAGAAGGTCCAATTTCAAATAGCAACTACAAAAAAACCTCAGGACTAAAACATGTGAAACATAAAAGATCTGTATGAAGAAATCTTTTATACAATTTTGAGGGACACAGAGTCTTCCATCAATGTTCTGTTACCAGATGGGACTACTCATAGTATAAAGATGTTCTTTCTTGTTTGTATTAATTTATGTTTAATTTGCTCCGTTAAAGATAACAGTAGGGGGACTTCCCGGGTGGCACAGTGGTTAAGAATCCGCCTGCCAATGCAGGGGACACGGGTTCGAGCCCTGGTCCGGGAAGATCCCACATGCCGCGGAACAACTAAGACCGTGCACCACAACTACTGAGCCTGCACTCTGGAGCCCGCGAGCCACAACCACTGAAGCCCATGCGCCTAGAACCCGTGCTCCACAACAAGAGAAGCCACTGCAATGAGAAGCCCGTGCACCGCAACAAAGAGTAGCCCCTGTTCGCCACAACTAGAGAAAGCCCGCGCGCAGCAAAGAAGACCCAACACAGCCAAAAATAAATAAATAAATTAAAAAAAAAAGATAGCAGTAGGATTTTTTGAAACTGAACAAACTGATTCTTAAGCTCATAAGAAAAAAAAATATTCGTGTCAAGAAAAGCCAGAAAAATCCAAATAAAGAGTAATGAGGAGGAATTGGTTTTATGAGACGTTAAAGTACATTATAAAGATACAGAAATTAAAAGAGTTTTGTGGTACTGGTATATGAATTAAATGCCCAAACCTTCCCTCATATCTGACCACTTTTCTCTATTCTGCTGTAACTTCCTAGTCTAAACCTCTATTGTCTCTCAGCTATATTACTAAAATATCCTTGTAAATGGTCTCCCTACTTGCACTCTGCACACTACCCCACCATACAATCCATTCTCCACACAGCAGCCAAAGTGATCTTTTAAAAACTTAGACCATGTCACTCCCCTGCTGGAAACCATGAAGAACTAAACACATCAATGGAAAAAAACAGAGTTCAGAATAGGTCCATATACCAAATTGGTATATGACACACGTAAAATTTCCTATCGGTGGAGAAAAGATTTATTATTTAATAAATGGTGTTGAGACAACTAACTAGTCATTTGAAAAAATAAAATTGGATCCTGGACTCACTCTTTACCCTAAAATGGATTTTTTTAAATGTTATATTAAAAAATGAAGACTTTCAAAACTAATTTACTCCCTTGTGTGGGAAGGAACAGGTAGTGACTGCATGGGAGCACCAAGCAGGCCTCCAGGATACTGTTCATGTTCGATTTATTGACCTGAATGCTGGTTACATGGAAGTATTCAGTTTACAAAAATTCATTGAACTACATTTATGATATATGTGATAATGTGCACTTTTCTGTACATTATATTTTATTTTACTTTTAAAATCAATTTATTTTATTTATTTATTTTTGGCTGCGGTGGGTCTTCATTGCTGTGCGCAGGCTTTGTCTAGTTGCAGTGAGTGGGAGCTACTCTTCGTTGCAGTGTGCGTGCATCTCATTGCGGTGGCTTCTCTTGTTGTGGAGTATGGGCTCTAGGTGCACAGGCTTCAGTAGTTGTGGCACATGCGCTCAGTAGTTGTGGCTTGCAGGCTCTAGAGCACAGGCCCAGTAGTTAGGCGCAGGAGCTTAGTTGCTCTGCGGCATGTGGGATCTTCCCGGACCAGGGCTCGAACCTGTGTCCCCTGCATTGGCAGGCGGATTCTTAACCACTGCGCCACCAGGGAAGCCCTCTGTACATTATATTTTAATAAAAACTTTTAAAATAAGCAAAATAATGAAGCTACTAGAAAAAAGATTGATGAATTTGGCTACATAAAAATCATGGGGTTTTTCCCTGCATTGGAAAAATACTATAAATAAAATCAAAAGGCAAATGAGAAACTGGAGAACACTTTGTAACACATGTAATAAAGAACTAATTTCCTTAATATGTAGTTAGTAAGGGAAATGATCAAAATAACTTAATAGAAAAATGGGCAAGGGAATTCCCTGGCAGTCCAGTGGTGAGGACTCCGTGCTTTCGCTGCCCAGGGCCTGGGTTCAATCTCTGGTCGGGGAACTAGGATCCCACAAGTAGCACGGCCAACAACAAAAAAAAAGGGCAAAATATATGAGTTAACTCTCAGAGTAAAACATACTCTGAGAAACATTAAATGGTTGTGTTTTTTTTTTTTAAGAAAGTGATCTTTTTTTTTTAATTTTATTTATTTATTTTTTGGCTGTGTTGGGTCTTCATTTCTGTGCGAGGGCTTTCTCTAGTTGCGGCAAGCGGGGGCCACTCTTCATCGCGGTGCACGGGCCTCTCACTATCGTGGCCTCTGCTGTTACGGAGCACAGGCTCCAGACGCGCAGGCTCAGTAGTTGTGGCTCACAGGCCTAGTTGCTCCGCGGCATGTGGGATCTTCCCAGACCAGGGCTCGAACACGTGTCCCCTGCATTGGCAGGCAGATTCTCAACCACTGTGCCACCAGGGAAGTCCTAAATGGTTTTAATACAGATGAAAAGGTACACAATCTCATAATAAAGTTAATGCTATTAAAACTGCCAGGAGATAGTTTTTTTGGCCTTTCAGATTTGCAAAGATTTTTTAAAATAACAACACACTGTATTATAAAAGCATAGGGAAACTGGCACTCTTGTGCATTGCGGTCAAGAGTATAATCTTTAGTGTATTCAGTTTGGTAATATCTAACAAAAATTTTAATGACATATCCTGGGACCTGGTAATACCTAAAGACCAATTCCAAGGTATTCACAAAAGATATGTTTAAAGATATTTGTAGCATCATTGTTAACAATGGCAAAAGATTGGAAAAAATCTAAATGTTCATTCACTAATAATCTAGTCAAATTAATTTTTGTATGCTTATACTATAGAATACTATACGTTCATTAAAAATAACCAGACTACTACTGACAGTACTTATACAGAAAGATCTCCATAAAAACAACGTATTTTTAAATGGCTTAAAATAGTGTGAATAGTATGGTGCTACCATTATACATTCCTAAGTTCCCAAGAGTGATAGTGTTAAAATACTCCATGCAGAAAAGAAAAAAATTTAAGGAAAAGTTTTTCCTTATAGAAGAATGGCAGCTAATAAATGTAAAAGGATGATACAATTAGAAAATCATCATTTTGTAACCCCAATGTAATAATTGATTTAGGTAAGTATCATCAAATGATGCTAAAATCATGGGATGGGAAGTTGTTAGAGAAGAGTATATGCATAAAGTATGAAAGAATTATCCCACTGATAACTTACTAATTACAAAGGGGAAAGTTTTTGTCAGTGGAGACATCTTAACCAAGTGTTCAAACTTCGCACTACTATTATTAGGACAAGCTGACATTATAATGTGTCTCCTGATGTGATGCAACATAAGATACACAACAGCACCTATGAAGCATTCTTGCCAGAAATGTTTAACCTATTTTTTTTTTTGCTGAATAGTATTCCGTGTAATAAAATACTGCAATTTGTCTATCCATTCCTCTGTTAATGGACATTTGGATTGTTTCTAATGTTTGATTGTTATGGATAAAGCTTCTATGTCTTTTTTTGGGCATAGCCTTTCTCTTTAATACAGTGGCATGATTTTGGGTACCATAGTTTGTTTCTCCCTTTTTTCATTCTGTTCCTCTGTCATGACTGTAGACTGAGATTTGGTGGGTGAAGATTAGGGCATTTTGTTAATAGGTGGTGCCAGCTGCTCATATTATGTTGCTCTTTACCTTATTCTGAATTACATTCATTGTAAGAGGGTAATGTATTGTGAGTCACCTAGAGATGTGTGTGACTTGTGTGCCATGCTTCTAAGGCCCCCTTTCTCCTACCATAAGTTCTTGAATTGGTTCTGATTATCCCTTAGGTAGACCCTGATCCTTATTGTTGATTTCAAAAACCCAAAGGGTGGTAGACTTTATTGGAAACCAGATCAAGAAGTGTGAGAGCCCTAAATACATGGAAGAATATGGCTGCGCAGGACTGAGGTGGCAGGGAAAAAAAACCAATGAAATAAATTACCATGAATTCAAAGAAAAGTCAGAACAAAAAACCAATGCACTAAAAAAAGACTGTGGCAGTAATGCCATGGCCTTGAGAATCTGGTTGGCACAGCAACAGCTTAGGACCTTGGCAGCAGGCAGAGCAACTACAGTGTGCTTTTTTTTTTAAGATTTTTTTTGATGTGGACCATTTTTTTAAAGTCTTTATTGAATTTGTTACAATATTGCTTCTGTTTTTATGTTTTGGGTTTTTGGCCACAAGGGATGTGGGATTTTAGTTCCCCGACCAGGGATCGAACCCGCACCCCCTGCATTGGAAGACGAAGTCTTAACCACTGGACCGCCAGGGAAGTCCCAATGGTGTGTTTTATATGAACAGAGAATCACAGCCCAGGAGACCATTTTAGCTTTAGAAATGTCAGAAAGTAAACCAGAGGATTATCAGGAAATGAAGGTTGAGAAGGCTTAAGATCTTAGAGGTAAAATTTGGCTTACATGTAAAGGAAAAGAAGGATGTACCCGCAAAGATGTCCCATTACGCCACCCTCTCCCACAAATTAGCCTAGGTCCACAAAACTATTGAGGTGCCCTTTGAATACTGCAGACAAAGTGTCATTAATAAGAGCAGATTACAATCCTTCTCTTGATGACAGATTACAAAATATTCAGGAAAAACATCAAGAGAGAAAGACCACGATGAGCAGTATAGGATACTTCAGGCTTTATTTAGTGAGTTTCAGGAGACACAGTGCTTGTGGTTGGGGAAGCAGGTATAGCCTGGGGCAAGGGGGAAGATGCCCATGGCACTTAGGAAATTAGAGCTCTAAGGGAAGAGGAGAAAAGATAAAATCACTAAAGTAGGACTTCAATATGTATGGATCTGGTCTGGGTTAGATAATGGAATGATGCAAAGATACCACCTGGAAGAAATTCTCCTATTCAGGGATGTGAAGATGGGTAAAGCAGTTTTATTTGAACAGTGAATGCTTTCTGTAGACCTGGAACTTCTTTTCTTTATAGTTCTCCCTATGGGAGGGATCCCAAAAGGCAAAACCTGAAGGAGTATGATAAGAAAACAAACGTCAAGACCACAAAACAAAGAGAAAGGAAAGACAAAAGACACTATGATCCAGCAAATAGTGTTAGCATTACACATAGTAGAGGAGACACAGGACCTTAAGAAATAAATAGGGGAAAACAGAAGGAAATAGAACTAGAGGCATATGCCACTGCTGCTGCGTGTGTGGGGGAAGCCGAAAAAGAATATTATACTACAGGTTACACAAGACCTAGAGAATTTAAAACCCAAGGGAAGGCAAGGTTTCAGGAAAGAAGACATGACAGCAGATACACTGGTGCTCACTGAGTGGCACAGCCTTTGGGAGTATCAACAGTAGCAGCTTTGGTTTAGGGATTTGGCAAGGGTGCTTTCCTTGTTGGGTCATTTGGGAGAACAAGGGGTGGACCTTCCCTAAAAGGCAGGTTTTGTAGTCTGAAGGAACCTGGAGCAGACAGTGACAACAGCAGTCACCGTGACATAGAGCAAAACCCTTGGGATCTTGCTGGGGACACGGATATACATAGATGAGCAGGAGACTGAGACTCTGAGGACTGCTAGGCCATGAATTTCACTCAGAGAGCCACCTGTTATAAATGTTGAATACCTTCTCATAAGAGGAAGTAGATTAGATTGTTAGGAACACAGGAGCCAAAGGGAAATGAAAATGGAAATACAGTTCACCCCAAAACAACTCGAGGTTTAGGGGTACCAACACTCCCCTCATTCGAAAATACACATATAACTTTACAGCTGGCCCTTATCCATGGTTCTGCATCTGCAGATTCAACCACCCTCGGATTGTATCATGTAGTACTATAGCACATATTTATTGAAAAAAATCCATATATAAGTGGACCCAAGCAGTTCAAACCTGTGTTATTCAAAAGTCAACTGTATTTTAAATATATAGGATGGATAATGAAGAAAAAGGGGGGCGGCCTTAGGAAAGACTAAGGAGAGACTGGAGGGACCACTATAACAAATGTCTAAATACTACAAGAAGACAGAATGCGAGCCTGTCCATCCCAGCTATCTGAGTACAAAACTTGTGTCCTTAAGATCCATTTAGAGAAATTTCCCATCTCTAAAAGAATTAGGGCCATCTGATTCCCATGCTCTTATGGGGGTATCCACATATTGTACAGTTTCCTCTCTCAGAGTGGCTGTTAAGCACAAAGTGAGAATAAAAAGAGGAGGATCACAGCTTCCTCACCTCCACTACCTCCCTCAGGGAGAATCTAGTAATTTGATTGGCTTAGATCACTTGAGCCATGTTTGCTAGTGTGTTTGGGCTGGTCACTATGGGTTAAAAGGTCATGTACTCTAGATGGCTTTCTCTTTAGTGCTTTTTTGCCATTCAGAGAAATTAAAATACTAAGCCAGTCTCCTGGGTGCCCAACAATCTTGCTTTCTTGCCTCCTTCACTTGATGTTTCAAGTAGTTAATAGTTCTTATCAATTCAATGGTCAACTACTAATAAGATTGGGACTTGGCAGGAAAAGGTGAAGCCCTTTTTGGACCTTGAGCTAAGGTTATGTACTGAAACCTAGCTTTACCAGAGAGCCTTGTACCAGAGTACTGGGCACTAACTCCACTAATCACAAAGTAATATTTTAATTCCTATCTGTCTTTGTCACTTGTGTGTATGGCTCCTTTATGACCTCTACATGGGTTAAGTCAAAACATGATTATTCTTGAGTCCCTGCCTATAACACCAAATTACTATCATCAAAAATCTTATGTTAGTACCTAGCAGGCAGGACATGTGGGATCAGGGCTTACAGGGCTGGCCACATCCATTAGGATATGAACAAGTAACAGACTAGAAATGAGGTGAAATGAGGTTGGTCCCTGGAACCACCATCACGGATACATTATTTTATGCTCTCTAGTTAAAACTTGTCATAGAATCCTTTTCATCCCTAGTTCACTCCTTTTATGACCATTTAGTATCTCCCTCTAAAAGCCCCTATATCAATGAAATCCTGGTGGAAATGAAGTTAGCTTATTATTATAAAGCTGATCAATCAATTGGGGGTAGAGGGACAAAGAGTTCATTTCTCAGTAACTGGAAACAGCATTGCCTTTCTTTACTATGTCTACTATTTCTTGTGGCCTCTTGCTGGAGAGATTAAGAGTGATTTGTTTCTTATATATACTTTTCCGTACTTCCCAAATTTTCCAAAATGTGTACTTACCACTTTGATAATCAGGGAAAAGAAAAAAAAAAAAAGGAAAGAAAATTCCATAAATTTAAGGAATTGAATCAGAAGAGAAAGAGGTTCCTTTACCCATAATTCCAGTCTGGTCTTAGAAATCAAAGTCATATCCCTCAAGGGAGAATGTCAATATTGAAATTATATGATGAGGAATGATGTCCATCATAACAAATGATAAATAATACACAACTTGCTCATTTAATTCTCATTTTTAGCTCAACATGTCCTTAACTCACTTATTTTATTCCTTCTAAAACAACCATTTGCTATCTCAAAGGGTAAACACTCTCTGAAAAACAAAATCAGTTATTAAATTCTATCTTAGTATAACTCAGTCTTGATTGTCCTTTCTACAGGTGATTGGGTTAGGGAAAAAAAGTATTTTCACACATCTTGTATTCTCTTAAGGCAAAACATGGTCATTAAAAGGTTAGTGAAAGACTCCAGATACTGATAGGGTACAGGGCCCTGATAATGTCAGAGTGTAAAATAGGAATAATAACATCTTCCCATAATAGAGGAAGACTGACTCATATTTAAAAAAGAGATTAGATGTTCAGGTGTAAAAAATTGAGTTTTTTATTATCTGTTCTTATGAACATGGGGCAGTCTACATATTTAGCTGACATCATCATGAGCAATACACAATGTAAATTTGGAGGGCTTTGTTAGTCTGGGTAAGAACTGGTTAGCCTACATCGCACCCCTAGAAAACAGAATCTCTGGGGTGGCCTCAGTATTCTTCAACTGAGTTTTTTCTTTCACCAAGTAGAGATGAAGCAGCCCTGGTTCTCATCATTGAAGGCAAGATGGGCTCTCTGATTTTCATGAGGGTCTGTGATGTGGGCTGCCCTGTTTTTTCAATCAATTAAATTTTATTTTATGTCTACACTTCAATCAGCGCTGTGATATATACCCATATAACTGCCACCCCAATCAAGATATAGAACATTTCTGTCACTCCCAAAAAATTGCTGCATGCCTCATGAGGGTCAATTTCCTTCCCTAACACCCAGCCCTAGGAAGCCACTGATCTGTTTTCTGTCACTATTGGTTAGTTTAATCTTTTCTAGAATTTCAGTATGTGAAATCATACAGTACATACTGTTTTGTCTGGCTTCTTTATATCAGCAGAAAGCTTTTGAGATTCAGACATACTGTTACATGTATTCGTGTTTGTGCCTTTTAAAAACAGCTTTATTGGAGTATTATTTACATACCATGAAATAAATAAACAGTGGTATATCCATTCAATGTGCTACTGTAAAGCAATAAAAAGGTGTGAACTGAGAGGAGATGATTTGCCAAGTTCCTCATGCCACCATTCTGAAAGTCTAGCTCCTTCCAATTCAGTACTTTATATTGCTGCATATTTCATTTTTGTATGTGTACAGTGTGAGGTAGAGGTCATGGTTTACTTTTTTCCATACAGATATCCAGTTGTTTCAGCACTATTTATTGAAAACACTATCAGTTCTCCATTGAATTGCCTTTGTACTTTCGTCAAAAATCTATTTAGAGAAAATATTGGCAAATCACATATCCAACAAAGAATATATAAAGAACTTTCTAAATTTGATAGTAAGAAAACAAAGAACTCAATTGTTTTTAAGGTTTTTTAAAATTTTTATTTATTTTATTTTTGGCTCTGTTGGGTCTTCGTTGCTGCGCGCAGGCTTTTCTCTGATTGCGGCGAGCGGGGGCTACTCTTAGTTGCAGTCCGAGGGCTTCTCATTGCGGTGGCTTCTCTTGTTGTGGAGCACAGGCTCTAGGCACACAGGCTTCAGTAGTTGTGGTGCACAGGCTCAGTAGTTGTGGCTCACGGGCTTAGTTGCTCCACGGCATGTGGGATCTTCCTGGACCAGGGCTCGAACCCGTGTCCCCTGCATTGGCTGGTGGATTCTTAACCACTGCACCACCAGGGAAGCCCAGAACTGAATTTTTTTTAATGGGCAAAAGATTTGAACAGATGCTTCACCAAAGACAATATACAGTTGGCAACACATAAAAGAATATCTACTAAATATTGGTTTAAAAAGAGTGAGAATCTCAAGTTCAATGACAGAAGCTCCACTCCAGGCAGGTGCATCCAAGAAGATGGGGTTTCTCCCAAGGAGGGGTGGGCAACCAGCATTTCTCATTGTCCCCAGATCCATGTTGCAGCTCTATATCATCCAAGCATGGTTGAGAGGACTGGGGCTCCCTTCCCTTAGTCAGCTTTACATCATAGTATGGAAGCTCTAACCTAGGCATGGCAGGTCAGAAACACTTGTCCCAGGGCTTCCCTGGTGGTGCTGTGGTTAAGAATCTGCCTGCCAATGCAGGGGACACGGGTTCGAACCCTGGTCCAGGAAGATCCCACATGCCGCGGAGCAGCTAAGCCCGTGCACCACAACTACTGAGCCTGCACTCTAGAGCCCGTGAGCCACAACCACTGAGCCTGTGTGCCACAACTACTGAAGCCCACATGCCTAGAGCCCGTGATCCACAACAAGAGAAGCCACTGCAATGAGAAGCCCGTGCACCGCACTGAAGAACCAAAGCAGCCAAAAATAAATAAATAAATTTAAAAAAAAAGAAACACTTGTCCCTAGTCACCCTCACTCCAGCTGACTTATAGGATATTTTCCACATCAAGAGAGGCAAGACACACTCTGCTTGTAAAGTAGGTGTGTCACTCTGAAACAGGCCACCGATCGCAACTCCACCTCTGGAGCAGTGACACAGAGGTTTTGCCCAGGGAGAAAGGTGATCCATAAGAACAGAGAACTCTGATGCTCTCCCCAAGGGAACTGAGTTTATTTGGAACACAGTGTGGGGAAGTTCAAGCCAAAGGGTGCTCTCTCGAAATGCTGGAGATTTTGGTAGTAAGCAATTAAGAAGAGGCTAGCAGCTTCATGAGAACAACAAACAAAACTAATTATAGACCAATTTACTAGAGAGAATGAGGGAAAGATATAAGAAAAGCCCTCCTGTAGTCAGAACAAAACTCAAAGGCTGGCCTCAAAAACTACCTCTGCAAAGGGGCCCAAGTTTAATTGGATCAGACTGAGGAGCAATTTATGCCACAGGGCAATCTCAAAAACATGAGGGCAATTAGTTGGCAATTAGTGGTGCCTAACAGCTCTGTGTGTTACCAACAGTGGTAGACAGCTTAACAGATCAGAGAAAGAGATAAAAAGATCCCTGCTAAAACCACTGTCATCTCAGGGTGACTGCATGCATACCAAACCTGTGCCTTTTGAGGAATGACATTAAGGTCTGCACACTATAGGGGAAATAGACTTCACTAAGATAGTCCATCCATATCACTAAACAAATAAGCAAACAACAACCCTGAGTAAGGGAGAGTCAGTATGCAGAGTTGCTACAATTAGACATGCAAAAAAAACCCCAGAAAAACAAAAACAGGAAAATATAACCCATACACAGGAAGAAAAGAAGGAACTGAAACTGCCAGTGAGAGGGCCTAGATGTCAGTTTAGAAGACAAACATTTCAGAGTTGCTATTATAGTAAAGATGTTCAAAGAACTAGAGGAAACCTTGATTAAAAATTAAAGAAAGGGGGACTTCCCTGGTGGCGCAGTGGTTAAGAATCTGCCTGCCAATGCAGGGGACATGGGTTCGAGTCCTGGTCCAGGAAGATCCCACATGCCGCAGAGCAAGTAAGCCCGTGTGCCACAACTACTGAGCCTGTGCTCTAGAGCGCGCGAGCCACAAATACTGAGCCTGCATGCCACAACTACTGAAGCCCGTGCACCTAGAGCACATGCTCTGCAGCAAGGGAAGCCACCAAAATGAGAAGCCCTCACACTGCAATGAAGAGTAGCCCCCACTTGCTGCAACTAGAGAAAGCCCGTGAGCAGCAACGAAGACCCAATGCACCCAAAAAATAAATTAATTTTTTTAAAAATTAAAGAAAGGTATGATGACAATGTCTCAATAAAAAGAAAATATCAATAAAAAATATGAATTAGTTTTAAAAATCAAAATTCTGGGGCTTCCCTGGTGGCGCAGTGGTTGAGAATCCGCCTGCCAATGCAGGGGACACAGGTTCAAGCCCTGGTCCGGGAAGATCCCACAGGCCACAGAGCAACTAGGCCCATGAGCCACAACTGCTGAGCCTGCGCGTCTGGAGCTTGTGCTCCGCAACAAGAGAGGCTGCGATGGTGAGAGGCCCGTACACCACGATGAAGAGTGGCCCCCACTTGCCACAACTAGAGAAAGCCCTCACACAGAAACGAAGACCCAACACAGCCATAAATAAATAAATTTTTTAAAAAAATCAAAATTCTGGAGTTTAAAAGTATAATAATGAAAATAAAAAATTTACTAGGGGACTCTAATAGACTTCAAAGAGTAGATTTGAATTGGCAGAAGAAAGAATTGGTGAACTTGAAAATAGATCAATAGAGGTTATGCAATCTTAATAATAAAGAGACGAAATTGAGTTATTTGTAGTGAGGTGGATGGACCTAGAATCTGTCACACAGAGTGAAGTTAAGTCAGAGAGAGAAAAACAAATACCGTATGCTAACACATATATATGGAATCTAAAAAAAAAAAAGTTTCTGATGAACCTAGGGGCAGGACAGGAATAAAGACACAGACACAGAGAATGGACTTGAGGATACAGCGGTGGGGGGAAAGCTGGGACGAGGTGAGAGAGTAGCATTGACATATATACACTACCAAATGTAAAATAGATAGCTAGTGGGAGGCAGCTGCATAACACAGGGAGATCAGCTTGGTGCTTTGTGACCACATAGAGAGGTGGGATAGGGAGGGTGGGAGGGAGGCTCAAGAGAGAGGGGCTATGGGGATATATGTATACATATAGCTGATTCACTTTGTTATACAACAGAAACTAACACAACATTGTAAAGCAATTGTACTCCAATAAAGATGTAAAAAAAATAAAGAGAAAAAAGGATGAAGAAATATGAACAGGGCCTCAGAGATGTGTACAACCACATTAAGTGCACCAACATATACACAAAGGGAGTACCAGAAGAAGAAGAGAGAAAAAAGGAGCAGAAAAAATATTCAAATAAATAATGGCTGAAATTTTCTGAGATTTGATGAAAAACATTAACCTACACACCTAAGATGCTCAAAGAAATGCAAGTAGGGTAAATGCAGAGATCCACACCAAGACATACCACAGTAAAAATATTAAAAGACAAAGATAAAATCTTAAAAGTGGCAAGAGAAAAATGACTCATCACATACAGGGAATTCCAGTAAGATTAACAGCTGCCTACTAATCAAAACCATGGAGAGTAGAAGGATGATATATTCAAAGTGCTGGAAGAAGAACTCTGTCAGTCAGTAATCATATATCCAGTAAAGTTGTCTTATAAGAATGAAGGCTGGGCTTCCCTGGTGGCACAGTGGTTAAGAATCCACCTGCCAATGTAGGGGACACGGGTTCGAGCCCTGGTCCGGGAAGATCCTACATGCCGCGGAGCAACTAAGCCTGTGCGCCACAACTACTGAGCCTGTGCTCTAGAGCCTGTGAGCCACAAATACTGAGCCTGCGTGCCACAACTACTGAAGCCTGCATGCCTAGAGCCCGTGCTCCACAACAAGAGAAGCCACTGCAATGAGAAGCCCGTGCACCGCAACGAAGAGTAGCCCCTGCTCACTGCAACTAGAGAAAGCCCGCGTGCAGCAACAAAGACCCAACGCAGCCAAAAATAAAATAAATAAATAAGTTAAAAATTATTAAAAAAAGAATGAAGGCTAAATAAAGACATTCCCAAATAAGCAAAAGCTGAGAGAATTTGTTGCTAGCAGACCTACCTTACAAGAAATATTCAGGGAAATTCTTCAGGCTGGAAGCAAGGGACCCCAGACAAAATTAACTTATCTGAATATCTCTTGTGAATATAGATACAAAAATCCTTAAAAAAAACAAAACCAAAAACCTAGCAACTGGAAATTGGAATCCAGTGATGTGTGGAAAGGATTATATACTACTATCAAGTAGGACTTACCCCAAGAAATGCAAGTTTGTTTTAAATATGAAAATCAATGTAATATACCATATTAATAGAATAAAGGACAAGAACTACATGATCCTTTCAAGAGATGTGGAAAAGCATTTGACAAAATCCAATACTCTTTAATGATAAAAACACTCAACTCATTAGAAATGGGAGATTCCTCAATCTGATAGGGAATATCTACAAAAGAACCCATAGGTACCATTGTACGTAATAGTGGAAGACTGAAAGATATCCTCCTAAGGTAAGGATCGAGACAAGGATGTCTCTTTTTGTCACTTCAGTGGAACATTGTATTGGAATTTCTAGCTAGGACAATTAGGCAAGAAAATGCAGACTGAAAAGGAAGAAGTAAAAATAATTGCATTTGCAGATGACACAATCTTGTATATAGAAAATACTAAAGAATCTCCCCCCACACAAAAAAATAAAAAGTAAACCTACTAGAACTTATAAATGAGTTAAGCAATGTTTCAGGATACAAGATCAATATACAAAACAATTGTATTTCTCTACATTAGCACTGGACAATCTGAAAATGAAGTCAAGAAAAAAATTCTTGTTAAAATAGCATCGGGCTTCCCTGGTGGCGCGGTGGTTGAGAGTCTGCCTGCCAATGCAGGGGACACGGGTTCGAGCCCTGGTCTGGGAAGATCCCACATGCCGCGGAGCAACTAGGCCTGTGAGCCACAACTACTGAGCCTGCGCGTCTGGAGCCTGTGCTCCGCAACAAGAGAGGCCACGATAGTGAGAGGCCCGCTCACCGCGATGAAGAGTGGCCCCCGCTTGCCACAACTAGAGAAAGCCCTCGCACGGAAATGAAGACCCAACACAGCCAAATAAATAAATTAATTAATTAATTAATTTTAAAAAATAGCATCAAAATAAATAAAATAGGAATAAATTTAACAAAAAATGCAAGGCTTGTACAATGAAAACTACAAAATGTTGTTGAAAGAAATTAAAGAAGACCTAAATATAGTAAGACATCCAATATTCCTGAATTAAGACTTAAATATTAAGTGGCAATGCTACTCAAATTGACCAACTTGCAGAAAATGACAAGTTAATCCTAAAATTCGTATAGCCATTCTAGGGATTCAGAATAGTCAAAATAATCTTGAAAAAAAGAACAAAGTTGGAACACGCACTCTTCCTAATTTCAAAACTTATTACAAATCTACAATAATCAAGACAGTGTGGTACTAGCATAAGGGTAAACAGACAGATCAGTTGAATAGAATTGAATGCCCAGAAATAAAGACTCAAATTTATTCACAAGTGATTTTTGGCAAGCAATCCAAGACAATGCAATGGGGGGAAATGTCTTTTCAACAAATAAACTTGGACCAGTAGAAATACACAAGCAAAAGTATGAAGTAAGAGCCTTTCCTCACATCACACACAAAAAAGAACTCAAAATGGATGAAAGAGCTAGATGTAAGAGCTAAAACAATAAAGCTCTTAGAAGAAAATATAAGGGTAAATCTTTGTGACCTTGAGTTCAACAATGGTTTCTTAGACATGACACCAAAAGCACAAGCAACAAAAGAAAAAATAGATAAATTAGACTGAACAAAATCAAAAACTTCTGTGCTTCAAAGGACATCATTTAGAAAATGAAAAAAACAACCTAGATAATGGGATAAAATATTTGCAAATCATATATCTGATAAGGAACTGTACCCTGATATATTAAGAAACAAGAAAATAATCTGAATAGATATTTCTCCAAAGGAGATACACAAATAGCCAATACACATATGAAAAGATGCTCAACATCTTTAGTTTTCAGGGAAATGTTAATCAAAACCACAGTGAGATACTACTTCCCAAACACTAGGATGGCTATAATAATAATAATAAAAAAGGTGGACAAGTGTTGGTGAGGATGTATAGAAATCTGAACCTTCATATATTTCTGGTGGGAATGTAAAATGATGTGGACACTTGAGGAAATGATTTGGCAGTTTCTCAAAAAGTAAAACATAGAAATACCATATGATCCAGCAATTCCAAAGAAATGAAATCCCAAGAAAAAACATATGCCCACACAAAAATTTCTACACAATGTTCACAGCAGCATTATTCATGATAGTGAAAAAAAGTGAAAACAACTAAATTGTCCAACTGACAAATGGATACAATATGTGGTATATCTATACAATAGAATATTGTTCAGCCATAAAAATGATAAAGTGCTGACACATGCTACAAAATGGATGGACCTGGAAAACATGCTAAGTGAAAGAATCAAGTCACGAAAGACTATGTATCGTTTGATTCCATGTATATTAAACAAGTAAGCAAATCCATGAAAACAGAAAGCAGATTAATGGTTGCCTAAGGCTGGAGAAAGGGACCTAGGGGCAAGTAGGAGGGAACACGTGAATTAGTATCAGGTTTCTTACTGGGGTGATGAAAATGTTCTGGAATTAATGGTGATGGTTGCACAACTTTGTTAATATACTAAAACCTACTGAACACTTAAAAAGGGTGAATTTTATGGTAGGTGAATTATATCTCAAGCTGTTAAAAACACACACACAAAATGAGGTATCAATTGTGGTAGGCTAAATAATGCTTCCCCTCCCCCAATGTGTCTAAATCCTAATCCCTGAAACCTGTGACTGTTACCTAACATTGTAAAAGGTGCTTTCCAAATATGAGCAAGTCAAGGATCTTGAGCTGGGGAGATCATCCCAGATTATCTGTATTGACCCAATATAATCAACAGGTTCATTTTAAGAGTGAGGCTGGAGTATCTGTTGAATGAAAGGGATATGACAACAGAAGCAAAGGTTGGAGTGATATGCTTTGTAGATGGAGGAAGGGGCCAGGCATGACCCAAGGAATGTAGGTGGCCTCTAGAAGATGGAAAAAGCAAGGGAAAGCAGTTTCCCCTGCAGTTTCCAGAAGGAATACAGTCTGGTTTATGCCTTGATTTTAGTATTTATAAGGCTCATTCCGAACTCCTGGCTTCCAGAATTGTAAGATAAATAAATAAATTTCTGTTTTTTAAAGTCATTAAATTCATGGTAGTTTGTACAGCAGCAATAGGAAATTAATACATTTCATAGCCCGCAGATAAATAAATGGCTAAAATGAAAAATGTTAACCACACTAAATGTTTATTTTTTATTGGTATAGTTGATGTACAATGTTATATAAGTTTCAGGTGTACAACATAGTGATTTAAAATTTTTAAAGGTTATAATCCATTTACAGTTATTACTAAATATTGCCTATATTACCCATGTTGTACAATATATCCTTATTTATTTTATACATAGAAGTTTGTACCTCTTAATCCCCTACCCCTAACTTGCCCTTCCCTCCTTCCCTCTCCCCACTGGTAAACACTAGTTTGATCTCTATATCTGTGAGTCTGCTTCTTTTTTGTTATATTCACTACTTTGTTTTATTTTTTAAATTCCATATATAAGAGAAATCATAAAATATGTGTCTTTCTCTGTCTGACTTATTTCACTTCGCATAATACCCTCCAAGTCCATCCATGTTGTTGCAAATGGCAAATGTTCATTCTTTTTTAATGGCTGAGTAGCATTCCATATGTATATATACAAAGTTCTTTTTTGGACTGAGATTTTTTTAAAAATATAGTTGAATTAAAATGTTGTGTTAGTTATAGGTGTACAGCAAAATGATTCATTTACACATACATATATATATATTTTAAAATCTTTATTGGAGTATACTTGCTTTACAATGGTGTGTTAGTTTCTGCTTTAAAACAAAGTGAATCAGCTATACATATACATATATCCCCATATCTCCTCCCTCTTGCATCTCCCTCCCACCCTCTCTATCCCGCCCCTCTATGTGGTCACAAAGCACGGAGCTGATCTCCCTGTGCTATGTGGCTGCTTCCAACTAGCTATCTATTTTACATTTGGGAACGTATATATCTCCATGCCACTCTCTCACTTCGTCTCAGTTTACACATCCCCCTCCCCGTGTCCTCAAGTCCATTCTCTACATCTGCCTCTTTATTCCTGTCCTGCCCTAGATTCTTCAGAACCTTTTTTTTTTTTTAGATTCCATATATATATGTGTTGGCATACGGTATTTGTTTTTTCTCCTTCTGACTTAACTTCACTCTGTATGACAGACTCTACGTCCATCCACCTCACTACAAATAACTCAATTTTGTTTCTTTTTATGGCTGAGTAATATTCCATTGTATATATGTGCCACATCTTCTGTATCCATTCATCTGTCGATGCACACTTAGGTTGCTTCCATGACCTGGCTATTGTAAATAGAGCTGCAATGAATATTGTGGTACATAACTCTTTTTGAAGCATGGTTTTCTCAGGGTATATGCCAAGTAGTGGGATTGCTGGGTCGTATGGTAGTTCTATTTTTAGTTTTCTAAGGAACCTCCATACTGTTCTCCATAGTGCATGTAACAATTTACATTCCCACCAATAGTGCAAGAGGGTTCCTTTTTCTCCACACCCTCTCCAGCATTTATTGTTTGTAGATGTTTTGATGATGGCCATTCTGACTGGTGTGAGATGATACCTTATTGTACTTTTGAATTGCATTTCCCTAATGATTAGGGATGTTGAGCATCCTTTCATGTGTTTGTTGTCAATCTGTATATCTTCTTTGGAGAAATGTCTATTTAGGTCTTCTGCGCATCTTTGGATTGGGTTGTTTGCTTTTTTGATATGGAGCTGCATGAGCTGCTTGTAAATTTTGGAGATTAATCCTTTGTCAGTTGCTTCCTTTGCAAATATTTTCTCCCATTTTGAAGGTTGTCTTTTTGTCTTGTTTACGGTTTCCTTTGCTGTGCAAAAGCTTTTAAGTTTCATTAGGTCCCATTTGTTCATTTTGTTTTTATTTCCATTTCTCTAGGAGGTGAGTCAAAAAGGATCTTACTGTGATTTATGTCATAGAATGTTCTGCCTATGTTTTCCTCTAAGAGTTTGATAGTGTCTGGCCTTACATTTAGGTCTTTAATCCATTTTGAGTTTATTTTTGTGTATGGTGTTAGGGAGTGTTCTAATTACTTTCTTTTACATGTAGCTGCCCAGTTTTCCCAGAACCACTTATTGAAGAGGATGTCTTTTCTCCATTGTATATTCTTACATCCTTTATCAAAAATAAGGTCACAAAAAAAAAAGAAAAAAAAAAGAAGGTCACCATATGTGCGTGAGTTTATCTCTGAGCTTTCTATCCTGTTACATTGATCTATATTTCTGTTTTTGTGCCAGTACCATATTGTCTTGATTACTGTAGCTTTGTAGTATAGTCTGAAGTCACGGAGCCTGATTCCTCCAGCTTCGTTTTTCTTTCTCAAGATTGCTTTGGCTATTTGGCGTCTTTTGTGTTTCCATACAAATTGTGAAACTTTTTGTTCTAGTTCTGTGGAAAAATGCCAGTGGTAGTTTGATAAGGATTTCATTGAATCAGTAGATTGCTTTGGGTAGTATATTCATTTTCACAATGTTGCTTCTTCCAATCCAAGAACATGGTATATCTCTCCATCTGTTTGTATCATCTTTAATATCTTTCGTCGGTGTCTTATAGTTTTCTGCCTACAGGTATTTTTGTCTCCTTAGGTAGGTTTATTCCTAGGTATTTTATTCTTTTTGTTGTAATGGTAAATGGGAGTATTTCCTTACTTTCTCTATTAGATTTGTCATCATTAGTGTATAGGAATGCAAGAGATTTCTGTGCATTAATTTTGTATCCTGCTACTTTACCAAATTCATTGATTAGCTCTAGTAGTTTTCTGGTGCGTCTTTAGGATTCTCTGTGTATCGTATCATGTCATCTGCAAACAGTGAAAGGTTTACTTCTACTTTT
Organism: Balaenoptera physalus; assembly: GCF_965194825.1. NCBI lineage: Eukaryota > Metazoa > Chordata > Mammalia > Artiodactyla > Balaenopteridae > Balaenoptera > Balaenoptera physalus. Next base: position 65,465,176 of record NC_138903.1, on the reverse strand, counting down.
CCGATTTGGATTCCTTTTATTTATTTTTCTTCTATGATTGCTGTGGCTAAAACTTCCAAAATTATGTTGAATAATAGTGGTGAGAGTGGGCAACCTTGTCTTGTTCCTGATCTTAGAGGAAATGGTTTCAGTTTTTCACCACTGAGAACGATGTTGGCTGTGGGTTTGTCATATATGGTCTTTATTATGTAGAGGTAAGTTCCCTCTATACCTACTTTCTGGAGGGTTTTTAACATAAATGGATGTTGGATTTTGTCCAAAGCTTTTTCTGCATCTATTGAGAGGATCATATGGGTTTTCTCCTTCAATTTGTTAATATGGTGTATCACATTGATTGATTTTCGTATATTGAAGAATCCTTGCATTCCTGGGATAAACCACACTTGATCATGGTGTATTACCCTTTTAATGTGCTGTTGGATTCTGTTTGCTAGTATTTTATTGAGGATTTTTGCATCTATGTTCATCAGTGATATTGGCCTGTAGTTTCCTTTCTTTGTGACATCTTTTTCTGGTTTTGGTGTCAGGGTGATGTTGGCCTCATAGAATGAGTTTGGGAGTGTTCCTCCCTCTGCTATATTTTGGAAGAGTTTGAGAAGGATAAGTGTTAGCTCTTCACTAAATATTTGTTAGAATTTGCCTGTGAAGCCATCTGGTCCTGGGCTTTTGTTTGTTGGAAGATTTTAAATCACAGTCTCAATTTCATTGCTTGTGATTGGTCTGTTTATATTTTCTATTTGTTCCTGGTTCAGTCTCAGAAGGTTCTGCTTTTCTAAGAATTTGTCCATTTCTTCCAGGTTGTCCATTTTATTGACATATAGTTGATTGTAATAGTCTCTCACGATCCTTTGTATTTCTGCAGTGTGAGTTGTTACTTCTCCTTTTTCATTTCTGATTCTATTGATTTGAGTCTTCTCCCTTTTTTCATGATGAATCTGGCTAATGGTTTATCAATTTTGCTTACCTTCGCAAAGAACCAGCTTTTAGTTTTATTGATTTTGCTATTGTTTCTTTCATTTGTTTTTCATTTATTTCCGATCTGATCCTTTTGATTTCTTTCTTTCTTTGAACTTTGGGGTTTTTTGTTCTTCCTTCTCTAATTGCTTTAGGTGTAAGTTTAGGTTGTTTATTTGAGATGTTTCTTGTTTCTTGAGGAAGGATTGTATTGCTATAAACTTCCCTCTTAGAACTGTTTTGGCTGCATCCCATAGGTTTTGGGTCATCATGTTTTCATTGTCATTTGTTTCTAAGTATTTTTTGATTTCCTCTTTGATTTCTTCAGTGATCTCTTGGTTATTTAGTAGTGTATTGTTTAGCCTCCAAGTGTTTGTATTTTGTACAGATTTTTTCTTGTAATTGATATCTAGTCTCATAGCGTTGTGGTTGAAAAAGATACTTGATACGATTTCAATTTTCTTAAATTTACCAAGGCTTGATTTGTGACCCAAGATATGATCTATCCTGGAGAATGTTCCATGAGCACTTGAGAAGAAAGTGTATTCTGTTGTTTTTGGATGGAATGTCCTATAAATATCAGTTAAGTCCGTCTTGTTTAAAGTATCATTTAAAGCTTGTGTTTCCATATTTATTTTCATTTTGGATGATCTGTCCATTGGTTAAAGTGGGGTGTTAAAGTCCCCTACTATGAATGTGTTACTGTCGATTTCCCCTTTTATGGCTGTTAGCATTTGCCTTATATATTGAGGTGCTCCTATGTTGGGTGCATAAATATTTACAATTGTTATATCTTCTTCTTGGATTGATCCCTTGATCATTATGTAGTGTCCTTCTCTGTCTCTTGTAACATTCTTTATTTTAAAGTCTATTTTATCTGATATGAGTATTGCTACTCCAGCTTTCTTTTAATTCCCATTTGCATGGAATATCTTTTTCCATCCCCTCACTTTCAGTCTGTATGTGTCCCTAGGTCTGAAGTAGGTTTCTTGTAGACAGCATGTATATGGGTCTTGTTGTTGTATCCATTCAGCCAGTCTATGTCTTTTGGTTGGAGCATTTAATCCATTTACATTTAAGGTAGTTATCCATATGTACGTTCTTATTACCATTTTCTAAATTATTTTCAGTTCGTTATTGTTGGTCTTTTCCTTCTCTTGTGATTCCTGCCTAGATACGTTCCTTTAGCATTTGTTGTAAAGCTGGTTTGGTGGTGCTGAATTCTCTTAGCTTTTGCTTGTCTGTAAAGGTTTTGATTTCTCCGTCGAATCTGAATGAGATCCTTGCTGGGTAGAGTAATCTTGGTTGTAGGTTTTTTCCTTTTCATCACTTAAATATGTCCTGCCACTCCCTTCTGGCTTGCAGAGTTTCTGCTGAAAGATCAGCTATTAACCTTATGGGGATTCCCTTGTATGTTATTTGTTGCTTTTCCCTTGCTGCTTTTAATATTTTTTCTTTATATTTAATTTTTGATAGTTTGATTAATTTGTGTTTTGACGTGTTTCTCCTCGGATTTATCCTGAATGGGACTCTCTGCCCTTCCTGGATTTGACTGACTATTTCCTTTCCCATATTAGGGAAGTTTTCAACTATAATCTCTTCAAATATTTTTTCAGTCCCTTTCTTTTTCTATTCTTCTTCTGGGAACCCTATAATTCGAATGTTGGTGTGTTCAATGTTGTCCCAGAGGTCTCTGAGACTGTCCTCAATTCTTTTCATTCTTTTATCTTTATTCTGCTCTGCAGTTGTTATTTCCACTATTTTATCTTCCACGTCATCTATCCGTACTTCTTCCTCAGTTATTCTGCTATTGATTCCTTCTAGAGAATTTTAAATTTCATTTATTGTATTGTTCATCATTGTTTGTTTACTCTTTAATTCTTCTAAGTCCTTGTGAAACGTTTCTTGTATTTTCTCCATTCTACTTCCAAGATTTTGGATCATATTTACTATCATTACTCTGAATTCTTTTTCAGGTAGATTGCCTATTTCCTCTTCATTTGTTTCGTCTGGTGGGTTTTTACCTGGCTCCTTCATCTGCTGTGTGTTTCTCTGTCTTCTCGTTATGCTTAACTTACTGTGTTTAGGGTCTCCATTTTGCAGGCTGCAGGTTCGTAGTTCCCATTGTTTTTGGTGTCTGCCCCCAGTGGCTAAGGTTGGTTCAGTGGGTTGTGTAGGCTTCCTGGTGGAGGGGACTGGTGCCTGTGTTCTGGTGGATGACTCTGGATCTTTTCTTTCTGGTGGGCAGGACCGCATCTGGTGGTATGTTTTGGGGTGTCTGTGACCTTATTATGATTTTAAGCAGCCTCACTGCTAATGGGTGGGTTTGTGTTCCTGTCCTGCTAGTTGTTTGGCATAGGGTGTCCAGCACTGTAGCTTGCTGGTCGTTGAGTGGAGCTGGGTCTTAGCGTTGAGATGGAGATCTCTGGGAGAGTTTTTGCCGTTTGATATTACATGGAGCTGGGAGGTCTCTGGTGGACCAATGTCCTGCACTCTGCTCTCCCACCTCAGAGGCACAGGCCTGACACCCAGCTGGAGCACCAAGACGCTGTCAGCCGCATGGCTCAAAAGAAACAAATATCGTATATTAACGCATATATGTGGAACCTAGAAAAATGGTACAGATGAACCGGTTTGCAGGGCAGAACTGGAGACCCAGATGTAGAGAACAAACGTATGGACACCAAAGGGGGAAAGCCACAGGGGGTGGGGTGGTGGTGTGATGTATTGGGCAATTGGGATTGACATGTATACACTGATGTGTATAAAATTGATGACTAATAAGAACCTGGTGTATATAAAAAGAAAAAAAAACATACAATACACACAAAAAAAAAGAAAGAAAAGGAAGGAAAAAAATAAAAAATAAATGAATAAATAAATAAAATAAAATAAACTTATTAAAATAAAAAATAAAAAGAAATTATTAAAAATTAAAAAAAATTGAAAAGTAATTAAAAAAAGAAAGAAAGAAGAGAGCAACTAAACCAAAAAACAAATCCACCAATGATAACAAGCACTAAAAACTATACTAAAAAAGAAAATAAAAAACATGGACAGACAGAACCCTAGGACAAATGGTAAAAGCAAAGCTATACAGACAAAATCACACAAAGTGCATCGCCTCAATTTTGGGATGATTCGTTGTCTGTTCAGATATTCCAGAGATGCAAGGTATATCAAGTTGATTGTGGAGATTTAATCTGCTGATCCTGAGGCTCTGGCAGAAATTTTCCTTTCTCTTCTTTGTTCTCACAGCTCCTGGGATTCAGCTTTGGATTTGGCCCTGCCTCTGCATGTAGGTAGCCTGAGGGCGTCTGTTCTTTGCTCAGACAGGACGGGGTTAAAGTAGCAGCTGATTAGGGGGCTCTGGCTCACTCAGGCCAGGGGGAGGGTGGGGTACGGAATGTGGGGCCAGCCTGCAGCGGCAGAGGCCAGCATGACGTTACAACAGCCTGAGGCACGCTGTGTGTTCTCCCGGGGAAGTTGTCCCTGGATCACGGGACCCTGGCAGTGGCGGGCTGCACAGGCTCCCGGGAGGGGAGGTGCGGATAGTGAACTGTTCTTGCACACAGGCCTCTTGTTGGCTGCAGAAGCAGCCTTAGTATTTCATGCCTGTCTCTGGCGTCTGTGCTGATAGCCGAGGCTCGCACCTGTCTCTGGAGCTCGTTTAGGTGGTGCTCTGAATCCCTTCTCCTCTCGCACCTCTAAACAATGGTCTCTTGCCTCTTTGGCAGTTCCAAACTTTTTCCCAGACTCCCTCCTGGCTAGCTGTGGTGCACTAGCCCCCTTCAGGCTGTGTTCATGCAGCCAACCCCACTCCTCTCCCTGGGCTCTGACTTCCAAATCCAGAGCCTCAGCTCCCAGCCCCCATCTGCCCCAGCAGGTGAGCAGACAAGCCTCTCGGGCTGGTGAGTGCTGGTCAGCACCAGTACTCTGTGTGGGGATCTCTCCACTTTGCCCTCTGCACCCCTGTGGCTGTGCTCTCTTCCATGGCTTCAAAGCTTCCCCACCGCCACCCCCCCGTCTCCACCAGTGAAGGGGCTTCCTAGTGTGTGGAAACTTTTCCTTCTTCACAGCTCCCTCCCAGAGGTGCAGGTCCCGTCCCTATTCTTTTGTCTCTGTTTTTTCTTTTGCCCTACCCAGGTACATGGGGAGTTTCTTGCCTTTTGGGAAGTCTGAGGTCTTCTGCCAGCGTTCATAGGTGTTCTGTAGGAGCTGTTCCACATGTAGATGTATTTCTGATGTATTTGTGGTGAGGAAGGTGATCTCCACGTCTTACTCCTCTGCCATCTTGAAGGTCTCTCTGTATCTATTTTTTTTCAGCTTCTTTTCCCTTAGAGGTTATTACAAAATATTGAGCATAGTTCCCGGTGCTATACAGTAAAACCTTGTTGTTCATCTCTTTTATATGTGGTAATTTGTATCGGTTAATCCCAAACTCCTAATTTTTCCCTCCCCCCTTCCCCTTTAATAAACATAAGTTTGTTTTCCATATCTGTGGGTCTATTTCTATTTTGTATATAAGTTCATTTGTATCATTTTTTTTAGATTCCACATATAAGTGATATCATTTGATATTTGTCTTTCTATGTCTGGCTTACTTCACTTAGTATGATAATCTCCAAGTCCATCCGTGTTGTTGCAAATGGCATTTTTCCATTCTTTTTTATGGCTGAGTAATATTCCATTGTATAAATATACCACATCTTCTTTATCCATTCATCTGTTGATGGACATTTAGGTTGCTTCCATGTCCTGGCTATTGTAAATAGTGATGCAATGAACATTGGGGTACATGTATCTTTTCAAATTATAGTGTTCTCTGGATATATGCCCAGGAGTGGAATAGCAGAATCATACAGTAGCTCTATTTTTAGTTTTTTAAGGAACCTCCACACTGTTCTCCACAGTATATCACATCTTCTTTATCCATTCATCTGTTGATGGACATTTAGGTTGCTTCCATATCTTGGCAATTATGAATAAATAATGCTGCTATCATTGGGGTGCATGTATCTTTTCAAACTAGTGCTTTTGTTGCTTTCAGATATATACCCAGGGGTGGAATTTTTGGGTCATATGGTAGTTCTATTTTTAGTTTTTTGAGAAATCTCCATACTGTTTTCCAGAATGGCTGTACCAATTTACATTCCCACCAACAGAATACAAAGGTTCCCTTTTCTCTACATTTTTGTTCTTTTTGATGATAGCCATTCTGACAGGTGTGAGGAGAGAGCTCATTGTGGTTTTGATTTGCATTTCCCTGGTAATTAGCGATGGTGAGCATCTTTTCATGTGCTTGTGGGCCATCTTCAATTCCTCTTTGGAAAAATGTCTATTCAGGTCTTCTGCCCATTTTTTAATCAGGTTGCTTGTTTTTGATGTTGAGTTGTATGAGCTGTTTATATGTGTTGGATATTAACCCCTTGTAGGTCATATAATTTGCAAATATTTTCTCCCATTCAGTAGATTGTCTTTTTGTTTTGTCAATAGTTTCCTTTGCTGTGGAAAAGCTTTTAAGTTTAATTAGGTCCCATTTGTTTATTTTTGCTTTTACTTACTTTGCTTTAGGAGACAGATCCAAAAAAATATTGCTGATTTATGTCAAAGAGTGTTCCATATACGTTTTCTTCTAGGAGTTTTATGGTTTCAGGTCTTACATTTAGGTTTTTAATCCATTTTTAGTTTATTTTTGTATATAGTGTTAGAGAATGTTCTAATTTCCTTCTTTCACATGTAGCTGTCCAGTTTTCCCAGCACCACTTATTGAAGAGACTGTCTATTCTCCAGTGTATGTTCTTGCCTCCTTTGTCATAGATTAGTTGACCACAAGTATGTGGGTTTATTTCTTGGTTCTCTATTCAGTTCCATTGATCTATGTGTTTGTTTTTGTGCCAGTAGCATACTGTTTTGATTACCATAGCTTTGTAGTATAGTATGATGTCCAGGGGCATGATTCCTCCAGCTCTGTTCTTCTTTCTCAAGATTATTTTGGCTATTCGGGGTCTTTTGTGTTTCCATACAAATTTTAAAATTATTCATTCTAGCTCTGTGAAAAATGCTTTTGGTATTTTGATAGGAATTGCATTGAATCTGTTGATTGCTTTGGGTAGTATGGTCATTTTAAGAATATTAATTCTTCCAACCTATGAACACGATATATCTTTTCATCTGTTTGTGTCATCTTCAGTTTCTTCCATCAGTGTCTTATAGTTTTCCGAGTACAGGTCTCTTACCTCTTTAGGTAGGTTTATTCCTAGGTATTTTATTCTTTTCAATATGATGGCAAAAGAGATTGTTTCCTCAGTTTCTCTGATAATTTGTTCTTAGTGTACAGAAATGCAACAGATTTCTTAACCATGCTAAATGTTAGTGAGGATGTGGAACAACTAAAACTCTCCTATGGTGCTGGTGGGAATGTAAACTGGTGTAATCACTTTGTAAGTTTTTCACAAAGATAAAACACATCTACCATCTGTTCCAGCCATTTCATTCCTAGGTATTTACCTAAAAGAAATAAAAGCACTACAAATAACTCAATTTCATTTCTTTTTATGGCTGAGTAATATTCCATTGTATATATCTGCCACACCTTCTTTATCCATTCACCTCTTGATGGACACTTAGGTTGCTTCCATGTCCTGGCTATTGTAAATAGTGCTGCAATGAACATTGTGGTACATGTCTCTTTTTGAATTATAGTTTTCTCAGGGTATATGTCCAGTAGTGGGATTGCTGGGTCGTATGGTAGTTCTGTTTTTAGATTTTTAAGGAATCTCCATACCGTTCTCCATAGTGGCTGTATCAATTTACATTCCCACCAACAGTGCAAGAGGGTTCCCTTTTCTCCACACCCTCTCCAGCTTTTATTGTTTGTAGATTTTTTGATGATGGCCATTCTGACTGGTGTGAGGTGATATCTCATTGTAGTTTTGATTTGCATTTCTCTAATGATTAGTGATGTTGAGCATTCTTTCATGTGTTTGTTGGCAATCTGTATGTCTTCTTTGGAGAAATGTCTATTTAGGTCTTCTGCCCATTTTTGGCTTAGGTTTTTTGTTTTTATGATATTGAGCTGCATGAGCTGCTTGTATATTTTGGAGATTAATCCTTTGTCAGTTGCTTCGTTTGCAAATATTTTCTCCCATTCTGAGGGTTGTCTTTTCGTTTTGTTTATGGTTTCCTTTGTTGTGCAAAAGCTTTTAAGTTTCATTAGGTCCCATTTGTTTATTTTTGTTTTTATTTCCATTTCTCTAGGAGGTGGGTCAAAAAGAACCTAGAGTCTATCATGCAGAGTAAAGTAAGTCAGAAAGAGAAAAACAAATACCATTAGCTAACACATATATATGGAATCTAAAAAAAAAAATGGTTCTGAAGAACCTAGGGGCAGGACACGAATAAAGACACAGATGTAGAGAATGGACTTGAGGACACGGGTAGGGGGAAGGATAAGCTGGGACAAAGTGAGAGTGGCATGGACATATATACACTACCAAACGTAAAATAGATAGCTAGTGGGAAGCAGCCGCATAGCACAGGGAGATCAGCTCGGTGCTTTGTGACCACCTAGAGGGGTGGGATGGGGAGGGCGGGAGGGAGAGGCAAGAGGGAGGCGGTATGGTGATATATGTGTACATGTAGCTGATCACTTTGTTATACAGCAGAAACTAACATAACAATGTAAAACAATTATACTCCAATAAAAAATAAAAGGGGTAGGGTGGACTGACTAAACTGAGATATTTAATAGCTATGGTAAAATATATGTGCTATTTTCCTTGTAGCAAAGTTTTCATACTTACAAAATATATATATTATTTTACAGCTAAATTTCAACTTAAGACATATGATTAGTGATTTTAAAATGTACTGAACAGTTTGACAATGTTAATATTAAACTCTATTAATTGATAAAGTCAAATGTGAAACCTGTACTCATTTATACATGAGAATACATATGCAACTTATTCATTAAAAAAAAACCTAAAAACATAATTCCATACAATGTTCATAGCAGCATTATCAATAGTAGCCAAAAAGTAAAGACAACCTAAATGTCCATTACCGGATGTGTGGATCAATGAAACATGCTATTATCTATACAATGGAATACTTCTTAGGAATAAAAAGAAACAAACTATTCACAGTAGAATATGGCTGAATCTCAAAATAATTCTGCTGAGTGAAACAAGTCAGAAAAAAGTACTTATTGTTTGATTCCATTTACATAAAACTTCAAAAATGTAAAATAATCTAGAATTGTGATGGTGGTTGTATATAGACAGGGGCTGTGGGGGAGTTTGGGAAGTGATGAGGGTTGGTAAGGAGGGATTAAAATGTGGAATGAGGAAAGTTTGGGAGGGATAGATATATTTATTATCTTGATTTTGGGGCTTCATGGTGATATACATATGTCAAAATTTCTCAGAATTTATATATTAATTACTAATCCTTGTTTCATTCTTTTCTCAACAAAGTAGTTTTTCAAAATAAAATAAATCAAAATGACAAATGTAACATAGCTCTACCTCTGGACCATTCTCAGGATTATGAGAATGACCTGATAACTTTTTATTTTGTACCCAATGAACAGCAGATATATCAGGGTAACTGCCTCTGTGTGTGTTGATTCCTAATGTTTAATTATCTTTTAAGTTAGCCTTATGTTTCTCATGCTGGACTCTGGGTTGCCTAAGAAGAATTCTTTGTTTCTCTGAATTTAGAGTGGAAACAAAATCCTAAAAGTCAAACCATAAGGCAAATCTTTGATAAATTTGAATATGTTTAAGGATTTCTATTCAACATAAAACACCATGGATAAAACTAATAGGGAGATGATAAAATTAGAGAAAATTTTTTCAATGTCTGAAACTGACAAAGAATACCTAAAGCATACAAGAACTCTGGCAAATCAGCAACAAAAAATCAGCAACTTGGAGAGACCTCCAAGATGGCAGAGGAGTAAAACGTGGAGATCACCTTCCTCCCCACAAATACATCAAAAATACATCTACATGTGGAACAGCTCCTACAGAACACCTACTGAACGCTGGCAGAAGACCTCAGATTTCCCCAAAGGCAAGAAAATCCCCACATACCTGGGTAGGGCAAAAGAAAAAAGAAAAAACAGAGACAAAAAATAGGGACAGGACCTGCACCTCTGGGAGGGAGCTGAGAAGGAGGAAAGGTTTCCACACACTAGGGAGCCCCTTCACTGGTGGGGATGGGGGGTGCGGGGGGAATCTTCAGAGCCATGGAGGAGAGCACAGCCACAGGGGTGCAGAGGGCAAAGCGGAGAGATTCCCGCACAAAAGATCGGTGCCAACCAGCCCTCACCAACTGAGACGCTTGTGTGCTCACTTGCCAGTGCATGTGGGGGCTGGGAGCTGAGGCTCGGGCTTCAGAGGTCAGAGCCCAGGGAGAAGACTGGGGTTGGCTGCATGAAGACAGCCTGAAGGGGGCTAGTGCATCACAGCTAGCCAGGAGGGAGTTTGGGAAAAAGTCTGGAACTGCCAAAGAGGCAAGAGACCATTGTTTTGGGGTGTGCGAGGAGAGGGGATTCCTTCCCTGTGTGCCCACAGAAGGCAGAGCACTGCCTAAGTGAGCTCCAGAGATGGGCGTGAGCCACGGATATCAGCTCAGACTCCAGAGACAGCCATGAACTGTTAACGCTGCTGCTGCTGCCACCAAGAATCCTGTGTGCAAGTGCAGGTCACTACCCACACCCCCCTGGGAACCTGTGCAGCACGCCACTGCCAGGGTCCTGTGATCCATGGACAACTTCCCTGGGAGAGCACACAGCATGCCTTAGGCTGTTGCAATGTTACGCCAGTGGCCGCAGGCTTGCCTCGCATTCCAATTATGACTACTGTACCTTCCCTCTCCCAGGCCAGAGTGAGCAAGAGAGCACTAATCAGCTGCTGCTTTAAGCCCTTTGTCTGGGTGGGGAACAGACTCCTGAGGGTGGTCTACACACAGAGGTGGGGCCAAAACCAAAGCTGAACCCCAGGATCTGTGCGAACAAAGAAGGGAAAGGGAAATTTCTCTGTGCAGCCTCAGGAGCAGCAGATTAAATCCCCACAATCAACTTGATAAACCCTGCATCTGTGGAATACCTGAATAGACAATGAATGTTCACAAAATTGAGCCCGTGGACTTTTGGAGCAACTGTAGACTTGGGGTTTGCTTTCTGTGTTTAATTTGTTTCTGGTTTTATCTTTACCTTAGTTTAGTATTTACTGCTTATTATCATTGGTGTATTTGTTTATTGGTTTGGTTGCTCTCCTCTTTTTAAAATTTTTTTTATTTTTAATTTTTTATTATTTTTTAATTTTTAATTTTTTTAATTAAAAAAAACTTTTTCCTTTTTTTCTTTTTGTGTGTATGTGTATGCTTCTTTGTGTGATTTTGTCTGTTTAGGTTTGCTTTTACCATTTGTCCTGGGGTTCTTTCTGTTCGTTTTTTTTGCTTTCTTTCTTCTTTTCTTCTGAGCCATGTGGCTGGCAGGGTTTTGGTGCTCCAGCCGGGTGTTGGGCCTGAGCCTCAGAGGTGGGAGGGCCGAGGCCAGGACATTGGACCACCAAAAACCTCCCGGCCCCACATAATATCAATCGGCAAGAGCTCTCCCAGATATCTTCGTCTCAGCACTAAAACCCAGCTCCACGCAAAGGCCAGCAAGCTCCAGTGCTGGACACCCCATGCCAAACACCTAGCAAGACAGGAACAAAACCCTGCCCATTAGCAAAGAGGCTGTCTAGAGTCATACTAAGTTCACAGACACCCCAAAACACACCACCAGGTGTGGGCCTGCTCACCAGAAGGACAAGATACAGCCCCACCCACCAGAACACAGGCACCTGTCCCTGCCACCAGGAAGCCTACACAATCCACTGAACCAATCTCACCCACTGGGGGTAGACACCAAAAATAACGGGAACTACGAACCTGCAGCCTGCGAAAAGGAGACCCCAAACACAGTAAGTTAAGCAAAGTGAGAAGACAGAGAAACACACAGCAGATGAAGGAGCAAGGCAACAACCCACCAGACCTAACAAATGAAGAGGAAATATGCAGTCTACCTGAAAAAGAATTCAGAGTAATGATAAAGATGATCCAAAATCTTGGAAATACAATGGAGACAATACAAGAAATGCTTAACAAGGACCTAGAAGAAGTAAAGAGCAAATAAACAATGATGAATGACACAAAAAGTGAAACTAAAAATACTCTGGAAAGAATCAATAGCAGAATAGCTGAGCAGAAGAATGGATAAGTGACCTGGAAGATAAAATAGTGGAAATAACTACTGCAGAGCAGAATAAAGAAAAAAGAATGAAAAGAATTGAGGACAGTCTCAGTGACCTCTGGGACAACATTAAATGCATCAACATTCGAATTATAGGGGTCCCAGAAGAAGAAGAGGAAAAGAAAGGGACTGAGAAAATATTTGAAGAGATTACAGTTGAAAACTTCCCTAACATGGGAAAAGAAAGAGTCAATCAAGTCCAGGAAGTGCAGAGAGCCCCATACAGGACAAATCCAAGGAGAAACATGCCAAGACACATATTAATCAAACTATCAAAAATTAAGTACAAAGAAAAAATATTAAAAGCAGCAAGGGAAAAGCAATATATAACATACAAGGGAACCCCCATAAGGTGAACAGCTGATCTTTCAGCAGAAACTCTGCAAGCCAGAAGGGAGTGGCAGGACATATTTAAAATGATGAAAGGGAAAAACCTACAACCAAGATTACTCTACCCAGCAAGGATCTCATTCAGATTTGACAGAGTAAGTAAAACCTTTACAGACAAGCAAAAGTTAAGAGAATTCAGCACCACCAAACCAGCTTTACAACAAATGCTAAAGGAACTTCTCTAGGCGGGAAACACAAGAGAAGTAAATAACCTACAATAACAAACTGAAAACAATTAAGAAAATGGTAATAGGGACATACATATCGATAATTACCTTAAATGTAAATGGATTAAATGCTCCCACCAAAAGACACGGACTGGCTGAATGGATACAAAAACAAGACCCATATATATGCTGTCTATAAGAGACCCACTTCAGACCTAGGGGACACATACAGACTGAAAGTGAGGGGATGGGAAAAGATATTCCATGCAAATGGAAATCAAAAGAAAGCTGGAGTAGCAATTCTCATATCAGACAAAATAGACTTTAAAATAAATACTATCATCACAAGAGACAAAGAAGAACACTACATAATGATCAAGAGATCAATTCAAGAAGAAGATATAACAATTGTAAATATATATGCACCCAACAGAGGAGCACCTCAATATATAAGGCAAATGCTAACAGCCATCAAAGGGGAAATCGACAGTAACACAATAATAGTAGGGGACTTTAACATCCCACTTTCACCAATGGGCAGATCATCCAAAATGAAAATAAAGAAGCAAACACAAGGTTTAAAGGACACATTAGACCAGATAGGCTTAATTGATATTTATAGGACATTCCATCCAAAAACAACAGAACACACTTTCTTCTCAAGTGTTCATGGAACATTCTCCAGGATAGATTATATCGTGGGTTACAAATCAAGCCTCGGTAAATTTAAGAAAACAGAAACTGTATCAAGTATCTTTTCTGAGCACAACGCTATAAGACTATATATCAAGTACAGGAAAATAAACTGTAAAAAATACAAACACATGGAGGTTAAACAATATGCTACTAAGTAGCCAAGAGATCACTGAAGAAATCAAAGAGGAAATAAAAAAATACCTACAAAAAAAATGACAATGAAAACACGATGACCCAAAACCTATGGGATGCAGCAAAAGCAGTTCTAAGAGTGAAGTTTATAGCAATAGAATCCTACCTCAAGAAATAAGAAACATCTCAAATAAACAACCTAACCTTACACCTAAAGCAATTAGAGAAAGAAAAACAACAACAACAACAAAAAAACCCAAAGTTAGCAGAAGGAAAGAAATCATAAATATTAGATCAGAAATAAATGAAAAACATGAAGGAAACAATAACAAAGATTGATAAAACTAAAAGCTGGTTCTTTGAGAAAATAAACAAAATTGATAAATCATTAGCCAGACTCATCAAGAAAAACAGGGAGAAGACTCAAATCAATAGAATTAGAAATGAAAAAGGAGAAGTAGCAACTTACACTGCAGAAATACAAAGGATCGTGAGAGACTATTACAATCAACTATATGCCAATAAAATGGACAACCTGGAAGAAATTGATAAATTCTTAGAAAAGTACAACCTTCCAAGACTGAACCAGGAAGAAACAGAAAATATGAAGAGACCAATCACAAGCACTGAAATCGAAACTGTGATTAAAGCACAAGCCCAGGACCAGATGGCTTCATAGGTGAATTCTATCAAACATTTAGAGAAGAGCTAACACCTATCCTTCTCAAACTCTTCCAAAATATAGCAGAGGGAGGAAAACTCCCAAACTCATTTCATGAGGCCACCATCACCCTGATACCAAAACCAGACAAAGAGGTCACAAAAAAAGAAAACTACAGGCCAATATCACTGATGAACATAGATGCAAAAATCCTCAACAAAATACTAGCAAACAGAATCCAACAGCACATTAAAAGGATTATACATCATGATCAAGTGGTGTTGATCCCAGGAATGCAAGGATTTTTCAATATACACAAATCAATCAATGTGATACACCATATTAACAAACTGAAAGAGAAAAACCATATGATCATCTCAATAGATGCAGAGAAAGCTTTCGACAAAATTCAACACCCATTTATGATAAAAAAAAAAAACTCTCCAGAAAGTGCGCATAGAGGGAACCTACCTCAACATAATAAAGGCCATATATGACAAACTCACAGCCAACGTCATTCTCAATGGTGAAAAACTGAGACCATTTCCTCTAACATCAGGAGCAAGACAAGGTTGCCCAATCTCACCACTATTATTCAACATAGTTTTGGAAGTTTTAGCCATGGCAATTAGAAGAAAAAGAAATAAAAGGAATCCAAATCGGAAAAGAAGAAGTAAAACTGTCACTGTTTGCAGATGACATGATAGTATACATAGAGAATCCTAAAGATGCTACTAGAAAACTACTAGACCTAATCAGTGAATTATGTAAAGTAGCTGGACACAAAATTAATGCACAGAAATCTCTTGCGTTCCTATACACTAATGACAAAAAATCTGAAAGAGAAGTTAAGGAAACACTCCCATTTACCACTGCAACAAAAAGAATAAAATACCTAGGAATAAACCTTCCTAAGGAGACAAAAGACCTGTATGCAGAAAACTATAAGACACTGATGAAAGAAATTAAAAATGACACAAATAGATGGAGAGATATACCATGTTCTTGGATTGGAAGAATCAACATTGTGAAAATGAATATACTACCCAAAGCAATCTACAGATTCAGTGCAATCCTTATCAAACTACCAATGGCATTTTTCACAGAACTGGAACAAAAAATTTTACAATTTGTAGGGAAAAACAAAAGACTCCGAATAGCCAATGCAATCTTGAGAAAGAAAAGGAGTGGAGGAATCAAGCTCCCTGACTCCAGACTATACTGCAAAGCTACAGTAATCAAGACAGTATGGTACTGGCACAAAAACAGAAATATAGATCAATGGAACAGGATAGAAAGCCCAGAGGTAAACCCACGCACATATGGTCACCTTATCTTTGACAAAGGAGGCAAGAATATACAATGGAGAAAAGACAGCCTCTTCAATAAGTGGTGCTGGGAAAACTGGACAGCTACATGTAAAAGAATGAAATTAGAACACTCCCTAACACCATATACAAAAATAAGCTCAAAATGGATTAAAGACCTAAGTGGAAAGCCAGACACTATCAAACTCTTAGAGGAAAACATATGCAGGACACTCTATGACATAAATCACAGCAAGATCCTTTTTCACCCACTTCCTAGAGAAATGGAAATAAAAACCAAAATAAACAAATGGGACCTAATGAAACTTAAAAGCTTTTGCACAGCAAAGGAAACCATAAACAAGACAAAAAGACAACCCTCAGAATCGGAGAAAATATTTGCAAATGAAGCAACTGACAAAGGATTAATCTCCAAAATATACAAACAGCACATGCAGCTCAATATCAAAAAAACAGACAAACCCAATCCAAAAATGGGCAGAAGACCTAAACAGACATTTCTCCAAAGAAAATATACAGATTGCCAGCAAACACATGAAAGGATGCTCAACATCACTAATCATTAGAGAAATGCAAATCAAAACCACAATGAGATATCACCTCACACCAGTCAGAATGGCCATCATCAAAAAGCAATAAATGCTGGAGATGGTGTGAAGAAAAGGAAATCCTCTTGCACTGTTGGTGGGAATGTAAATTGATATAGCCGCTATGGAGAATAGTATGGAGGTTCCTTAAAAAACTAAAAATAGACTACCATATGGCCCAGCAATCCCACTTCTGGGCATACACCCTGAGAAAACCATAATTCAAAAATAGACATGTACCACAGTGTTCATTGCAGCACTATTTACAATAGCCAGGACATGGAAGCAACCTAAGTGTGCATTGACAGATGAATAGATAAAGAAGATGTGGCACATATATACAATGAAATATTACTCAGTCATAAAAAGAAATGGAGTTCTTTGTAGTGAGGTGGATGGACCTATAGTCTGTCATACAGAGTGAAGTAAGTCAGAAAGAGAAAAACAAACACCATATGCTAACACATATATATGGAATCTAAGAAAAAAAAAAGGTTCTGATGAACCTAGGGGCAGGACAGGAATAAAGATGCAGACATAGTAAATGGACTTGAGGACACGGGGAGGGGGAATGGTAAGCTGGAACGAAGTGAGAGAGTGGCATGGACATATATATCCTACCAAATGTAAAATAGATAGCTAGTGGGAAGCAGCTGCATAGTAGAAGGAGATCAGCTCAGTGCTTTGTGGCCACCTAGAGGGGTGGGATGGGGGGGTGGGAGGGAGGCGCAAGAGGGAGGGGATATGGGGATATATGTATACACATAACTCTGATTCACTTTTTTATACAGCAGAAACTGACACAACATTGTAAAGCAATTGTACTCCAATAAAGATGTTTAAAAAAATCAGCAACTTCACTAGAAAAATAGGCAAATGATATTTATAGGCAATTTACATAACAGCAAACCCAGAAGACTAATAAGGCATATGTAGAGATGCTGAAACTCATTCTTAATCAGAGAAATGTAAATTGAAAAAACAATGAAATATCTCTTTGTACCTATTAAATGATAAAAATTAGAAAGCAGGGTCAGGCCAAGTGCTGGTGGAGACTGGGGATGTAGGAACTCTCATGCAGTTAGTTTGTAGATTTGTAGTATCACTCTGAAGATCTAACATGAAGCAGTTAAATTTAATGCATGTCCTATGCCCCAGCAATCTTTTTCCTGAGCTGGTATCCCAAATTCTTACATGGGTTCAGGCAGGGCTATGTTCACTGTAGCATGGTTTGTGGTAGTGGGAAATTGAAGATGCTTGGAGAGTGAATGCAGCAGAAAAAAGCAGTGTGTTAGATGTGCACATAGCAACACGGATGGAGCTTTTAAATAGTGCTAAGGAAGTAGTAAGATATACAACATAATGCCATTAGCATCTATTGAAAAAAATATGCATATACACGTTTTGCAAGAATACCTATAAATGAAAAGATACCCACTAAACACTTTAGAATAGTTGTATATGGAGAGTGGGGAAGTGAAACGGGAGTCTCATATGAGGATGAAAAGGAATATATAAACAAGGAGCAGGCATTGGCCAGACCAATGACAATGTGGAAATAAAATACCAGAATATAAAATCATTCAGCCAGGAGGCAATAAAAGTAGCCAGTGTGCAGATTTCTACAAAGAGCTACAAAGGCCAGATTTCTGACTCTTCTAAAATCTGTAGGATAAGTAACAAAAAGGCAAATCGAGTGGCTCAGCCTAGAAGCTGAACTGCTAAAGAAAAATATCTAGAACTCATTCTCAGATGTCACTTTTAGACAACCTCTCTTTCCAAGGGTCCACTCCCTACAGTTGATCACACATTTTAAGATGGACTATATTTTGAAAGCTCACTTCTATGCGATTTAACACTAGCAGGCACTTTAAAAGTACCATTTCTCTAGATTCATTTATTTATTCATCTAACAAATATTTATTTAGCGCCTAGTATGCAAGGGTGAGACTGAGGATGTAGTCACTAGATTAGAAGCTGGGAGTATATACTATAAGGGTACAGACTTTGCCAGTGGTATAGAAGTTTCACAGGACAAGGGTTTGAGTGGGGCCATAAGCTCCTGGACTAGGAATGTATTGCTTAGAAACCTATAATTCTCACTGACTCCTGTGCCAGTTCCCATGTTTTCTTCATCACAAGGGTAATCCCTGCATCTCCCCACAAAATGCAAATTATAGGATTTTTAGCAGATATCATTCCCAGTGTAGGATCTGATGTGGTTGAGGGGCCTCAAAGTGGGTTAGAGTTTTAATTATTCACAAATGAACACTTCCAGGCTAATTTGAAAAAGGAGTACACCTGGGTCACATGAGACCTCACTAGTGCTCTCTGCTATTAAATCTTTACTGAGTGTAGGGATCCTGCTGCCAGGATTTGGGTGTGGGAGACTTATAGGGCTTGCTGATGGGCAGAAGGAATATTAAGCCAAGGCCTGCTGCATAGCACTTTGGATTTTCATAGTGACATTTATACCTTGACAGCCCAATAAATATGTAAGAAGACAGTGGCATTAGTGTGTCCCCCAGAATTTATACTGCCTCATTATCTTAACCCATTATAAATTCACAGTTGGTCAATCTGCCCATATTTCTAAACTCCCACCTCTACAGTCACCACTTCCCTGTGTAAAAACATACTACAGGAGATTTCAGAATCAATAATTCTCTATCAGAGGCTTTGAGGAAGCAAAAGTACTACCCAGTTACCTGCTGTGTCTCTGAGGGATGATTAGGCTCCAACCCATGTCCTCAGCTCAGCTGCAGCTATAATTAAGGATAAGCCATAATCTGCCTTTAAAATGTCCTGCACGTTCCATACCTTCCTTGCACAGCCATAACTATTTTAAAAAATCAAATCATCAAGGGCTCAAATCTGGTCTTTATCCTGTCCTCCTATTTCTGAGATCAAATGTATAAATCCTTGAGCTCTGCTATCTGATTCTGAAGAGCTTGTTAGAAACCTTTTAAAATAATTTAGTGGTTTTAGGGGTTTTAACACTTATTCTCTCTTGGGCACCTGCTGATATCCTGAAGTACAAACTTTGTACTCTCATCTCAGTTTTGGTGTGGAGTATGGAGTTCTGAAGATGAGAAATGAAATGTGACTAAAGACGTGTAAACCTGTCCTGCTTACCAGCCTCCCAAAAGCACAAAGCCCTTATCACTTCAGCTGATTTAACACTGGCTTATAACAAGGAGCCCAGAGTGGGTACAGATAGCCCATTTACCAGTTGCCCTGGTATGTGGATTTTTATTTAAATATTACCAATAAAATGCCCAGAGAAGCTAATTAGTAGAGTCATAGAAAATTGGGACTAAACCCAATATCATCCAAACAGAGATAGCACAAGAAAATAATTGCTTGGGCTAAAGTTGACAAGCTTGACTGGTATGCCCCCCAAATCTTTAATGGTCATTTGTACTCTTAGCCTTGGCAAGTACTTCCCTTTCCCAATATATGGCAAAAAGCCTGTAGAACTATAGCACTATTAAAAAAAACCCTGTCACCTTTTTCTCATTACTGATGAGAAAGAAGTTGGCATATCTAAATATGCATGCCCACATAGGTACATAGGCTTATATGTATGCACATGCACGAATGCAGTTAGTCAACATTTATTGAATGCAGAACTCTATGTGGCAGGAAGTACCAGGGGAAATTTTTAAAAAATGCCTAATCTCTGCCCACATGATAGTTATAGTCTAATGGACAATTGAGATGCGCAGGAAGATGAGCAAAAATTGATTACTCTAGAGATAAAAACCTCTTTCTCTTCCATAACATTTGCTTTTTTTTCTTCTGAGTACAAAAGTAATACATGTTTCTTGCAAAAACTTTGGGAAATAATCACCTATAATGCCAGTACCCAGAAATATATGTATATATTTAAATACATATCTTTCCAGACTTGTTTTTCCTATGCTTATAAAATGTCTTTAAAGGCTACAAACGGTATGATTCCAACTATATTACATTCTAGAAAAGGAAAAATTGTGGAGATAATAACAGGATCGGTGGTTTCCAGAGGTTGAGGGAGAAGGATGGAGGGATGAATAGAGCACAGAGGAGTCAAAGAACAGAGAACTTTAGGGAATGAAAACGCTTTGTATGATACTATAACAATGGATATATGTCATTATACATTTGTCCAAAACCACAGACTGTACAACATGAAGAGTGAACCCTAATGTAAACTATGGACTTTGGGTGATAATGATGTGTCAATGTCGGTTCATCAATTATAATAACAAGGGTACCACTCTGGTGAGTGATGTTGATAGTGGGAAAGGCTAGCCATGTGTGCAGGCAGGGGGTAAAGGGGAAAGCTCTATATCTTCCTCTAATTTTGCTGTGAAACTAAAACTTCTCCAAAAAGCAAACTCTTTTTTAAAAAGTTGTTTTACAGAAACAGAATCACGGACATAGAGAACAGACTGGTGGTTGCCAAGGGGGAGAGGGTTGGGGGAGGGATGGAGTGGGAGTTTGGTGTTAGCAGATACAGGCTTTTATATATGGAATGGATAAGCAGCAAGGTCTTACTGTATGGCACAGAGAACTATGTTCAATATCCTATGATAAACCATAATCGAAAATATTTTTTTAAAAAGAATGTATAGATATGTATAATTGAATCACTTTGCTGTACAGCAGTAATTAACACATTGTAAATCAACTATACTTCAATAAAAATATTGTTTTAAATGGCTTTAAAACAAAATTAGAATCATACTATGCATACAAAGTTATGAACTGTTTTTTCTTACCTGACAATATGCCACAAAGTTTTCCACATCAATAATATCTCATCATAAAGTATGCAATAATTTATTAACAAATATCATAATTCACAACAATGTGAATATACTTAACACTACTAAACTGTACACTTAAAAATGGTTAAGATGGTTAAAAATAACTTTCAAAACAAACCAAAAACTCCTTAATTATTGAAGAGAGGGTATTTTAATTTTTTGCTATTATAAATAATTCCATAATGAGCAATCTTTGAGTGTTATTTTTGTGCATGTGCATATCTCTGATACTTTCTATAGGTAAAATTCCTAGAATTGGGACTGCTAAGCTCCCAATTATGAGCAAGGGTATGAGCAAAAGTAGAAATATCTTTACTGTTTTTCCTTATTTTAAAAATAATTTGTGCTTGTAAATTTTTTCAGAAAATGTCAAAAAAATGTAAAAGAAAATACAAAACTTACTTTTAACCCCACTATCCAGAGATTAAACACTATTAATATTTTGGTAACTATCCAGACTTATTTTCTTATATACAAATATGTATATATTATTATACATATCTTAAAGGGAGCATACTGTATTTGGTAACCTGGATTTTCATATCATAAATGTCTTTCCATACCAATAAATATAGGCAGGCATAATCATATTTCATTTCTTAAATACATTTCACTGAACAAGTGTACCATAAGTTTTGTAAGCAATACCATATTTCTGAGTATTTTGTTTCAGTTTTGCATTATTAACAACATTTTCTGAGCACTTATGTGATTATTTCCTCAGGATAAATTTCTAAATGCAGAATTGCTAAGTAAAATATTTATAAGGTTTTTGGGATATAATGTCAAATTTTACTTCAGAAAGGACGGACCAATGTATACTTTCACTGATTACAGGAGTTTCATTTTTTTAGGAGTTTCATTTTTTATCTATAAAATGGTTTCATCCATACAGATGTTATTTTTGTACTTTTTTGTTCAAAGTTAATTAATTGTCTCAACATCACTGATTAAAAAGTAATCTATCATTCAGTTGATTTGGAATTCCATCTTTATCAGATATTTACTTGGAATATTTGCATATCATTCAGGTTTTCTATTGCCCCCCTCCCAAAACTGGTATCTGGCACTACTTCTTTGAAATTCTCTTAAGATAATAATAATAATAATAATAATAATAATAATAATAATAATAATAATAATAATAATAAACGTCATTTGCTCCCAATTAAATTCTTCTTCAGGTACTCAAGTCTGGAGAATTAACCTTGTCTGTAGTAACTGCCTACAGTGTGATTTAAAATGCCATCAAGCACTCCCACTTGAAAATATCTTCCCCATCAATCTGTTATGGCTCCCTCAAGAGACGTCTCTTTTGGTTATACCAAAGTTCCCAAACAGGTTGCACATTCAAATTACTTGGGGAGGTTTGTTTGTTTGTTTTTAAGTACAGATATCAGTCCTACTGGAATCAGACTCGCCAGGGCAGGCTCTGGCACCAGTGATTTCGAGGTTTGGCAATCATTGGATTCTAGCAAAAAGATAACAGTTATGTCAAGAAGGCAAGAGTTAAAACCCATATATATTATCTGGAGAGAATCTCTCCCAATCCTCCTCCTAAGCTGGAAATTGGTTTATTCAATTTGAGCTAATTATCACTTTGGAATAGGCCACCAAGGAGGCTTGAGTCCTAAGAGGAAAAGTACAGAACTGGCTTAATTTGGAAGGGAAGGAAGGAACATAATGCAGTAATAATATCTGGACAGCATTGGGTTCCAGGCTGGGAATACCAATCCATAAACAAAGTTTCTCTTCCTTATGTTTGTCAGCATGTTAAGTGTAATCAGCATGATCTTAGGTGATATTCAGGTGAACAGTCTCTATTTTACTAATTATGTATTGATTTTCCTCCATTTATGACAAGTGATACTAGTTTCCCATTTATAATAGTGATATAAAATATCCTTTTAAATAAACATATTTACGTTTTAAAAGGTGAGTCAATTTAAAGGAAAAAAAATCACTGATAGCAAGAGGATATAACAAACTTTTGAATATAATTAGAAATAACTGAAGTTGGCTAAACACTGACAATGAGATTCCTGGGGTAGATGCTTGGAAGTCTAGTTTGGGGAAGAATGCCAAAGGGACAACTAAAATGAGCTTTGTCTATCTGGCAGCTTTGCTCAGGGTTAGAGCTAATACCAACTACATTGGTGTCTCTTAGGTTCCTCACCTCATCTTGTGCTGTCTTTTACTACATTTATTCAACTGGCAGCATGAATCAGTCAAACTGTACAATTTCAACTTTACCCTAATGGAAAGTGACCTGTCCAGCTACACTGCTGCCTAAGTCTGATATTCCATTTAAGACTTTAGGCTTCTTGCTCAATCAAGTTCTGGACCAAAGAAGCAGGTGACCACTGACCAGGCTTTCCGGAAGTCAGAGACTGCACCATTTCTGTAGGTATTTCCAAGTGCTTTTGTCCTGCCAAAACAAAACCAAAAACAAAAACAAAACAAGAAAACAAGGAATTAACCTAAGCCAAAGAAATAAGTGACTTTAGCTGATTTGCATAATGGGGGTGGTGGGGAGGGGAGAGAGAACTTTTATTTGAAAAGACCATGCCCATTCAAGATCTTTAGTATTGTAAGATATATAGAAATTTTGAGGAACAAAATTTCCAGCAAAGCCAGGTTTTCTATCTTTTCAATCATCTTTAAGAAAACATTTCTTAATGTATTATTCACTTGAGCCTTTGGTTTAGGAGCTTGGAGATCGGGATTGTTAGAAGCAGCATACAATTATAGTACAGATCTCTCCATTATTTACTAGTTGTGTGATCTCATGCAAAGTTTGGTTTTGCTGCTTTAAGCTTCATTTTCCTCGACTATAAAATGTTCATAACATCTCTCAAGGTTTTTTTGGTAAAAGTAAAATGAGATAATGTGCATTATGTTCTTGGCACATACTAGGGACACAATGGAGGGTAACTATTAGTATCGTTTTCTTTTAAATTTTATTTATTTATTTATTTTTAGCTGCGTTGGGTCTTCATTGCTGCGCAACAGCTTTTCTCTAGTTGCAGCGAGCGGGGGCTACTCTTCGTTGCAGTGCATGGGCTTCTCATTGCGGTGGCTTCTCTTGTTGCAGAGCACAGGCCCTAGGCGCATGGGCTTCAGTAGTTGTGGCACGTGGGCTCAGTAGTTGTGGCACGTGGGCTCAGTAGTTGTGGCTCACAGGCTCTAGAGCACAGGCTCAGTAGCTGTGGCGCATGGGCTTAGTTGCTCCGCGGCATGTGGGATCTTCCCGGACCAGGGCTCGAACACGTGTCCCCTGCATTGGCAGGAGGATTCTTAACCACTGCGCCACCAGGGAAGCCCTATTAGTATCACTTTAACTAAAGTCCATCTTCCAAACATTTCTCTGCAGATAACCTGCATCTGAATCTTGTAGAGAGTTTATTCTACCCTAAGATGTCTGAATCAGATTCTTAGGATGAAGCCTAGGAATCTATATTTTAAGTAAATGCCCCTCCCATCTCTCCTTCTGGGTTTGAGATATAAAGGCTTTGTGAGGAAAAAGGTCTGCACTTGGTTTTTTATTTCTCGGTGAGTCTGTGGGGAGAAGAGGTCTTTTGGAAGTTGGCACTTTTCAAAGTGCTGGGAAGGACAGACCTTTCTATGAAGAGACTAAGAAAGCAGAGGTGTGCGTTAGTATTGAGTGCGCAGTCCCAGAGGGCTCGATGGGAAGTGTTGACAGAGTGCAAAACAGTGCAGATCATGATGGAAGTGGATTTACAGCTGACCTCTATGGAAATGAGAGTTTAGATGGGTGTGGGACCAGATGAGCTTGAAGCTTTCATGACAACTGAAGAGGATGGAGATAAGAAGCAGGGACAGAGTCATCCTCTCTCTAAACAGAAACTTGGTATAAAGTTGTTTGATGCCAGAGAAAGTGCATAGTCAACTGAATCTATTTTAAACATTTTATTATTCACAGTTTATATAAATGACAAAGTATTTATTAAAATAGATTAATAATTGGAGATAAGATGGGTGTTTCTTCTCTAAATCCAAGTCTCCTGTCTTCTCCTTGGTATACTGCACTTAATTTGTTACAGGAAGATCACTTTCTGGTTGTTTTTGGCGTGAGTTGAAAAACTGCCCTGTGCTTTCTAAACCAGAGCATCTGAAACCTTCATGTTTGGATACATAAGGTGCTTGATACTGCTTCCTTAAGCAGTCATTTTTATATCTCCCATATATCTCCCAAAAGCATAGAATGGAAAGAGAGATATCTCATTGCTGCTGTAATAGCTGGAAAAAAAGACATGACAGTGAATCTACTGAGTTCCCCTACTACTAATGTAATTAACCAGGCATCAGTACATATTTTATTTCTACTATGTTTGGATATTTGCAACATAATACTTCTTATTTCTAGAGTATATTTTACTGGAGGAGAACAACCCCAGTTAATTAACTTACAGGGCATTTGTGGGAGGAATGATATACATCACTATATACATTTTAAAAAAGATGAACTGAGTTCTAGAGCAACTAGGTCTTCAATAACAATGCTAGTATAAACATGGCATTGTGCTGCTAGGAATGAAAGCAATTGTAATCTTTTCTACTAATCTAAGGTAAATATACAAGATGTTCTTAAGGCTTTTAGGTTAAAAATATCTTCCACAGATGGTAAGGAATAAAAGGGATTTACTCTTATGCTTTGTGTGCTTCACTCCCTAATCTTTCATTTATTTTTTTTAACACCTTTATTGGAGTATAATTGCTTTACAGTGTTGTGTTAGTTTCTGATGTATAACAAAGTGAATCAGTTATATGCATATGTATATCCTCCTTATCCCACCCCTCTAGGTGGTTGCAGATCACCGAGCTGATCTCCCTGTGCCATGCAGCTGTTTCCCACTAGCTATCTATTTTACATTTGGTAGTGTATATATGTCAGTGCTACTCTCTCACTTCGTCCCAGCTTACCCTTCCCCCTCTCCGTGTCCTCAAGTCCATTCTCTATGTCTGTGTCTTTATTCCTGTCCTGCCCCTAGGTTCATCAGAACCATTTTTTTTTTAGATTCCATATATACGTGTTAGCATACGGTATTTGTTTTTCTCTTTCTGACTTACTTCACTTTGTATGACAGACTCTAGGTCCATCCACCTCACTACGAATAACTAATTTCGTTTCTTTTTATGGCTGACCTCAAACATTTTATAAATATAAACTTGTGGCTGACTTCCTAAAAAGTGTTGCCTGGGCCCCTACAATGGAACCAACATATCAGCTTTAGCTTCCACATATCTCACAAAATGACTGTAGATGAAATTACATCCTCAGGATGCCTCCCTTCTAGACTGTGAACTTCCTCAGGACAGAGACTATATCTTTTATATCTGTAACCCCAAGACCTAGCACAGTGCCATGGTACACAATAAATATTGTTGAATGAATGACAACTGAATGAATAAAGGAACGAATGGATTACTGATTACCTTTCAGTTGTCTCTTCTCATACTGCTATCCCCTTCCTCAGGGAAAACTGAAGAAAACATTTAAAATCCATTCATATCTTGAATATTATTATGAACTCCTAAAGGAATGACCTTAAGCAAAATGGAAGTGCTAAGAGGCAGATACTGGTTTTCTAGTTAATTGATTTTGATCAGTAATTCTTATGCAAAAAATTTTAATAAAGACATTAGAGGCAGCATCTAGACTAAATAAATATATATTTGGGTGGTGTCACTTTTTAAAAACAAAACCAGTTTAATTTCTTAAAGATAAAGGAATTTGGACCCTTAAAATAGTAAATAAATCCACCATAAAGAAAATGCAGTCACAAACACATAGCAGCCATAAAGATCTTTAAAAAAACAAACAAAAAAAACCTTCATCAGATCATTTTTAAATGATCCCTTTTTAAACCTCTTTAACAACTTCCCATTGCTTTTAGGATAAGATCCAAAATCTCTAATTTGAACTATAAGCTAACTCATTGATTCATTCCAGAAATATTGATGAGTGTCTATTAGTATTTTAGGCTTGGAAAATACAGTGGTGAAGCACGGGGGCAAAGCCTCAGTTCCCACAAAACTTTACACTGGGAGCGGGCCAGTGGGAAGACTGACAGACTATAAACATAGAAATACAATCAATAAACATCGCAAACAAATAGACAAGATAAATTCCAATGTGATGAGTGCTATGAAGAAAATAAAATAGAATGATTTTCTAGAGAAAATGAGCTACTCTTTCAGTTTCCCAGGCTCCATTTTCTCACCCCAGGAAATCTGTGCAGGTTATTCCCTCAGGGCTCCTCCCTTATCTTCCTTCTTTCCCTAACCATCATTCTTCCTTCAGTTCAAGTCTCAGCTAAAAATGGCAACTCTATGGGTTAAATATTCCTTTTATATACCCGTCCCAATGTACCAATATGTTGTCTCCTTTGTAATGTTCATTACATTTACGAGTATTTGGTCAATGTCTGTCTTGCCACAAGGGCAGGGTCTTCTTGTCTGTGGTCTACTGATCTATTCCCAGCCACCAGCTGGGAAATAAAGTAGATGATCAATCTACAGTAGATGATCATCATATAATAGGTGATCAATACATTTTGTTGAGTAAATGAACAGAAGGAAAATTAGAAAATTCTTTTATTATTTTCCTGTTAAGGAAGGGATAAAAATATGTGAACATCACACATATGTAAAAAGCACATGGGAGAGAAATGCAATTAGGCTGAGGAGAAACTCAATGAGAATTATTCAGTGGGTTGCTTCCCTGGGTTCTAGGGTGGCACTGAATGCTATCATGGGATAAACTGTTTTGAGAAGTCATATCCTAGGTGTTGGAAGTAAGCAGCCCCTTGGTTATAAAAGAGCATGGAAGAGTACATGGGAGGGAGAGAGAGAGAGAGAGAGAGAGAGAGAGAAGAAAGAAGGGAGGCAGAGGGTGAGGGAGGAAGGAAGGAAGGGAGGAAGGAAGAAGGAAGAGTAGACTTGTTGAAGCGTGGAAGGAATAAGCAGATGGGGAGATGCTCTTTCTTTTTATTTTCAGATTCAGACAGACTTTTCTTTTAAAATAAAAATGGCCCCTCCTCCCAATACCAAGAAATACATGCATATTGTAAATATTCAAGACAATACAGAAAGAGGTAAAGAATTAAAAATGACTAATAATCCTTTCACATTTTATTTGCATGTATATTCATTTAGACTTTTTTTCCTATGTATATTTACACATATATTTTTAATATAAAAATAGAATAATACATGCTATTTTATAAATTGTCTTTTTATTTAAAAACATATTTCCAGATCTAGCTACTCATTTCTAATGGCTATGTAGGAGTCCATTATGTGGATGCACTGTATTTAACTAATTATTGTTGAATGTTCTTTTTTCTGATTTTTCAGTATTTCAATATTATACACCTATGATTAACATCTTTGTACATTTATTACGTATATTTTTGAAAACTTGTCCATTTATTTTCCTTAAAATAAATTTGTTTGTGGACTTGTTGGTCAAACAATATGGATATTTAGGCTTTTGATACGTGTTGCCAAATTACCTAAAAAAGGTTATATCAGTTTGTACCAGTAGCATATAAGTGTGCCCATTTCATAGTATCTTCATCAACACTTAATATTATAAAACTTTTAATCTTTGACATTCTGATAGGAAAAAAAGAGATATCACTGTTTTCATTTTTATTTCTCATTATGAGTGAGGTTGATTACTCTGATTAATATTATCATATGCTTATCAGCCAAATATTTTCTCCTTCTTTGAATTGTCTATTCATGCCCTTTGCACGTTTTTTAATTGGGGTATTTATCTTTAAAAAAAATTTATAATAGCACTTTTTAGACTACAGATCTTCCTCAATTTACGATGGGGTTACATCCCAAGAAATCCATCCTAAGTTGAAAATATCCTAAGTGGAAAATGCATTTAATACACATAACATACCAAACATCATAGTTTAGCCTAGCCTACCTTAAACATGCTCAGAAGACTTAAATTAGCCTACAGTTGAGCAAAATCATCTAACACAAAGCCTATTTTATAATAAAGTGATGAATATCGCATGTAATTTATTGAATACTGTACTGAAATACAGAATGGTTGTGTGGGTACAGAATTGCTATCAGTGTCTGGGTTGTTTACCCTCATGATGTGGCAGTTGTATTTAACAGTAATTCCTTTTATGGACTTTGTGTCATGTTTAGAAAGTCCTTCCACCTCCCCAAGGCTATGGACATATTCACTTACATTTTCCACTTCTTTTATGATTTTATATTAAGCCACGTTTGCCTCAAGAATATGTCAAGGAGTGGCTAATGTTATTGCCATAATCTCAATATCAGGCTTAATAGCAATTGCAGGCCACTGAAGAACTCATTTTACACATTCTAGGTAAAAGTTCTAGTATATGACATGTAATATAAGACAAAAGCTGAGTAGAGACACAATACCAAACTCATATTCCCATACTGTCAAAAATGACAATATCAAGCCTGTTGGAACGTTGAGCAGGGAAGTATGAAGGATATTGTTGTAACTGCTTGGAGTGAAATATATTTCTGGCTGATGAAATGGCCGTCATGCCGAGGCCGGCACTCTCTCAAAAAATATTTGAGGGCCTACTATGAGCTCGCTGCGGATATAACAGTGAACAAAACAAAAAGGTTTACTGTTCTTAAGGGGGTGGGGTAAACAAATAAATAATATATTTTCAGATGAAGTGCTCTAAAGAAAATTAAGCAGGTAAGGGGACGGGTAAGTTGTTATTTCAGATAGGGTGGTTAGGGAAGTGTTCTCTGGGGAGGTGACATTGAGAAAAGGTAAAGTTGTAGAGGTGGGAACAAGTTTAGTTCGCTGGAATAATACTAAGAAAGCCAGTGTAGCTGGAGTGTTACCTGAAAACACAGAAAACAGAAAAATGGGGGGAAAAAAACAGGGACACACCCTAAAACCGTGGTTGTTTTTCTTTCACTGTGAAAACGGGAGTTGGATGCTGGGTAGCTCATTCTCTACCTTTCTTCACGCATTACCATCTAAGAAAGGCCTTCCTTAACCACCCTTAAATTCCAACCTTATCAGATTTTCCCACCGTTTTACAGTCACCGCCCTCTTCCAAGGATTTCAGAATTACCATCTCAGAGAGGCCACCTCTGACCACTCTTTAAAACTGCAATTCCCGTTTGCCCCCACCGGGCGTTCTCCCGCCCACCTCCCCCCGTTTTATTTTTCTCCCTAGCATTTATCATCAACTGTATATATGTTATACATATATATACACATATATATATAGTAATTATTGTCCCTCCCCCAAGTAGAATATAAAGACCCATGAGAACTGGGATTTTGGTCTGCTTTAATTTCCGCTGTATCCCCAACATCTATAATAGTGCTTGACACTACAGCTGGCGCTCGATAATGTCGAATAAAGGTAGGATGCTGTATTAACCGGTCCGGACTAATTATGTGAATCGACGTCAGGTTAGACTAGTATCGCATTTCTCACTCTGAAAAGGGTTTCCAGCAGTCAGACGGTGACGTCCTCCAGCTTTCAAAACGGGAAAGCCAACGTTCCCACAATTCTCAGAACGCGAAATTTCTCGCCACAATTCAAAATGGCGGAGGAGGGTGGGGCCTGTCACATGGTGGGCGTCACAGCGGTTTTCCTTTTCCAGGCCGCGGCCCGCCTTGCCGCGTCTTCAGCCGGCAGCCTTCTCCTCCCACCGAGCCTTTTCGAGGAGTCGCCTGGGATTGGCTACTCGGCTGGGAGTCGGGCTGCGGGGCCCGGACGCGGCATCATCACTTCCTGTTGTGCGCAAGCGTTTCCTGTCGCTGCTTGGTAACAATGGGGAAGATAATGGCTGCCTGAGCAACGTCTCCGAGCAGGCGCTGGGCTAGAGGCGGGTCTCAACCAGCGACTCATCGGAGGCGGGCTTGAGAGCGGCGGTAGGGGAGGCGCGCAGGAGCCCCGGCGGCGGCGGCGGCGGCGGCGGCGGCCGGACCGACCGAGTCGGATCCCGACACTAAAACCGAGTAAGTGAAGCCTTGGGAATCCTCTGAGAAATGGATGGAGAGCGAGAGGAAGACAGCGGAGCCGCGGTTACTGCGTTCTCTCAAAATGGCCTGAGTGGCGCATCGTGGCGGAGGCTCAGCGCCGCCTCCGGACCCCAGGCGCAGGTTGCTGCGGGGGGCTCCGTGGCGTAGTCGCCGCTGCCATTTTAGTTGGCTGTATGGCCGACAGGCTCTTTGAAGAAGGGGAAGGAGGTGGAAAGTACTTCCTCTGCGTGGTCGCTCGAGCCGCGGCTGGGGCCCTCCAGAACCTTAAGAATTTTGGGGAGGCGATTTTCGAGTGTTGGCTTCAGGCGTGAGAATCTTTGATCGTCTCAGGTTTTTCTCTCCTCGGTTCTCTGGAGACTTCCCTCGCGTCCTCCTCCCCCCCTCCCTTTTACATGGCGGGCTTGGGTTTAGGAAATGGGGGAAAAATCAGGCTGCTCTAAGTTAGATGCTGAGAACTCGTGGGCCTTTATATTTCCCAGGATTTGCAAAACCCCATTTTGAGCCCTTCTGCAGGGCACTATCAATTAGGCGCCCCCTGGGGCCACGATGACATCTTCCCTGAGGATCTGAGGCAAATGTGGTTTACTCCCTTGCTCGAATAACCCTGGCATATCCTTTGGCAGATATCACTGCAAGGATCCCCCCAAAAGGGAGGGAAAGCCGTTGCGTGTTTGTTGTTTTTCCCTGGGTGAGGGTGGGAATTGGGCCAAATGATTTTGAAGTTAATTTCCGTTCAATCCGTGAGCAACCCAACCCCTCCCCCCTCAAAAAAATGCCTAAGGGTCTCGGCTTCTGCGGGCGGTACCTGCCACGTACGCCATAGCTTTAGTAACTAGTATTAACCGGTTGGGCTTCTGCTTCCTGAATACTCAGTCCCTTTTTCCCTTATGCTGATTAATTTCAAGATGGAGGAGACAGCCACGTTCCTTCCCTAGACAGTTTCACCATACTTATTCCACAGGTTAGTCCGGGATTCTGAGGACTAGCAGGCTTGTTATTTAGGTCATTCTTTAGTTTTGGGGCAAGAGGAAGCATTTATATCAGGTTGTCATCCACTGTTTGCAAGGCCCCAGAATAATTTTTTGCTGGAAATAAGGAACCCGCATTTCCTGAATCAGAATTAACTGCAGTGGCTTTGGATGATTGAAGGGAGGAAGAAATAGACATACTATTACTAATCATTTTTTTGATTCTTCTCCTTATTAAAGACAGAATACTTACATCACCTCATCAGGTACATTATGTCCGTCCTGGATGATTTGAGAGCAGGCAGGCACAGTTATCGCTCCCCCAAAATCGGTTTTCTAAGTTGTAAAGATAAAGTACCCAGGAAGACCAATCTAAATATTTTTTAGTTGGATTTTAGGATACTCTTACTGAAAAAATGCTTTTCTTTAGCCTAAGATGTCCTGATGATCTTTCATACTTTAGTTACTGCCTTAGGCTAGTGTAATGTGCCAAATAAGTTTTTGGAAGTAACTGAGAATCTGAAAATAATTACTGGTCTGATGAGAAAAGGCCTATTTTAAGTAACTATATTAAAAGGTAGATTGGCTCTCGGCCTTTAAAGGCTATCTTATATACAACATATAAGATTCCTGGTTCCCTCTGACCTTCTCAGTCTCCCCAAATATCCTAATACTAATGTTGAGTTACGTTGGGTTGTGGTGAGTGTGTGTGTATGTGTGTGTATCTGTATCTAAAATATATAGGATATTATTTTTTTAGGATGTGTCTG
The DNA here is from genome assembly GCF_965194825.1 of Balaenoptera physalus. Classification (NCBI taxonomy): domain Eukaryota; kingdom Metazoa; phylum Chordata; class Mammalia; order Artiodactyla; family Balaenopteridae; genus Balaenoptera; species Balaenoptera physalus. The sequence continues at coordinate 65,432,353 of NC_138903.1, read as the reverse complement.
ATTCAAAGAAAATGTCTATCTTATAAAAGAGGAAGAATAATGGATTCTTTTTTTTTCTAGAGCAGAGTGTGAAGAAAACTAAAATCCAGTTTATTGTATTACAATACTATGTCATAACAGTCAGGTAATTTATTTTTTGTTGCGTCTCCTGATGATTTATGTGTAGAATGCATGTTTAAAAATATTTATTCTGTTTTGCAGGCCCTGTAATTGTATGGGCTTATTTGATATGTTAGTTGGTCTTGGGCATTCTTAATGATCAGAATGGGTGTTTTCACTGGGAATTCAAAAGGTAGTGTTCCTGAGTAGCTGGAACCTCATTAGTGCTGTATCTGTCAATTTTTTTCCTTTAAAAAATAACGTTTGAAATTTACCAGTACCTGTATGGAACAGAAAAAACAATACAGAAATTTGCTGCCTTAAATTACTGTTGGAATGAGATGGGTATAAATAAATAGTGTTTAAATGTTTATTGAATAACAAAATGAATTATCAGTAGACTGTATTACAGGAATATAATCTCATTATTTTGTGTGACATTCGATTTTTTTCCTTCAAGGTCCAAAAAGTCATAAATGATATATAATACTGTAATTGGTATTAACTCCTTTCATCATCATTGTTAAGGTAGCCACATAATTTATTGCCCTAGCGAGGATGCTTTTAAGAGCAAAAGGGACATTGTTAATAATGCATCCAGGTGCAGACCTGCATTGTCCCAGGCAAACTGCGATGGGTAGTTAGCCTAAATTCATAACTAATTTGTATTGAATACTATGTGCTAGGTCCTGTGCTTCACATGCATCATTTTGTACTCCTTACAGCAAAGCTTCATGAGGATGTTACCTATTTTACAGAGGTAACTGAGACTCAAAGGAGAGATTAGGTAATTTGTCCTCAATTACATAGCTAATAAGTGGTAGAGCCCCCATTTTAACTCAGGTCTGTCTGATGCCAAAGTCACTAAACTTTTATGTCTTTAGACTTAATTGCTATCTAATAAGATTGGAAATGCAAAGAAAATGAAAGGTTGTAATTTTTAGAATCTATAGGTTATTTGCATCAAAAGCTTTTGTTAAAGGAAATTTGCTTTATGAAGCACGTGAGACTTATTTAGCAATTACACGCTCTTTTGGTCTGTCAAGGTTCCTGTTTCAGCTGTTACTGCTTGTGATAAAGTTTGATAAACTTAATTTAAAATCAGAAGTGGCTTTAAGAAATAGCTTAATAATGAAGTCATATCTAGAAATGTAAGGCTGGTTGGATATATTCTTTCAGGTTAGTGAACATGTAGTGAGGCCTTAAATAATACAGTAGATCAAATGAGACATCTGCATTTATGGAATTATAATGTGTATATTACTTTTCCCAAAGCTCTAGCGGATTGGGAAATAGAGTAAACCACTCACCAACCTCCTGTTCCCTTGATTTACCGTAAAGTAGATAACAAATTAGAAAGTAAAAAGTCCTCTGTCAAACCCAGACCAATCAGGTGCTAGAATTTTGGGCCACTGACTAGGACTGGGACATGTTTTTCTTTTGTAAGTCTAATTCCTTAACATTTCTGTATAACACAGACATTTCCAAAACTTATGGCCCATTGATTTTAAAAAGTATCCAGCTTACATGATCCTTTGACATTTTGATACCCAGTGTAAGAAAGCAATAACACTTCTGTGCCTATTTTTTCTTCGTTATTTTTTTTTCCAACCTGGAATGTGGAAGTTTCCCAGATAATCAAACAGTTCATTTTAGATGTAAAATTCTTGACAATCTTGAACAGTTTGGGAATATATTTGTGAACTTGTGGTTTTGCTCTTGAAATATATACTTGATATTTTTGCTGTAGATATTCTTGTAGTTTAGTGCTTCAACCCAAGGTTTTAATTTCATTAGTCATAATATCACCGACATATGTGGGAGACAAATATCTGTAGACAGTGCACGGTATGTATGTAGATTTGTGGACCTCTTGCAATAATTTCACTACTACAGGTTGGGCTGCTATTACAGCGTTTGCATGGTGATGAACATGATACTTTCTGTGGGGGAGAGGAGATATTTGTGTTCAGTGTTTTCAGTTTTTTCTGGAATGAAAAATGGTCTCTTTCCTCCTGTTCTTCACTTGAGTGTATGAAGAAAGGATTTAACTCTTAATTACAATTTTCATTTTTTATTGACCAAAGTTCCTGTTAGTGTCAGTTACATCTAAGGTGACCATATAATTTATCCAAACTGGGACACTTAGGCGTGAATGAGGGCCATATTAATAATTATTACAGGAAAACAGTTGTAGACTGCTACTCTTCTGGATAAACCGGGGATATATGGTCACCTTTGTCACCATTTCTGTGTAGGAGCACTGGTTCAGGGATCACAGTTGTCAGTGTGTTTGGTTCTGTAACACAATATTGTTTTCCTCAAACAATATAGCAGTCATTTGTATTTGTGTAGGTAATATTTTCTTTTTTGGTCAAGTGATTTTAATTTTAAAAATTGACTTCACTCTTTCAAATAGTTCATTTTTGGTGGAAAACTTATTTCTTAAAAAATAGTACTTTACCAATTAACACCAAAATTGCCAGTAATCAGTGACTTTTACATTAATAACTTAAAAATAAACACATGAATCTTTTGGGTTTTTGAGTCATTTTTTGACTTCTTGAAAATAATGAGAAGTCAGAATTGAGTTAGTGTGAATAAGACCAAATTCTAATTTAGTGGCATAGCTTGATAATAAAAGAGCATGAACTGGGTTGAACTGGGTAATTGAAGATTAAATTCACTGTCTAAAGTACTTGAGTGAATTGAAATGCCATTATAATGGTTTCTTTTTTTAACTAACTTGATCCTGTGAATTGGCAGCATTTGGCTTGGTCTCCATCCTTTGATTTGTTGACATTCTTAATATTCTTTCGGTTTAACTGTTTTAGAGGGTTGTTGTAAGTCAGAATTGTTGGTGAGCTGCAGACTTCCTGCCAAGAGATTAGACACATGCTGAATCCTTTTTTTCCTGCTGTCCTTTTCAAGTGGTAAAGATAGAAGAATATAAACCAGGCTAAGCTAACATTGCCATGCAGATATTTTATAATCCCATTTTGCTCTAGTAGTATCAGCAGTGGTGGAGGCCTTAGTAGCATCCTCTGATAGGCCAGTAATGGAAATGATCAACAAATTGTGTGGTGAGAGGTACCGTGCAATAAGTAAAGGCAGTGAAACATAAACCCTGCCCTGTTTTTTAAAGAGGAATGCTTTATATTTCTTTAAAAAAAATAAGATAGTCATAAAAAGAGAAGTGTATGAGTGAAATAGCAGTAAGAAAAGCACAGCTTCTAAGCTTACATCCTGGTTATTCATGTTGTTTCTTAAGCTTTATTTTTCTGACTTAGAATTGTAATGTGATGCAGGTTATATCTTATTCATAGTCACAGATTCATAGAATTGGAAAGGTATCTTGTAGATAGCTTAATCCAGTACTCTAATATTGATGGAGATCCTGAGACACAAAAGGTTAAATAAATTGGCCAAATTTACACAGTTAGTTACTGTTACAGCCAACACTAGAACCTAGTATCCTCTCTTTTTCCATTTTCACAGAGCTGAATTCCACCCTGCTACTCATAGAATAAAAAAGCTATCTGGTAATCAACCTTTGATTTGTCTGCTACAAATGCTGTAAAATTTTTATGAAACATTCTATATAGGAAGAATTCCCAACACTTGTATATAACTACATATACGATGGTATTTTATTTTCATGACCTCAAATTCAGCAGTTCTGTGTGATTTGACCATTTTTTGTTTTTAACTATATTATTTTTCATTTTGGTGATGGTATTATTGAGCTGACATTTTCGTTATTCACAAGGCTTGCATGTCATTAATTCTCATCTACTCTATGAGGTTCTTAATGAAGAAGCTCTGTTGCAAACAGAATAATGTTTGCCCTTCTCTTTTCAGCATGACACATTTTTACATTGGTACATATGATTTTTTTTAATTGGCATGTTGTGCTTTAGAACAGTATCGAGTTTTGGAGCTTGTATGAACACATCCAAAAGGTGACGATGCTCAAGGTATAATACTTTAGTAGTTGGTTGATATTAGGTTACCTTGATTCCTCCCTCCCACCATACCTTTTGTTTTTAAAAAGAGGTTATTTCTTCCAGACTTAATAGATGTGGCTTATTTTAAAACTGATATTCACACAAGCATTTGAATTTCAGAATTCAGTTTTTTAAGTGTTGTTTTGTTGACCATATATTTTAGTGCCTTAAATCTTCTTAATTGATGCAGTATGTCCATTGAATATAGTATGCGTGTGCTTATATTTAGCACCAGGTCTTCTGACCCATTAGTACTGAACAGTATGTTTTAAGTAACTTTTTGCCTTAACATTATAACAAAATTACATTTTTTAAAGATAGGCGTACATGGATTAGGAGAATTAAATGAAATACTTTTAGCAGTGGTTAGAAACATAGTAATCTGCATAACTTATATTAATATATGATAATGCCTATAGGAGAATTGGAGATCTCTAAAAATGCTTTAAAATTCTCAAGGTGAATAAAATCTGCTTTAAACTCCCTAGTTACAGAATAAATCTCAGGTTTGGTTTTCTTGCTGGCTTTTCCTCCCCGGAATTAAATTTACCTGACACAGTCATACATTTATTGACCAAATGAGTAGTTTTTGAAATGACTGGGCAAATTTTCTAATTTGGCTGCTTGTGTTCCAGGAATGGATTTGGATATATTGGCACACAGTACTCTGAAAGAAATAAGGTTAATAAAATATGTTATTTATCTGAGGGGCAACTCTATTTAAAACAAAAATACTAAAAGTTGACTTATTTAAAAATAAGTCCTGCTGGGTTCAGACTGCTTATAAAAGGTGTTTTGTCATTTTGGAAGTTTTCATACCGGAAATGAACATGGTCTAAAAAGCTCATAGTGAGGTTGAATACATTGGGCATGCCTATTGGGACTGAAGGAATGTATTTATTTAAAGTATATAGTCTTGGCATATATTGGGAGGCAGTTGTCCATTTAGTGAAAAGTTGACTGGATTTGGAATCAGGAGGCCTGGATTTAATTACTGGCTCTTTCCACTTAGTAAGCACATGGCCTTTGGTAAATCACTTCCTCTGTCTGTGCTTCTGTTTTTTATCTGTAAAATAGATTTGGTGATTCCTGCTTCATAGGATTGTTGTAAGGCTTCAATGAAATATAGGTGAAAGGGCTGTATGAATAGGGTGGTAGGTATTGCTTATAACTAGGAAGAGACCTAAGTGATTTAAGAACAATTACACATTTGTTCTCTTAATTGTTTTATTGGTAAGCTTTCCCTAGAAATATTTAAGTTTAAAAATGGCTGTGGCTTCCCTGGTGGCGCAGTGGTTGAGAATCTGCCTGCCAATGCAGGGGACACGGGTTTGAGCCCTGGTCTGGGAAGATCCCACATGCCGTGGAGCAACTAGGCCCGTGAGCCACAATTACTGAGCCTGCGCGTCTGGAGCCTGTGCTCCGCAACAAGAGAGTCCGCAATGGTGAGAGGCCCGCGCACCGCGATGAAGAGTGGACTTGCCGCAACTAGAGAAAACCCTGGCACAGAAATGAAGACCCAACACAGCCATAAATAAATAAATAAATAATTTTTTAAAAAAATGGGTGATGCTAACTGTATACTCAATCCAAAATTTCCGACTTGTGCACATGAATATTATAACTGAGTATAAGGTAACTAAATAAAAAGATTTAAAATCTTCTCTTTTATGATGATAGAAGGAGCTTGAGGGAGGGGGACGTTGGGGATTCTTTTTTTCTCTTACGTAAGTTAAACTGGAAGTGTACCACAATGTTTTTCACCACAGAGTAGAGTCTAGAGACCAATTTTATTAACAATTCTTCACTGATCTTTTCACACCAGAATGGAGAGAGATCTGTATTTCATCATTTGGACTGCAGTCTCCTGACATCTTTGGCACACTTTAACCTTTAAAATGTTAGTTTTCACTTACCAAACAATAGTGACATTACATCTGTCAGGGGCTGAACTGAACTTGTGGTTTAGAATTATTACATTTTTTTCATTTTTATACCACTTAGGTAGTGAAGGGACTGCTTAAAATGAGACCAGGTTCATTTGGGTGTATGTTAGTAAGATGATTTTACAAGGCATTTGAGGGCATTGCTTACATTCAGGATTTCCTTTTCTTTGAAGATGTATTGATAATTACTTCTAGTCCAGGGGACCTCGGCAGGTGTTACAGCCGTAACTCACCACTTAAATGTCCATACAGGGTAGAGATGTCTTGCCAGTGCTGGAATCTCTTGACCACCACTCCCAACCTAGGGGAAATGCAGAATGAGGCAGAAAAGAATGAAGGCTTTGGGCAAAAGGGGAGCAAATTGGCTTTTTCTCTCCCTGTGCCCTAATCAACTACAAGAAACAAACTGCATTTTAAATGGAAACCTTTACCTTAGCAAAAACATTGTGTTCTGTTTAATGAAGCCTTGCCAGTTTGGTTGCAGTTTTGAAATAAATGAGTGCGTTGCAGGGATGCCATGTGGGAAAAATATTTTCCTTTATTTTCTCTGGTGTAGGCAGGGGGAAAGGAGAGCAGCGTGTTATTATGGAAGTAATAGTAATTTGGATTTGTTCACGTGTTGCTTTGTGAGTGTCTCGTTGTTAAAATTTTGAATTAAAATAAAACCAAAGTAAAAATTCCTCTTGAATAGAATAAAGCAACCTCTAAACTCATCAGGTGGGAGCTATTTAGGATTTAACAGTCTCTAAAATCACAGTGTTGGGAGGGTTTTGAATGGAGGTACGATTTTTTTGTCTCTAGTTTCCATGTAGGAAATGTTAGAAATTCTAGAATGTCAAGAGTGAACTTGAAGATTGGTGAGTGTAGGAAAGAATCATCTATCCCATGTGTTTTTGTAGAGTATTCGTTATTATTTTTGAAAAATGTAAAGGAGATGCGTAAATAGTGGGTTTATAGAGCATAAACTATACATTGAGAACACTTTAAAGCTCTTTCCATATGTGGGGTTTCTCTGTCTTACAAACAGATTCTTTAAAGCTGCACTGCCCAATATGGTAACCTCTAAGCACATGTGGCTACTGGACACTTGAAATGTCACTAATTAAGTGGAACTGAACTTTTAAGTTGCTTTAATTTTAATTAAGCTAAATAAAAAACTGAAGCAGTGTAAAATTTTTCCATTAAACACAACTTTGTTGTTTCATTAGGACTACATTTCACTTTAATGAAGATTTAGCATCCAACTTGAGATGTGCTGTAAGTGTAAATTACACACCAGATTTCTGAGACTTAGAATTTAAAAAAAGAATATAAAACATCTCACTAATTTTTATATTGATAACATGTTGAAATGATGATATTTTGGTTATGTTGGGTAAATAAGATATTAATAAAATTAATATTTCAAAAATATAAAAGACCATGTAAGGCAGGAAGTGACACTAGTGGTACAGACAAATGCTGTGTGCAGAGATGGATGAAAAAATTGATAGCTGAGATAGTAATAGCTTCTTAGGTGGTAAGATTTCATTAAACCTTGAGGCGTGAGGGAAATGGGGAAAAGACTAAGCGGGGGCTGAAGGAACAGCATTAGTAGAAGTGTGAAGGTAGTAAAGCACAAAGTGTGTTGGAGGGAGGGGATGGGGCAATATAAGTGGATTGGTCTTACCAAGAAAATGTTATAACAAAATTGTGCCACTGGAAATATGTGGCTTAGTATGACCCTAGGCCCGGAATAGAAAACCAAGGGACTATCCATCCTTAATGACATTTTAGTCCAAAGGGTCTTTTGAAATCAGTCTGTTCAAACTCCCACCTAATAAGGACAAACTCCCACCTAATGTCTAGCCTCTGCTTGAATATTTCCAGAGATTGGTAATAGCTTGCTTCAAGAGACTGGTTACATCTCCACTTTTAGACAATCTTATTTGTTAGACTATTAAAAGACAGAATTATCTGCTTCCATATTTCTTCAATTCTTGGCCCTAGTTTGACCCTATGGTTCTGCTTTCTTTCATGTTATAACTCCAAATATTTGAAGATGGTAATCATGTCCATTTTTAGTCTTGTCTTCAGGCTAGACATCTCCAAGTAATTCAACCATTTCTTTTTTTTTTTTTTTAAGAAAGTACTTAAACTGCGTTTTTTTTAAATTTTTTAAATTTATTTTTATTTATTTATTTATGGCTGTGTTGGGTCTTCGTTTCTGTGCGAGGGCTTTCTCTAGTTGCGGCAAGTGGGGGCCACTCCTCATCGCGGTGCGCGGGCCTCTCACTATCGCGGCCTCTCTTGTTGCAGAGCACAGGCTCCAGACGCGCAGGCTCAGTAGTTGTGGCTCACGGGCCCAGTTGCTCCGCGGCATGTGGGATCTTCCCAGACCAGGGCTCAAACCCGTGTCCCCTGCATTAGCAGGCAGATTCTCGACCACTGCGCCACCAGGGAAGCCCTCTTTTCTTTTTTTTTTTTTTTTTTTAATTTATTTTCTTTGGCTGCGTCAGGTCTTAGTTGCAGCACGCAGGGTCTTCGTCACAGCGAGCAGGATCTTCCTTGCGGTGCGGGCTCTTCGTTGTGGTATGCGGGTTCCAGAGCACGTGGGCTTTGTAGTTTGCAGCACGGGGGCTCTCTTGCTGAGGCACGCGAGCTCAGTAGTCGTGGCATGTGGGCTTAGTTGCCCTGCGGCATGTGGGATCTTAGTTCCCTGGCCAGGGATTGAACCCACTTTCCCTGCATTGGAAGGCGGATTCTTTACCACTGGACCACCAGGGAAGTCCCTCAACCGTTTCTTTTATGGTATTCCCTGGCTTCTCACCATCTTGGTCACTCTAGGTACTTTCTTGTGTTTGTCAATGTCCTTTTGGAGGTATTTTAAATGTTTCAAATACTCCACATATAGTCTGAAGAGCAAGTTGCATTGGCACTGTTACCTACTTTTATCTGAACACTATGGCCTGGGAAAACAACATGTGACTCTTAGGTTTCTTAGCAGCCAGGTCAAACGGTCTTTTTATTGAGCTTTTGTTGACTAAAAACTTCAGGTCTTCATGTGAACTCACCAAGACAGGTTTTTTTCCCCTATTCTGTACTCTTTTTTTTTTTTTTTTTTAATTTATTTATTTTTGGCTGTGTTGGGTCTTCGTTGCTGCATGCAGTCTTTCTCTAGTTGTGGCGAACGGGGCAGGGGGCTACTCTTCGTTGCGGTGCGCGGGCTTCTCATTGTGGTGGCTTCTCTTGTTGTGGAGCACGGGCTGTAGGTGCACGGGCTTCAGTAGTTGCATCACGCGGGCTTGGTAGTTGTGGCACACGGGCTTAGTTGCCCTGCGGCATGTGGGATCTTCCCGGACCAGGGATTGAACCTGTGTCCCCTGCATTGGCAGGCAGATTCTTAACCACTGCGCCACCAGGGAAGTCCCCCCTATTCTGTACTCTTACTATGGATTACTTCAGCTTGCTAACCCTTAAAGTGTTTAAGGTAGCACATTTATCATCATTTTGTTGATTTCAGCTCATCTTCACAGCCCAGAGAATTCAGAATATTTTTTATTATATACATCTTCATTACTAACTCCCAGCTTTGAGTTGTCTGTAGATTTGTTTAGCATTTCGACATGGTTCTTTTAGAAGTGCTAAAGACAGGGCTGTTTGCAGGTTAACATTGCTCCATAATCTTTGAGAGTGGTACTTAACAACTGTGAATCTGTTAAATTATTGTCATCAAGCTCCTTGCTACTCAGACTGATCAGCAGCATCAGCATCACTTGGAGGCTTATTTAAAATGCACGCTCTCAGGCCTCACCCCCAACCTACTGAATCAGAATCTGTATTTTTACAAGATTTCCATATGATTTGTTTGTATGCTGAAGTTTGAGAAGCACTGATCTAGTCCACATTTCTCCATAACGATAGGATGCAAAACCTTTTCAGACTCTGTACAGAAACCAAGCTAGACTAGTCGGCAGTATTATCCTGATGCCCCTATCAAAGAGTTTCTCAACCCTGACTGCACAATGGAATTACCTGTGGAATTTTTAAAATATCACTGTCTGGTTCGCCCCAGAGAAAGCTCCCCAGGTTATTTTAATGTGAGAATCTTGTAAAGCAAGTTGTATGTGAAAGAAAACTATGTAAAGCAAATGAGGTTAATTTGGCAGTGAATTCCACTTCTGGTGAACATATTTCTTCTACGTGTTTGCAATGTATCTGATAGTCTATTGCAGAATTTCCCCCTAGGTTTCTCGTCAGATTTTGCTGTGCTATAGCTTATAGACGTCACTTTCTTTGAAGATTACATCATCTAGCATCTCTCCTGTTCTCTGTGATTTCTCAGAGATTATCATTGGAAATATTGCAGTTTTGGCTCTTGATTCTCTCTGAGAAATTTGGTTTTTTCCACTACTTCCAGTTGGAAGATGATTCTCCGTGTTGAATAAAATAGAAGTTGAGTGCCTCTACCTACCATCTTCTGTTAATATACCAACCCCCTCACATGCTTAGTACAAGACTCCATTCTTCTTTCAGATTTTGTTTTTCAAAGCCATTTTAAAAAATCTTTCCCATACTTTTGAAAGTTTCTGTTCCTGGTGGGCTTTAACCTCCCTGGCACTATTCTTAAGACTTTGTGCCATTCTTGTAACAGTCCTTGGTATGAGAGTTTTCTGTTGTCTTTGGTTCATGTTCTTCAAATGTCAGAACTTATCAGATGTTTTTGCCTTCTTTGAAAGCTTTACATTTTTAAAGCCTTTCAGCCCTACTGAGTTGTATTTTTTTTTTTGAATTTCTTTTTTTATACAGCAGGTTCTTATTAGTTATCCATTTTATACACATTACTGTATATATATCAATCCCAATCTCCCAGTTCATCACACCACCACCACCTCACGCCACTTTCCCCCCTTGGTGTCCATACGTTTGTTCTCTGCATCTGTGTCTCTATTTCTGCCCTGCAAACCGGTTCATCCTGTACCATTTTTCTAGGTTCCACATATATGCATTAATATACGATATTTGTTTTTCTCTTTCTGATTTCGCTCTGTGTGACAGTCTCTAGATCCATTCACGTCTCTACAAATGACCCAATTTCGTTCCTTTTTAGGGCTGAGTAATGTTGCATTGTATATATGTACCACATTTTCTTTATCCATTCGTCTGTCAATGGGCATTTAGGTTGCTTCCATGACCTGGCTATTGTAAATAGTGCTGCAGTGAACATTGGGGTGCATGTATCTTTTAGAATTATGGTTTTTGCTGGGTATATGCCCAATAGTGGGATTGTTGGGTCATATGGTAATACTATTTTTAGCTTTTTAAGGAACCTCCATACTGTTCTCCATAGTGGCTGTATCAATTTACATTCCCACCAACAGTGCAAGAGGGTTCCCTTTTCTCCACACCCTCTCCAACATTTGTTGTTTGTAGATTTTCTGATGATGCCCATTCTGACTGGTGTGAGGTGATACCTCATTGTAGTTTTGGCTTGCATTTCTCTAATAACTAGTGATGTTGAGCACCTTTTCATGTGCTTCTTGGCCATCTGTATATCTTCCTTGGAGAAATGTCTATTTAGGTCTTCTCCCCTTTTTTTATAATCTTTTTTTTTTGGCTGTGTTTTGGGTCTTCGTTTCTGTGCAAGGGCTTTCTCCCGTTGCAGCGAGCAGGGGCCACTCTTCATCGCGGTGCGCGGGCCTCTCACTGTCGTGGCCTCTCGTTGTGGAGCACGGGCTCCAGACGTGCAGGCTCAGTAGTAGTTGTGGCTCACGGAGCCAGTTGCTCTGCGGCATGTGGGATCTTCCCAGACCAGGGCTCTAGCCCATGTCCCCTGCATTGGCAGGCAGACTCTCAACCACTGTGCCACCAGGGAAGCCCCTCTCCCCTTTTTTTGATTGGGTTGTTTGTTTCTTTAATATTGAGCTGCATGAGCTGTTTATGTATTTTGGAGATTAACCCTTTGTCCGTTGATTCGTTGGCAAATATTTTCCCCTATTCTGAGAGTTGTCTTTTCATCTTGTTTGTAGTTTGCTGTGCAAAAGGTTTTAAGTTTCATTAGGTCCCATTTGGTTGTTTTTGTTTTTATTTCCATTACTCTAGGAGGTGGGTCAATAAAGATCTTGCTGTGATTTATGTCAGAGTGTTCTTCCTGTTTTCCTCTAAGAGTTTTATAGTGTCCGGTCTTACACTTAGGTCTCTAATCCATTTTGAGTTTATTTTTGTGTATGGTGTTAAGGAGTGTTCTAATATCATTCTTTTACATGTAGCTGTCCAGTTTTCCCAGCACCACTTATTGAAGAGGCTGTCTTTTCTCCATTGTATATCCTTGCCTCCTTTGTCATAGATTAGTTGATCATAGGTGCGTGGGTTTTTCTCTGGTCTTTCTATCCTTTTCCATTGATCCATATTTCTGTTTTTGTGCCAGTACCATATTATCTTGATTACTGAAGCTTTGTAGTATAGTGTGAAGTCAGGGAGTCTGATTCCCCCAGCTCCGTTTTTTTCCCTCAAGACTGCTTTGGTTATTCAGGGTCTCTTGTGTCTGCATACAAATTTTAAGATTTTTTGTTCTAGTTCTGTGAAAAATGCCATGGGTAGTTTGATAGGGATTGCATTGAATCTGTAGATTGCTTTGGGTAGTATATTCATTTTCACAGTGTTGTTTCTTTCAATCCAAGAACATGGTATATCTCTCCATCTGTTTGTATCATCTTTAATTTCTTTCATCAGTGTCTTATAGTTTTCTGCATTCAGGTCTTTTGTCTCCTTAGGTAGGATTATTCCTAGGTATTTTGTTCTTTTTCTTGCAGTGGTAAATGGGGGTGTTTCCTTAATTTCTCTTTCAGATTTTTCATTATCAGTGTACAGGAATGCAAGAGATTTCTGTGCATTAATTTTGTATCCTGCCACTTTACCAAATTCATTGATTAGCTCTAGTAGTTTTCTGGTGGCATCTTGAGGATTCTCTATGTATCGTATCACGTCATCTGCAAACAGTGACAGTTTTACTTCTTTTCCAATTTGTATTCCTTTTATTTCTTTTTCTTCTCTGATTGCCGTTGCTCAGACTTCCAAAACTATGTTGAATAATAGCGGTGAGAGTGAACATCCTTGTCTTGTTCCTGACCTTAGAGGAAATGCTTTCAGTTTTTCATCATTGAGAATGATGTTTGCTGTGGGTTTGTCATATATGGCCTTTATTTTGTTGAGGTAGGTTCCCTCTATGCCCACTTTCTGGAGAGTTTTTATCATAAATGGGTGTTGAATTTTGTCAAAAGCTTTTTCTGCATCTATTGAGATGATCATATGGTTTTTATTCTTCAGTTTGTTAATATGGTGTATCACATTGATTGATTTGCGTATATTGAAGAATCCTTGCATCCCTGTGATAAATCCCACTTGATCCTGGTGTATGATCCTTTTATTGTGTTGTTGGATTCTGTTTGCTAGTATTTTGTTGAGGATTTTTGCATCTATATTCATCAGTGATATTGGTCTGTAATTTTCCTTTTTTGTAGTATCTGTGTCTGGTTTTGGTATCAGGGTGATGGTGGCCCCATAGAATGAGTTTGGGAGTGTTCCTTCCTCTGCAATTTTTTGCAAGAGTTTGAGAAGGATGGATGTTAGCTCTTCTCTAAATGTTTGATAGAACTCACCTGTGAAGCCATCTGGCCCTGGAGTTTTGTTTGTTTGGATATTTTTAATCACAGTTTCAATTTCATTACTTGTGATTGGTCTGTTCATATTTTCTATTTCCTCCTGGTTCAGCCTTGGCAGGTTATACCTTTCTAAGAGTTTGTCCATTTCTTCCAGGCTGTCCATTTTATTGGCATAGAGTTGCTTGTAGTAGTCTCTTAGGATGTTTTGTATTTCTGCAGTGTCTGTTGTAACTTCTCCTTTGTCATTTCTGATTTTATTGATTTGAGTCCTCTCCCTCTTTTTCTTGATGAGTCTGGCTAATGGCTTATCAATTTTGTTTATCTTCTCAAAGAACCAGCTTTTACTTTTATTGATCTTTGCTATTGTTTTCTTTGTTTCTATTTCATTTATTTCTGCTCTGATCTTTATGATTTCTTTCCTTCTGCTAACTTTGGGTTTTGTTTGTTCTTCTTTCTCTAGTTCCTGTAGGTGTAAGGTTAGATTGTTTATTTGAGATTTTTCTTGTTTCTTGAGGTAAGCTTGTATTGCTATAAACTTCCCTCTTAGAATTGCTTTTGCTGCATCCCATAGGTTTTGGATCATCGTGTTTTCATTGTCATTTGTCTCTAGGTATTTTTTGATTTCCTCTTTGGTAGCTTCAGTGAGCTCTTGGTTATTTAGTAACGTATTGTTTAGCCTCCATGTATTTGTGTTTTTTACGTTTTTTTCCCTGTAATTGATTTCTAATCTTACAGCGTTGTGGTCAGAAAAGATGCTTGATATGATTTCAGTTTTCTTAAATTTACTGAGGCTTGATTTGTGACCCTAGATGTGGTCTATCCTGGGGAATGTTCCGTGTGCACTTGAGAAGAAAGTGTTGTAATCTCCTGTTTTTGGATGGAATGTCCTATAAATGTTAATTTAATCTATCTCGTCTGTTGTGTCATTTAGACCTTGTGTTTCCTTATTTATTTTCATTTTGGATGATCTGTCCATTGGTGTAAATGAGGTGTTAAAGTCCCCCACTATTTTTGTGTTACTGTCGATTTCCTCTTTTAGAGCTGTTAGCAGTTGCCTTATGTATTGAGGTGCTCCTTTGTTGGGTGCATATATATTTATATTTGTTATATCTTCTTCTTGGATTGATCCCTTGATCATTATGTAGTGTCCTTCCTTGTCTCTTGTAACATTCTTTATTTTAAAGTCTATTTTATCTGATATGAGTATAGCTACTCCAGCTTTCTTTTGATTTCCATTTGCATGGAATATCTTTTTCCACCCCCTCAGTTTCAGTCTGTATGTGTCCCTAGGTCTGAAGTGGGTCTCTTGTAGACAGCATATATATGGGTCTTGTTTTTGTATCCATTCAGTGAGCCTGTGTCTTTTGGTTGGAGCATTTAATCCATTCACATTTAAGGTAATTATCGATATGTTATCCCTCCCTTCCCTCCCTCCTCTTTTTTCACTGACTTGAGTGTTTCCTTGACCTCACAGGCTAAGCTTATAGCTTCTTTCTCTGTTTAGGAGGTTGGACTAGACCTCTAATGACCCTTCCTACCCATGCTATGCTCTTTAGTGTCTTTTGTGTGTGTGTGCTGAAAACAGCTTCATTGACTCAGGCATCCTTAATCACTGTGCTCCTGGGATCTGGCTCCATTTTCTTAATTGTTATGGGTTTGTTTTTGTAGGTCCTTTTCTTCTCATGTGTTTCCCACTTAGAGAAGTTCCTTTAGCATTTGTCATAGAGCTGGTTTGGTGATGCTGAATTCTCTTAGCTTTTGTTTGTCTGTAAAGCTTTTGATTTCTCCATCGAATCTGAATGAGATCCTTGCTGGGTAGAGTAATCTTGGTTGTAGGTTCTTCCCTTTCATCACATTAAATATATCATGCCACTCCCTTGTGGCTTGTAGAGTTTCTGCTGAGAAAGCAGCTGTTAACCTTGTGGAAGTTCCCTTGTATGTTTTTTGTCATTTTTCCTTTGTTGCTTTTAATAATTTTTCTTTGTCTTTAATTTTTGTCAGTTTGATTACTATGTGTCTCGGCATGTTTCTCCTTGTGTTTATCCTGCCTGGGACTCTTTGCGGTTCCTGGACTTGGGTGGCTGTTTCCTGTCCCACGTTAGGGAAGTTTTCAACTGTAATCTCTTTAAATATTTTCTCAGGTCCTTTCTCTCTCTCTTCTCCTTCTGGGACCCCTATAATGCAAATGTTCTTGTGTTTAATGTTGTCCCAGAGGTCTGTTAGGCTGTCTTCATTTCTTTTCATTCTTTTTTCTTTATTCTGTTCTGCACCAGTGAATTCCACCATTCTGTCTTCCAGGTCACTTATCCATTCTTTTGCCTCAGTTATTCTGCTATTGATTCCTTCTAGTGTATTTTTCATTTCAGTTATTGTATTGGCCGTCTCTGTTTGTTTGTTCTTTAATTCTTCTAGGTGTTTGTTCTTTAATTCTTCTGGGTCTTTTTAAAGCATTTCTTGCATCTTCTCGTTCTTTGCCTCCATTCTTTTTCCGAGGTCCTGGATCATCTTCACTGTCATTATTCTGAATTCTTTTTCTGGAAGGTTATCTATGTCCACTTCTTTTAATTGTTTTTCTGGGGTTTTATCTTGTTCCTTCATGTGGTACATAGCCCTCTGCCTTTTCATCCTGTCTGTCTTTCTGTGAATGTGTTTTTTGTTCCACAGGCTGCAGGACTGTAGTTCTTTTTGCTTCTGCTCCTGAGTTGTATTTTTTATAAATTATTTTCAGGACTATTTATTGATCCTTCACAAGTGGACTTTGTCATGTTGTTAGTGTTCAGAATATTAACTGCTTAATATTAGCCAAATGTGGTTTTCTTTGGTTTGAGAAATTATGGCTGAACTTTTTCCTTTGTGCTTTTCTGTATTTTTAAAAATTAGCTGTGTGCTATTACCAATACTAAGTTGTTACTTAGGTACATGTGGGACATTTTGACTTCCTTTTGTTTGTTTCTTTGATTGCCTGGCCCATATAACTTTTATTAGTGTTTTATTTAAGCTCTTGACTTCTGGTCTTCTTAAAGTTTCAAGTTATTATGAAAACAGTATCTTTCAGAAATTTATATAGTTTATTCTTACCAAAAGTAAGGAATCTTAGTTATGAGGTTAGGAAACTCCAAAAATATTGCATCTCCCTCTCCTTCTTTGACATATTTATCTTATTTGTTTAAACAATGATAGAGTAGTTCTAAAAATAATGATCTAAGAGAGACAATGGGGAGAGCTAGGTGTGCCCATGTACAGCCTAAAATTTGTTTAGACTCATCAGACAGGTAGAGAGGCTTCTTTGTTTTTATATCTGAAAGATGGTTTGTTTTTATTTTTCTCTAGTATTGACTTGTAAACATCCAGATACTTCATGTGTTGTGTGTGGGATTAAATCCTAGTACCAATATAGATTACCTCTTTTCTACAGATCGGATTTTCATATGTTTATGGAATTAACTTTTATTTTGTCAATGTGAACTTCAATAAGGTCAATCTGAGGTTGGAAGGAAAAGAATTAGAGAATGAAATTTTTTGTTTGGATTCTTCTCTCAGTTTAGTTTTTGGATATATGTTCTTTCTTTTTAATTTTGTTTTCAGTTTTAGAAATTTCTATTGACATATCCTCATACTCACTGATTATTTCCTCAGCCATGTCCAGTCTACTACTGAGCTCATCACATATATTGTTTTTTTCTTTTAAGTGGGAAGCAGCCACATAGCACAGGGAGATCAGCTCGGTGCTTTGTGACCACCTAGAGGGGTGGGATAGGGAGGGTGGGAGGGAGATGCAAGAGGGAGGGGATATGGGGATATATGTATACATATAGCTGATTCACTTTGTTATACAGCAGAAACTAACACACCATTGTATAACAATTATACTCCAATAAAGATGTTTAAAAAAAAAAAAGTGTTGGCTAGTTTCATGTACTATCCCAGATCGGGGGTTGGCAAACTTTCTGTAGAAGTCCAGATAGTAAATTATTTTCACTTTGCTAATCAAAATTGAGCATATTACATAGTTATTTATTTAAAAACAGAAACCAAATTTCCACAAAGTTTTTCTTGATAAAACTCACAATGTAATAATAATTGAGTACAGTGTTTTGTAATATAGGTCTACTAATGAGAAGAATGGTATTCTTTTGCTGGCGGAGGGGTAACATTTTGCTTAATTGGTTCTAAACGTACTCCTTTTCAAAATCATTTGCAGATGTTCATTTAGTGTTTTCTGACTTGAAGTGAGATTTTACATATTTCATCTTTGAAAATGTCTATTCACACATATAGGTAGGTCTTGCTCTCTAATCAGTACACAAGCCTAGAATTTTAATGAAGTATATTCCCCCCTTAGAAGGTGTTTATCGAATTTTTCATTAGATTCTTCTCTAGATATTTACTTTTTAGCAAGCATATCATTAGACTGCAGAGTCATCACTTTCAGTTGAAGGCTAGGTGGAAGCTCCTCAGTTACACAGTTAAGTGGATTTTGAAACAAGGAAATTTTCTTTGTACTTGCATTGAGGTCCAAAAAACACTTCTGGAATTGTAGTTTGTGCTTAGAAAATATATCTGCTACAGTTTCTATAGGAATGGAGCTCTCATTTCTTTGATAGCACAAGAAGTGCATAAAGCAGCTTGACATTGTGATTCCAGTGTTAGTTATTGTTGAAATGACTTTACTGTAGTATAAGATTTACATATTATCTAAGCACTGTAATTTTAGGTTGAGTTCATTCAGAAACATTATGAAGTCTTCAGAAAAAGCTAATTTCCCAAGCCATTCCTTGTTTGGTAATAGTAACTGAGAGTAGTTCCTTTCATTCAGAAACAAATCTAATCTTGGACCTGGGTACAACAAATCACAGTAAAACTTTACCAGTGCTAAGCCATAAAAATGAGCACCTGGTAGAGCAAGTCAGGATATTCAGCTTCTATGTCTGACAAAAATTCATGGAACTCACTATGTTTAAGTCCACTGTAGTGAAGTTCACTGTTGACGTTACTGGTTCAATAATGATAGATACAAATATTTTTTACAAACTACCTATAACTGCTATATAATGAATAACCATAGACTTTAAACACCTTACATTTTCATAGGCATTGTAAATTTGTCCAAGTAGGTCTACACTTTTTTTTTAACCACTGTTTCAGTTGTAACACATCTTAGCAGATTCCACTTCATGTTGTGCTGAATTAGTGTTTCTCAGCTTCTTTGAAAATATTATCACCTGTAGTTGTTCCATGCAAACTCTTCATAGAGGCCACTTCTGTAGTTACTTCAAACTCCTCAAATAATCAATGCTTGACTTCTTGAATAAACAGCTGAATAGTATCAGTTATATTTGTCAGCTCATCAAGAACCAAGGAAAACCACTGGAAATCATTTGCTCCCTTGTTTTTCACTTGATTATTGACATATCCCAGTATCCTCAACTTTCTGAGCAACTGTTCTCATCAAAAGGCTAATAATCTTAAACAAGTTTATTTTCTGTGGACACGTTTCTTTAGCTTCTGCAGTCAAACACAGTTTAACTGACACATCATCGACAAATGGCTTTGCTTGCTTAGCCAACAAATGAGCCACTTGGAAACTTACTTTGGTTGAAGCCTCATTTTTTATTTTTGTGAGGAAATATTTTGTGATGAGATACTTTGTTTTAAATTTTTTAATTTTTCAGACTGTAGCTTTCCTGTGAATTGGGAATATTGTGATGAGTGCTTAGTCTGATAATATTAATGTATATTTTATTTTAGCACAGTTTTAGCGCTGTTGCATTATAAATATTACCTTTGCCATCTAATAACAAAATAATCCATATTCCACTGTACCTTTAGGCATTTGAAGTCCATTTTCTCTTCATTTAATATGATGAGTGTGCATTGGTAATTTAAAAAATGTCACAGTGTGGTGATAAGCATGGCACTTGAAATGCTGTCAAGTTATAATTGCATCGCTGCAACTTACAGTGCACAGATCGCCAGTGCGAAGTAGTGAGAGTGCCACATACAGTCTTGGTCACAACTACTCAGCTCTGCCATTATAGCATGAAGCAGCCATAGAAAATATGTAAGTGAATGTGTATGGCTGTATTCCAATAAAACTTGAACACTGAAATTTGGATTTCATATAATTTTGACACATCACAGAATATTCTCTTAAAAAAACATTTAAAGGTGTAAAAATCATTCTGAGATCTCAAGGAGAAAAAAATAGTCACCAGGGCTAAATTTGGCCCATGGGCCATAGTTTGCCAACCCCTGACCTAGTCTTTTCGTAGTATAACAGTGCTTTTCAGGAGTTTTTCTGTTATGAAATTTCATTCATATGAGGTCTTAAAATCCACGTCTGGACCTGCATTCTGGATTTTCGCATAACTAAAACTGTTCTGTAGAATACATACTGACTTCTGTTTTCAAGATTGATCTCCTTTCTCCTTTTAGATAATTTTCCACTTGTTCATCAAGATGGAAAGCTCAGATTCTAACGATAAAGGAAGCGGTGATCAGTCTGCAGCACAGCGCAGAAGTCAGATGGACCGATTGGATCGGGAAGAAGCTTTCTATCAATTTGTAAATAACCTCAGTGAAGAAGATTATAGGCTTATGAGGGATAACAATTTGCTAGGCACCCCAGGTATGCAATGTGTAGTTTAAGGATTTATATATGTAAATTGCTGGTCTTAAAAAAAAAAAAGGAAACCTGTATTTTAAAAAAATGTTTCTTTAGCCATTATGAAGTATGATTTTAATACAAGGGATGTAGAGTGACATTAACTGCTGTACTTATTACATGATTTTGTTCACTCATATTTGGAATTATCCTATGTCAGGTTTTTTAGTTAGGAATTATATTATGAATTTATAATGAGCTAAATTCAAGAGAGTGGACCTGAACAATCTTTTTGTTATTTCTCTTTATATAACTTACTAGACATTAGTAGTCTTGAGGAGCTAATGGGAACTTCAGTTCTTAGGACAGACTTACTCTGTCATAATCAACCAGAGCTAGCCTTGGGTAAAATAGTCAATTATTCAGAACTTTGTGCTTGGTTATTCTCCTTTGCTTGATTAGGTCCCATTTGATTCTAGTTAAAATTCATTATCTCCCTTCCTCCTTGTTTCTCTTTAATTCTATTAACCTTTGAGTGATTCCTTAAATTTTAAAAGGTAAGGTGGTAGTTAGCATGGCTCTTATAAGAGGGAGTGCATTTTGAGGCAACAGTACCAGATTTGAGTCAGAATGCCAAAGTTGGCATTCTCGCCCTGCCATATATTAATTAACACGTCAGTCTCTCACTCAGTCTGAGTTTCATTGTTTTAAAATGCAGATAATATCTGCCTCCCAGAGTTGCCGTTTTAAACGATGAGATACTGTATGCAAAAGCATTTTGTAAACTGGAAAGAAATGTGAATAAATATAAGTTGTAATATCATGCTCTCAAATAGTTGAATTTTACCCAGGTTTCCTACTCACTCTCTGGTTGTCATCTCAGATGGATAAGTCATTGTTTTTTATTCATAATTTGGCAAACATTTTAAACTATTTTAGGTGAAAGCACTGAGGAAGAGTTGCTGAGAAGACTACAACAAATTAAAGAGGGCCCACCACCACAAAACTCAGATGAAAATAGAGGTAAATTTTGCTTGGGGGTGGGGGGAGGGGTGGAGGATGGAATGGATAAGGAGCTTCCTAATGATAAATGTCAGCCAAAGATAATCTAGCAATGGCACAAATTAATTTGGTGCTAAGTAACTGCTCATAAAAACAACTGGCATTTTCTTGATATTTGGTGAGAATGTTAACTTTTTTTTTTCTGCTTCACCTTTGGGTTTTTTGTGTTAATTGGAACATAGTGAGGAATGGCCTATTTTAAATGTGATTTTTTTTTCTTGATTTTCCACCTCCATTGAAATTTCCCCCTACCTACTGTATTATTCCTTCCTTATAAACATGAGTTCCTCACCAGCAGAAAGACATGTTGCATTCTCTAATCTGATGGTTCTCAGTGGGGTATAATTTTGCCCCCTAGGGGACATTGGCAATGCCTGGAGACATTTTTGGTTGTCATGACTGGGGGTTTGCTATTGGTATCTAGTGGGTGGAGGTCAGGGATGCTGCTAAACATCCTAAAATGCACAGCACAGCCCCCACAACAAAGACTTATCTGGCTCAAAATATAAATAGTCCCACTGTTGAGAAATCTTGCTCTTACCTCGGGTCTGGTGTTTCTCCCTCAATGTGAAATAGGGAATTTGACTAACATAAGAAGCCATGATAACAGTTAGGTTCTCGAATGTGCCATTATATGTACTGTGCTAGCTTCAGACTATTTACTTGGTCTGATCTCCAATTTCATGTTAATTTAAAATCTTGGTAACGTGAAGAAGTATTCAAATACTTTTAAACCTGTAAATCTTGTTTATATTTTTGCAGTGACTAAAGCAGTCTTGTATTTTTAAATGTCCCATATTATCAAAGGCACTTAAGTCAAGAGCCTAAAGAAATGTAGACTAATGAAAATTTGACAAAAAAATGTAATTTGAACTAAAATATTAGCCCTGTACCTTAACTGGTGTTTACCTTGGTTGATTACATTAGTGTTGACAGTGGACTGAAAAAATGTTGTCATCTGACAGTCCACAGTGGTGTTAGGCTCTGTATATGATGAAGTGCTAAAAATAGAGTTCTTCCCAATTCCCTTTTTTTAAAAAAAAATTCCCTAAATTTCTCTACGATTAGCTTGCTCTTTTAAAATGGAATTGAAACTTTCCTGCTTTTACTGCAAATCAATGCAGTATGGTTTACAAAAATCTGTAAATGTGAAATCTGTTCAGAATCTTTGTTCTTTTTTTCTAATATGAAGTTTCTGAGTACTCTTACATGATTTCCTAATTTTAATAGTTCCTTTTTCTTCCTCTCTTCCCTCCCTTTTTTAAAAACAGGTGGAGACTCTTCAGATGATGTGTCTAATGGTGACTCTATAATAGACTGGCTTAACTCTGTCAGACAAACTGGAAATACGACAAGAAGTGGGCAAAGAGGAAACCAATCTTGGAGAGCAGTGAGCCGGACTAATCCAAACAGCGGTGATTTCAGATTCAGTTTAGAGATCAATGTTAACCGTAATAATGGGAGCCAAAATCCAGAGAATGAAAATGAGCTATCTGCAAGACGTTCTAGTGGAGAAAGTATGGACAACAACAGCCAAAGGCAAGTGGAAAATCCACGATCTGAATCAACATCTGCAAGGCCACCCAGATCAGAACGAAATTCAACTGAATCATTAACAGGAGAAGCCCCACCTACCAGAGGTCAGAGAAGGGCAAGAAGTAGGAGCCCAGACCATCGGAGAACCCGAGCAAGAGCTGAAAGAAGTAGATCACCTCTGCATCCAATGAGTGAAATTCCACGAAGATCTCATCATAGTATCTCATCTCAGACTTTTGAGCATCCTTTGGTAAATGAGACTGAGGGAAGTTCTAGAACCCGGCACCACGTGACATTGAGACAGCAAATAAGTGGACCTGACTTGCTAAGTAGAGGTCTCTTTGCAGCTTCTGGAACCAGAAATGCCTCACAAGGAGCAGGGTCTTCAGATACAACTGGCAATGGTGAATCTACAGGATCAGGCCAGAGACCTCCAACCATAGTCCTTGATCTTCAAGTAAGAAGAGTTCGTCCTGGAGAATATCGGCAGAGAGATAGCATAGCTAGCAGAACTCGGTCAAGGTCTCAGACGCCAAACAACACCGTCACTTACGAAAGTGAACGAGGAGGTTTTAGGCGTACGTTTTCACGTTCTGAGCGAGCAGGTGTGAGAACCTATGTCAGTACCATCAGAATTCCAATTCGTAGAATCTTAAATACTGGTTTAAGTGAGACTACATCTGTTGCAATTCAGACCATGTTAAGGCAGATAATGACAGGTTTTGGTGAGTTAAGCTACTTTATGTACAGTGATAGTGATTCAGAGCCTAGTGGCTCAGTCTCGAGTCGAAATATGGAAAGGTCAGAGTCACGGAATGGAAGAGGGGGTTCTGGTGGTAGTAGCAGTTCTGGTTCGAGTTCCAGTTCAAGTTCCAGTTCAAGTTCCAGTTCTAGTTCCAGTTCCAGTCCTAGTTCCAGTTCCAGTGGTGAAAGTTCAGAGACTAGCTCAGAGGTATTTGAAGGCAGTAATGAAGGAAGCTCATCATCAGGCTCATCAGGTGCCAGGCGAGAGGGTCGACACAGGGCCCCAGTAACATTTGATGAAAGTGGCTCTTTGCCCTTCCTTAGTCTGGCTCAGTTTTTCCTCTTAAATGAGGATGATGATGACCAACCTAGAGGACTCACCAAAGAACAGATTGACAACTTGGCAATGAGAAGTTTTGGTGAAAACGATGCATTAAAAACCTGTAGTGTTTGCATTACAGAATACACAGAAGGCAACAAACTTCGTAAACTACCTTGTTCCCATGAGTACCATGTCCACTGCATCGATCGCTGGTTATCTGAGAATTCTACTTGTCCTATATGTCGCAGAGCAGTCTTAGCTTCAGGCAACAGAGAAAGCGTTGTGTGATTAAGGTCTGAACTCTCAGCTATGTAGCTGGTATAGTGATGGGCAAACAGGAATCACTTGCTTTATGTCCACTTTTTGAGTGGTGCTTAAATGTAAAGTAGCAACCTGAATTGAGTCATTGCTTTCTGAATGAATTATTGTCCTTTCTCTAATTTCTGTTCCAGAATAAAAGGAAATATTTAAAAAGCAACGTTTTAGGACATAAAAATCTGATTTCAGTATCAGTAATTGTTATTACTGATGATTTATCATATATAGTTGTCAGTTTCTCCTTTGTTATCTTAAAAGATCTGCCTTAGCAATGGCTTTTATCTGTTTCATGTTGATCTTTAAAGTTTCCTATGCCATAGGAAAGAGGGGCGAAGGAAATTCCCAGTTTAGACTAAGTTACAGTACATGTTTCCTAAGTGATTGCTTAAAGCTATACTGTTCCCAGTTATTAGTTGGCACAAATTCACCTACATTCTGAATATCATTTGTTCACCTTTCAGACAAGGTGATATTGGACATGTCAGTGTAAATAACACTAAGGTTAGGATCTTCTAAGTGTATAACTGTCTCCTAAGCCCATCACTGTGGCACACTGTAGAGTGAGCTTATAGTTTAATTGAGATATTTATCTTGTGGAAATATTAAAAAAAAAAGCCTATGCTTGTGTAAGTGAAAAAAAATCACATTCATTTGTTTAAAAATGTAAAGCTATTTTGTAGAGGCTCAGTACTTTTCCAATGCACTGTTGTATTAATGAGTTAAAAATTGTAAAGTACCATGCTTAGAAATGAAAAAACTGCTTTTTGTGAGCCAACATAGTAAAAAACACACCAAACAAAGTACAAAGCTGCTTTTGTAAGTGTGTAGATGTAAGAGCAGAACATATCTATGATATTTAATGTATGTGAACAGCTACTGTGACATGCAAAGGAAAGGACAGAGTGCAGAATTGAACTGCATTGAAGATCAGTGGAAATTGTTTATTTTAACTTGGATTTAGGCAGGAAATGAAAGACAGGAGGAGTAAAGAAAACTGCTTGGAAGAACTTAAACTTTTCATGAAGACAGTAGTCATACAGATGTGAGTGAACTGGTTTCATATGGTGAGATCCTGGACACAGTATTCTACTTGAGCAGATGACGCAAATTTGGCAGAGCTTTGGTTTAAGGAAAACAAACCACTAGCCCTTAGCACAAGTTACACTGATGTTTTTTACAAGACTGCTCCTCAAAAAAAAAAAAAAAAAAAAAAAAAAAACCCAAAAAGCAAAAGATGGAGGAAAGAGACTATAAACCACTTTTAGCATAGGAATTGAAGTTGGTGCAGATGTATGTACTAATAGGAAAGTCTCAAATTTGCATTGTTTTCGAGATTTGTCATTCAGGGTACCGGTGCCCACTTGTTTAATGTTTTGTTACTATCTCTCTATAACACAGACCTAACATCTCACATTTAAAGACAAGGTGAAGAATTAAGGGATTTTTATTCTTTGTGGAAAGTGAGTCATGTTGGGTTATTTGAAATTGAAATTTTAAATGTGCTGCCCATATTTGAAGTTGAGAATGCTGACTCACAAATCTATGGGATAGGCACTTTATGTTGTTTCCTTAGTAAGCTTTGTGAAGAACCCCAGTACTCTTGCCAACTTTCTCTTGAGGCTCGTTGGGGTTAGGATTAGTCTGACTGTGGAGGACTGTCTTTGTTTTTCTGGGAAAAGCTAATGGGCCCAAAGAGGGATTGAACACATCCTTGGCCTTTAACAAAGTGAGCTAATTACCCAGGCCTAGTCAGATACTCTACAAAATAAACAAGTCTGCTTTAGAAATTATCTGGCCACCTTAACTGTTATCAACTCAGCTGTAAAGATTATTTCAAAGCTCATTCTTTCATATTTTCCTCTGGCTTTCAATCCTACCTAAGTATCAAGGAAATTGTAAATATGGTAGTTGTTTACTAAGGATATGTACTGCTCTTGCAAGGAAATAATGTCCAAACAAAGCTTCACTTATTTTTTTTTTAATATAAGCAGATTTCACTGTTTATGGCGCTTATGTAATACATTTTATCTTTTTAAAAAAATTGTCCATGTAAAAGTCAGGATTCCTTTATATTTGTGAGCCATGTCTCCTTTCCTAAGGGTGTATTCTTTGGTTTTCAGATCTGCAGGGTATTCCTGATTGGCTAAAAACAAACCCAGTTTCCTCTTGGTATAAAATGTCCCATTCTTATATAGGGGTGTTCATTTTAAATAGTTTAAAAACAACTGCATCACATTCTAAGCATAAAAGAAAGTTATTAACAGGTACCTTCCTAACCTCCCAAGATGTATTTTACTCATTTGTGAAGTATTAAAGAGGTAACTCATGCAGAATGCTGGTTATGAATGTAGATATTGAAGCTATTCATAAACACTGGAAATAGAATTTTAAGTTTTTAGCCTTCAGTAGGATGCACATATTGGACATGTGCATGTGGAAACCTTTTTCAGTAGCACTCATTAATTTCCATTGGATTGTGTAGAATGGATGCAAATATTTTAGTGGAATTTGCTACTTGATTTTTTTTTTTTTGCAAGGTCCATGACCAATATGTACTTACTAGTATGGACATTGAAGACAAGGTCATTTGTAGGTGTCAGATGTACATTGGAGAACAAAAATCTTTTTTCCCACCAGCATCCAAACACCTGTTCTCTTGAGGAAGCATTTTCTTGCAAAAGACTTTACATTTCATTTTGTATCTTTGCACTTTTTCTTTATTACAGGAAGGTTCTGTCTTGAGGACCTAGTTTGAACTTCATGCAGTAATAGGAACAAGAAAATCAATGTTGGGATTACATTGTTCAAGGCATAGGGAAAAGTACTAAAAATGGAATTTCCTTGAATATTTCAGATTATTTTTTAAAATTCACTTACTAGTCTGAAACATTTGAGGTGTTATGTTTAACTCCAAGCAGTTGACATGATTGAGATTAGTACTAAAAACAAAATTGAACAAGTTAGCTTTAAAGTTTGCAGACTTTATCTGTAGCAACACTAGAAGATGAGCCATATTCTTAATTTGGAATATTTGCTCTAAAAAGAACACATTAGTTATACCTCAGTGGTGTTGATGGAGGTGGGGATTGAGAAAAGTGTTCACATTAGTGTTGGAGTATAGGTAATCAGTTGTACAGTTAACAATGACAACGTTTAGCACCAGGATTTTATATATATATGTATGTGTGTGTATATATATATATGTATAAAATCTCTAAAAACATGATTGTTGGAGTTCATCCAAACTTTAAGATTAGGAAACTATTATCTATAAGTGTTACCTCAAGTAATTTTTTTTCCCTGGGAAAACATGTTCATTCCGTGCCAAGTATTCTCTCCTAGTGTCCGTGTCTCAAATTATATTTATGAAGGGTTATCACTTAATATACTTTGTATTTAATCACCTGCTTCCCAGATGTCCACGACATAAAATGGGTCAAGCATCAGCCATAACTTTTGGCAGTTCGCAAAATACCCATGTGATAAGGAGGTGAATGGCCATTTTTACAGCTTGCTAGAATACAGTGGCACCTTGTGGTTGTTGTTGATACTTTTAAAGATGGAGGATATTTTTATTCCTCCCTTTACTCCACCCCATTTCTTTGTTGTTTTGTGAACGAAAAATACTTGTAATCTGCCTTATTTGAGTTTTTAAGTTTTACCTTACTGGCTTCCCTGTCAAATGTATTACCAATATTAAATACATAGAAGCCACGTTTGCAGGGCACTTTTATTGTCTTATAAGACTATGCTGATTGCTACTTTCTAAAGTATTCTGTACCTTAGTAATGCAAGAGACTGATAAGGCACATGTTAAAGTGTCAGGCGTTTTTTCCCCCTTAGTATAATTCTTCAGTATGTGTAATATTCAGTAACAGTGTTGTAATTCATTGAGTTAACGAGTAAATTGTGCGCTTTTGAAAAAACATTTGAAAATGTAAGTCAACTTATAACATGCTTCATTTGGAAAATTAAAGTGCAAGGTCCAAGTAACTAGTATTTCAGTTATTTTTAAATCAGATTTTTAATAAGCAACTAAGAAATAGCTGTGAGTTACGTACCTGCCCTTTACAATTTTTAGCATTCTGAAATGAGTTCTTAACTGGAACATTTCTAAAATACTAATATTCCCAACAAGTAAGCAATCTCACTTGATTTAAGTAACTCCATTTTGTATCTAAAATACAGTATAGAATTGAGCTGTTACTGAGCTGTTGGACTCTCAAGGAATAACAAGATTGTATCAGTTTTACAATTATTTTCATGTCTACATAGGTATTTTAATTCAAATTTGAAGAAAATAGGCACACCCTTCAACACTCAGAGATACTTATTTTTGATTAGGATTTGTTTACTAAAGACCCCCAAGCTGCTTTATAGTTACTTAGATTGAGTGATATCTTAAAGACATGCAGTGAAAGTGAACCCCATCATACCACTGTGCCTAGTTATTTCAGGGTTCCTCTATCAGTTCCTCATCTTGCAGATTTATCCTAATACCAAGGTATGGCTGAACCAGCTGTCCAGCCTTAACTCTTTTGAGTGCCCCTTTGCTAACGTTCTTTTAACTGAGTGATTTGTGTTTTAACTGTCCAATGTTTGGATTTTACCTCTTGATGGCTCCATTTGTCCCTGGTGCTGCTTTTAAACATGTAGGGCCATGTGATCAGGTATCAAGTTGAGTAGGTACGCAATTGGCCTGGTTATGTATCTGTGCCTGTTTTATCTTCTCCCAGGAAGAGCTGCTTTGGTATAGATGTTTACTTAGATTCAGATAAAGAACTGGGCAGCGATTTTGGAAAGCTTTCTGAAGCCTATAAGAACCTGAGGGGATTTGGAGGGGGAACAGTAACAAAGGCTGCCTTTATGTCTTTGAACATGAAGCACATAAATGTATGTTCTGTAAAGACTAAAGTGATTGTTATACCAGGGCTTCCTGACCTCTGGGAGAGACTTTCAAAAAAGCAGAAAGGAGCACAAAGTGAAGTGAATTTGGTTGGTTTGCTTTATCTGGTTTCTCATTTTCTTTCAATTTAAACCTGAACACAACACCCTTCTCCAATATCTATCCAGCAGACTCCTGGTTGGGAAGCCCTGTGTTAAATTTTGAGAATGTACCCAGTTTCCTTTTTTTTTTTTTTTTTTTGTACAGTGCTTTACATCTGCTAAAAGTTAACTTGTTTAATGCAAAACAAGACCTTGAAGGGTCAGTCATACTAAAGCTGGTTTGATTATTAATAGTTATCTTTTAGGAAGAAGCTTTTTCCCTATGTAAGATGTCATACTGCAGATTTAAAATATAGACTATCAATAAAATGCATGAAGTGATCATTTGTGCTTGATCATCTCTCCTTGGGTTTTTCTTTTAAAAGGGGAATCTGATAAAGGTTCTGTTGCTCACACCAATGTCAGATGTGGTTTTTAGAATCAAGTAGAATTACAGTGCAACCTTGATTTTGATTCCCCTCAGTGTGGGCAGGTACTGGTTTATGGAATATAACTTCCGTATCATGTAATTTAATGGCTTAATCTTTCAGTGGTAAAATAAAAGATTAAACTCTATTCCTATATAAGAATCCGGGAAAGATTTATGTAAACGACATTTTAAGTAGGTGCATCTTTGCTGTTTCTTGTATTCTCCCCATTGCCCTGCCCACTCCCTTGCTTGATCTCTGTAAATACAAAAACTTGTCTAGGTGTGCATGTGTGCTCACACAGCTTTTGTCTTCCATCCCTACTTCCAGTCTCTTGAACATGTTGCCTAAACCACTAAGAGTCTTTGTTTCTAAGTAGGTCATCACATTCTGATACCTGGATGTGACTTCCCCTTGGTACTGGTATTCACTTAGCTGATGGTGAATTTTATTACCATTTCATTTCCTCTAGTGCCTACAGAGCCCTATCATTGGCATAGGAACACAGTTCCTCGGGATTTTTGGTGTGGTCAGCTCTTCTTTTCCCCATGACCTTCCCAGGGTTTTACTTTTAGTGTCGTTCATGATTCTATTCTTTGAAACTCAAGAACACCAACACCACTGAATAGTTCACATTCTAGACAACAAAGTAAGCCAACACACAGGCATCATGTTGAGGGAAATTTAGAAAAGGACCATTACCTAGAACAATTTGGTAAATCAGAGTGGATTATAGCTATACTCTTAATGGTCGTTTAAAAAACAGGAAATGAAAGCTAGGGTCCAGTTTCTTTGAATTCAGGCAATATTTAAATTTAAGACCGTGCAAATGGATTACTAATGGCTATATTAAAAACAGCTAATTTTTTTCTGGTTGCTGTCAGGTGTTTTATTAAGTATTATAAGTTAATCCTCTGTTATTCTGAGGTTTATTATTACCACCCTGTTTTATAAATGTTGTGACTGAGATACTGGCATTTGGTAATTTGCCCAAGGTCACGTAATGAGTGGCAGAGTATTTCCAAGTCTGATCTCTGATTCCAGAGCTTATTTTCATTGTGCTCTTAATCCTGCTGCCATAATATGGGCCCTAATTTGTTTTTTTAAATATTTATCTCAAGTCCTAGAGTAATTAATTACTTATGAGGTATGATTTCTTAGAATAAACATTGGTTTTGGGTAGTTTGCCAAGGAAAACTCAAAGGGCAAGTCTGAGAAGGATGAAAGATCATATATTGTAAATTCTGTAAGTCACTTTGGGCATTACTAAATACACCTTAGCGTTATGTGTATCAAGGTGTTTCACTTCCAAAAATTTGGAAGGAAGCTGGAATGTGTTGTAGAAATCTTTAATGTTAATGGTCATCTCAGCCTCATTAAATGTGCTCTTGGCCCCAGTTATGACTTGATTTGAAATATGAAATGACTAGAAAAAAATTGTAGCTTTTTTTCTTAGAATGCCAGCCAGTTTTATTGGCATCCAAGTTAATGCCCTTTAAAGTTGCCTTGGGCAACCATAGGCATTCCAAGAATGTCATGCTTGCTCAGAAGATACTTGGAACTTGTGAGCAACCGAGAGAAGCAGCCCTCTTCAGTTTGTTCATGTTGTCATCCTTGAGATGAGTCTTGACTGTTTCAAAGAATTATCTTTTTCTCAGTGGATGGAGATTGCCACCCTTAAGCATATTCAGAAAAATACTGTGTGTTCTGAAAGCAATCGCAAACAAGGCAGTTCAAGTAATAGATTTAGGAAAAGTAAATGGCTGCCTAGGTGAGTGCTTTAAAAAGATTATCACGCCTCATTCAACATTTAAACACAGGGAGAAATAGAACCCCTACTCACAAGGAGCAGGCGTTTCAGTGGGGAGACATGTAAAGTATTACAAAAACCTTAGAAGATACACATAGCGTAATTATCCATCCCCATGCAAATGATATTTGACGGGAGCAGTGAGGAGGAACGGAGTGAACAAGGGCTCATCTGAATTTAGAGTTTGTTTCCTCAGCTAATAAGAGGTAAATACGTATTGTGCTTGCACTATGTACTAGGCATTGTGGTGGTCTGAGGTTTCTCTTCCCCTTGTTTTTGGCAGGATGGGGACCCGAAGCCTCTGAAAATATTGCTGAATTTCTCAGTGGACAGTGTTGCTGACTGTGATGTACCTACTTTTAAAAAAATTCACAATTTCCCCTATCTGTACCAGATGTTCTAGAATAGTGCTGTCCAGTGGGAATATAATGCAAGTCACGTGTAATTTAAAAATCTCTAGCAGCTACATTACAAAAGGAATAAAGATAAGAGTTGCAATTAATGTTTATTTAACCCAATAAAGTAAAAATCTTTTAACGTGATCAATATAAAAATTATTAGATATTTACATTGGTTTTTTTTTCATATTGAGTCTTCAAAATCTATTTTACACGTATACTATGTCTCATTTTGGACACCAAATGCTCAGTAGCAACAAGTGGCTAGTGGCTACCATATTGAACAGTACAGTTCTAGAACAATATGGGAGAGAGTGATTAAAGTAGGTGGGATGCAAATGGTGATATGTTTTAAAAGTTCACCTGTAGATATGCATACCTTATCTGCTCACACTGCCCTAGAACTAAATAGGCATCATGCTTTTACTTGCGTGTCAAAGCTGTGGCTTAGACTGTCTATCCAAGCTTACAAAACTACCATCCTTCTCCTCCCCTTTTGAGGTTAAAAGAATACACTCCCTACCAAAGCTTGAAGTCTAACCATTAACAATAGCAAAAAACCTTACTTAGCTGGTTGAGGGCTCTTATGATTAAAGGTTAGGGAAGCCCATCACAACTCCACCATTATGTAGCAGCTAATAAATAGCAGTTGTTACATTTACTTATTGCAGGAACAAGCACCCAAAGTTTAATGTGGATTCTCTTAGTTCAGTTATGTTAAAATAATACAAATAATTTCCAAGCAGTTGCTATATAATCTGAAATTGCTGCGTTTGAATACTCCTGGCATAGGTTAGAAACTGCTAACCTGGATTTACAATCTGTTTCTACTTTGTAGCGATAATATATATGTTTAAATGAGCTTCTTGGAATGGAAGGGGGAAGTTAACATGAGAATAGAGGCTACCAGATCAAGCTTCAGCCTCAGTGAAAGTATTTCCCAACACCAAGTCTCTCTGATGCCATTGCTGAAAGTTTGTTTTGTTTTGTTTGGCAACATGAATTGAAATATTAACTCCTGTGAAGAAAGAGCTTTTGGAGTTGAGGTTTTAGAAAAAGCTGATTCATTTGGCTTGGCTTTACTTATATTTTCTGTGTGAATATAATGTAATATTTTCTGTGGCCTTTTTATTTAAGAATCTGAAAACCCACTTAGTAGTACAGGATGGATGTTGGTTTCTAGCATGGGTGACAAACCTATCTCTAGCATGTGAATCAGACTGCTTACTTGGGAGAAGCCAGAGGAGCACATCACCCAGCTTCTTTCAGAATCTTGGGTGTAGCCCCTCTAGATTAAAGGTGAAAATTACAGAAGAGTCATTCTGTTTTGTCTTGGCCCTGCCCTTTCCTGGGAGAAGGAAAAGAATGGAACAGTGTCTGAGGCTCTGTTAACACGAAGATACAGGATTGTTCCTAAGGAGAGACCAACTTGGCAGCTAAGCCCAAATTCTGCCCTATTGCTCAAATTAAAAAGAACACTTCCCTAATAATACTATCTTCTCTGGCATCCAAGGTAATCCCTTTTCTCCACATGTGCGGACCAGTAACATCTACATTTTTAAATAGGAAAATCATTCAGCCTAATCTACTAAATAGAAATATATTCCAAACTTCATTTTAGTGATGTTATCTAACAGCCCTTGTACAGATATGGGCACTGACTGGGCCCTTTCTCCGTTATTTATTTTTTTAAGTCTGAAGTCAAAATCACTTGGGAAAAAAAAAAAGCTGGAGAAGCCATTCTTTTTTTTTTTCAACATCTTTATTGGAATATAATTGCTTTACAATGGTGTGTTAGTTTCTGCTTTATAACAAAGTGAATCAGCTATACGTATACATATATCCCCATATTCCCTCCCTCTTGTGTCTCCCTCCCACCCTCCCTATCCCACCCCTCTAGGTGGACACAAAGCACAGAGCTGATCTGCCTGTGCTACGTGTCTGCTTCCCACTAGCTATCTATTTTACATTTGGTAGTGTATATATGTCCATACCACTCTCTCACTTCGTCCCAGCTTACCCTTCCCCCTCCCCGTGTCCTCAAGTCCATTCTCTACGTCTGTGTCTTTATTCCTGTCCTGCCCCTAGGTTCTTCACAACCATTTTTTTTTTAAGATTCCATATATATGTGTTAGCATACGGTATTTTTTTATAACATCTTTGCTGGAGTATAATTGCTTTACAATGGTGTGTTAGTTTCTGCTTTATAACAAAGTGAATCAGTTATACATATACATATGTTCCCATATATCTTCCCTCTTGCATCTCCCTCCCTCCCACCCTCCCCATCCCACCCCTCCAGGTGGTCACAAAGCACCGAGCTGATCTCCCTGTGCCATGCGACTGTTTCCCAGTAGCTATCTATTTTACATTTGGTAGTGTATATATGTCCATCTATACACTACCACTCTCTTTGTCCCAGCTTACCCTTCCCCCTCCCCATGTCCTCAAGTCCATTCTCTATGTCTGCGCCTTTATTCCTGTCCTGCCCCTAGGTACATCAGAACCTTTTTTCTTTGTTTTACATTCCATATATATGTGTTAGCATATGGTATTTGTTTTTCTCTTTCTGACTTACTTCACTCTGTGTGACAGACTCTAGGTCCATCCACCACACTACAAATAACTCAATTTCATTCCTTTTTATGGCTGAGTAATATTCCATTGTATATATGTGCCACATCTTCTTTATCCATTCATCTGTCGATGCACACTTAGGTTGCTTCCATGACCTGGCTATTGTAAATAGAGCTGCAATGAACATTGTGGTACATGTCTCTTTTTTTTTAAATTTATTTTATTATTTATTTTTGGCTTCATTGGGTCTTCGTTGCTGCGCGTGGCTTTCTCTAGTTGTGGCGAGTGGACGCTACTCTTCGCTGTGGTGCACAGGCTTCTCTTGTTGCGGTGGCTTCTCTTTTTGTGGTGGCTTCTCTTGTTACGGAGCACGGGCTCTAGGCATGTGGGCTTCAGTAGTTGTGGCTCGCGGGCTCTAGAGCACAGACTCAGTAGTTGTGACACATGGGCTTAGTTGCTCTGTGGCATGTGGGATCTTCCTGGACCAGGGCTCGAACCTGGGTCCCCTGCATTGTCAGGCGGATTCTTAACCACTGCGCCACCAGGGAAGTCCCTATGTCTCTCTCTTTTTTTTTTTTTTTTGGTCTCTTTTTGAAGTATGATTTTCTCAGGGTATATGCCCAGTAGTGGGATTGCTGGGTCGTATGGTAGTTCTAGTTTTAGTTTTTTAAGGAACCTCCATACTGTTCTCCATAGTGGCTGTATCAATTTACATTCCCACCAGCAGTGCAAGAGGGTTCCCTTTTCTCCACACCCTCTCCAGCATTTATTGTTTGTAGAGTTTTTGATGATGGCCATTCTGACCAGTGTGAGGTGATACGACATTGTATCACATTGTTTTGATTTGCATTTCTCTAATGATAAGTGATGTTGAGCATCCTTTCATGTGTTTGCTGGCAATCTGTATATCTTCTTTGGAGAAATGTCTATTTAGGTCTTCTGCCCATTTTTGGATTGGGTTGTTTGTTTTTCTGATATTGAGCTACATGAGCTGCTTGTATATTTTGGAGATTAATTCTTTGTCAGTTGCTTCATTTGCAAATATTTTCTCCCATTCTGAGGGTTGTCTTTTCATCTTGTTTATGGTTTCCTTTGCTGTGCAAAAGCTTTTACATTTCATTAGGTCCCATTTGTTTATTTTTGTTTTTATTTCCATTTCTCTTGGAGATGGATCAAAAAGGATCTCGCTGTGATTTATGTCATAGAGTGTTGTGCCTATGTTTTCCTCTAAGAGTTTTATAGTGTCTGGCCTTACATTTAGGTCTTTAACCCATTTTGAGTTTATTTTTGTGTATGGTGTTAGGGAGTGTTCTAATTTCATTCTTTTACATGTAGCTGTCCAGTTTTCCCAGCACCACTTACTGAAGAGGCTGTCATTTGCAGAAGCCATTCTTGTTCTTTCCCCCACCCCACCCCAAAGTGTTCCCTTCAGTTCACACTATTGGTACATTTGATTTTGAATTCCTTATAAGTTAACTGTCCAGTATATATTAACTATGCCTGGCTTAGGCCTTATTTTCTGTTTAAATGCCAGTTTATAAATCAGCCTAGAAACTCGTGTGGGCAAGATTCCTAACCCTAACATCTTTGTAGATGACTGAAATATCTACTTACAACTGTTTCAGAGAGGTACTGTGGGACCCACTTGAAAGCACGCTGTGATTTACAGCATCCACCCTCCAATCACCAGTACTGTATACACACTTTGATTGCATTGAAAGGTTAATGTGAACTGTCAGCATGGCCCTGAAAGGAAGAGGGAAGGAGAGATGGCTATGGATTGATGAATAGACCAATAGGTGTCTTGAATAGCTATCTGTTTATGGGTCACTGGACTAGGCTTTTTTTTCCCCACGGTTTTCCTCTTATTTGATACTCATAACAACTGGGGGGCAACTGGATATTTGCATTTTATCCCTGAAATAAAATCAGAGGTTAAATGATATGCTCCAGGTCCCACTGCTAGTACTGGTCATCAAAAAATTTTTTTATTGGAATCTATGTCCCAAGTACCATTCCAGGTGTAGAGGATACAATGGTGAACAAGACAAAGGCCCTGCCTTCATGGAGCTTACATTCTAGTAGGGAGAGGCAGATGCATTTGTAAATATAAATGAAGACAGTGACTAAATGCTGGGGAAAAAAATAAAATGGTGTGATGTGATTGTGACTGAGATGGAATAGGGTGGTTGTAGAAGACCTTTCAGAGGAGGTGACACAAGCTGAGAACTGAATGAAGAGGAAGCAGAACACTCCAGTCCCAGAAAATGAGCTCTGCTCATTATTTAGAGGGAGGAAAAGGAGCAATGTTGGAGGGGGGAAGCTGTAAGAGATAAGTAAGGGCCAGTTCATGAGGGTTTTATAGCCCAGGGAAGGGAGATAGGATTTTATTCCGAGATGAGAAGCTGTTGGGGTCTTGATCATGGGAGTGAAGTGCTCTGACTTTAACTCCTAAGTGGCAAAATCGAAGACAGACCTGACTCTAGGGTGACTGCTGCAAGTTCCATGATACCACAGAAGACTCTTCCCTGCCCCTCTCCTTCCAAGTGTAAGTGCTGGGAAGCTGAGTCCACAGTACCCTGGAGATGGCTCTGCAGTGCTCTAATCTTTTCACTTATCTTTCCTTGTTTTCCTAACAATTTGGCTCTTTGTGTTATTTTATTCTAATCTGATTCGAATGACCCTTTTCTGCCATCACTGAGAAATCCTCAGGTAATGGAACCCAATGCCACAAATGAAGTGGAACAACCTCTTCTCACTGAAAACTGCCAGCATTGCTCTGTTTTTCATTGCTAATACCTGTAGGGGGCAGTGTTGTCCATAAAATGAACCAAAGAGACAACAGGGTTAATTTTTTAAAGAGCTGACTGTTCAGATCCTTTTCATCGGATGCCTCTTGGTGACTTCTTTACTTGTCAGTGATTTTACTGATGTGTAGGCTAAATTCAGCAAACTCAGATGAATCTAGGAAAGTTAACATACATTTATGGATTAGCTATTATGCCCTGCCATTTTATGATTGACAGTCACCTAGTTCAGCTGCCTTCATCTAGGCAGGTCTACATTCAAACCATCCCAAGAGCTGAAAGACTGGAGACTCTGGATTGAAAGATTCCACTTACTGATTGGATATAGGGCCCTAACCTAACCATGGGAAAAGGGGTCCCAACCTCAGTGTCCAAGTTACTAGTTCATCTTCTGGGTTTCAGATATAGAAGCAAAAGGCCAAAGGAAATAGGGTCAAAGGAAAGGCAGTTCTGGGCTACCGCATGGGAATCAGGCCAAGCTACATGGAAACTGGCTCCTTTTCTGCTTGTTATGGTGGCATACATTGCTTCCCTAGTCTAGTAGGTCCTACTACCTCATGTCTCTGCCATGCCACCACTAACTGTTGGGATGGATCTAATGGTGACTTCGTAGCCACAATCCCCCTGGACCCAGCCAAGTCCAGAGATGTTCAGGGCTGTAGGTGAGCCTGGCTCATTTGCAGAAGTATCTCCTCAGGCTAAGCAACAAGTTTTGGGAAAAGGCCCTAGTTCAATTGCTGATTCTAACCTTGCCCTAAGTTGATGAGACAAAGTGTCCTACAAATAGCATATTTGACGTGGACCCTAGTCCTGTGCAAGAAAGACACTTGCCTAGGAAGATTACCTCCTGACAGCTTTTCCCCCACTGAAACTTCCCTCTGTCTTTGTTCCTTCAGAAGAATCTATTCACCTGGAGATCCTCCTGAATAATTAGAACTGTGTCTGGATAAGGATACACAGCCCTAGGAACTTTAAGAGGCAGTATAAGGATAAATATATTCATGCATAAAAACAGGCAATATGTGTTCAGGACCTTACTAGTAACGAGCAGCAATGATCCTATTGAGCAAATGGCCCATAGGAGAGGTGATTTGGGGACCTAAAGGTGCAGTGAAAAGAATACAGGTTTAAGAGCCAGTTAGATTCATATGCCTCTTACAAGCTGTGTGGTTTTAGATGACACATCTTCTCTGAGTCTCAATTTTCCTTTCTGCAAAGCGGGACTAATGATGCCTACTTTGTTGGGAAGCTTAGCGATCACGTAGGGAAATTCCCTAGCACTTTAATGGGAGGGACATTCTATTGAGATACTAATAAGATAGGAAAGCAGCATTTCCTAGCGTGGGAGAGGTGGCTGAGCCAACCTCCAATGGCTGTGAAATCTGTACATCTAATTTTTAAAATTAATTAATTAATTTTTGGCTGTGTTGGGTCTTTGTTGCTGCATGCAGGCTTTCTCTAGTTGCGGCAAGCGGGGGCTACTCTTCGTTGCGCTGTGTGGGCTTCTCATTGCGGTGGCTTCTCTTGTTGCAGAGCACGGGCTCTAGGTGCGCGGGCTTCAGTAGTTGTGGCACACGGGCTCGGTAGTTGTGGCTTGCAGGCTCTAGAGCACAGGCTCAGTAGTTGCTCTGCGGCATGTGGGATCTTCCCGGACCAGGGCTCGAACCCGTGTCCCCTGCATTGGCAGGCAGATTCTTAACCACTGCACCACCAGGGAAGTCCCTGTACGTCTAATTTTGAGACGTTTAAAAAGCATTGAGCTTGTGGTCTGGGAAACCAGCTTCAATAAAGAGGAATGCATCTTCCCAATGTTCTTTGGATGCTCAAAGAAGTCTACTAGGTGTATGAAGGAGACAGGCAGGGGACAGACAGTTTTTCTAGAATAAGATGGGACCTGTCCATTGTGAGACAGCAGGAAAAAAACAAAAAAACCCAAAAAGCCCATGTAATAGGCACCCGCTTTACCAGGTAAACTAGGATTACACCTAATTGCCTGTGAAGCAACAAATCAATGGCTAAAGATTTGTTGCTATGGCAACTTTTTTGTTGTTGTTGCTTATTCAGCATCTAGCCGCTATTTAGAGGCTACAGCAGGGCCTGGATAGGCAAGTAATTAGATATACCAGGTGCAAAACAAATGAAAACAAAACCCACAATCTAAAAAACAACCCTCCAGGGAATTCCCTGGTGGTCCAGTGGTTAAGACTCTGCACTTTCACTGCCAAGGGCATGGGTTCAATCCCTGGTCAGGGAACCAAGATTCTGCAAGCCGTGCAGAGCAGCCAAAACAAAAACAAAAACAAAACCAGAAAAACCCCAAAATCTGCTGGTAAAATAGGATAAGTGGCAAAACTTGCATGCTTCTTTTAAAACTTGCATGTGGCTCAACAAAGATTCCACACATGCTGAGTGACGCTAAAAAAAGAAATCTTTGCTACAGTTGAAAAAGGTTGAAAAAGAAAAGAAATGTGGAAAGTGTAGATTGCTAAGGGCCCAGCAAAAGCTTTCGTCAGAAACCAGTGACTCCCAAAATCTTACCTAGAATTTCTTCTGTTTCCCCTTCTCCTATAATTTAGGGGTCCTCTTCACTAGGAGCAGCAGCCCTCAGGTATCTTTTAGCAACATTTTAGACACTGTATTTAGCAGCTTTATGTTTGTAATCAGCATCCCCAGGTCTGAGATGAACTGCGATTTTCCTTTGTTCTTCTAAAAGGAGTGAAGGTACTTCTAGGTCAGAGACAGCCAGCAAAAAAACAAAAACAAAAAAAACAACAAAAAACAAAAAACAAAACAAAACAAAAACAAAAATGTGCTGAAACAACTCATCCAGAGGGAGCCCCTCCTCGCATTACCGCCCCATCACACAAAGACCTGCTACTTTTCCTCAACATGCTTGGGACAGTTCAAGGCTTCAACCATCAGAGACCATAGCTCAAAGAAAAAAGCACCGTTAGGCCCTTTGTTCTTCTCTAGTTAACACTGTTTGACTTTACTCACCCCCATGGTATTTTTCCTTTATGTAAGAATTGTTTATCTTATTACAGAAGAAATTTCCCCATGGTTTTAACTATTCTCCATACCCTG
Source organism: Balaenoptera physalus (assembly GCF_965194825.1). Lineage (NCBI taxonomy): Eukaryota > Metazoa > Chordata > Mammalia > Artiodactyla > Balaenopteridae > Balaenoptera > Balaenoptera physalus. Next base: position 65,391,985 of record NC_138903.1, on the reverse strand, counting down.
ATGACTCATCAACCTATATCTCTAAGGTCTGATCTCTCCTTAGAAATTTAGACACTCTTTCCCCCCTGCCCCCACCCCAGTTGTTTGTGGGGCATCTCAATCAGAATATTTTATAGGCCCTTGTTTTACGTGGAATATCCTCCTTTATTTCTTTAGGTGGTACCATATAGTGATCGACAGTGGATTTGAACTGCTTGGCCCAGTTAATAAGTGGGCCATTTCTCAACAGAGGAGATCGTAAAATAGGCAAGAAGCTTCTAAGAAATCTTGAACATGACTGAGCCGGATCTTAAGGCTTAGTGTGAAGAGTTAGGAGTAAGGGTTAAAAAATCCACCTTAGCAATAAATATTTAAGTGTATGGCTGCTAAAAAAGGTTAAGCCATCTAGAGGGGGGAAAGCCAGTAAGGAGGAAGACTCTTAAGGGAAATCTGACCTGGAAGAAAAACTAGAACTTTGATATAAGAGAATGCAATGGAACTGTGGGCAAGTCAACATTGGAAAGTACACTGGTGAAAGTTGAGTTTTGAGAGTCCCAAAGAAAGATAGATCTCAGGACAGTAATAAAGGTTGCAAGGTCTCAGTGCTGCACCAACTAATTGTGAAACATTGGGCAGTCACCTGCCCTTTTGGCATCTCAGTTTCCCTATTTGTAAAATAAGGGATTTGGATAAGTTTTTTCCAGCTAACTCAAGTTTTAAATTTTTTATTTTTGAAATACTTATAAATTCACAGGAAATTGGAACGATAGTAGAGAGAGGTAATATATGCCCTTCACCCAGTTTCCCTCATTAACTACATCTTAGGTAACTGTAGCACAAAACCAAGTAATTGATACTGGTACAATGTGCATGTATAATTTTAAACCATTTTATCACATATGTAGATTCGTATAACCAACACAACTATCAAGATATAGAACTATTCTATCACCCCAAAGATCTCCCTTGTACTACCAATTTATATTCAGAATCACACCTGCTTCCCACCACCACCTTTAAACCCCTGGCAATCACTAATCTCTTCTCCATCTCTATAATTTTGTCATTCCAAGAACATTATACAAATGGAATCATACAGCATGTGACCTTTTTTTTTAAAAAAATTATTTATTTATTTATTTTTGTCTGTGTTGGGTCTTCGTTTCTGTGCGAGGGCTTTCTCTAGTTGTGGCAAGCGGGGTCCACTCTTCATCGCGGTGCGCGGGCCTCTCATTATCACGGCCTCTCTTGTTGCGGAGCACAGGCTCCAGATGCGCAGGCTCAGTAGTTGTGGCTCACGGGCCTAGTTGCTCCGCAGCATGTGGGATCTTCCCAGACCAGGGCTCGAACCCGTGTCCCCTGCATTAGCAGGCAGATTCTCAACCACTGTGCCACCAGGGAAGCCCCAGCATGTGACCTTTTAATTGGCTTTTTGTCATTCACCATAATACCCTAGAGATCCATCCAAGTTGTTGCATGTATCAGTAATTTGTTCCTTTTTATTACTGAGTAGTATTTCATTGTGTAGATGTACTACCCTTTAACTACTCATCTATTTTAGGACATTTTGGTTGTGTCCAGATTTTGGTTATTACAAATAATACTATGAACAATTGTGTAGAGGTTTTATGTGGACCTTTATAAGTTTTATGTGGAAACTTTATAAGTTTTCATTTCTCAGGAGTGCAATTGCTGAGTCTCATGGTAAATGTCTAATTAGCTTTTTAAGAAAGTGCCAACTTATCTTCTAGAGTGGCTGTAACATTTTACATTCCCACAGCAATATGAGAGATTCAGTTTCTCCACATCCTAGCCAGCATTTGGTATTGTCACCATTTATTATTTTAGCTGTTCTAATAAATATATAATGGTATCTCATCATAATCTTAGTTTGTATTTCCCTAATGCAAGAAATGTTAAACATCTTTTCATGTGACTATTTACCAAACATATATCCACTTTGGTAAAATGTCTCTTCATATCTTTTGCCTATTTTCTAACAGAATTGTTTGTGGGTTTTTATTCTGTTGAGTTTTATTTATATATTCTGGATATGCATTCATCCAATGATGGACACTTAGGTTGCTCCCATGTCCTGGCTATTTTATTTATATATTCTGGATATGCATTCATCCAATGATGGACACTTAGGTTGCTTCCATGTCCTGGCTATTGTAAATAGAGTTGCAATGAACATTTTGGAACATGACTCTTTTTGAATTATGGTTTTCTCAGGGTATATGCCCAGTAGTGGGATTGCTGGGTCGTATGATACTTCTATTTTTAGTTTTTTAAGGAACCTCCATACTGTTCTCCATAGTGGCTGTATCAATTTACATTCCCACCAACAGTGCAAGAGTGTTCCCTTTTCTCCACACCCTCTCCAGCATTTATTGTTTCTAGATTTTTTGATGATGGCCATTCTGACCGGTGTGAGATGATATCTCATTGTAGTTTTGATTTGCATTTCTCTAATGATTAAAGATGTTGAGCATTCTTTCATGTGTTTGTTGGCAATCTGTATATCTTCTTTGGAAAAATGTCTTTTTAGGTCTTCTGCCCATTTTTGGATTGGGTTATTTGTTTTTTTGATATTGAGCTGCATGAGTTGCTTGTACGTTTTGGAGATTAATCCTTTGTCCGTTGATTCATTTGCAAATATTTTCTCCCATTCTGAGGGCTGTCTTTTCATCTTGTTTATGGTTTCCTTTGCTGTGCAAAAGCTTTTAAGTTTCATTAGGTCCCATTTGTTTATTTTTGTTTTTATTTCCATTTCTCTAGGAGCTGGGTCAAAAAGGATCTTGCTGTGATTTATGTCAGAGTGTTCTGCCTATGTTTTCCTCTACGAGTTTGATGGTGTCTGGCCTTACATTTAGGTCTTTAATCCATTTTGAGTTTACTTTTGTGTATGGTGTTAGGGAGTGTTCTAATTTCATTCTTTTACATGTAGCTGTCCAGTTTTCCCAGCACCACTTATTGGAGAGGCTGTTTTTTCTCCACTGTATATTCTTGCCTCCTTTATCAAAGATAAGGTGACCATATGTGCGTGGGTTTATCTCTGGGCTTTCTATCCTGTTCCATTGATCTATATTTCTGTTTTTGTGCCAGTACCATACTGTCTTGATTACTGTAGCTTTGTAGTATAGTTCATGACCATTTTTTTGTTTGTTTTTTAAATTCCATATATATGTGTTAGCATATGGTATTTGTTTTTCTCTTTCTGACTTACTTCACTCTGTATGACAGACTCTAGGTGCATCCACCACACTACAAACAACTCAATTTCGTTTCCTTTTATGGCTGAGTAATATTCCATTGTATATATGTGCCACATCTTCTTTATCCATTCATCTGTTGATGGACACTTAGGTTGCTTCCATGTCCTGGCTATTGTAAATAGAGCTGAAATGAACATTGTGGTACATGACTCTTTTTGAATTATGGTTTTCTCAGGGTATATGCCCAGCAGTGGGATTGCTGGGTTGTATGGTCATGCTTTTGCACAGCAAAGGAAACCATAAACAAGATGAAAAGACAACCCTCAGAATGGATTGTACTTTTGATGTCATGTCTAAAACACTCCTCTCCAAGCCCTAGGTCCTGAAGATTTTCTCCTATGTTTTCTTCTAAAAGTGTTATAGTTTTGCATTTTACATTTAAATCTATGATCCATTTTGAGTTTATGTTTGTATAAAGCATGATATTTAGTAGGTTGAGATTCTTTTTGCCTATGGCTATCCAATTGCTCTGGCATCATTTGTTAAAAAGATTATAAATTCCTTTTTTGTCAAAAATCAGTTGATCATACTTGTGTGGGGCTATGTGAAGGTTTTCTATTCTGTTGCATTATTTTATTAGGTTGGCCAAAAATCTCGTTCTTTTATTCCCATAAGATCTTATCCGAACGAACTTTTTGGCCAACCCAATATATATCTAGCCCTCTACCAATACCACACAGTCGTGATTACTATAGCTATATAATAAGTCTTGAAATCAGGTGGAGTGATTCTTCTCACTTTATTATTGCTTTTCAAAGAAGTTATTCTAATTCCTTTATCTTTCCATATAAATTTTAGAATAATCTTGTCCGTTTTTACAAAAAAAATCTTGCTAGGATTTTGAAAGGAATTGAGTTAAAACTATCAGTTTGGGGAAAATAGACATCTTTACTATGTTGAGTCTTCCAATCCATGAACAGAGTATGACTTTTGATTTATTTAGCTCTTCTTTGACTTCTTTCATCAGCATTTTGAAATTTTCAGCATACAGATCCAGTACATGTTTTGTTAAGTGTATACCTAAGTATTTCATTTTCTCTGTAATGATTGTAAATATTACTGTGCTTTCAACTTCAGTGTCTGCATGTTCATTGATAGTATATATAAATGTGATTGATTTTTGTATGTTGATCTTGTCTACTGTGATGTTGCTAAACTTATTAGTTCTGTAAGGTTTTTGTAGATTCCTTGGGATTTTCTATATAGACAATCTTGTTATCTGAGAATACAATTTTATTTCTTCCTTTCCAATCTGTATACATTTTAGGTATTTTTCGTTGTCTTATTGCAGTGGCTAGAATTTCCAGTACTGTGAAATAACAGTGGTGAGAACGGGCATCTTTGTCTTGTTCCTGGTATTAGCAGGAAAGCATAGAATATTTCCTAATAAGTATGATGTTGGCTGTAGATACTTTTCATCAAATTGAAGTAGTTCCCTTCCATTCTCAACTTTCTGAGAGCTCATAATTATAAATTAGTGCTGTATTTCGTCAAATGCTTTTTCTGCACCAATTGATAGTATCATATGATTTTTCATCTTTAATTTATTGATATGGTATATTATATTGATTGAATTTCAAATATGGAAACAGCATTATATACATGGAATAAATCCCATTTAGGCATGGTGCACAATTCTTTATATTATTGGATTTGGCTTGATAATATTTTGTGGAGGAATTTTGCATCTATATTCATAAGGGATATTGGTGTATTGTTTTCATTTTTTTGTATTGTCTGGTTTTAATATCAGGGTAATGCTGGCCTCATAAAATCAGTTGGGAAGTGTTTTTTTAAAAATTTTTATTTGTTTATTTATTTATTTATGGCTGCATTGGGTCTTCGTTGCTGCACACGGGCTTTCTCTAGTTGCGGCGAGCAGGAGCTACTTTTCATTGTGGTGCACAGGCTTCTCATTAGGTGGCATCTCTTGTTGCGGAGCACAGGCTCTAGGTGTGTGGGCTTCAGTAGTTGTGGCTCGTGGGCTCTAGAGCGCAGGCTCAGTAGTTGTGGTGCATGGGCTTAGTTGCTCTGTGGCATGTGGGACCTTCCCGGCCCAGGGCTCGAACCCTTGTCCCCTGCATTGGCAGGCAGATTCTTAACCACTGTGCCACCAGGGAAGCCTGGGAAGTGTTTTTTTGTCTTAAGTTTTCTAGAATAGAATGTGTAAAATTGCTGTTAATTCTTCTTCGGATGTTTGGTAAAATTTTCCAATGAATCCATATAGGCTTTTTTTTTAGAGGAGATTTTAAATTACAAATTCTATTTCTTTAATGGTTATAGGATTATTCAGGTAATCTATTTCCTTTTGGTTGAGTTCTTGTGGGGTTTGAGGAGTTTGTCCAATTTTTCTAGTTATTGAAGTTATAAGTGGAAAGTTGTCCATAGTATTCTCTTATTATCTTTTTAATAGCTGCAGGATCTGTAATATAATCCTGTTTCATTTCAGATATTGGTGATTTGGATCTTCTCTCTGTATTCACTCTTACTAGAGGTTTATAAATATTATTGATTTTTTCAAAGAGCTAAATTTTGTTTTATTGATTTTCTCTATTGCTTTCCTATTTTCAATTTTATTGATTTCTGCCTTTTATTTCCTTCCTTCTTCTTGCTTTGAGTTTATTTTGCACTTCTTTTTCTAGTTTCTTGAGGTAGGAACTTAGATTATTGATTTGAAACCATTCCTAATTTATAAGATAAGCAATCAGTGCTATAAACTTCCCTCTCAGTACTGCTTTAGCTCTGTCCCATGTATTTTGATATGTTGTATTTTAATTTTCATTCAGTTGTCTATATTTTTAAAAATTTCCTTTGAGAGTTCCTCTTTGATCTATGCATTGTTAAGAAGTATATTGCTTAATTTCTACTTGTTTAGAGATTTTCCTGTTGTCTTTCTGATTTTGATTTCTACTTTGATTCCATTATACTGAGAAAACATATTATGTATGATTTCAATTATTTTAAATTTGTTGAAGTTGGTTTTAGGCTCGGGATATGGTCTATTTTGGTATACGTTGCATGGGTGCTTGAAAAGAATGTGTATTCTGCTGTTGTGAGGCAGAGTGCTTCTTTTTTTTAATTAAATACATTGTTTATTTAGTTATCTATTTTATACATATTAGTGTATATTTGTCAATCCCAGTCTCCCAATTCATCCCACCTCCCCCTCCCCCGCTTCCCTCCTTGGTGTCCATATGTTTGTTCTCTACATCTGTGTCTCTATTTCAGGCAGAGTGCTTCTTAAATTTGATTAGATCTCCTTGGTTGATAGTGTTTTTAGTTCTTCTATGTCCATACTGATTTTTCTGTCTAGTTTTTCTATCAATTTTTGAGACACAGCGTAGGAGTTTCCAACTATATTATCTATTTCCCTTTTATTTTCTCAGTTTTTGCTTCAACTGTTTTGTAACACTGTTTAGGATTGCTATATCTTCTTGGTAGTCTAACCCTTTTATCACTATGTTTTGTCTTTTTCTCTTTTGGTAATTTTATTTGCTCTGACATCTACTGGCATACCTTTTCCCATCCTTTTACTTTCAACCTACCTATCATTATGTAATTGAGGTGAATTTCCTGCATACAACATATAGTTGTGTCATTTAAAAAATCCACTCTGGGGTTTTCAAGATGGTGGAGGAGTAGGAGGACATGGAGTTCATCTCGCTCCACAAATGCATCTACAGATGGAACAATTCTCACAGAACACCAGCTAAACACTAGCAGAAGACCTTGGACACCAGAAAGGACAATAAAGGACCTTGCATAACCAGGTAGGACAAAAGAAAGAAGGGAGAAAGAACAGGAGAGGAAGTGGGATGGGACGTGCGCCCCTGGGGGTGAACTGAAGCAGAGGAGAGGGTCCTGCATCTGGGGAAACCCCTCTCTGATGGGGAAATCGGTTGGGACAGAAAGGAAGCATCTGAGGCTGTCAGAGGAGGGTGAAACAGCTGGTCTGTGGCAGACAGGACAGAGTGAGAACTACAGAGATGGTCCGTGCCACAGCCCTGTGTGCCCCGGACTGGGACATGTGTCCACCGGTGCACACGGGGGCTGGGAGCTGGAATGTGGGGATTGGAGAGCAAAACCCAAGGGGAGGACTGCTGTTGGCTGTGAGGAGATAGCTTGAGGGGACAGGAGGGAGGAAATCCACAACTGGGAATGCCTGTGGAGGAAACCCAGACTGCCATGGAAGCAAGGCGCCACTGTTAAGTGATGTGCAGAGGGTGGAGCCACCATTGCAGCCTCTCTCTCCCCATGTGCTGGCCTCTGCCCGCCCCCCCCAGCACTAGGAAAGGGCCCTGCCAGGGCTGGCCCTCATGCACCTGCCTCCAGGCACTAGAAAAGGCTCCCACTAGGGCTGATTCGCTCTTGCCCATGGCTGTCGGCTTCCCTGTGCACCTGTCGCCACTGGGGCTCCTGTGACCCAGGCAGCTGTGCCACATCCGCGGCCTGTTCTCACCGAGGCAGACCCGAGTGCTCTAGGGCAGCCTTGGGAGCAGACTCCTGTGGGTGGCCCACACCCAGAGGTGGGGCTAAAAACACAGCTGAGCCCCAGGGGAGGGACAACTAAGGAAGAGGAACAAAAATCTTTCTGTCACCCGCACAAGCCACAGATTAAATCCCCGTAATTGGCTTGGTAGACCCTGAGTCTGTGGAATATCTGAATGGACAACGAGTGTTCCCACAAATGAACCAGTCTAACTCTGACAGCTGTGGACTCTGGGGGCAAGAACACGTGGGAGCTGGGCCAGATCAGAATCTGTGCTGTCCCCAAAGTGCCCACAGCAGGTCCAGAGACCAACCTAGAGGCATTGGAGGGCCTCCTGGGGAGGTGGAGGTGGGCTGTGGCTCACAGCAGGGACAAGGACACTGACAGCTGAGACCCCATGAAAATGTTATTATTACTATTATTTTCCTTATGTTTTGATTAGTTCTGTTGTTTGGTTTTTTAAATTATTATTATTATTTATTTTTATTTATTTTCGGGGGGTTTGGTTTGTTTTTTTTCTTTTTCTTTTTAATTTTTAAAATTCTTTTTAATATATTTTTTATATTTCTATTTTTACTTTGCTTCTTCATTGTTCTGTGTTTTTTCCTTTTTTAAATCGTTTTTGTCTGTTTGTTTACTTTTCTTTGCTTTATTCTTCAGTTTGCATTCTGCTTTGTTTTGGTTTGTGTTTTTGTTAGTTTTGTTTTTAATTGTTTGATTTCGTTTTTGGGTTCTTTTTTTTGTCTGGTTGTTCTCCTGTTTTCTTTGTTTTTGTTTGTGTGTGTGTGTGTGTTTTTGTTTGATTTTGCTTTTACCGTTAGTCTGTTTTTTTTTTTTTATTATTGCTGTTGTTGCTGTTTGTTTGCTTTGGTCTTTGCTATTTGTCTTGGGTTTTGTTTCTCTTTTTATTTTTGTTTGTTTTCTTCCCCCACTTCTTTTCCCTTTATTGCCATGACATGCGGCTTGCAGGGGTTGGGCCTGAGCCTCCAGGGTGGATGCGCTGAGTCCAGGATGCTGGACCACCAGAGAATTCCTGGCCTCGGGGAATATTAATCATCGAGAGCTCTCCATCTCAAATCCAAGACCAGCTACACCCAGGTGCCTGCAGGCTCCAGTGCTGAATGCCTCATGCCAGACAACAAGCAAGACAGGAACACAAACCCACCCATCAACAGACAGGCTGCCTAAAGTTGTACTAAGCTCACAGACATCCCAAAACACACCACCTGAAACGGCCCTGCCCATCAGAGGGACAATATCCAGCTCCACCCACCAGAACGCAGGCACCAGTCCCTCCCACCAGGAAGCCTACACAAGCCACTGGACCAACCTCACCCACCGGGGGCAGACACAACCAAGAGGAACTATGACCCTGCAGCCTGTGGGAAAGAGACCTCAAACACAGTAAGTTAGACAACATGAGAAGACGGAGAAATATGTTGCAGTTGAAGGAGCAAGGTAAAAACTCACAAGATAAAATAAATGGAGAGGAAATAGGCAGTCTACCTAAAAAAGAATTCAGAGTAATTATAGGAAAGATGATCCAAGATCTCGGAAATAGAATGGAGGCACTGATCGAGAAAATACAAAAAATGTTTAACAAGGACTTGGAAGAACTAAAGAACAAACAAACAGTGATGAACAACACAATAACTGAAATTAAAAATACACTAGAAGGAATCAATAGCAGAATAACTGAGGCAGAAGAATGGATAAGTGACCTGGAAGATAGAATGGTGGAATTCACTACTGTGGAGCAGAATAAAGAAAAAAGAATGAAAAGAAATGAAAATAGTCTCAGAGACCTCTGAGACAACATTAAATGCATCAACATACGAATTATAGGGGTCCTAGAAGAAGAAAAGAAAGAGAAAGGGTCTGAGAATACATTTGAAGAAATTATAGTCGAAAATTTCCCTAACATGGGAAAGGAAATAGTCAAACAAGTCCAGGAAGCACAGAGAGTCCCATACTGGATAAACCCAAGGAGAAACACAGTGACACACATATTAATCAAACAAACAACAATTAAATACAAAGAAAAAATATTAAAAGCAGCAAGGGAGGGCTTCCCTGGTGGCGCAGTGGTTGAGAATCTGCCTGCTAATGCAGGGGACACGGGTTCGAGCCCTGGTCTGGGAAGATCCCACATGCCGCGGAGCAACTAGGCCCGTGAGCCACAATTACTGAGCCTGCGCGTCTGGAGCCTGTGCTCCGCAACAAGAGAGGCCGCGATAGTGAGAGGCCCGTGCACCGCGATGAAGAGTGGCCCCCACTTGCCGCAACTGGAGAAAGCCCTCGCACAGAAACGAAGACCCAACACAGCCAAAAATAAATAAATAAATAAATATTTAAAAAAAAAAAAAAAAAAAGCAGCAAGGGAAAAGCAACAAGTAACATACAAGGGAATCCCCATAACATTATCAGCTGATTTTTCAGCAGAAATTCTGCAGGCCAGAAGGGAGTGGCAAAATATATTTAAAATGATGAAAAGGAAAAACCTACAACCAAGATTACTCTACCAAGCAAGGATCTCATTCAGATTCAACACAGAAATGAAAAGCTTTAGAGACAAGCAAAGCTAAGAGAATTCAGCACCACCAAACCAGCTTTGCCACAAATGCTAAAGGAACTTCTCTAGGCAGGAAACACAAGAAAAGAAAAAGACCTACAAGAACAAACCCAAAACAATTAAGAAAATGGTAATAGGAACATACATATTGATAATAACCTTAAATGTAAATAGATTAAATGCTCCAACAAAACGACTCAGACTGGCTGAATGGATACAAAAACAAGACCCATATATATGCTGTCGACAAGAGACCCACTTCAGACCTAGGGACAAATACAGACTGAAAGTGAGGGGATGGAAAAAGAGATTCCATGCAAATGGAAATCAAAAGAAAGCTGGAGTAGCAATACTCATATCAGACAAGATAGACTTTAAAATAAAGACAGTTACAAGAGACAAGGAAGGACACTACCTAATGATCAAGGAATCAATCCAAGAAGAAGAAATAACAATAGTAAATATTTATGCACCCAGTATAGGAGCACTTCAGTATTTAAGGCAAATGCCAACAGACATAAAAGGGGAAATTGACAGTAACACAATAACAGTGGGGGACTTAAATACTCCACTTACACCAATGGATAGATCATCCAAAATGAAAATAAATAAGGAAACAAAAGTCTTAAATGACACATTAGATGAGATAGACTTAATTGATATCTATAGGACATTCCATCCCAAAGCAGAAGAATACACTTTCTTCTCAGGTGCCCACAGAACATTCTCCAGGATAGATCACATCTTGGGTCACAAATCAAGCCTCAGTAAATTTAAGAAAGTTGAAATTGTATTGAGCATCTTTTCCAACTACAACACTATGCGATTAGAAATCATTTACAGGGAAAAAAAACCTGTAAAAACAAAAACACATGGAGGCTAAACAATATGCTACTAAATAACCAAAAGATCACTGAAAAAATCAAAGAGGAAATCGAAAAGTACCTAGAAACAAATGACAACGAAAACAGGACAACCCGAAACCTATGGGATGCAGCAAAAACAGTTCTAAAAGGGAAGTTTATAGCAACACAATCTTACGTCAAGAAACAAGAAAAATCTCAAATAAACAGCTTAACCTTACACCTAAAGCAACTAGAGAAAGAAGAACAAACAAAACCCAAAGTTATTAGAAGGAAAGAAATCATAAAGATCAGAGCAGAAATAAATGAAATAGAGATGAAGAAAACAATTCAAAAGATCAATGACACTAAAAGTTGGTTCTCTGAGAAGTTAAATAAAATTGATAAACCTTTAGCCAGACTCATCAAGAAAAAAAGGGAGAGGATTTAAATCAATAAAATTAGAAACGAAAAAGAAGTTTCAACTGACACCACAGAAATACAAAGGATCATAAGAGACTCTTACAGGCAACTATACGCCAATAAAATGGACAACCTGGGAGAAATGGAGAAATTCTTAGAAAAGTACAACCTTTCAATACTGAACCAGGAAGAAATAGAAAATATGAACAGACCAATCACAAGTACTGAAGTTGAAACTGTGATTAAAACTCTTCCAGCAAACAAAAGTCCAGGACCAGATGGCTTCACCAGCAAATTTTATCAAACGTTTAGAGAAGAGCTAACACCTACCCTTCTCAAGCTCTTCCAAAAAATTGCAGAGAGAGAAACACTCCCAAACTCATTCTACAAGGCCACCATCACCCTGATACCAAAACCAGACACAGATATTAAAAAAAAAGGAAATTACAGGCCAATTTCACTGATGAACGTAGACGCAAAAATCCTCAACATAACACTACCGAACAGAATCCAACAACACATTAAAAGGATCATACACCATGATCAAGTGGGATTTACCCCAGGGATGCAAGAAATTTTCAATATTTGCAAATCAATCAGTGTGATACACCACATCAACAAACTGAAGAACAAAATCCATATGATCATCTCAATAGATGCAGAAAAAGCTTTCGACAAAATTCAACACCCATTCATGATAAAAAAAAAAAAAAAAAACCTCTCCAGAAAGTGGGCATAGAGGGAACCTACCTCAACATAATAAAGGCCATATATGACAAACCCACAGCAAACATCATTCTCAATGGTGAAAATCTGAAAGCATTTCCTCTAAGATCTGGAACAAGACAAGGGTGCCCACTCTCGCCACTCTTATTCAACATAGTTTTGGAAGTCCTATCCATGGCAATCAGAGAAGGAAAAGAAATAAAAGGCATCCAAATTGGAAAAGAAGAAGTAAAACTGTCACTGTTTGCAGATGGCATGACACTCTACATAGAAAATGCTAAAGATGCCACCAGAAAACTGCTAGAGCTTATCAATGAATTTAGTAGAGTTGCAGGATACAAAATTAATGCACACAAATCTCTTGGATTCCTATACACTAACAATAAAAGACCAGAAAGAGAAATTAAAGAAACAATCCCATTCACCATTGCAACAAAAAGAATAAAATACCTAGGAATAAATCTGCCTAAGGAGAAAAAGTCCTGTATGCAGAAAACTATAAGACACTGTTGGAGGAAATCAAAGATGACACAAACAGATGGAGAGATATACCATTTTCCTGGATTGGAAAAATCAATATTTTGAAAATGACTATATTACTCAAAGCAAGCTACAGATTCAATGCAATCCCTATCAAATTACCAGTAGCATTTTTCACAGCTCTAGAACAAAAAATTATACAATTTGTATAGAAACTCAAAAGACCATGAATAGCCAAAGTGATCTTGAGAAAGAAAAATGGAGCTGGAGGAATCAGGCTCCCTGACTTCAGACTATACTACAAAGCTACAGTCATCAAACCAGTATGGTACTGGTACAAAAACAGAAATATAGATCAATGGAACAGGATAGAAAGCCCAGAGATAAACCCACTCACCTCTGGTCACCTAATCTATGACACAGGAGGCAAGAATATGCAATGGACAAAAGACAGCCTATTTAATAAGTGGTGCTGGGAAAAGTGGACAACTACATGTAAAAGAATGAAATTAGAACACTCCCTAACACCATACACAAAAATAAACTCAAAATGGATTAAAGACCTAAATGTAAGTCCAGATACAATAAAACTCTTAGAGGAAAACATAGGCAGAACACTCTTTGACATAAATCACAGCAAGATCTTTTTTGACCTACCTCCTAGAGAAATGATAATAAAAACAAAAGTAAACAAATGGCGCCTAATTAAACTTAAAAGATTTTGCACAGCAAACGAAACCATAAACAAGACGAAAAGACAGCCCTCAGAATGGGAGAAAATATTTGTAAACAAAGCAACTGACAAAGGATTAATCTCCAAAATATACAAGCAGCTCATGCAGCTCAGTTGCAAATAAAAACAAACAACCCAATCCAAAAATGGGCCAAAGGCCTAAATAGACATTTTTCCAAAGAGATATACAGATGGCCAAGAGGCTCATGAAAAGATGTTCAACATCACTAATTATTAGAGAAATGCAAATCAAAACTACAATGAGGTATCACCTCACACCAATCAGAATGGCCATCATCAAAAAATCTACAAACAATAAATGCTAGAGAGTGTATGGAGAAAAGGGAGCCTTCTTGCATTGTTGGTGGGAATGTAAATTGATACAACCACTATGGAGAACAGTATGGAGGTTCCTTAAAAAACTAAAATTAGAACTGCCATATGACCTGGCAATCTCACTACTGGGCATATACCCAACAAAAAGCTTAATTCAAAAAGATACATTCACCCCAATGTTCATTGCAGCGCTATTTACAATAGCCAGGACATGGAAGCAACCTAAATGTCCAACAAGAGAGCAATGAATAAAGAAGTTATGGTGCATATATACAATGGAATATTACTCAGCCATAAAATGGAAAAAGATTGAGTCATTTGTAGAGACGTGCATCGACCTATAAAGTGTCATACAGAGTGAAGTAAGTCAGAAAGAGAAAAACAAATATCATATATTAATGCATATATATGGAATCTAAAAAAATGGTATAGTTGATCTTATTTGCAGAACAGAAGTAGAGACACTTATGTAGAAAACCAACGTATGTATTCCAAGGGAGAAGCAGGGGTGGGATGAATTGGGAGATGGGGATTGACATATATACACTATTGATACTATGTATAAAATAGATAACTAATGAGAACTTACTGTATAACACAGGGAACTCTACTCAGTGCTCTACGGTGACCTAAATGGGAAGGAAGTCCAAAAAAGTGGGGGTATATGTATACGTATAGCTGATGCATGTTGCTGTACAGTAGAAATTAACACAACATTGCAAAGCAACTATACTCCAATAAAAATAAATTTTAAAAGGAATGTAGGATTAAGTAGATGACCCGAAAAGTTTAAGTATTTAGGGTTAATTATTAGGTTTATTAAATAACTATATTTCTTTCAAAAAAAAGTCCACTCTGCAAATCTCTATAGTTGATGTATTTACACCATTTATACTTAATGTAATTATTGATATATTATGGCCTAGTTCTGACATTTATTGTTTGTTTTCTGTTTGTCCCCTCTGTCTTTCATTTATGAATTTTATTCCTGCCTTCCTGTGGGTTAGAATTCTATTTGATTTTCGAGGGTATCTATTTGCACAGCTTCTTTAGTGGTTGATCTAAGTATTACATTATATGTACATAACTTATCACAGTCTATCGGAGTTGGTATTTTACCAGTTTTAATGAAGTGTAGAAACCTTACCTCCTTTTTTGTCTTTTCACCATCCCCCATTTATAGTATTGTCCTAGTTTCTCTACATACATTGAGAGCTACATCAGATATTGTTATAGTTTTTGCTTCAATTGTTAAACATAATTTAGAAATCTCAAGATGATAAGAAAAACCTGTTGTATTTTTGCTCTTTTCATTGTACTTTCTTCCTTCCTGACATTTCAAGATTTCTTCTTTTGTCGCTTCTTTTCTGTTGGAAGAGCTTCCTTTAGCAATTCTTTTAGGGTAATTCTGCTGGCAACAAATTTTCTTAGTTTTCTGTCACCTGAGAATGTCTTGATTTCCTCTTAATTCCTCAAGGATTTTTTTGCTGGATATACAATTCTGGGTTGATAGTTCTTTTCTTTTAGTACTTGAAAAACTTACGACTTTTTCTAGCTCCCGTCCATGGTTTCTGATGAGAAATCTACTGTCGTTCTAATTGTTTTTTCTCCTATAATTAAGGTGTCATTTTTCTCTCACTGCTTTCAAGATCTTTGTTTGTTTGTGTTTAGTTTTCACATTTGACATGATGTGTTTTTGCATAGATTTCTTTGAGTTCCTCCTGTTTGGGTTTTGCTCAGTTTTTTGAACATACAAGAATATGTCTTTTACCCAGTTTGGGGAGTTTTCTGCCATTAAATAATGACTTTGAATACTTTTTCAGCCCAACTTACTTTCTCCTCTCTTTCTGGGACTCTGATGACATGACTATTAGATCTTTGTTGTAGTTTCAGCAGGCCTCCTCTAACAGTGTGCCAGTGAGAGAAAGTGTGCACTACTTCATTACTGTCTAGTCGAGGTAGAAGTCCAGGTTTCCCACTGGTCCTTCATTGACACCCAGGTGTTGAGGGGCTCCTCATTACTGCTTTGCAGGGGTTGGAGTTCAGGCACCCACTAGGCTTCCTCTGATACCCACAGGGATACAAGGGACTGGGATGCCTCATTACTATTTCCTGCATGGCTGGGATGAAACTCTGGGCTCCATATTTGGCTTTCTGTGACACCACCATGGTGATGGCAGGGAAAGGTGCTTTGTTATAGCATGATGAAGGTGGAATCTAGGCTCTCCACTTTGCCTTTGCTGGTTGGGGTGGGGGTGGGGCCACAATTTGTCCATGGTGTTTGACTGGAGTAGAACCGTAATGTGTAAAAGTTTTCTGTCTTTCTAGACTGTCCCTTTCCTGATTCTTCAGCTAGAGAGAAAAAAAATTCCCTTGGGCTTTTTATGTCAGTGCCCATTGCCATTTCTGGGTTTCTGGCTTCTCCATCACTAAGTCTGGGGTATGTAAGGCAAAAAGTAAACCTACAGCACTCACCTCAAGTGAATCACTCCTCAGGTTCTGCCTCAGGTCTTCACTCCTACCTGGTCTGCCTTCTTCTCTCCAACTTTCAGAGTCATCTTAGGTTTGTTTTATATATAATATTCAGCATTAAACTGTTCTTCATTGGAGGAATAAGGAAAACCAGTCCCAGAAATGTTAGCGGTCTTTTTTTTTTTTTTTTTAGAAATAGGTAATCCTAGGAACTGCTTTTCTTTAAGTGGATTTTTTTTTTAAATTTATTTTTGACTGTGTTGGGTCCTCGTTTCTGTGCGAGGGCCCTCTCCAGCTGTGGCAAGCGGGGGCCACTCTTCATCATGGTGCGCGGGCCCCTCACCACCACAGCCTCTCCTGTTGCGGAGCACAGGCTCCAGACGCGCAGGCTCAGCAATCGTGGCTCACGGGCCCAGTCGCTCCGCGGTACGCGGGATCTTCCCAGACCAGGGCTCGAACCCGTGTGCCCTGCATTGGCAGGCAGACTCCCAACCACTGCGCCACCAGGGAAGCCCCTAGCGGTCTTTGAGGTACCTCTGTGAATCCCACAAAGAGTCACAGAGTGCAGTATGAAAATTACTGGATCTGAAGCTCTCCACTATTTCACCTCTGACCTCCTTTGGGTCTTTGATTTCCTCCTGGTAGAGAACAGCCCTTAACTGTGTTGACCAAGGATTGTGAAGAAAGTACTTAGTTAACCAGAAAAACGGAATTAAGGTAAGTTTCTTTGTAGCCCCTGTGCTCTATCATTATAATGTTTAAAGTGCTCCTGAAGTTCACTAGTTACAGCTATGTACACAGCTACTGAACTGGAACTAGCTTTGCCTAGATCTTGACTTTTCTTGAAACTTGCCTCTTCCTGCTTTCCGGGCCCAGCCATTGTGGTTGACAGGTGAGTCCTAACCTTGGAGGGACCTGGCTTGGATGCTTGAAGCTATTTACCCTGAAGGAAAGGCTTAGGCTAGGATTTATTGGGATCTGGGAATTTAGAGCCCACCAAAAAATGTGGTACTGAAGGGTGGGGGCTGCTAGATGACACCAAGCTCCCCTGCAGATACAGGGAATCTCTCAGCTGGGGGCAGGGGAGATGAGGAGGAGAGTAATGGCCACAGTTGCTGAGAGGCATATACAGGACAAGTCCACCTCAGTGAGGTGTGTGGTCAGGGGTTTAGGCATGTTCTCCACTTTTCCTTTCCCCGGGTGCTATCTTGGGAGCTCTCCTACCCTTAATTGCATGATATTTGCTACTCTCCCCTCCCCACCGAATCCCCTCTCTGTAGCTTGGCAAAGTGCTAGAAGTCTAGACGGGAGGGAGCCTCTGAGCTAAATGTGTTGACCACTTAGACACACGAATCCTTTCCCAAGAAAGCAAGGCCTCCCAGGAACTGTTCCTCACCTCCTCTCCCCTCATAACTAGACCAGACAAAGGGTCCTTTGGGGGGTCTATGGGCAGTTAGCAAGGCCCTGGAAATTAGCTCTCAGTGATGATAGTTTTATTGAATAATAAGAGAAGGACTGAGGGAATAAGGCACAGGGGAGCACAGTTTGGAGTTTTATACCCATTTTGAGGCAGAGAGGAATCCAGAAGACAGTGTTGTACACCCCCAGGGAAAGGCGGATCAGAGACTCCTAATTCCTCTTCCACATTCCCCTCCCTGTCCCATTCCCTCCAAGAGAGAGGCTGGGGTGGGTGGGTAGGGGGTGCACAAGGACTCTGGCTCAGCTTTTGCTCCTTTCCATGCCTCCATCTTGGTGCTGTGGTGCCACTCACTACCCAGAGCCTTCCTTGGCTGGGCCTGGGGAACCGCAGGTATTATCTCCAGGAGGAGCAAGCAGGCTTTCTGAGAAGTCAAGGGAAAAGAGAGATTCGCTTACTTCCCTACTTTCTGTGAGGTGGGGTGGAAACAGCCTTGGAGAAGGAGTTTGAAAACTGGCATTCAGTTCCCCTCTGGGGCTTACTTTCCCTATCTGTAAAACAGGCACAGGAGCAGCTGCCTTCCAGGGTTGGGGAGAGGGTCAAGCATGATGAGAGATATGTGAGCACCTATGAACTGTAAATTGAGCGCCCCCCTCCCCCACAGATGAAGGTGCCCTGTTATTATTGAAGGGGACCTCTGTGTCCAAATATGCTGGGGGAAGGCCCTTGTGTTCTTGGAGCTGAAGGATGACAGGAGTGTGTCTGTGCACGTGTATGGGGGAAGGGAGGCAAATGAGGAGGCAAGGTAGCTGGAAGGTCTTGGACTGACAGGAGGAAACTCTGGTCTTTGCAGGCTTTAAGGCAGAAGGATCTGCAAGGCTGGGATCCTCAGAAGACTCCACCTTGTGGGAGGAAGGATGTAGGTGGATGTGTGTGGGAGGGCAGTGGAGGTGGTTACCCTGGCCCCCTCCTACAGCACCACTTAGGCAAGTGGCTGAAGGAAGCAGGTTGATGGAGAGTAGGGTGGAAGAGTGTTTGGTGGGGAGCAAATTGAGGAGGGCAGTTCTTAGAGTTAATCTGGTCCATTCCTGGGGCTCTGTCCAGGTTTGGAGGAGGGTTCTCAAGCCTAGGAAATCCCACTAGTTCACCTCTGTGAACCTAGGGCAGCTGGTGGGGGCTCACCTTCACCTTGGGTAGGATCTGGGGACCTCATAGTGCTAGAGCAGGCCTGAGCTGAGAGCTCCCACCAGCAAGCATGGTTGCCCCCGGGAGTTCTGGTACAGATTTTATGGGGACAGCCAGCCCGGCGTTGGAGGATGGAGAGGAGGGTGAGGAGGATGGCTGCTCAGGACCAGAGCAGAGCGTTTCCTGGAGGCGGTTCTCGCTCCTAACCCCCTCATCCTGGCAGGCCTCCTGCCTGAAATCACTTAGGTCCTTGCTAGTTGCAGGTCGGCCCCGCCCTCCGGACCTCGGGGTCAGATCTGGTAGGGGGCCGCCGGTGGGAGGGGGTTGTTGGACTGCGCAGCCCGAATCACCTCTAGGGCTCTGGACCCAGCGGTCGATGGGGGCGGCGATGCCGCAATCCCTGGTGGCGGTGGCCCGGGCAGGGTAGTGGGGGTGGGGCATCGAGGAGGAGCTGAGCTCAGGACACGCGCAGCTGCTGTCTATCCATCTGGCTCCCCAGACAGTTGGCACGGCCCGAAGCTGGGCCCTCCCGCCTTCCTTCCCACCCCCTTCCCCTGGGAGGGAAAGTTTGCTTGTCTTGGGTGGGCCTGATTCCCGTTCGAGTAGCAGGGGCAGATGAGTCTCAGTTGGCGCGTCTCCAGGGTTCTTCCCCCTCCCAGGCGGGGAAATGGATGGAGAGCCACGGAGGGGCAGGAACCGCCCACCACTCTGCTTAAAGTGACCGGAAGCCAGCGGCAGGACCAGGAGAGCAGCCAGGGCCACTGGGGCCCCCCAGACCCATCTCCATCCCCAGGCATTCCCCAAGTGTGGGGTGGGCATGGGGATAGAGTGGGAAACGGTACCGGTTAGCACCCATATCCCCGGATCCCAGGGCCCAGTAGTTGCGAGAGCTGTGTAGGGTGGGTGTGTGGTGGGAAAGGAGGGTAGCTGTAGCCCCGCCCCTTTCTAGTTCCCCATCCCTGGGGGCGGGTAGAGCAGGGTGAAGGAGGAGGCCCTGGGCCGGGGGCGCTGTACCGGTGCTGTTACTCCCCATGTTGACTGGCCCAGCAGGAGGGCCCATGGGTTACCTTCCCTCCCCCTAACTGGACACGGGTTGACACTTGTTAGCCGTGAGCAATGGGCTAATTTTATCTCGCTCCAGCTCAGCAGGAAACCAACGCTGAAGAGCGCGTAGTTCTTCCGGGAGGCTGTGGCCGGGGGAGGCCAGTCTCAGGGCGATGGGGAGGGGGGAAATGCTGAGGCCTCCATCCCGGAAGGGGCGTGGTGGCCCCTGTCCTGCCCCAAAGGCTCTGAGGTCCGTAAGCTCCGGGCCGCTGGGGTCCAGAAGAAGAAAAGGTATCTTGGAAAGAAGACAGTTAAGATTCCTTCTTGTGTTTCTTCTCTTTGTTTTCTCCACCTCTGTTCCTTTCATTTCTGAAATCCCTGGGTTCTAGCAAAGTGCCTGACACAAAGCAGGTCCCTAGAAGATATTGCTGAAATGACTTGAAAACCAGGCATGGAACTTTGTTTCTGGTGACCACTAGAGAGAGCTGAAAGGCAGGATTTGAAAGGCCTTCTAAAGTAAAGCCTCCTCAACCCCTGCAGGAATTGCATATCTAATCCCTTTCCTTGTGCCTCTGGAGTCTCCTCTACATTTCAGCTTATTCGAATTCAGAACTTGCTTCAAAGGCTCTGGTTCTAACCAGCACCCACCCTATCTAAGCACCAGCTGTCAGATACCAGGGATTTACTGGGGGCACCTGTAATTCCTGTCAGCTGGCCTGCTCTGCTGCTGTGAAGTGGCAGGGAACTGCTGGTTGCCTCTTCAGACACGAAAAGGCCCTGGGGGAGAGCATATGCTCATAAAAATTATGGGATTCCACAGCTTTGAAATCTAATGATCCTGAGTGATCAAACACAGACTAGGGCCTTGGGGCTACTGGGGGAGTGACTGAGGGGGCAGCAGACCTTGGGTGGGAGAGCCTGGGGCCAGGCAGCAGGACAGAGTAGTCTCAGTGGAAAGAGATGAGGAGGCTGGCAGCTTGGGGATGTCTGCACTGAGTCAGGGGAGAAACAACAATAGCCAAGAGCTGGGTGGTAAACCACCCTCTTGCAAAGGAAACCAGTCCCCTCCACCCCTCTCCTGTTCAGTGTATGGCCATAGGGAGATGGACTTTATTTGTACCTTTTGGGTTGCTGAGGGTGGAAGGGCAGTAGGTGGGACTAGCTCTCCATGGCCAAGGCCACATGAAGGTCTGGAGTGCTTGGGAAGAGAGAACCCCAGAAGTATGTGTTGGTTGGGAGTGAGAGTAATTGTGAAAAGATGGGCTATGCTAAGTCAGACATGGCTCAGATTTCTTTTTGCTTGGAGCTGGTTCTGCCAACACCCTTTTGGAAATGGGTTCACTATACAGTTGTTGAATGAAGTGGGCAAGTCATTTTCCCCTGCTTGTGTTGGTTTCTTCATCTGCAAAATGAGGAGTTTGGACTGGACTGGAAGTCGACCTGAGTTCAAGGTTTCAGCCTGCTCTGTCACTGACAAACTGTGTGAGCCTGCTTCAGTGCCTTATATACAGGCCTCAGTGTCCTCACTTAAACTCAATGCAGAGTATGGACAAGGGAGACTCTAAGGTTACTCCCAGCTTTGTCATTGTTATGGGTCTCTCTTCTGTATCACCCTCAATTCCAGGCTGCTGCCTGGCTATATAACCCAGCTATACTAGCCCATTCAAGTTTCTCCATCAATTACAAGGGAGAAGAAAAGGAGTACAGACCCTGGCAGAAATTTGATTTGAAATGAGATTTCAGTTCTGAAAGTAAACTTCCCGCTGTTAACCAGGTTAAGACTATTTCACCCATGTAGGCAACATACATACCAAAGCTGGATTTTTAAGACTATTTCACCCGTGTAGGCAACATAACACACCAAAGCTGGATTTTTAGATCTGTTTATTTTGTTCCAAACCTTCTGAGGATTTAAATGTCCCAGATCTCAAGCTCCCAAATTTTGTTCGTTCTCCTTGATTTAACTGTGGTGCATAAGAGGCTGCATCTTACCCTAAATATTAATACTGTGCTGCTTTCGCCAACCAACATTCTCTCCAAAAGTGCACAAGCACGCACATGCACACGTACATGTGTGGAAGAAGTAAACTGACACCCTGCCACGTTATGTGACACCTGATAGGGCAGATTTGGGACCTGTGAATGTCTTTCCTTCATCTGGAGAGAAGTGGGT
Source organism: Balaenoptera physalus (assembly GCF_965194825.1). Lineage (NCBI taxonomy): Eukaryota > Metazoa > Chordata > Mammalia > Artiodactyla > Balaenopteridae > Balaenoptera > Balaenoptera physalus. The sequence continues at coordinate 65,369,836 of NC_138903.1, read as the reverse complement.
AGCACCCTGATTCTTAAGAGCTATCCACACCGTGAGCAACAAAGGAGGCCCTGCAGAACTGCCCTCAGGTGACTTGGTGGGAGTGGGCAGGGAGCAATGGAAGCAGGGGCTTTGTTGCTCCAACATTTTCAATGGCCTCTTCTGGGACTTAAAGAGCTCCTGGGGCCCAGCTCCTCCTGTTCCACTGCTGTTTGGGATAACAGAATCGTAATTAGGCAGGCCCCTTCCTATTCACAGAGCCAAGAACCAATGGGTTTTCCTTCGGGGAATTGATAAGAGCTGGACTGGGACCAAGGGAGGGGGCTCCAGACTTTGGCCTTGAATGAAGCCATCAGAGGCCAACCATGCCCCAGCTGCCTGTTTGTAACGGAAAAACTCATGGGTGGGGACCACTGTCTTCTTTGGAGCTCCTCAGGGGCGATCTCATCCTCCTGGCCCTGGGATGGCCCTGGCTCGGGGTGGCAAGTCACTGTTAGCTCTAGGTGACAGCCAGGGATGCCTGGCAAGAAGATGATGAAAGGTTAGGGTAATAGGAACACAGCAGAAAAATACCCAGCACAGGGAGAAATACAAAGAGGCTGAGTGAGGAGAGAGGCTGAGCTCCTAATAAGGTGAGTTGTGATGGCCGGACACAGCCTGGCTGGAAATGCTCTGCAGCAAGAGTGCTTCCCAGAGCTTAGGCATAGGGAAACATCTGGTACCTACTTCAGAGGGATGAAGATGGTCCAGAGTCTACCTTTCCTGGCACCTTTAATGCCCACTAAGTAGAGTGGTCCAGGATGCCCAGCATGGGGGACACATTGGGTAGTAAAGGCTAGGATGGTTTCCTCTTCCTAGAAGTTTTCCAACCCTATGTGCAGCTGCTGCCTCTACCTTTGGGGGATCCAGGTTGGGAATGGGATTTTCCCTCAAACAGTTCCTTTTCTGGCCTGGCCCAGGTGGAAATGTTGACCCGTCATGAATAATGAGAGATGGAGTTGGTCCTTCCCCAGGTCCATAACTATTGCTCCTCCCCCCACCATGCCATTCCCCCTGTCATCAGTCTTCCTCTGCCTGCTGAGATGAAAGGAATTTCTTCACATTTTGACAGGTGGATATAAGGATGGGGAGCTGGGACAGCCTGCAGGTTAATGCATTGTCCTGGAAAATCTGTAAAAAATCAGTGAGTGGAATTTTACGGTGTTTAAGATCCCTTTCCTATGTGATATTCTATTATTCCAGTATAGGATTATAGCAGCTTGAGCCAAAAAATGAGATGTGGCTCAGCCTGAGATGAGTGGAATTGATGCTAGTGTTAGGGGCGGGCTGGGCCAAGGTGAGGCTGATTGGCCCAAGCTCTGGGTCCCTCCTTTCTTCAAGCACCCATGAGTCTATGACAGTCATAAAAAGAAACAGAGGAGGATGAGAAGGGAGAAGAGGCAGTAGAGGAAAAAAAAAGGAGGAAGGAAAGAAGAAAGCAGACTGTTAACCAACCATATGATGGGGAGACTGTACACTTGTAAAATGATGTCACCCACACCTCTTGGGAAGCCATAGCCCTCAGAGACTCTGAGGCTAAACAAGGCTCCTTGTCTCATTTTACCTCTATGCCCTTTCCCTCGCACCCCCCAATGGTTCCTAAGGACAGATGGCAAGGAACTCCTCAGCACACAGAGGCTTGGATCTTCCCACCAGGCTCCTGGGGACACAGTAGCACCTTTGGCAGTTGCTTTTAGTGGGTGACTAACAAGCTGGGCCAGGAGTTCCCATCCTCCTCCCCCAAGAGTTAGAAAGTATATGGAGAGGGTCCAAAGGCGAGGGGGTGATCCCAAGCTTTCCTAGATCCTGGGAGGAGAGGACCCTGGCAAGTTTAAAGGCATTCACAGGGAGAATTTGGTTAATGAGTTTGGAACACCTGGAGCTTTGGCTCCAGGGGGATGGTCAGGTGGCTGAAATGCTGCATGTGCAGGTTTGGGAACAAGTGTGCTGGTGGCAAAAATGTAAATGCTGAGCAGGGCAGGGTGAAGGGAAAGGTTTGGGGAGGAGCACACAATGGCAAATAAGAGGCATTAGATTGGTTCCTCAGGGGTGGGGGAGCCTGGCAGCAGCTCTCCATTGGGGTCTGGGTCAGGGGTCAACATCTTATCCTTGCTGGAATCCCTTTGCTCCTTCTTGAACATCCTTTGATGCATCAGAGGGACGAACAAGAGGATTACAGCCCCGACGATGGGGGGCACACCGGCAAAGTAGAAGGCCACATGATAGTCCCCAAAACAGTTGCGGAGGAGGCCTGAAAAGTCAACAGAGACAAGTCAAGCCCAGCTTTGCCCTCCTGTACAAAGGTGCTCTCTGCCTCTTCTAGGGGCCATCACAATGCCTATCCAGAGACTCTTGGCCTGTACTGCCTTGACCCGAGAGCCCCCTCAGTTTAAACACTCCTAGATGGAAGAAACAAAACCTCTATTACAAAGACAGGCTGCTCCTCCCTGAGGCACTGGGGTTGCAGGCTCTTGAGGTTATGAAAGAAGCAAATGAAGCTTCTCAATTTCTCCATTTCTGACTTTCATGAAGCTACAGCTAACTTCGAGTCACTCCAAGGTATGGAGTTAGGAGGGAAGCTACTCTAAAAGAACTCCACAGAAGATGGCCAAGACTTGTTTTGGTTCACAATGATATACCCTTCCATCCCCAGCTTGGGCTAGAGTGTTCTTGTGGAACAATTCAGCCAAGTTCCTATTTTCCCTTTCTTTGAAGTGCCCATTTGCCCTAAGAGGAGGCTGTATGTGTATCCTTCCTTCCAGTTACAGATATGGTTGGCCCCTCTGGGTTCCTCTAGGTTGCCAATATGGTAAATGTGTTTGGCATGGGATACAGGGCCTTCCCTGCTCACCTCCAGAAGCTAATGTGGGACACCTCATAGGGAGGATGAGCCCAGAAACACTACCGAAGAAAGGCAAGTAGGCCCTGGGGCTGCTTAGGAGGTAAGCAAAATGGAAAGAGATATGGATTCTGGGATCCACATTTGGGATCAGGAGTTGGGTAGTGGCTCCCCTCCCCCAGTGGACAGTGTGGCTGTTGAACAAGGGCCTGAGTAGAAGGTTTTGTCACTGTAACACAGCATGACCAGTGCCCTCACAACACCTTGCACAGAATTGGTATTCAAGGAATACTTGTTGAGCTAGCCCAGTTGGCCAGCCTAGGAGACTCTAGCCCATGAATCAATATTTGCAATAAATCCTAAAGAAAGGAAATGATGTTCTCTTCTTATTAGTTTTCCTTGTTTCCTAAGTTCTCTGGGGTACCAACAATGTCCTTCTTGGAAGTGGAGAGAGAAATTGGGAGTGCTGAAAGATGGCAAGCCAACACTTTGCCTGTTGCCTGCTAGAAGTGAGCCTCATTGGTCCAGTCTTGGGTTGTGTTCTTAATCAAATCTTTTCTACAGGCTCAATTCAGAAGCTGGTAGAGGAGGAGGGGGTATCTCTAAGTCTTAATAAAACCAGGGCCCACTTTCTCTTCTCTTCCTGCTCAACTACCTTCCAAATAATTACTTGCCTGTAAAGAGAGAGAGAGAAGATTCTGGATCAATAGAATGGTCAGGAAGGCCAAACCCATTTCTCTCTCTACCGTCCCAGAATCAGCCATGCTGTCTACAATAAAACCCCACAGCAACAGATATACAGCCATGAAAAGCCCATCCCCCCAAATGAATCCATGCACATGTACTGTCCTTAGTCTCTTTCACCAATAGTGGTAAGGGGTTTCATGCACTCTGACCAGGCTGCTTAAATAGAAAAGAAGGAGAAAAGGGACTTTAAGCAGAGGTGCTTAGGAGATCTAGGTCCCAAGGAAGACAGGACTCCCCCACTCATGCCCTCCCTGCAATATTAACCTCACCTGCAATGGGGGGTCCGGCAATCATCGGCAGGGCCATCATGCCCAGGAGGTAGCCAATGGCCTGTGAGGCCTGCATTGGGCCCACCAGCTCAAATGCGATGGGGGCCATGATGGTGATGAAGAAGCCATCACACAGGCCCAGGAAGAGGCAGACAACGATGAGGCCCCCGAAGCCCCGGCAGAGGGGAATCATCATGGACATCAGGCCCAGGAGCAGGAAGGAGATGACCTAAAGGAGCAACAGCCTGAGGTCATGTTGTGCTTGCCTGCCAAGACCACATAGTAAATCACATCTCCTTTCTCAGGGCCTCGTTTCTACCATCTGTAAAATGGGGCAAGGGGATATCAACAGAGAGCCCAGTGGACTAGTTACTTAGGCCCCTTCTAAGTCCTGCTTAGAAGGACTTAGGATTTAAAGTTTTTAAGAGATCCCCTATTTAACTTTGATTCTGTCAAGACTTTTAAAAGAGGACGCATTCATTGCTCCTGTCCTCAAGAAGTTGTCTTTTAATTGGACTCTGAGATAAAGGGAATTGCTGTTGCTGCTTTCTGATCCTGTGTTTGTCTGCCCCAGGCAACAGGGTATGGGATCAGACCATGCTGGTATTTTCAGATCCATGTTAGATATGGGAAGAGGAAGGGGAGGAAGTGAGGATGACTTGAATAATTGAATAATGATTAGATGGGGGCATGAATGGAAGGCACAGCTTCCTGAAATGAGGAAGGAGCCAGTCCCCATTTTTGCGGGAGACTGCTTTTAGAAAACACCTTGGTATGAAGGAGGCCATTGGGAGGTTCACCCAGGTTCCTTAGGCTTTAGGACATGGGACACACCACCCATCTCAGACACTCAGACGTTATGGCTCTGGGGGCTTCTGGGCTTGTCTGGGCACCCTGTGAAGGTAACAAAGGGGGCTCTAAGGAGAACCAAGACACTAGGAAGAGGTCTAGGGAGCCTGAAGCCAGTCCAGGGGGCACTGACTAGCCACTGGGCTTTCTTTGGGCTGAGCAAAATGACTCTGAAGTAAAGAAGCTGCCTTTCCAGAGGCTGGTTTTTCCCTCTCAATAGAGATAAGGGCCAATGGAAACACAGCTAGCCTTTTGATGAAGGTCATCTGCAACCTGTGTCCGTGAGCCAGACTGAAGACCTGGGCTCCACCCACTGTAGCCAGCAGAGCCAGGTTGTCCCAGGGTCAGGGCTAAGGCCTGATTTGTTAACCAAGACCTTGACAGGATCCAGGATTTTCTAATAGTTCACACAGGCAGGCTGACTTACCCAGGAAGTGTTAGTCACCACATGGTAAGGGTACGTCACCACATCAACACATGCAAGGCAGGTAGGAGGGTCAAGGCTGTTTCAAGCACTAAAGATTTTCTGTGTTGTTGCTGCCAGTGGGTTTGTTAGGCTAATTGGTTGGATTTTGGAGAGGATAAGAAATGTCCTGGTCATGCCATCTGAGGAAATCTCTTTGTTGAAGGACTTCTGAACTTTGCCCAAGATGTTTTGGGATAGCTAGGCAGAATCTAGGAATAAGAACCCAGATATCCCAGTTTCTCCTCTAGGAGATTCATGTACAACTGTAAGATAAAACCAGACCCACCTATCAACCAAGTCATAATGGTATGGCAATTAAGGAGTTAATACCATTATATAATACAAAGGACCCCATTAAGTGATTTCAATTGGCTGTAATTACTACCTACTGTATCTAGCTGCCTCTTAACATCCTCCACGAGGCCTTGCCAAGGTTCAGAAATTAAAAATCCCTCTTGGAACTGAGAATCAGGCCTCAAGAATTGGCCCAAAATGAGGTTGTCCTGCAGGTTGTCACCATTTCCTTACCAACAGACTGTCCAGGGGCTTGACACCAGACACATGTGCCTGTCTTTGTCAGTAGTAGGAACCACAAAGTCTAGTGGATGGCTCTTCAGAACCTGAAGCTGTGTACACTCCTTTTCTCTCCCAGACCAGTACTCCTGCATCTGACCCGGGGAGAAAGGGAGGCAAATTCTCATGATGGAGTATCTTGAGTAGCTCAAGAGAGAGAAGTTCATTCATTGTTCTGTGCTCTCAGCCTGAGACTCTTACCAGCACAATGAGTTTGAACAAATCACTTTCCCTCTCTGGGCCTCAGTTCCTCAGTTTGTAAAATGGAGAATTTGGACTACAAGTTGATGAAGATATGTTTCAGCTAAAAAGTTCCAAGATTATTTTATATTGTTCTAAGTGGTAAAACTGGGTCAAGTAAGAGTGGAAAAGGGGAGAGATTGTTGGGTGGGTAGGGGAAATGGTCAGCAGAAGCACTGGGCCATAAGCCTAGTTCTCCTTCTGACTAGCTAATGCCTCTGCCTCTCTTGGAAATCCCTCTACACAATACAAAGCAAAAACTGCTTGGGCCCTACCTCTCTCCTAGGGACTGCAGTGAGAAATGAGCTATATGGCTAGGCAAGGGCTGCTGCTTTTCCTCAAGATAAAGCCCTGGCCCAATGCTAGCTTACCCTGATCTCCAGCACTCTTTGGCATCTTGGAGTTGCTGATATTGACAGGGAAGACCCACAGGGGTGCCATGTGGAAGAGGCTGGGAAAGCCACACACAGTCCTATGCAAAAAGCCACCCAGGTAAGGTCTTGCTGATATTGGCACAGGAATTTAAAATTTTATAATTGGTTTATCTCAATCACAGCCTTTTGGTTTGACCTTGGTCTAGTCACTTATCACGTCTGGGACTTGGTTCTGCCATCCATCACTTAGTGTAAAGTGGAATATGAGAAGAGTGCTACATAGGAGTTCAGCTCTGCCATGACTGTCTGAGTCTTTCCCTCAGTTTCTCCATCAGTGTAATGAGAGGTTGGACTGGATGGACCATAATGGCACCCTGAGCTCTGACAAAGCAGATTCACTAGCTCTTGCAAATCTAACACAAAGTTAAACACAACAGGAAACCTTAATCATATCCTCATCCAAGACATACGAGGGTATTTAGGAAAACACTTGGGGCTATCAGAAGACAGAGAAATCCCTGCTGTGTGTATAGTCAGGGCCCCTTGGAAGTTCTTTTAGGACTTCTCCAGGATAGTCAGAACTCAACCACCTTCCTGATGGACTATTTGTGACCCATATGTTTTCTGGGGCTGCTGTTACCCCTTCACAGGGTTCCACACTTGGGCACCTTCTGGTAAACCCTGCTGCTGTAGCAAAAAGCATGAGCCAGGTCCGAAAGACAATATTGTTGCCCAGTAGACAAAGACAGACAGCTTGAGCAGTAGTCTGTATTCAAGTCAGACCAGAGCCCAGGTCACACAAAAAGTGGCCTCTCGAGCATCCACATGGGTACTGCCCACAATATGAGGCTACCTGTGTCACTGTGAGAAGGATTAAAACTTTGCATGGCTATAACACTTTTTACTTCTCAAAGCCTGGTCACACCTGTATTCCTTTTGATCCTCACCTGCAAGGTGAGATAGGAAAGGCAAGGATTATTCTCATTGCATGAAAGAGGAAAGTGAGGTGTAGAGAGGGCAAGTGAGGTCTGGCCTTTTCTGGCAATTTTTTTGTGTCCGTCAAGAGGATGGCATTTGAGAGCCAGTGTTTGGTACCAAGTAGCTCTGGAGGTATAAGAAGTAATGGGTCTGGGCCTAGAGGAGAGAGACACTGGGCCACAGAGTACTGCAGATGCTCAAGACCCTCCAAGAGAGTATAAGGTAGCAATGAGTTCAGTCTTCAATGGGGGCAGCATCTAACTCCTGGCTTCAGTTTCCCTCTTTCAGATGGGAGAGCCTTTATTAATAAACATTTTCTTTGAAAGTGTTCTTAGAGGTTCCATCTACACTGACAGCTGTCACTACATCCTCACTCCATTTTGATGAAGGAGGCAGAACAAGGATGATGATCTTCACTTGAAAGCAAGGGAAATGGAGGCTTAGAGAATTTGACTGACTTTCCCATGTCACACAGCAAGCTGGTGTCAGAGCTGGGGCCCAGGCCACAGCAGTTATACATCCTACCACTGTATCCCAAAGGCTGGAGATAACCTAGCATCTGTGTCAGGCTGTTCTCCCCACAGTAGACAGGGTGGTCACACTCACCTGCAAGTAGATCTTCTTAAGTCCAGGAATGGAGTCACTGACACGGCCTGACACAAGGCGCCCAAGGCCTGAGGTAGCTCCAATACACACCAAGAGCACCCAGGTCTGCTTGATTTCTAAGAATTCCTCTTCCACATACTTCATCTGAAAAGCATAGCACCAGGCCCCCGGGATAAGAGGAAGAAGAAGAGATGGCTGGTTAATTGTTGGCATCCCCAGAACCCTCTACTGCTTACTTCCCTGGACCATGGCAAGAGTTCCTTCTCCTGCAGCAACCTCCCTTATAGCCTTAGCTCCAGAACAAGCTCTCTGGCTGTTTCTAACAGCTTAAAAGGCTGCATATCCCCTGGCTCTCTGGATTCTCGGTTTCTGAGCAACAGCTGAGGGCAGTGGGTGTCTCTAAGCCCCTTCCAAGCCCTGGCAGGACAGAATACAGCCTTAACAACTGAAAAAAGTCCAAGGGTTCCCCTATTATCTCCTCATTCCCTGACCCAGAACTGACAGCCTGGGGTAACAGCAAGTCACCAAGGGAGAAGGATCCACTAACTTCCAGGTAATATTCCAAAAGTGTGCTTTAAGAAACACAAGGTCTGTGGAAGATAACACTGGACTACAACCAACAAATCTGTGGCCATGTAAGTTGGGTGTATGGTGGTTAAACAAAGCTGAATTGATTTCTTTACAGCAGGATCGTTGGTACCTTTAAAAGATTGCTACATATTATGAAGCTAGAGAAATCTAGTATATGTTATTTCTTAAACAAAATTACTTGACCCCAAAGACTAGCATTCCATAAGACACACTCTCAGAAAACTCTATCATTGAGGGACTTCCCTGGTGGTCAGTGGTTAAGACTCCATGCTCCCATGGCAGGGGGCCTGGTGATCCCTGGCCGGGGAACTAAGATCCTACATACCACAACTAAGCTGGCGTGCTGCAACTACTGAGCCCGCGTGCTCTAGAGCCTGCATGCTGCAACTAGAGAGCCCAAGCACTGCAACCACTGAGCCCACATGCTGCAACTATTGAGCCCATGCACTGCAACTAGAGAAGCCCACACGCTGCAACGAAGAGACCAGGCACTGCAACGAAGACCCAGCACTGCTAAATAAATTTAAAAAAAAAAAGAAAGAAAAGAAAACCCTATCATTGGGTCATCTGGGGCAGCCTCCTGTATCCCGGTAATGCTTATCTTCTCCTGAAAATCCATCTAGATTTATCAGTGTGGGAAACCATAGGCATAGGCCTCCCCCTGAGGAACTTCCCCCATTTCCCATTGAGGTCTTCCCTCAGCCTGTGCTCTTTCCTACTCTGGGTCTCTCCAACCACTGTTTTGTCTTTCTCCAAAGGTTCCAGGTCTGCCCTTTCAATGTCTTCTGCTCCTACCCTCTGGACTTCAGGCAGGTTAAGGGCAACGTCTTGGGGTCAGGTAGGGTGGACCCACCCTGGTATTCCTCACCAAGTGTACATAGGGAACGAAGTAGCCAAGGGCAGCAGCAGCGATCCCGAAGGCCCAGATGCGGTAGGTACGTTGGCGGAACACTCGCATGTTGAAGTACTTCCTGAGCTGAGCCAGAAAGCGTTGGCACAGGGTGTGGACACCTCTCTTGCTTGGGGTGTCCTGCGAGCTGGGCAGGAGGGGTCGGTAGGTGAGTGAAAGCAGCGTAAGAATAAACATAAAGGTACTCAGCACCTGGAAGGTTTGGGCGAGCTTGATCTTAGCCCCCAGCGTTTTGATGAGGAGGGGGAAGGATATGGAGAAGATGCTACTCCCAGCAGACACCACACCATTGGCCAGACCCAGACGGCGTTGGAAGTAATGGCCCAGGATGACGAGAGATGGCTGAAAGGCGAAGGAACAGCCACAACCAAAGAGAATCCCGTAGGTGAAGTAACGCAGGCTTAGTGAGCTGTGGGAGAGACACCAAGAGCTATCCTCAGAAGCCTGACCAGCAATCCACCTGCCCTTCCCCCCTCACCCTCCTGAGATCTGCATACCCCCACCCTTAACCCACGACCCCAGTTACTACTGACCCTCAGAACAGACAAGGAATAGGACCTTCTGATCCCCATTTTGTAGATGGGGAGACAGAGGCTCAGAGAAGTAAAGTAATTTACCCAAGGTAGCATAACTGGGGATCAGCAAAGCTTGGACTTGAATCTAAGTCTGTGTGACTCTAGTTTGAATCATAGTACTCCATCAGAGAGTACTGTTCAAAAGAAAGCCGAAACTAGCCTATGCAAAGTCTGGATGAGGGGCTACAAAGAGTAAGTCAGTGCCTTAGAAAGAATAGTTACACCTACTGCTCACCTAGACACCATGGTTGGGCTGGTAACCAAAGCTTTATCCCAAGTAACCAGAAAGTTCTGCAAGGAGCCAAGATTCTAGAACGTTGAGACCCTCCATAAGACTCTTCAGTGTCTTTCTTCATGCTCAGGGCCCTTAATATTTCACAGAATGGTTGGTGGTGTTCTGAGAGACACCCCCTCCCCAACCATGCCCACGGTTTGGATGTCCCAAGACCCTTTACTCCAGGCCCCAGATAATTTCCATGGGGATCCTAAGGTAAGGAGTTTCTATAACTTCCAAAGCCTGGCTCCTGTTGCTGGACATGATATGGACTAGCTTCCCAGAGTAGCTTGGCTGCTTGATGGGAACTGGAAACTCAAAGAAGTTGTGAGCCTGGCCAAGTAAGAGAGGCTCTGGCTTAAAACCCTTAGGCCCTGCTTTGACTATAAACTTCTATAACAGAAGGAAAAGTATCAGAAGGGAAAAGGCCATGGGAAGGTCAGCTTGGCTGGCCATTTGCCCTCAGATGATACTGGTACAAACTAGTGAAAAACTTTGTTTTCTTTTTGATGCCTCCACATATTTTGCAATATTTCTTATCTGACCACGTAATAACCTAATACTTTCCACGGTTGGGCAGTTCCTCTCCATAGATAGATCCAGTCCTCATACTAAAGGACTGGACCTATGCTGCAGAGATGAAGTGGTGCTAGTACTCATGATTCCAAGACAGCTATCATCATCATTTCTTTCTATCTGCTTGCATTCATTGGATATGAGCAAGGGCTTTGGTTTCAAAGGCTTGCCTCTACTTAGAACACATAGCTAAGCCAACTGCTCCTCTTCTGTCAGATTCCTTGGGGCTTCCTCCTGTTAGAGTCTAAGTACCATTTGGGATTGATCTGGGCTGGGGGCCTTGTCTAAGGGAGAGGAGTTATGAAGGTCTGAGGGAGACCCTCAGGGAGGGGGCCAGTGGGAGCAAAGCATGGGATTCAGTTCAGGGAGCTGTGTGGTGGATCTATTTCTAGCTGGGCCCAAAGGCAGGAGGCCCCTGAGCAGGCTTGCCAAGGCCTCCCCACCCCTGCCTGAACTTTGCCCCACCTCACACCATCCAAAGGATCTCAGAGCCCTGATTCAAGCAACAGGAAAGATGACTTGGAGTTCTAGCCACAAGCAGAACCATTTTTCCACTGGATATGAAGCCATCCAGAAAGTTTCTTGGCTTTGAAGATGTTCTTACAGAAAGGGCAAAGGGGGTGGGGGAGGAGCTTAGGGGCTGGAGAACAGAACGCCTACTCCAATGTGCCTAAAGAAGAATGCCAGGAGAAAGCACATCTGAGCTCCTTCCCCTCCTGTAACTGAGCTCATGTGGACTGGAAGGAAAATGGGATCCGTATGTTGCTAATTTGTTTACACTCTGCTCTGCTTGGCCTTAAAAAACAGGCCTCTGCTGTGTAGCTCTGAGACTGGAGCTGCTTATGAGGCCTAGCTCCTTCCCACAAGGAGCCAGACACGAGCTTGCTGAGGGCAAATGAGGCCGACCACCAGAGGGGTCCTGAAAGGGTTTGGAGCTGCTGCCCTGGGAGGACTGAGCAGATTACAGACAGGATATGGTTTTCCCTGCCTCTGTCCCAGTTGGATGGGACCAAGCCAAGAAACCATTGCAGGCCAGATCCAAGCTCTGCTGGAGGGTGGGCTGGGCAGCCGGAAATGCTCAAGTCATAAAGAAAGCTGGCTCAACCTCACAAGGCCCAGTTGTAGCAGAACACAATTATCATTCTCTGCTGTGAGTGGAACCTTAGGCCTGGAGAGCATAACCACGGTCCTTCTCTGGGGAGCCAAGCTCAGAAAGCAAGTCTCTGATAAGCTAGCCATGTCTCCAGGCTGGCATTCTCCTACACCAGCCCAGGCAGATTGGAAGTAGGAGGTACCATAACTCCCAAAGTGTCTTTGGCAGAAAGTCATTGGAGTTCTTTAGGAATCCCATATTCCTCAGGCTGTGGTGGAGGGTTTTTACTTCTCTCCTCCCCTACAGACATGCTTCTGGAGAGCTGGCAGAAAGAAAGCAGAAAATGAACTTGTAGCCTGCTCCTTGACCGACACTACCAGTTTCTGCCAGTGGGACCTATGGGACCAGAGTTTGAGTTTACCTAGCTTAGGCCTAGTTGGGTAGCTGGGTGCTGGGTCTGTATCTCAGTGAGGGAGGCTGCTAAACAACCCTTCTCACACCCAAGACATTAATCTTTATCTGTTCCAAATCATCCATACATTGCTATCCAGAAATGGAAAAGGACCAGAAATGCTAAACAGCCTTGGGCTCAGCTGACCTCTTTTTCAGCATAAGATTACCTTAGGAATCCTGTAATGGTAGGTGTTCACATGGGCTTACTCCAGAAGTTCATTTCCAGGAGGGCAGTTGAGGTCATGAGATGTGTGGCATATTGAAGGGAAATAGAATGGCAGAGCTGGAAGACACCTGAAAAGACCTGATCTAATCTCCTCATGTTACAGTATAAAAATTGAGGCTCAAAGAGGGGAATGGTACTCATGAATTGTTCCATTGCCATTCAGTGGCCAAAACTTGACTTGGGCCCAGCAGTATGAATGCCCAAGCTCAGGCTCCTCCCACCACTTTGGAACTCTTGGGTCCTCTTTGGGTATATTCCCTACCAATGTGTCCTGGGGACCCTACCAAGATGAGTCCCATTGGACAATAGTTCCTGGGAACAGGGTCTTGAGGACCCTACATGGAAAGGGCCACAGGGGATTCTGCAATGAGAAGAGTGTCTAGTTGAGGCCCAGAAAGAAGCCAACCCTCAGCCTTGGGCAAATGGTCAGCAACTCCTAGCCTTACCTGGTGAAGGAGCTGGTATGGAGGCCAATGAAAGCGACGGCAGCACCTGCAGTTGCTGTGATTCGGCAGCCCAATCGATCAGTGAATATACTCACAATGGGAGAACAGAAGAAGATCATGCCCATTGAGAGGGCTCCTACCCATGCTGCAGAGAAAAGAAGCACAAAGACACCTTAGTTTAATGTGTTACCTGGTGGTGCGGCTGGTATCTCAGATCTTCTCTGGCCTTTCACTGGGGGCATTGCCTTGGTCTGCACTGCCAGCTTGCTAGTCCCTGATGGCCAGTGAGGTTAGGCAATTTTCAAAGTGCCTGTAACAAAGCAATGTGAGAACCAGGAGTCTAGTTCATAAGCATACCCAGAACTTCAAAGCTGGGGCAGGGAGCCTTTAGAGATCAAGTCTGTGATAGAGACTTCTAGCTAGCTACCACACAGCTACACTACATTTCTTAGCCTGTTCAGCTGTTTGGCTTGACCATGTGACTAAATTCTGACCAATAGCATGTGGGTAAAAAAGACAAATACCACTTCCAGACCTGGACCATAAAAAGACTACCATGATGTTTCTGCTTACTTGGGAGCTATAACGGCAGAGTGACCTTGGAAGCCATGTATTTTTTTTTTTTTAATTACGAATCATTCTGTTGTTGTTGTTTTTTTTCTTAAACTTTGGGTTTATTATTTATTTATTTATTTATTTATGGCTGTGTTGGGTCTTCGTTTCTGTGCGAGGGCTTTCTCTAGTTGCTGCAAGTGGGGGCCACTCTTCATCGCGGTGCGCGGGCCTCTCATTATCGCGGCCTGTTTTGTTGCGGAGCACAGGCTCCAGACGCGCAGGCCCAGTAGTTGTGGCTCACGGGCCTAGTTGCTCCGCGGCATGTGGGATCTTCCCAGACCAGGGCTCGAACCCGTGTCCCCTGCATTGGCAGGCAGACTCTCAACCACTGCGCCACCAGGGAAGCCCTGGAAGCCATGTATTAAGACTGGCAGAACTGCCATCAGTTCTGTCTGGGTCTCTGAATGGAGTGAAGTTCCCCCTCTCTCTCCAGTCTGGAACCCCTGCCCTGAATGTTACATAAGAAGTAAAGAAACGTCTTGTCCTTTAAGCTAGTGAATTTTCTAGGGCTATTTGTTATAGCAGTTAAACAAACACAAACTAAAACAAAGAGATTCCTCTACAACCGTTTTACTGATAAAGAAACAGGTCCAGAAATGTGAAGGGACTTGCCAAAGATCACACAGCAAGTTAAGTGGCAGAGCTGGGACTCAACCCTAACTCCCCTTATTTCTAGTCCAACTTTCATTGTATTATATCTCTTACTGGGATGAATGAAGCTTCCCATCATTGGAGGTGTGCAAGCAGAGGTAGATATAAAACAGGGGATTCAAGCACTGTGGTCAGATTTGGACTAGCCAACAATTCAAGCTTCCTTCCAGGGATGCTAAGCCAGATTTATAGCCTTAGGCATTGGGCTACTTGGCTTTAGTGCCAAGGAACATGAGAATTAATTAAGCCTTCAGGAGCTTAGGTAAGACTTCTCTTGGTCATTGGAACAGTCCTGTGAAGGTGCTAAGACTAATGAGTAGGGAAGACCACAGACAAAGGGCTCCTGGAATTGTACAGGAACACAGGGCAGGTTCAGGAGACACCCAAAGATTTATAAGGACACTATGCAAGAGGGTCATGTAACTCTCATGCTGAAATCCTTCATAAGAGCCCATGTTTGGCAAATCCCTGACTCCAAACTCAAATAAGAAGAGTTTATTCTGTTTATAAAGGCTCTTAAGTGTCTGTAACAATCCTCAACAGGGAGGAAGAAATTTGCCCTTTTACTTGGATTCTTCCAGCCCATATCCCCTTGCTCAGTCCTCGGAAAGAAAGCCCAAGATTTTTTTGTTTGAAGGCTGTATCAAGTTTCATCGTGGGCCTCTGTTTTCTAGGCTAAACAATTCTTAGTTTCATTAATATTTCTTCTTAGCTTTAATTTCTAAATCTGTATTACTTTGAGAGCTCCCCTCTTAACACGTTCCTAGTCTTCATCATCATCATCAGAAAGTATTCATTGAGTGTCACCTGAACAGGATGCCAGGACAGCTTCTGGCTCTCTTCAATTGTGGAGCCCCAAATGGGCCAGAGGAGTGCAGTCTGAGGTTAGACTAGTCCACTGTCTGAGTCTCTTTCCTCAGTGCCTAATAGGTTGCTCAGATCTCCACTGGCAATCTTTGCTTTGCTGTGGGTGCCATCTTGAGTCTTAGCTGGCTGGCTCCAACAGTACTGGCCTGAGACCACAGGAGACCTGAACTCTCATCACAATTTTACCTTATACCTTTCAATTTCATCTCTTATCAGCTATGGGGCCTTGAGCAAATCACACAGCACTTCTCTAATCCTCCGACTTCTCATCTGTAAAATGGGGATTAAAATTCTCCATGTGCCTTCCCCAAAGTTTTTTTTTAACCTAAAGATTATCAGATGTGATCATATGTATGAGAGCTTTATAAATACCAATAGTCACACCGTACATAAAAATTAATACAAATGGATCATAGACTCAAATGTAAAACTTAAAACTTCTAGAAGAAAGTATAGGAGAAAATCTTTTTGACCTTTAGTTAGGCAAAGATTTCATAGATAATTACCAAAAGTGTGATCCATTAAAAAATTGATACATTAGACTTCATCAAAGTGTAAAACTTCTGTTCTTTGAAAAATACTGTTATGAAAATGAAAGGGCAAACCACAGATTGGGAAAAGTATTTACAATACACACATTGATAAAAGACTGGTATCCAGAGTACAAGTGTGAGTTGACTCTCACAACTCAATAAGACAGCAAACAGTCCAATGTAAAATACGGGCAAAAGATTTGAACAGACATTTTACACACAAACACAGGACGTGAATGGCAATTCAGCACATGAAAAGATGCTCAATATCATTAATCATTCAAGAAATCCTTATTAAAACCACAACGAGATACCCCTATACAACCACTAAAAAGGTTTTTTTTTTTTTAAATGACAATACCTAGTACTGGTGAGGATATAGAGGAACTGGAAATCTCATACACTGTTGATGGGAATGCAAAATGATATACCTGCTTTGGAAAACAGTTTGGCAGCTTCTTAAAAGTTAAACATACACGGGGACTTCCCTGGTGCTCCAGTGGTAAAGAATTCACCTCACAATGCAGGAGACGCAGGTTCTATCCCTGGTTAGGGCACTAAGATCCCACATGCCGAGGAGCAACTAAGCCTGCATGCCACAACTACTGAGCTCACACACCTCAACTAGAGCCCGGGTGCCACAAACTACAGAGCCCACATACTCTGGAACCCGTGTGCCACAACTACAGAGCCCATGCACCCTGGAGCCTGTGTGCCACAACTAGAGAAGAGAAAACCTGCACGCCACAACTAGAGAGAAACCCGCACGCCACAATGAAGAGCCCGCCTGCCTCAACGAAGATCCCACATGCCACAACTAAGACCCAATGCAGCCAAAAATAAATTTAAAAAAAAGTTAAACATACAATTACCATATGACCCTAAAATCATTCTCCTGGGTATTTACCCAAGATAAATGAAAAATTATATTCATACAAAAACCTGTACCTAGATGTTTTTGCAGATTTTTCATAACTGCCAAAACGTGGCAATAACTCAAATTGTACTTCAGCTAGTGAATGGATAAATACGTGGATATACATTAAGACAATGGGATACAACTCTGCAATAAATAGGAATGAACTATTGATACAGGCAACAACTTGGACAATTCTCAAAGGCATTGTGCTAAGTGAAAAGAAGCCAGACACAAATGATTCCATTTATATGTAATTCTGAAAAGGCAAAACTGTGGGGTCAAACAGATCAGTGCATGCCAGGAGGAAGGGTGAGGGGAAATGACTCATTGTAGATGAGCATGAGGGAACTTTTCGGAGTAATGAAATGTTATATATTTTGACTGTAAGTGGTGATATTCTTTTGTCAAAATTCATAGAACTGAGCATATAAAAAGGGTGAATATTACCATATGTAAATTATACCTCAATAAATCTGTTATAAAAAAAAGAAGAGGGGGCAGGGAAGCAGGAAGTGCCAGTGGGAAATCTCATTTATGATGTATGTATTTTTATTCTGGCTGGATTTTCAAAAAAATTAGTTCAAGCGTATTATCAAAAATGAAAAAATACTTAAATTCAGTAAATTATCTTACTGTCATTTTATCAACTACAACTCACCATTATTTGGTCCTTCTGAATTTCTAAAATACAATGAAAGCTGATGATTGGGCTTGAAAGTATCTTTTGCACAGTCAAAGAAAATTTAAATTATATTGGATATAGCTTTTTATGTTAATGACATGTATTCATCATTATGGTATCATACAGAATATTTTCACTGCCTTAAAAATACCATGCTCCACCTATTCATTCCTCCTCCCCTCCCAACCTCTGGCAACCACTGATCTTTTTACTGTCTCCCTAGTTTTGCCTTTTCCACAATGTTATATAGTTGGAATCATACAGTATGTAGTCTTTTCAGATTGGCTTCTTTCGCTTAGTAATATGCATTTAAGCTTCCCCCATGTATTTTCATGACTTGAAAGCTCTTTTTTTCAGCACTGAATAATATTCCATTGTCTGGATGTACCACAGTTTATTTACTAACTCACCTACTGAAGGACATCTTGTTTGCTTCCACATTTTGGTAATTATGAATAAAGCTGCTATAAATATCTGTGTGCAAACTTTTGTGTGGACGTAAGTTCTTGATTCATTTGGTTAAACACTAAGGAGCATGATTGCTAAATTGTACGTTTAGTTTTGTAAGAAATTGCCAAACTTTCTTCCAAAGTGGCTGTACCATTTTGCATTCCCAACAGTAATGAGTGAGAGTTCTTGTTGCTCTACGTCCTTGTCAGCATTTGGTGGTGTCGGTGTTCCAGATTTTGGTCACTCTAATAAGTATGTAGTGATATCTCACTGTTGTTTTCATTTGTATTTCCCTGATGGCATATGGTGTTGTGTATCTTTCCATATGCTTATTTGTCATCTATATATTTTCTTTGATGAGGTGTCTGTTAAGGTCTTTGGCCCATTTTTCAACTGGGTTGTTCATTTTCTCATTGTTGAGTTTAAGGAATTCTTTGTACATTTTGGATAACAGTCCTTTATCAGATATGTCTTTTGTGAATATTTTCTCCCAGTCTGTGGCTTATCTTCTCATTCTCTTGATATTGTCTTCTGCAGAGCAGAAGTTTTTAATTTTAATGAAATCCAACTTATCAATTATTTCTTTCTTGGATCGTGACTTTGGTCTTGTATCTAAAAAGTCATAATCATACTCAAGTTTTCCTAAGTTATTTTCTAGGAGTTTTAAAGTTTTGTGTTTTATATTTAGGTCTGTGATCCATTCTGAGTTAATTTTTATAAGGATGTAAGGTCTGTGTCTAGATTCATTTTTTTGCGTGTGGATGTCCAGTTGTTCCAGCACCATTTGTTGAAAAGATTATCTTTGCTCCATTGTATGGTCTTTGCTTCTTGTCAAAGATCAGTTGGCTATATTTATGTGGATCTATTTCTGGGCTTTCTATTCTGTTCCATTGATCTATTTGTCTATTCTTTCACCAATACCACACTGTCTTGAATACTGTAGCTTCATAGTAAGTCTTGAGGTCAAGTAGTGACAGTTCTCCAACTTTGTTCATCTCTTCCAATACTGTGTTGGCTATTTGGGGTCTTTTGCTTCTCCATGTAAACTTTAGAATCAGTTTATCGATATCCACAAAATAAATTGCTGAGATTTTGATTGGGATTGCATTGAATCTATACATCAAGTTGGGAAGAACTGACATCCTGACAATATTGAGTCTTCCTGTGCATGAACATAGAATATCTCCATTTATTTAGTTCTTTGAATTTTAGTTCATCAAAATTTTGTAGTTTTCCTCATATAAATTTGTACATATTTTGTTAGGTTTATACATAAGTATTTCATTTTTGGGGGTGCTAATGTAAATGGCATTCATTTTTAAAATTTCAAATTCCTCTTGTTCATTGCTGGTTTATAGGAAAGCGATTCACTTTTGTATATTAACCTTGTATCCTGAAACTTTGCTGTAATTGCTTTTAAGTTCCAGAGTTTTTTGTCATTTTTTTCAGATTGTCTACATAGATGATCATGTCATCTGTGAACAAAGACAGTTTTATGTCTTCCTTTCCAGCCTGTATACTTGTTATTTCTTTTTCTTGTATTATTATATTAGCTAGAACTTCCACTACAATGTTGAAAAAGAGTGGTGAGAAGGGACAGCCTTGTCTTGAACCTGATCTTAGTGGGAAAGCTGCAATTTTCTCACCATTTAGTATGATATTATCAGTAGTTTTTAAAATATAGATTTTAAAAAATTAATCTGAGTTTTTTTCAACTTTTGAAACAATTATAGATTCACAGGAAATAGTCAAGATAATCCAGAGAAATCCCACGAACACTCCACCCAGTTTCCCCCAATGGTTACATCATATATAACTATACTATAATATCAAAACCAGGAAATTGATGTTGGTACAATATGTGTGTATAGTTCTATATCATTTTATCACATGTGTAGATTTGTGTAACCACCACTGCAATCAAGATACAGGACTATTCCATCACCATAAAGATCTCCTTTGTGCTACTCTTTCATAGTCACACCCAGTCCACTCCCCCACCATCCCTAACTCTTGGCAACCACTAATTTGTTTTCCATCTCTATAATATTATTTTAAGAAAGTTATAGAAATTGAGTCGTATAGTGCATGACTTTTTGAAATTGGCTTTTTCTCACCCAGCATAATTCCCTGGAGATATATATTTGAAGTAAGTTTCTTGTAGACAGCTTATAGTTGGGGTATTTTTTTTTCCCTGCCAATCTCTGTCTTTTAATTGATGTATTTAGATCATTTGCAAGGAAGTAATCATTGACATGTTAGGGTCATTTTATTTTTGTTTCCTGTTTGTTCCCTCTGTTTTTCCTTCCTCTACTTTCTTTTTCTCTGCTTGCCTGTAGGCTCCCTTAACAATTTTTAGAATTCCACTTTGATTTATTTATAGCGCTTTGAGTGTATCCCTTTGTATACCTTTTTTAGTGGTTGCTCTAGCTATTACATCATAGTTTACTGATGTTGACATTTCACTAGTTTGAGTGGAGTGTAAAAACCTAAACTCCCTCATGTCCTTTCACTATCCTCCATTTATAATATAATTTTCTTAAATATTTCCTCTATATACATTGAAACCACATCAGGAATCATTATAATTTTTGCTTCAACTGTTAAACATAATTTAGAAAATCCAAGAGGAGAAGGAAACTCTATTGTATTTACCCATAATTTTACTCTTTTCATTGTTCTTCCTTCTTGATGATCCAATATTCCTTCTTCTATTGTTTCCTTTTTGTTTAGAGAATTCCTTTGGCCTTTCTTTTAGGGTAGGTCTGCTGGTGACAAATTCTCCTATTTTTCCTTCATTTGAAAATGCCTTGATTTCCCCCTTCATTCCTGAAGGATAGTTTCACCGGATATGCAATTCTGGATTGACAGTTTATTCTTTCAGCACTTGAAGAATGTTTTGCCACTTCTTCCTTCTACCCTCTGTGGTTTTTGATGAGAAATCCACTATCATTTGAATGTTTTTCCCCTTAATTAAGGCGTCATTTCTCTCTCAATTTTTTCAAGATGTGTGTGTGTGTGTGTGTGTGTGTGTGTGTGTGTTTATATTTCAGAAGTTTGTGATGTGTTTTGGCATAAATTTCTTTGAGTTCACCCTCTTTGGGGTTCACTCAGCTTCTTAATACTGTAGATTTTTCTTTTGCCAAATTTGGGAATTTTTCAACCGTTATTTCTCTGAGTAATTTTTCAGCCCCACCTTCTTTCTCTTCTCCATTCAGGACTCCTCTGATGACAGGAATATTACATCTTTTGTTATAGCACCACAGTTCTCTGAGGCTCTGTTCATTTTTTAAAAATTTATTTTCCCCCTGTTGTTCAGATTGTATAATTTCTATTGTTCTGTCTTCAAGCTTACTACTTCTTTCCTCTGCCCTCTCCATTATTTAATGGAACGCATCCAGTGAGGTTTTTAAAATTATTATTATTTCAGTTGTTGTATTTTTTAGTTCTAAAATTTCCATTGTTTCTTCTTTGTATTTTCTATTTATTTGCTGAGACTCTATTTTTTCATTTGTCTCAAGTATGATTGTAATTGCTCATTGAAGCGTTTTTATAGTGGCTGCTTTAAAATCCTTGTCAAATAATTTCAATATCTGTGTCATCTTGGTGTTTTCTCATTGAAAACAACACGTAGTCTTTTCTCGTTGAAGTTGAGATTTTCCTAGTCTTTGGTGTGACAAGTGGTTTTTCTATTTTACCTGGGACATTTTGGATATTATGTTATGAGACTCTGTATCTTATTAAAATCTTGTGTTTTAGTAGGCCTACTATGACACTGTGCCAGCAAGGTACCACCACATTTTTTTCTAGATGGGGTGGAAGAGATGGGGATGGAAGTCCAGGTTCCCTGCTTAGCCTCCATGGACACCCTGGGGAGGATGGGTGCCTTGTTTTGCTGAGCAGGGGTTGGTGTTCAAGATCCCCACTGGTCTTCCTCTGATAATTAACTGGTTGGGAGAGGTAAGAGTCTCTCGTTACTATTCTCCACGTTGCTTCAACTGATACTGTACTGAATGCTGCTAAAAGTCCTAGCTTCCTACTTGGCCTTCACTGACACCACCTTGGCACCTCTTCAGGAATGGGAGGACAGCCGGAAGTTACAGACTGGCAAGCGTGAGCATCCAGGTTCCCTGCATGGTCTCCACTGAAACAACGGACGAAGAATAGGCCTTGTTACAACTGAGAGGATGACATTCCTGGCTCCCTACTCAGTTTTCTCTAATGCTACCTTGGAATGGTAGGTGGACAGATTGGGGCACCTTGTTATAACTGGGTGAGTATATAAGTCAAGGTTCCTTATTAGGCCTTTGTTGGTAAAGGTCAGAAGGTATGCATTTTTCCCCATGGTGTTTGGCTGGAGTAGAGTGGTTATTGTCTAAAAGTTTTCTGTCTTG
This sequence comes from Balaenoptera physalus, assembly GCF_965194825.1. Taxonomy (NCBI): domain Eukaryota; kingdom Metazoa; phylum Chordata; class Mammalia; order Artiodactyla; family Balaenopteridae; genus Balaenoptera; species Balaenoptera physalus. The sequence continues at coordinate 65,347,622 of NC_138903.1, read as the reverse complement.
CTAGGCTCCTCCTTTCTTGGTCTTTTGGTTAGAGAAATCAGGCTTTTCTCAATGCTCATTTTATTTGTTTCTGTTGGCATTTCTGGGTTGCAAGCTTCTTCAGCTCCAGGTGTAAGATATATGAGGCAAAAAGAAAACCCAGGTAATTTACCACTGTGTTGTTCCTTGAGTCCTGAGATACCTAGTCCATCAACTTTCTTCTCTCTACCTTTTAGTCTTCTTATATTTGCTTTATATAATGGCCAGTGTTTCTAGCCATACTTCATGGGAGGAATAGGGAAAAGTACCTTGATATAGTTTTTGACACTAAATGTACATTTTTAAAAAATGAAGCCATCCATATATGATAGTCATTTATTTAACAGTTATTTAACATCCTTTCTGGCCCAAATACACAGCTATCCCACAGGTACTGAGGATGCTAAATGAGTGACATATGGTCTTTGCCTTCAAGGATCTCACAGTAGAATAAGGAACACTTTTTTAAACAGGGCAGTAAAATGTATAAATCCCATGGTTCAAGACCACAGTAAAATTTTCTATTTAGAGATTTTCAGAGAGGTCAGACATTCCAAGGGAATGAAAATTTGCTACGTTAAGGAAAAGAAAGGTAATTTAATAGCTAGATCAATGACTGAAGAAGAATAGAACGATTGTTAGCAGGAAAGGTTATCAGAGGAAATTTTGTAAGAGAAAAATAATCAGCTATAACTATATTTTAAAAAAAGAACCAATAGTGATAATAATAATAATAATGATAATTATAACCATGTTGATGGTAAAATGAGTGTTGTTGGTTATCCTTTATCTTTCTTGCACTCAATTTCCTTTTTTGGAAAATACAAGGCATGGGTAGAGGTTTTCTAGAACTCTTGACAGTCCTTGGACTCAAAGCTGGGGAGTTTTTGTTGTTCCCCATATTACCCTTGTTCTCATATGAGGAAGACAAAGTGATTTTTTTAATTCCCTACTGCTGATGACAAAGTGATTTTGATGAAACAGCTGAATGTGGGAGAGTTCAAAGGGTGAAAAGTAGACTTTAACAGGAGGTATAGAGGGCCATCTTTATAAACAGACTTGGCAAAATCAGAGATGGCACCCCACAACTTTCCATCATGCAGAGAGCATTATTTTCAATGCACAACTGTGCTAAGTGCCAAGCAAGTGTCTAATTTCTGACTAATAAACTTTCTGTCCAGCAGAGCCCTAGGACTTTAAGGATTAACTATGTATAAACCCACCATCCACAACTTTCACCCAATGATTCCCAGAATTCTCTTTAGCTTCAACCACTACCCTCAGGTGAGTTAAGTACTCCCAAAGAGTTGGCCCCCAAAGACCTGTGCCTGAAGTGAACACAATGTCTATATTCACTGGACACCACCTCCTTTCCTCCTCTAAGCACCCATAGCCAGCTGGGCTTCTGTTGAGCCTGAGCAGTGTGAAAGCAGAACCCCAGCCTTTCCAGCTCCATTCTGGACCTATTGGCCCTCAAATTTCCTTATATTCAAAGTCTTTTCACTCAAGTGCCCAATTAGTGCCCTGGCTCCTTACCCAGGCTCACAGTCTAATGTCTTTGAAGTACAGGGAGTCTGCTCAGAAAAGAACTCAAATGAGAGACCAGATTCCCCATTCCTTGGTTTCCAAAAGCCAACTTCTCTGAGCTCTCCCTCTGAGTTGGAAAGCGGGGAGAGAGTACTCTAAGAGCCAAACTCTCTAAATAAAATTATAGGCTTTCACAAATTCCTGTTGTTGTGGGGAACTAACAAAAGCTCAAATGAGGGAACGATGGAGCAAAGCCAAAGAAAGGGCAAAGCTGGGGAAGGGTAAAGGAGAGAGAGAGGTGAAAGGGGGTGATATGAGGGCAGAGATGTCTCTATTCAGGAGCCCCTGCTTCATGACAAGGTGAACAGTATGATGAAAGACTAGCAAATAGGATTAGGAGCCATGTTCTGAAGCTTGCTATGCAACGCTAAGTGGAGGAAATGTCACTATTAACTGGAGTCCCTGTTGCCAGAAATATTCCCGTTTCTGCCCCATCTCCACCCTTCTTCAGAGTCCCCAGAACACAGTAAAGAGACTAAACCTAGATGGGATAAGTGAGCATGGTCAGAATGGCATAGGTAGGGCATGGGGACCATGTGGGGTTGGTGGCAGGTAGCTCAGGACTGTGCTGATGGTATGCTGGCACATCTAGCCAGTTGATCAGCACACATTAGTAAGATGACTGAAAGCATTGGTGGAATACATTTAAAAGGAGGCAAGTAAAAGCACTTCAGGGGTCAGCTGGGGCACTCCAGAGAAGAAAAATGCAACACTCTGGTCTTCCTTGGGGACTGAGATGGCAGGAGCCCTGCCTTTCATTCTCTCTGTGGCTGATTGGAGAGTGACCTCCAGCTGAGCTTCATTTATTAACTATTTCTCTAACCTTGTGCTAGGAGTTAAGTGCTAGGTAGTTATTTTTCTGGTGAATAAATGTAACAATCTTGTTCAGGGAAGCTGATTCCAAAACTTTTTTTATGGTTTGATAAACATTATGTTGAGAAGCTCTTTCTTCCAGCTCTCAGCCTATCGAAGTCCATTTACTTTGGTAGCTACTCACCATCCACTGTGTCTAGAACACTACTCCAGATCTGTAGCAAGCCTTTAATTTAAAATTCCAAAAGTGTTTTCATATTTGTCCTGGCAGTGTTTTATTTTTTCTCTTCATTAGAATGTGGTGGTGTTTTTCTGGGTTGGCACAGAAATACTGGAAAACATTCTTTTCCAAGCATTCAACATCTAAACAAACCCCATTTTTAACCTTCTACACTTTGTCTCAAAACATGCCAACTTTAATGGGCTACCTACTTTTGAGTGTCAAAACTTGTAAAGTCAGATAATCTGAAAACGTAAGTGAACTTACTGAAAACGTAAGTTGTCTTATTACCCCCCCCTTATTACTTTATTTGACCTCATTCTCTGTGCTGCTACTGTTTATTTACTTCCATTTTTTGGAGTCGGAAGATCTAGACATCCAGTTCCTAATTTTACAGATAGTCAGACTGAGGCCCAGAGAGACTCACTTAGAAGTATCCATGTCAAGTCTGAAAATGCAGTCCTTCTAACTCCTGACTCAGTCCTTCAGGGATGATGGGCTTTACTTAATGTCTTATGGCCACTGATTTGGCAACCACTGGTTTAGGACAATGGTCAGTTATCTATTCTAATGGCTAAGGTATATTAGAGGTGGTTCTTGAACCCAAACCATCAGTGCTTTGGAAGAACTACGAATTGAAACAGTTTCCTCAGTTTTCTCTGAGGGGGTTGGCTAGCACCTAGAGACTCTGATTGTCAGACATTCACCTGATAGAGAGTATGGAAAAGAGGCAGGAGGCAGAGACAGAAAAGAAATAAGGAGACAGAAAGAGAGATGCATATATCTAAAATAGAAAGATTCATGATGAGCATCTTATTAGAACTGCAAAGTGTTAAAAATGAAAGGGTCCTCAAGAATCATAGAGGGGGTAACCAAGATGGCTTCACTGGTGAATTACAAACATTTAAGGAAGAAATAATAACAAAGTTACACAAGCTGTTGCAAAAAATAAAATAGGAGGCAATACTTTCCAACTCATTCTATGAGTCCAGTGTTACCTTAATACCATAACCACCATAAAGACAACACAACAAAAGAAAATTACAAATGAATGTCCCTCATAAACACAGTTGCAAAACGCTTAACAACATTTTAGCAAATTGAATCAAACAATATGTAAAAAGGATAAAACATCACGACCAAGTAATATTTATCCCAGAAATACAAGGTTAGTTCAACATCCAAAAATCAACCAATGCAGTATGTGATTATTAACGACTACAAAATTTTAAAATCCCATATAATTATCTCAGTAGATACAGAAAAACACTTGACAAAATTCAATATCCATTCAAGATAAAAACTCTCAGAAAACCAGTAATAGGTGGGGACTTTCTCAACCTGATAAAGGGCAACTAGTGAAAACCTATAGCTAACATCATACTTAATAATGAAAGACTAAAATCTTTCATCCTAAGGTTAAGAACAAGGCAAGGATGTCTGTACTTGCTATTTCTATTTAATATTGCATTGGAGGTTCTCACCAGTGCAATAAGACAAGAAGAAGAAATAGAAGACATACAGATTATAAATAAGAGTTACTTATAGTTTTACAACTATCTCTGTTTACAGACAACACGATTGTCTATCTAGAAAACATTAAAGACTACAAAAAAGCAACTAGAATAAGTGAGTTAAATAAGCTCACAAGGTACAAATCAACATACAAAAACCAATTGTATTTCTATATATTAGCAATGAATAATTAAAAACTGAGATAAAAATACCATTTACAATACCATCTGAAATTTGAAATACTTATGGATAAATTTGATGAAAATATGTACAAGATCTCTACATTGAAAATTACAAAATGTTGATGAGATAAATTAAAGAAGACCTAAATAAATGAAGGATATATCTTGTTCACAGGTCAGAAGACTCAATATTGTTAACAGATCAATTCTCCCCCAAGTTGTTTTATACATACAATGCAATCCCAATCAAAACCCCAGCAAGGTTTTTTTTTTTGATAAAATTTGGCAAACTGATTCTCAAATTTATGTGTAAATGTAAAGGATATAGAATGGCAAAAATAATTTTTACATTGAAGAACAAAGTTGGAAGACTTATAATGACTTGATTTTAAGACTTACTATAAAATTACAGCAATCAAGACATTACGGTATTGGGGCTTCCCTGGTGGTGCAGAGGTTAAGAATCCGCCTGCCAATGCAAGGGACACAGGTTCGATCCCTGGTCCGGGAAGATCCCACATGACATGGAGCAACTAAGCCTGTGTGCCACAACTACTGAGCCTGCGCGCCACAACTACTGAGCCCACGCGCCACAACTACTGAAGCCCGCGCACCTAGAGCCCATGCTCAGCAACAAGAGAAGACACCGCAATGAGAAGCCTGCACACCACAATGAAGAGTAGCCCCCACTTGCCACAACTAGAGGAAGCCTGCACTCAGCAATGAAGACCCGACGCAGCCAAAAATAAAATAAATAAAATAAACAACAACGAAAGAAGATATTATGGCATTGGCATAAGATAGACATATAGATCAATGGAACATAACATAGTCCAGAAATGGGCCCACACATATATGGCTAGTTGATTTTCAATTAAAAAATGTTAAAAAAATTCAATAGGGAAGGATAATATTTTTCAACAAATGGTGCCGGGTCAACTGGATAGCCACATAGAAAAGAATGAAGTTGAACTAATATCTCAGACCATACTCAAAAATTAACTCAAAATGGATGGTAGACCTAAATGTAAGAGCTAAAACTATAAAACTTCTAGAAAACATAGGATAAAATCATAGTGAACTTGGGTTAGGCAAAGATTTCTTAAATAGAGCACAAAGAGCACAAAGTATAAAAATACATAAAATTAACTTCATCAAAATTTTAAAATTTATTCTTCAAATATACTTTTAAGAGAATTAAAAGACAAGCTACAGACTGGGAGAAAGTATTTGCCAATTATATATCTGATAAAGGAGGACTCATATCCAGAGTGTTTAAGAATAATTTCTTATTTACAAAAACAAGAAAATAAAGAATCCAACTGAAAACAGGCAAAAGATTTAAACTGACACTTTACCAAAGAAGATATATGAGTGGTAACCAAATACATGAAAGAATACTCAACATCATTAGCCATTAGGGAAATGTAAGTTAAAACCTAATGAGATGCCAATACACACCCATTAAAACATCTAGTATTTTTAAAACTGACCATACCAAGTGTTAGTGAGGATTTGGAACAACTGAAACTCTGAGTTGCAGTTGCATAGTTGCTGGGACTGTAAAATGGTGTAATCACTTTGGAAAACAGTTTGGAAGTTCCTCAACTGGTTACATATAAAGTTACAATGACCCAGCAACCCCCCAAAATGAAAGCATATGTCCACATCAAGACCTGTACATGAATATTTATAGCAACTATATTTGTAATAGTAAAAAACTAGAAACAACCCATGTCCATCAATATGTAAATGGATAAACACATTGTGGTATATCCATACCAAGAAATGGTACTCAGCAATAAAAAGGAATGAACTCTTGATATATGCAACAACTTGGATGAATCTCAAAACAATTGTAGTAAGTAAAAGAAGTCAAATTTTTAAAATACCTACTTTTTATTCCATTTATATAAAAAGTCTAGAAAATACAAACTAATCTGTAGTGACAGAAAGAAGAGCAATGGTTGCCTGTGGATAGGAAGAGGACTTTGGAGGATGATAGATATGCTTGTTATCCTGAATATGGTAATGGCTTCATGATGTATACATACATATATCAAAACTTCTCGTACTGTGCATTTTAAATATGAGCTTTTTTATTGTATGTCAATTATAGCTCAATAAAGCTGTTTAAAAATAAAGAACATCTTCCTACTTTTAAAAAGAGCTGTATATTTTCACAATTGAAAAATTAGAAAAACAAAGAAGCAAGGCAAAAAAAAAAAATCTCCACAATTCCAATCACTTGGAGACAAGTATTTTTACCTTGATATGTATCCCTCCAGATTTTTCTATACATTTATATCTATATAGTTTTTCAAAGACAGTATATATAGTATACATCACTTATAAGCTGCTTTAAAAATTTTCTCATGTTTTAGAGACCTTTCCATGTTAATAAAATTCAACACCATCTCCCCAAAAGAAATACTGGAAGAACGGAAAGGAGGTAAGAAGGGAGAACGAACAATTGATACATGTAACAACATGGATGAATTTCAAAATAATTATGTTGAGTGAAAGAAGCCAGAGCCTACCAAAAAATACATACCCTATGACTCCAGCTATGTAAAACTCAAGAAAAATACAGACTAATCTATAGTGAGAGAAAGCATATTAGTGGTTGCCTGGGAGTGGGGAGGGGCCAGAAGTGGGCTGGGAGAGAAGAATTATAAAGAGACATGAGAAACCTTTTGGAGGTGATGGACATGTCCATTACTTTGATCATAGTGATGGTTTCCTGAGTGTGCACATATGTCAAAACTTGTCAAATTGTATACTTGAAATATATGCAGTTTATTGTATGTTAATTCTTCCTCAGTAAAGCTTTAAAAAACCATAGATGGGAAAATCGAGGCTCAGAGAGGACACAAACTACTCAAGGAGACACAGTAGGTCCATTGCTGAGCCAGAACTAAAATCCCATCTTTGGACTCCTAAACTAGTACTCCTTCCACTGTACCACAATGCCTGACAGGCCTCTAGTGATCTGCCCAACCACCAGGGAAGAGCAGCAGGGTCAGATGGCTGATTTTCTAAGCTCTGCTTTCAGCAGAACAAGAACAAAAAACAAATGCTGAAATGATGAGCCCCTTCCTGCCCTGAGACTGAAACTAGATAGGGCTCTGCCCTGAGCGTTGAGAACACTCCTGAGCTAAGGAGGTAGCCAGTTTGGGTAGTTCCTTCAAGTAGGCAGGTGACAGCTCTGTCTCCAGAAATAGCTCTCTCCACACTTGCAGTCCAGCAATTAGGAAGGAAACCTTGGACAGTCAGCCTGAGACAGATGACAAGGTAATCAATCCAGGGAAGACTGGCTGCCAGGATCAATAGGGCTTTGATCCTCAGAGCTGAGATAAACACTAATGTTAGCTACACAGTTAGGGACCTCCTGCTATGGCTTCAGGATGTATCAAAGCCAGAGGAAATCTCACTTCTGAGGTTAGGGCATGTTCCTGCCTCTGAGCAGGAATCTGCTGACAATCCCTAGCACCACTGGATTCCTTATTAGAGCAGAGGGATGGAGGTAGGGAAAAGATGGCAGAGGGAAGGACTGGGAAAACATGGGCAGAACCCATTTTTTCAATGTAAAATGCTTTTTCCAGGGATACTGACCCTTTCTATTAAGTGTTTTATGAGAGAGATGGGGAAAATGAGGAAAAGAACAGAGGAAGAAAATCAAATCCCTGCAGACCACAGAATATTACAGTGGTTGGCAACCTGCTTCCCAACAGAGAAATTTCCTTGAGCCTCAGCTTGGCTATCTTGGAACCAGGCTGTTGGGACCTGTACCACTACAAGGAAGGTTCTGGGATGGATTAGTCTTTCTATAATGTATAGGTTAAGAGCACAGTCTCTGAAGTCAGATAGACATGGGTTTAAGAAAAGATCTACTTACCTGCTGTTTGACTTTGAGCAAATTACTTCATATCTCTAAGCCTCAGTTTCCTCATCTGAAAAATGGATATTATAAAAGTGCCACTAAATGTTTGTTTTGTGAAGATTAAGTGAGGTAATATAAGAGACCTGGCATGTAGAAATTAAATAATGTCCTGGAGAGAGCAGATGAAGACAGTCACTTCTCTCAAGCTGCTACTGAAGGGAATCCCACACCCAGACACATACACCCCTCCTTTAACTAGCCCAGGTTTGTTGGATGGTCATTATGTAACTGTGTCTTTGTGTGCAGAAGTCAATGATTGTTCAGAGCAGTAAGTCTTCATGGCACCCCATGGGTTCCAGCACACCCCCAAACGTGAAAAGCAGCTACAGCAGCACCTAAGAGCCAGACCCTCAGCAGAGCAAATGCAAAGTGCAGTCTGGGCGGGCTGGGCACAGGCTACTTATCTAAGAGGTGACTCTGCAGTAAGGGTGGGAGTGGAAGTTGGCAGAGGGATGGAGGTCAAGATTTCAAATCTCTTCTTCCAATTCAATCTGCCAGGAGGAGTAAATCATCATGATGCCAAGGATAGGTAGGTGGACAGGGAAGGAAATAGCCACTCATGCCAGCACTGAGCAAGTCAGAGATCATAGACTCAAGATAAACCTCTTGGCAGCAAGGGGGAAGGTCCCAACACCTTTATGTTTTAATTTCAATACCACCTCACCTTTGAAAAGTCCTTTTATCTTCCAAACGCTTTTCCAGCACTTATCTCATTACATCCTCATAGCAACTGTATAATAACCTAACATAGATAGGCCAGCAAACGTCCTCCGGCAAGTCTTCCTTTTCTTCATTGTAGTAGTAGTAATAGCTGAGACTTGTATAGTACTTACTATGTGGCAGGCACTATGTTAAATTCCTTATGCATATTAGCTATGTCATCTCATTTAATCCTCATAACAACCTCATAAAGTAAATACTGTTAGTGTCCCCACTTACTTTCCGTCAAGTAAGTAAACAGACCAAGAGGGATTTGGTGACTAGACTAGGGCACATGGCTAGTAAGCAGTAGAGCTGAGACACCAACCCAGGTCTGTCTGATTTTAAAGCCCTTGCTCTTAGCTACTATGCTAAGGTATATAACCCTATTTTGCAAAGGAAGAAAATAGAGCTAGAGAGCCTGAGTGGCTTGCCCAAGGACACAAAGCAAGCTAGTACCAGAAGGAGGCCTAACTTTGGGCCTTCTGACCCTCAGCCTAGTGTTCACTCCCTTATTCACTTCCCAGCCATTGGTACTACACTCCAGGCGCCCTGTGGTCAATATGCACTTGGAATGCCAGAGATCAGGTAAACATGCCATCTACCAACAAGGTCAGAGTTTAATCTTTCATTATTTTATGATACCTGCTCTATAGATGAAGTAACCAAGGTGCAAAGGAGGCAAACAGCTTACCCCAGATTTTCCACTGTACCAGGAGCAGAGAAATTCCTCGAAGTTCTTAACTTTCAAGTCTGGGCTTGTTTCACTCGAATACCTATGTGTGTGCCCACAGGGCAGCAAAGAAAGTAGTGTGGATCAAAAGACAATCAGACAAAAGAAACCCAGTATACTCCCTGTCTCCTTTTAATTGGATCTGTGGAGCCCTCAGGGCTGGGACAAAGAGAGATGACACAGAAGTGAGGTGGCTGAAGAGAATGTCAGGAGTCTGCAGGGATAGGACAAGAGAGGTTTGAAAAATCATATAATTTGGGTAGAGGTAGAGGGTAATGTTAGGGTCTTGAAGCCTTGGAGTATCTTTTTGTAGAGGCTCTGTGGTATCCCTTAAGAGGGTATGGAGAAGGCAGGAACACAGACAGAGCTGTAAACACATTTCTATCCTGGTCTTCAGCCATGAAACCAACACTGACTAAGAACCTGCCAGGATTTTGGCCTGGTACCAGAGACTGAGGTGGCTATGGTGCATTGCAAGCCAAAGGTCTAGCCAGTCCAAGCAGGAAGCTAACATACATGTAAAGGGAACTTGTCCAGTGATCCCAAATGCCAGCATGGGGACCATACTTGTCTGGCTGCATCTGCACTACCTAGGTAATTCAAGGGCATTGTTAAGTTTGGGAAGCTCTGTATTGGCTCAACTAGTATTTTTCAGTGTCAGTGACCATTGTGGGGAGTGGTCAGAAGGACCATTTGGTTGGAGCTCTCATTCAGAAAAGGTGTCCAATGTAGACCTTATTAATCTTGTAATTATCTTGTGAATGACATATACATATATATATTTTAACATCTTTATTGGAGTATAATTGCTTTACAATGGTGTGTTAGTTTCTGCTGTATAACAAAGTGAATCAGCTATACATATACATATATTCCCATATCTCCTCCCTCTTGCATCTCCCTCCCACCCTCTTGTGAATGACATATATTGATTACCTTGTATTTATGTGATGTGTGTTAAAAGCATATTTTGGCAATTCCTTGTTTAAAAGTACCCAGAGAGCCTCACAAAATGGATGTGTCTTGACCCTTTCCCCTGCTCTGCATGTGGAGAACTATGAATGACAGGGTCAGGAAAAGGACCTGGATCTTTACATACTGGAGACCCCACACACGGTTCAAGTAGAATGTTAAAAAGATAACTGTGGTCATTGTGTCCGTAAGGGTGTGGAGGCAGGATTGGAAACCACCACTGAGGAGGCCAGTGTCAGAATTTTTTAGGGATGGTAGGAAGGAGCCTGGACTGGAGACCTGCCAATGAGAACAGGCTTAAGACTGAACCACATAAACAAGAGTTTGGAAGAACAATTTTTAGCGTTCATCTAAACCCACCTCCTCACTTTATGCATGGACAAACTGTGGCCCAGAGAGATTAACGTATCACTCAAAGTCACTAATTTGTTAGAGCCTAAAGTAACATGTTACATATTTCTAGTACACAAATACTTAAGATATTAAAAAGGGATAGGACTCTTTCTGGAGAGGAGGGAGGAGAGAGTTGAGGAGGACTCCAAGGTTTCAAGTATGTACCTGCATCCCAGATAGTGCCTGAACCCAGGACCCTCCCACCCTGTGGAAGATGAACAGGATTTCAGGGAACACTTCAAAGAAAGTGACTGAGGGCCTACCTCCAGGGGCTCTTTCCATTCAGTGGGCCAGGGGTTGGTCCAGTCTCTGGGTAAGGATCCCCACCTGATGGGTTTTGGTGGAGCATCAGGTATCAGTAAAAGCCTGGCTACCCAGCTCCCATTGCAGCCTGTTCTACTCTTCTATGTGGGTGGCATTGCCCAAGGGCGAGGGTGGGGGCAGGGTGAACAAGCTAGCAAACACCAAGGTGAAGAGGAGCAGGAGTTATTTGTTAAGACATGTGCTCTTTGGAGGGGGTGGCCTTCATGCCAAGAGAAACTCCTTCAGAAATAAATATGGCACATAAAAGACTAATTATGGGTTTGGTCTTTGGGGTTTAGTAGGAGAGAACTGGCTCTCTTCAGGATAAAGTTTTGCAGTCTGCAGTGCCAGTCTGCAGCAGGGGAACATGAAAGGGCAGGGTGGGAAGGGGTGTCTCCATTACCCCTCAGCAGGCTCCTCTGGCTAGGAAGTGATGTTTACCTAGGGGGAGACAGTTTTACAAAGTTTGTTTTACTAGGAACTGAAACAAAAGGGAGCCAGAGCAGAGATGGAGCCCACCATAAATGGCAGTAGCTGCATCGGGTTCTTCCCTCTTGTGCTACTTGCCCAAGGGGCTTCAACTATACCCTCTCCAATCTTCCTCCTCAACTGGCTTATGCTGTTATCATCAGTTGCCACGAAAAAGGCTCTTCACCACCAAGCCTGGAGATAATAGCCCTCTATCCCCTCCCACCCCAAGTTGCTTGCTTTCTGTCTTGTCTGCCCACCAGGTAATTACTGTGTCCAACATGGCACAAGTGGAAGCCAGGCAGCTGTTCTGTACACAGCCCAGGGCACGCTGGTGAGAGACACTAAAGAATACTTTGACAATTGAATGCCCAGCTCTAGCTTCATCCTTTACCTTCTATATAACTTCAGACAATTAACTTAACCCCTTCAAATTAATTTTCCTACTCTGTAACATGAGGGTAATAGTAGTCATATTATAAGGTTATTATAAGGACTATATAAAATAATGCATATGACTCTCACCCTGTCTCCTGTAATGAAGATAGAAGAAAATTTATTTAAGGGAGAGCAGAATTGCATCCTTTCTCTTTGGATGTAAAGCACCTTGAAAAGCTGTTGCAAGGCCTCTGGACCCAACAGGACCCTACAACTCTTACCTGAATTGGATTGAGCTGAAATAAAGAGGTAAAATCCTAAATCATCTATTGAAATCTTCTTGAAAGGGTTCCTGGACACAAGATGGCAGAGTAGAAGGACATGAGCTTACCTTTTCTTATGGTAACACCAAAATCACAACTAACACTGAACAACCATCAACAAAAAATGCTGGAACTTACCAAATAAGATACCCTATATCGAAAGACAAAGAAGAAGCCACAAAGAGATGGTAGGAGGGGCACAATCGTGATAAAATCAAATCCCATACACATTGGGTGGGCGAGTCACAAAAAGGAAAATAATTATACCACAGAAGTTCTCCCACAGGAGTGAAAGTTCTGAACCCATGTCAGGCTCCCCAGTCTGAGGGTCTGACAATGGGAGGAGGAGAACCCAGAGAATCTAGCTTTGAAGTCCAGTGGGGTTTGATCGCGGGAATTCCAAAAGACTGGAGGAAACAGAAACTCCACTCTCGGAGGTCACACACAGGGTCCCATGCACAGCAGGACACAGGGGAAAAAAGCAGTGACCTCATAAGAGACTGGGCCAGACTTACATGCTAGTATTGGAGGGTAACCTGCGGAGGCAAGGGGCAGCTGTGGCTCACTGTGGGGACAAGGACACTGGTGACTGTAGTTCTGGGGAGTACTCACTGGCATAAGCCCCCTTGGAGGTCGCCATTTTCTGACCAAGACATGGCCCCACACAACAGCCTATAGGCTCCAGTGCTGGGATGCCTCAGGTAAAAAAAACCAACAGGGCAGGAACACAGCTCCATGCATCAGCAGACGGGCTGCTTAAAGTCTTCCTGAGCACACATCTGTCCAATGAACACACCCCCTAACACGGCTCTGCCCACCAGAGGGACAAGACCCAGCTCCACCCACCAGAGGGCAGGCACCATTCCCTCCCACCAGGAAGCCTACACAAGCCCCTCGTGCAACCTCACCCACCAGGGTGCAGGAACCAGAAGCAAGAGGAACTACAATCCTGCAGCCTGTAGAAAGAGGACCACAAACATAGAAAGTCAGACAAAATGAGATGACAAAGAAATATGTTGCAGGTAAAGGAACAAGATAAAAACCCACAAGAAAAACTAAATGAATAGGAGATAGATAGGAATCAAGATGGCAGAGTAGAAGGACGTGCTCTCACTCCCTCTTGTGAAAACACCAGAATCACAACTAGCTGCTGGACAATCATCAACAGCAAGACACTGGAATTCACCAAAAAAAAAAATACCCCACATCCAAAGGTAAAGGAGAAGCCAAAACGAGATGGTAGGAGGGGCGCAATCAGAGTAAAATCAAATCCCATAACTGCTGGGTGGGTGACTCACAGACTGGAGAACACTTATACCACAGAAGTCCACCCACTGGAGTGAAGGTTCTGAGCCCCACATCAGGCTTCCCAACCTGGGGGTCCGGCAACGGGAGGAGGAATTCCTAGAGAATCAGACTTTGAAGCCTAGTGGGATTTGATTGCAGGACTTTGATAGGACTGGGGGAAACAGAGACTCCACTCTTGGAGGGCACACACAAAGTAGTGTGCACATTGGGACCCAGGGGAAGGAGCAGTGACCCCAGGGGAGACTGAACCAGACCTACCTGCTAGTGTTGTAGGGTCTCCTGCAGAGGCGGGGGGGGGGGAACTGTGGCCCACCGTGGGGACAAGGACACTGGCAGCAGAAGTTCTGGGAAGAACTCCTTGGCGTGAGCCCTTCCAGAGTCTGCCATTAGCCCCACCAAAGAGCCCAAGTAGGCTCCAGTGTTGGGTTGCTTCAGGCCAAACAACGAACAGGGAGGGAACCCAGCCCCACCCATCAGCAGTAAAGTGGATTAAAGTTATACTGAGCTCTGCCCACCAGAGCAACACCCAGCTCTACCCACAACCAGTCCCTCCCATCAGGAAATATACACAACCCTCTTAGATAGCCTCATCCACCAGAGGGCAGACAGTAGAAGCAAGAAGAACTAGAATCCTGCAGCGTGTGGAACAAAAACCACATTCACAGAGAGATAGACAAGATGAAAAGGAAGAGGGTTATGTACCAGATGAAAGAACAAGATAAAACCCCAGAAAAACAACTAAATGAAGTGGAGATAGGCAACCTTCCAGAAAAAGAATTCAGAATAATGATAGTGAAGATGATCCATGACCTTGGAAAAACAATGGAGGCAAAGACCGAGAAGATGCAAGAAATGTTTAACAAAGACCAAGAAGAATTAAAGAACAAACAGAGATGAACAATACAATAACTAAAATGAAAACTACACTAGAAGGAATCAATAGCAGAATAACTGAGCCAGAAGAACGGATAAGTGACCTGGAAGACATAATGGAGGAATTCACTGCTGCAGAACAGAATAAAGAAAAAAAAAAGAATGAAAAGAAATGAAGACAGCCTAAGAGACCTCTGGGACAACATTAAACACAACAACATTTGCATTATAGGGGTCCAAGAAGGAGAAGAGAGAGAGAAAGGACCAGAGAAAATATTTGAAAAGATTATAGTCGAAGACTTCCCTAACATGGGAAAGGAAATAGTCACCCAAGTCCAGGAAGCGCAGCGAGTCCCATACAGGATAAACCCAAGGAGAAACACACCGAGACACATAGTAATCAAAGTGGCAAAAATTAAAGACAAAGAAAAATTATTGAAAGCAGCAAGGGAAAAACGACAAATAACATACAAGGGAACTCCCATAAGGTTAACAGCTGATTTCTCAGCAGAAATTCTACAAGCCAGAAGGGAGTGACATAATATACTTAAAGTGATGAAAGAGAAGAACCTACAACCAAGATTACTCTACCCGGCAAGGGTCTCATTCAGATTCGATGGAGAAATCAAAAGCTTTACAGACAAGCAAAAGCTAAGAGAATTCAGCACCACCAAAACAGCTCTACAACAAATGCTAAAGGAACTTCTCTAAGTGGGAAAAACAAGAGAAGAAAAGGACC
Organism: Balaenoptera physalus; assembly: GCF_965194825.1. Taxonomy (NCBI): domain Eukaryota; kingdom Metazoa; phylum Chordata; class Mammalia; order Artiodactyla; family Balaenopteridae; genus Balaenoptera; species Balaenoptera physalus. The sequence goes on along the minus strand of NC_138903.1, from coordinate 65,332,155 downwards.
TACAAAAACAAACCCAAAACAATTAAGAAAATGGTCATAGGAACATACATATCAATAATTACCTTAAACGTGAATGGATTAAATGCTCCAACCAAAAGACACAGCCTTGCTGAATGGATACAAAAACAAGACCCATCTATATGCTGTCTACAAGAGACCCACTTCAGACCTAGGGACACATACAGACTGAAAGTGAGGGGATGGAAAAAGATATTCCAGGCAAATGGAAATCAAAAGAAAGCTGGAGTAGCAATACTCATATCAGATAAAATAGACTTTAAAATACAGAATGTTACAAGAGACAAGGAAGGAAACTACATAATGATCAAGGGATCAATCCAAGAAAAAGATATAACAGTTATAAATTATATGCACCCAACATAGGAGCACCTCAATACATAAGGCAACTGCTAACAGCTATGAAAGAGGAAATCGACAGTAACACAATAATAGTGGGGAACTCTAACACCTCACTTACACCAATGGACCGATCATCCAAAATGAAAATAAATAAGGAAAAAGAAGCTTCAAATGAAACAACAGACCAGATATATTTAATTGATATTTATAGGACATTCCATCCAAAAACAGCAGATTACACTTTCTTCTCAAGTGCTCACGGAACATTCTCCAGGATAGATCAAATCTTGGGTCACAAATCAAGCCTCAGTAAATTTAAGAAAATTAAATCATATCAAGCATCTTTTCTGACCACAATGCTATGAGATTAGAAATGAATTACAAGGAAAAAACGTAAAAAACACAAACACATGGAGGCTAAACAATACATTACAAAATAACCACGGGGTCACTAAAGAAATCAAAGAGGAAATCAAAAAATACCTAGAGACAAATGACAATGAAAACACGATGATCCAAAGCCTATGGGATGCAGCAAAAGCAGTTCTAAGAGGGAAGTTTATAGCTATACAAGCCTACCTCAAGAAATAAGAAAAATCTCAAATAAACAATCTAACCTTACACCAAAAGGAACTAGAGAAAGAAGAAAAAACAAGACTGAAAGTTAACAGAAGGAAAGAAATCATAAAGATCAGAGCAGAAATAAATGAAATAGAAACAAAGAAAACAATAGCAAAGATCAATAAAACTAAAAGCTGGTTCTTTGAGAAGATAAACAAAATTGATAAACCATTAGCCAGACTCATCAAGAAAAAGAGGGAGAGGACTCAAATCAATAAAATTAGAAATGAAAAAGGAGAAGTTACAACAGAAACCACAGAAATACAAAGCATCCTAAGAGACTACTACAAGAAACTCTATGCCAATAAAATGGAAAACCTGGAAGAAATGGACAAATTCTTAGAAAGGTATAACCTTCCAAGACTGAACCAGGAAGCAATAGAAAATATGAACAGACCAATCACAAGTAATGAAATAGAAACTGTGATTAAATGTCTTCCAACAAACAAAAGTCCAGGACCAGATGGCTTCACAGGTGAATTCTATCAAACGTTTAGAGAAGAGCTAACACCCATCCTTCTCAAACTCTTCCAAAAACTTGCAGAGGAAGGAACACTCCCAAACTCATTCTACGAGGCCACAATCACCCTGATACCAAAACCAGACAAAGATACTACAAAAAAAGAAAATTACAGACCAATATCACTGATGAATATAGATGCAAAAATCCTCAACAACATACTAGCAAACAGAATCCAACAACACATTAAAAGGATCATACACCACGATCAAGTGGGATTTATCCCAGTGATGCAAGGATTCTTCAATATATGCAAATCAATCAATGTGATACACCATATTAACAAACTGAAGAATAAAAACCATATGATCATCTCAATAGATGCAGAAAAAGCTTTTGACAAAGTTCAACACCAATTTACGATAAAAACTCTCCAGAAAGTGGGCATAGAGGGAACCTACCTCAACATAATAAAGGCCATATACGACAAACCCACAGCAAACATCATTCTCAATGGTGAAAAACTGAAAGCATTTCCTCTAAGATCAGGAACGAGACAAGGATGTCCACTCTCACCACTATTATTCAACATAGTTTTGGAAGTCCTATCCATGGCAATCAGAGAAGAAAAGGAAATAAAAGGAATACAAATTGGAAAAGAAGAAGTAAATCTGTCACTGTCTGCAGATGTCATGATACTATATATAGAAAACCTTAAAAATGCCACCAGAAAACTGCTAGAGCTAATCAATGAATTTGGTAAAGTTGCAGGATACAAAATTAATGCACAGAAATCTCTTGCATTCCTATACACTAATGATGAAAAATCTGAAAGAGAAATTAAGGAAACACTTCCATTTACCATTGCAACAAAAAGAATACAATACCTAGGAAGAAACCTAAATAGGGAGACAAAAGATGTGTATGCAGAAAACTATAAGATACTGATGAAAGAAATTAAAGATGATACCAACAGATGGAGAGATATACCATGTTCTTGGATTGGAAGAATCAATATTGTGAAAATGACTATACTACCCAAAGCAATCTATAGATTCAATGCAATCCCTATCAAATTACCAATGGCATTTTTTACGGAACTAGAACAAAAAATCTTAAAATTTGTATGGAGACACAAAAGACCCCAAATAGCCAAAGCAGTCTCGAGGGAAAAAAACGGAGCTGGAGGAAACAGACTCCCTGACTTCAGACTATACTACAAAGCTACAGTAATCTAAACAATATGGTACTGCCACAAAAACAGAAACATAGATCAATGGAACAAGATAGAAAGCCCAAAGATAAACCCACACACCTATGGTCAACTAATCTATGACAAAGGAGGCAAGGATATACAATGGAGAAAAGACAGTCTCTTCAATAAGTGGTGCTGGGAAAACTGGACAGCTACATGTAAAAGAATGAAATTAGAACACTCCCTAACACCATACACAAAAATAAACTCAAAATGGATTAGAGACCTAAATGTAAGACCAGACACTATAAAACTCTTAGAGGAAAACATAGGAAGAACACTCTTTGACATAAATCACAGAAAGATCTTTCTGACCCACCTCCTAGAGTAATGGAAATAAAAACAAAAATAAACAAATGGGACCTAATGAAACTTCAAAGCTTTTGCAAAGCAAAGGAAACCATAAACAAGAAGAAAAGACAACCCTCAGAATGGGAGAAAATATTTGCAAACGAATCAACAGACAAAGGATTAATCTCCAAAATATATAAACAGTTCATGCAGCTCAATATTAAAGAAACACACAACCCAATACAAAAATGGGCAGAAGACCTAAATAGACATTTCTCCAAAGAAGACCTACAAATGGCCAAGAAGCACATGAAAAGCTGCTCAACATCACTAATTATTAGAGAAATGCAAATCAAAACTACAATGAGGTATCACCTCACACCAGTTAGAATGGGCATCATCAGAAAATCTACAAACAAGAAATGCTGGAGAGGGTGTGGAGAAAAGGGAACCCTCTTGCACTGTTGATCGGAATGTAAATTGATACAGCCACTGTGGAGAACAATATGGAGGTTCCTTAAAAAACTAAAAATAGAATTACCATATGATCCAGCAATCCCACTACTGGGTATATACCCAGAGAAAACCACAATTCAAAAAGACACATTCACCCCAATGTTCATTGCAGCACTATTTACAATAGCCAGGTCATGGAAGCAACCTAAATGCCCATCAACAGACAAATGGATAAAGAAGATGTGGTACATATATACAATGGAATATTACTCAGCCATCAAAAGGAACGAAATTGAGTTATTTGTTGAGACGTGGATGGATCTAGAGACTGTCATACAGAGTGAAGTATGTCAGAAAGAGAAAAACAAATATCGTATATTAACACGTGTATGTGGAACCTAGAAAAATGATACAGATGAACCGGTTTGCAGGGCAGAAGTTGAGACACAGATATAGAGAACAAACGTATGTACACCAAGGGGGCAAGCCACGGGGGGGTGGGGATGGTGGTGTGATGAGTTCAGTGATTGGGATTGACATGTATACACTGATGTGTATAAAATTGATAACTAATAAGAGCCTGCTGTATAAAAAAATAATAAAATTTAAAAATTAAAAAAAAAAACCTCAAATAAACAACCTAACCTTACACCTAAAGCAACTAGATAAAGAAGAACAAAGAAAACCCCAAGTTATTAGAAGGAAAGAAACCATAAAGATCAGAGCAGAAATAAATGAAATAGAAATGAAGAAAACAATTCAAAAGATCAATGAAACAAAAAGCTGGTTTTTTGAGAAGATAAACAAAATTGATAAACCATTAGCCAGACTCATCTAGAAAAAAAAGGGAGAGGATTCAAATCAATAAAATTAGAAATGATAAAGGAAAAGTTACAACTGATACCGCAGAAATACAAAGGATCATAGGAGACTACTACAAGCAACTATGTGCCAAAAAAATGGAAAACCTGGAAGAAATGGACAAATTCTTAGAAAGGTACAACCTTCCAAGACTGAACAAGGGAGTAATAGAAAACATGAATAGACCAATCACAAGTAATGAAATTGAAACTGTGATTAAAAACCTTCCAACAGACGAAAATCCAGGAGCAGATGGCTTCACAGGCAAATTCTATCAAACATTCAGAGAAGTGCTAACACCCATCCTTCTCAAAATCTTCCAAAAAAGTGCAGAGGGAGGAACACTCTCAAACTCATTCTACGAGGCCACCATCACCCTGATACCAAAACCAGACAAAGACATCACAAAAAAAGAAAACTACAGGCCAATTTCACTGATGAACATAGATGCAAAAATCCTCAACATAATGCTAGCAAACAGAATCCAACAACACATTAAAAGGATCATACCACATGATCAAGAGGGATTTATCCCAGGGATGCAAGGATTCTTCAATATACGCAAATCAATCAATGTGATACACCATATTAACAAACTGAAGAATAATACCATATGATCATATCAACAGATGCAGAAAAACCTTTCGAAAAAGTTTGACACCCATTTATGATAAAAATAACTCTCCAGAAAGTGGTCATAGAGGGAACCTACCTCAACATAATGAAGGCCACATATGACAAATCCACACCAAATATCATTTTCAATGGTGAAAAACTGAAAGCATTTCCTCTAAGATGAGAAATAAGACAAGGATGTCCACTCTTGCCACTTTTATTCAACACAATTTTGGAAGTCCTAGCCACGGCAATCAGAGAAGAAAAAGAAATAAAAGGAATCCGAACTGGAAAAGAAAAAGTAAAACTGTCACTGTTTGCAGATGATATGATACTATACATAGAAAATCCTAAAGATGTCACCAGAAAACTACTAGAGTTCTTCAATGAATTTAGTAAAGTTGCAGGATACAAAATTAATGCACAGAAATCTCTTGCATTCCTATACACTAACAATGAAAGATCAGAAAAAGAAATTAAGAAAACAGTCTCAGACTTCCCTGGTGGCACAGTGGTTAAGAATCCACCTGCCAGTGCAGGGGAGATGGGTTCAAGACCTGGTCCTGGAAGATCCCACATGCCGTGGAGCAACTGAGCCTGTGCATCACAACTACTGAGCCTGCACTCTAGAGTCCGTGAGCCACAACTATGAGCCCACATGCTGCAACTACTGAAGCTCGTGCACCTAGAGTCTGTGCTCCACAACAAGAGAAGCCACTGTAATGAGAAACCCACGCACCGCAACAAAGAGTAGCCCCCGTCGCCGCAACTAGAGGAAGCCCGCGTGCAGCAACGAAGACCCAATGCACCAAAAATAAATAAATAAATAAATATTTTTTAAAAAGAAAACAATCTCATTTACCATCACATCAAAAAGAATAAAATACCTAGGAATAAACCTACCTAAGGAGGTAAAAGACCTGTACTCTGAAAAATATAAGACTTTGATGAAAGAAATCGAAGATGACACAAACAGATGGAAAGATATACCATGTTCTTGGGTTGGAAGAATCAATACTGTCAAAATGACTATACTACCCATGGCAATCTACAGACTCAATGCAATCCCTCTCAAATTACCAATGGCATTTTTCACAGAACTACAACAAAAAAATCTTAAAATTTGTATGGAGACACAAAAGGTCCCAAACAGCCAAAGCAATCTTGAGAAAGAAAAAGGGAGCTAGGAGGATCAGGCTCCCTGACATCAGACTATCCTACAAAGCTATAGTCATCAAAACAGTATGGTACTGGTACAAAAACAGAAATATAGAACAATGGAACAGGATAGAAAGCCCAGAAATAAACCCATGCACCTATGGTCAGTTAATATATGACAAAGGAGGCAAGACTATACAATGGAGAACAGACATCTCTTCAATAAATGCTGCTGTGAAAGCTGGACAACTACATGTAAAGAAATGAAATTAGAACATTCTTTAACATCATACACAAAAATAAGCTCAAAATGGATTAAAAACCTAAATGTAAGACTGAATACTATAAAACTCTTAGAGGAAAACATAGGCAGAACAGTCTTTGACATAAATCACAGCAATATCTTCTTCAATCCATCTCCTAGAGTACTGGAAATAAAAACAAAAATAAACAAATGGGACCTAATTAAACTTAAAAGCTTTAGCATAGCAAAGGAAACCATAAGCAAAACAAAAAGACAACCCACAGAATGGGAGAAAATATTTGCAAACAATGTGACTGAAAAGGGATTAGACTCCAAAATTTACAAACAGCTCATGTGGCTCAATATTGAAAAAACAAACAACCCAAACAAAAAATGGGCAGAAGACCTAAATACATATTTCTCCAAAGAAGACATACAGATGGCCAAGAGGCCCATGAAAAGATGATCAACATCACTAATTATTAGAGAACTGCAAATCAAAACTACAATGAGATATCACCTCACACCAGTCAGAATGGCCATCATGAAAAAGTCTACAAACAATAGATGCTGGAGAGGGTGTGGAGTAAAGGGGACCCTTCTACACTGTTGGTGGGAATGTAAATTGGTGCAGCCACTATGGAGAACGGTATGGAGGTTACTAAAAAAACTAAAAATAGAGCTACCATATGATCCAGCAATCCCCCTCCTGGGCATATATCTGGAGAAAACCATACTTTGAAAGATACATGGACCACAATGTTCACTGCAGCACTATTTACAATAGCCAAGACATGGAAGCAATCTAAATGGCCATCAACAGAGGAATGGATAAAGAAGATGTGGTATTTACATATATACAATGGAATATTACTCAGCCATAAAAAAGAAGGAAATAATGTCAGTTGCAGCAACATAGATGGACCTGGAGATTGTCATACTAAGTGAAGTAAGTCAGCCAGAGAAAGACAAATATCATATGATATCACATATATGCAGAATCTTAAAAAATGATACAAATGATCTTACTTACAAAACAGAAACAGACTCACAGACATAGAGAATGCATTTATGGTTACTAGGGGGGAAGGTTGGGGTGGAGGAATAGATTGGGAATTTGGGATTGACTATAGTACACATGGCTAAAAAAAAGAGAAAAAAAATTTCAAATTCAAATTTAAAAAATAAAATAATGCATATGAATTAAAATGAATGGTATGTAAAGAAGGGGAGCACTTAATTTATCATGCAAATCATGCCAATTTTGAGAGGAAATTTTAATTTCAATAATTAGAATGTGACAACATACATAAACTGGGACATCCAGTTATTCTATTTATAAAGGTTGCCTATTATTAAGAAACCTGACTTTCATTTCTGCAAATGATCGCTGTGGAACATTGAGCAAATGACCTTCTTTATCCGGAACTCAGACTGTCTATACGTGAAATAGAGTAAACAGGGTACAGTGGTAGTCTCAGAATTACACTGACGTTTATAATTGTTTCTTTGAGATCAATCAGGATTGTGCATTTTACTCCAGAATCTTTAAAATTTAAAGCACTGCTTTAAATTACTAATAACTGAGTGAAATAGAGATTTTCAGCTTTCTGATCACTGTAATAAGTGCAAGAGCCCTGTGTTCTCTGGGTCTCAGTCCCCAACTCTGAGAAAGAAGGGGCTGGACGCCACCACACCTGTGCCTCCTCTCTCATCCAAAGTCTGACAGGGGTGGGTATGGCATGGGGGCGAGAAAGGAAGTGTGGCCCCCAAAGGACTGGAGGCCCACTGGGATCATTGTTTTTCATGGGCGCAGGCCCCACCCCCCAGGGCCAGTGGCAAAGAGAGACCATATGGACAGAGTCTGTGGGTGGGGGCCCCAGGGACCAGAGGGCCCTTCCCTTTCTGTTCCAAGGACACATACAGCTTCTCAATACGTCAGTACTTATGAAACAGCCTGGAAACCAGAAGTCTCAGAAGCCAAACAACAGGAGTGACCAGGCGGGGAAAATAAGGCATTTCCTTATTTCTTCCCTGAAACTTTCACTTAAACATCTCTGTGTGTCACTGAGCTCAGTAAGTAAAGAATCCACAGGACACTTTCCCATGTTTTTCCCCCCTTCTTTCCTGTGTCCCTCCTCCACCCCCACCCCCACATACATAGGAGAAGAGTAGCAGGGATGGAGAAAAGGGGCAGCCTTGCTCCCTGCCCTTTATGTTAATTGTCAAGGTCAATGGAAGCTAAATCACAAACACAGGTTTGAAGAAGGCAATATCTTGGCCCTCTGCATGAGTGGGGAAAAAAGAAAACTGTTTCTCAGAACAATTGAACTGTTGCCGTTTTTTGGAGGCCTCACAACCCACGCTTTGCATCACAAGAGCCAGCAAGAGAAAGGGCACCCGGTTCATATTCAACTTCTGCTCAGAAGAGCCACTGAAGACTCAACAGTGAGCTCTGGGGTCCCAAACCACTACTTTGGGAACACCTGGTGTGATGGAGGGGAGCCTCACCTCTCCTCCCAGAAGAGGAGGCAAGCCCCAGAAGCTGCCCAGTTATCAGTGACATGACAAAAAGTTCCGGAAGGTCATCCGCACCCTTGACCGTGTCTGCCTGGCCTGAAGAGGGGAGACCGATGGCTGCCCAAGGATACCTTCCCAACCAGCTAGAACCGACTCCTCCAGAAATGGGCACGGACAGCCAGGAAAGTGCCTGCAGCACAGGATGGTTCCTGAGCCCCTGAGATGGGCTCCGCTGGGTTCCCACAGCCCCTGGCTTCCTTTAGCCTGGGGGTAGCTCCCTGGGTTGCACTCACCTCTCGAGCACTTGCCTGCCTAGCTGGGCTGCAAGCTCTGAGAGGGCAGGGACCACATCCCACTTGTTCACTGTTGGGTTCCCAGTCACTCGGTCACTGTTTGTTGAGTAAAAGAAGTAGCTAGGATACTCAGTGGCTCGTGGTGGGTGGTCAAGATAAGAGTCCCAGCTCAGGCACTTGGTAGTCAGACGTGCTTGTGACCTTTCTCCCTGTGGCGTGCATGCATGTGTGCATGTGTGCCTGTACGTGTGTGCATGAGTGTGTGTGTGGCCTGTATCTGCCCAGGAGAACCCAGGAGCTCCCTGAGGGTGGGTTTCATAAACTGGTTTCAGTTCATGCCACAACTCTGCTCCTTAGGGGGCTGGCTCTCCACTTCACCATCACCCGCCCTGCCCAGGCAAGATCCCTCCTGAGGAGGTCTCCAGCTCTCTCCTACCCCAAGCTCCTCCCTGTCCCAGCTCTGTGTAACCTTGGACGAGTCCCTGTTTCCTTGGCTGGAAAGTGAGGGTGTTGGGCTACATGGAGGGCAAGGAGCCAATCGGTGCCACAATTGCTCATCTCCATGATGTCTGAACACTGCTGCCTCCTGAACGCCTCGGGGATTGGGAGCAGGGACTTGAGGGCTCTAGAGCCCACTCTGCCACCATTGTGACTTGAGTTGTGGTGATGAAAATGGCTGTCACCCACCCAGGTACTTCTGGGTCAGCCAAGAAGCTTAGACAGACCCAGGCCTCGGCCAGAGGAAATGAGGCTCAGAGACAGTGGGACACAGGCAGGAAGGAAGACCCTCCTGACTGTAAAGGTAAATAAAACCAGCAATCGTCTACCAAGGAATGTTGTGGGTCTCCCTTTCCTGGAGATCACAGAAACGTGGAAGCTAACGGGCCCCTGGAGATCGACTGGTGCAGCCCCCTCATTGTATAGATGAGGAAACCGAGACCTACAGGCAGGAAGTAGCCCGCCCAGGGTCACAGAGCAGCGTAATGAAAGAGCAGAGACCCAGACCTGCCACCAGGGCTCTCGGGCCAGAGCTGATTCCATTACTCCAAGCTGAGAGGCCTCCTTCAACCACAGGGCAGCCCAGGCGATCCTCTGCAGTGTCTTCGCTGCACGGATGAAGACTCCCTGAGGCTCTCAGAGGGTAAATGAGCTATGGGAGGGAGGGCTGAGGCCAGAGGCCAGAGGCCCCTGTCCTCAGGATGCCCAAGCCCAGGCTGCTCCCTGGGCAATCCCTTGCCTTCTCTGGGGGCAAGAGAGACCCCCATCACTCTGGAGTGTCTGATGGCTCTTCCTGCCTGGGGTCCGGGATCTCTCCTCAAAGCCTTGCCCGTACATTGAGCCCACTCACCCTCCGGAAGGCCCCTCACTCGGGCAGTCAGTCAGTTAGTCAGCTGCCCTTTGGGGAGCACCTTCCAAGTGACTCTGGGTGAGGCTCAGCTGGGGCAGGTCACAGATATCCAGAAACAAGGTCCCCGCACTTGGGGTGCTTCTGGGTGAGGGAGAGACTGGGGTACATGCACCCAAGGGCAGACACTTGGGAATAGAGAGAAATGGGCCAGGGTGGTCAGAGGAGGTGGGAACGCGTGGGTGGGTCTTTGACAGAGGCTAGGTAGGACCTGGACTGGGAGGCGGGGACAGGGTGGAGGCCTTCCCTGCCTCCTCCCTAAAGCCCTCCCCCGCCTTTCTGGAGGCAGGACAGGTGGAGGTGGCAGAGTGTGTTTACCAGGAGTTTAGGCTCCTGACATGAGTTCCCGGCCTGGCCCCGTGCCTCAGTAGCTGGGTGACCTTGAGCTCTTCATTTCATTGCTCTGAATCTCAGTCTCCTCATCTCAAGATTTGGGAATTAACAATGCCTCACATAACTCAAGGCAGGCCTCACAGGAGGCCTCAGGAAGAGCCCGGGGGTTAGTGGTTTGCAGGGTAATTTCGGTTTCTTGGGATTTCGGTATACTGTAGGGACACACTTGGGACCCAGAGCTGGTATAAAGATTATTTTAGCTGAAGACATTTGAGCTTTGGTAGACAACAGGGAAAAAAGCCTTTTTTGTAGCTTCCCTTATCTGACTAAAAACAGCAACTTCTGGGAAACGAGGCTGCCAAAAATTCCTTCTCAGGGCGGATCTACTCCCGGAAGGTAGACTGTGAATAAAGTCTACGCCAAATCTTTTCCCCAAGTGAGTTTGTGGCCCTGAAAAGATAGAAAGGCCACTCACACCTGTATAGACAAACATTACAGCCTCTCTCATCAAGTGTCGGTTCTCCTGAAAATCCCTGTATCTTTCCAAAAAGTCATTTATACTCTTGGCAAGTGCCTTTCTCCCCCACTTCATCTATTAAGATGGTATATAAGCCCCAAATTCCAACCACTCCTTTGAGTCGCCATCACTGAGTTCTTCTGTGTATATGGAAGTTGCACATGTAAATACACTCTGTTTCTTTCTCCCGTTAGTCTGTCTTTTATCAGTTTCATTCGCAGGCCCTAGGTACTGAACCTGAGAGAGTAGGAGAAAAGTTTTTTCTCCCCCAAAGTGTTCAGAAAGGGGAACGTCTACATTACCGTGTGGCCTTTATTTAGACCTTGACTCAAATAAACCGTGAAATCAGAACAAAAACCAAAAAACAATCAGCACTTCATGATATTGATGAGGCATTTGAAGTTTGAACACTGCCTGGATGTTTGATGAGATTATGGAATTACTGATGATTACTTTAGGTGTTCTAATGACACTGTAGTTCTGTTAAGAAGAGAGTTCTCATGTTTCAAAGCTAGATACGGAAATGCAGTTAACAATGATGTGATATCTGGCCAGGGGTTGATAATTGTTGATGCTGGGTGATGTCCACAGGGGCCTCATTATGCTATTCTCCTTGTATATAGGCTTGACATTTTCCACAACAAAAAGTTTTTAATATGAAATAGAAAAGGGTGGATCAAGGAGATGTTTACCCAAATGTGGCTTAGCTGTCTGCCTTTGGAAGACTCTTCATTACAGAGAACAACAATCGCAAATTTAAGAAAAGCCTGGTATCTGTTTTGTGAGCAACAGCGACATATGACTAGAGACAGTGATTTCGCCCCCTCGTTTCAGCCCCCTCATTAGGCAGCATCTGTGCTGCTCCTCTCAGCCTGTGGCAGCCCAGTTTGGTTGCCAGGCAATGGAAACCAGAAGCCAGAAGCCCTTTGCTTGGGAGGGAGAAAGGGGGAAAGGGAGGGAGAGAAGCCAGGAGGGGGGAGGGCAGAAAGAAGCTGCCCAGAGGAAGGCTTGTCCCTGCCTAGCGGCCTGGCCCAGGGGGATAGATGCGGTGGCGGGGTCCCTTGTTGGACGCTGGTTTCCTACAGCCCCCACTTTCCATGGGTTATTCCTGGGGGCAGCCTCATTGTCAGAGCTTGAGGCCCCACCGAAGGAGCGGGGTGGGGGTGCACACATGTGCACCTCCCTCCTGTGAAGACCAGTGAGGTCTGCGATTAAGTAAGACACCAACTAGCACCCACTCAGAGTCAGAATTTCGGACAGGCCTCCCCTGGGGGACGCTCCTGAGCTCTTATTGAGTTCAAAACAATTCTGGGAAAGCAGCTCGTCAAATGGAAATTCTCCACTGGTGATCACCCTTTGCTGGGGCCATTCCAGAAGGCAGGAGGGCAGCAGGCCTCCCCCTGGGGGTGGAGAGTTCTGTCCCCGCCGTCTTTTGGGGAGGGAAGGCGGAAGCCTCCGGTGCTGCGCAGCGGCCTGGCAGTCTCACGGCCGCTGACTGTGTTGGGGAGCCCTGTGCTCTGGCGTTGCTTCAGACCCAGCTCTCACTGGAAGGCTGTGTGGGCCTGAGCCCACGTCTGACTCGCAACTTCCTGATCTCTAGAAGCCCGGGGAGTGTGGTACCTTGCCTCCCTTCAGGCTCAGATGGGCTGGGGTTACAGTGCACACCCCACCCCCCAACCCTGGGCAGGAATTGCTCTCATCCAGGGTAAAAGGAGCCTGGCCCACTCTGAGGCAGGAGGTAGATGGGCCCCAGGCTGAGCAGCTGGAGTTGGTCCCCTGAGGACAGATACTCCAACAGGAAGAGGAGGAGGAGCTGAGCCCTGCCCAGGTAAACAGAGACAAAGACCACATATTTCTCGTTCTCGAGGTCAAGGAGACCTTCCCGACTACACATGTGCAGAGGCTCCTTGGAGGTCAAAAAGGGAGTGATGTCAACCTACCCATAGGCCTCTTCACTAGAATCCATCTTGGCTAAGAGATGCGTGTGCACGCATGGGAGGACCCTGAGATAAACCAAATACGGACTCAGAGACAGGCAAAGCAAGATGATTGGCCAAAGGAAACCCGGAAGAAATGCCCCATATAAGCGATTCAAACTACCACGAGGGCGTGGCTCTCTCTGAGCCCACCCGTGTGTGTCTACTCACATGTACTCTTCTTCCTGCTAATAAACACTTGTTTCACTACTTTCTGTCTCTCTGTGGATATTCACTTCTACACAGCTGATGGGCCAGGGCCTCGTTACTGGCCACTGGTCCCTGGTGGTCTAGTGGCTAGGATTCAGCACTCTCACTGCTGCGGCCCGACTTCAGTCTCTGGCTGGGAACCGAAACCCTGCTTCAAGCCTCTGCAGGCCGAGGCCACCCGAGCGAGATCAACTCTACTCCCACCCACCAGGCCAGACTGGAAGAAGCAACATAGCCAGCGACCTCGGAGAGACAGAGTGAGGGCCCTTCCTAGAGCCACCCTGCTATGATCATGAACTACCTCCTGCTGGCCTGGGAGGTGGGATTCAGAGAAGCTCTAGGCAGGCAGGATAGGGGGTGAGGTCAGGCAGCTGCCCCAGAGATCAGCCTTTCAAGACCCAGCATCTGAGAGAGGAAGGCTGGCTGTACTCAATGAGAAAAAAAAAACATCAGGGAGGCAGTAGTCAGGAGCTGAGCCGGAGCAGGGCCCAGACAGCCCCCTTTCTCTGCAGCATCTTTGTGGCTCCTGGTTGTTAGGAGCAGGCTCTTCCGTTGCTAAGCAACTGGAGCCTGGTGGATTAAAACCAATTTCCTGAGCTCACTGAAAGGGGGAGGGAGAGAAGGTACAATGCAGATGCCCTGGGGAAGCTCATCCCTGCCTCCAACCTTTGTCGGTGCATGCGGTGCAAGCGGGTGGAGGTGAAGGGAAGGTGAGGTGCAGCTGGGGGCTGATCTCTAGGGAGAAGGTTGGGGGTGGGGTGGCTGGGGGAGGGCTAGGCACCAGATATCCATTATAAAGACCAAAAGACCAGAGTGAAACTGCCAATTAAGATGCCAATTAGAGCACTAATGAATGCTAATGCTGCTCCTTTTTGAAACCCCAGAAAAGGCCTGCAGTCCCTGGGGTGTTTCTGAGCCACCTGACCAGGCCAGACAGGATTGGGCAAGGTTTGTCCTCCAAAGATGGGACGATCAGAGCATTTTAGGGTCCACGGGCCCCCAACAGTCCTGGGGTCCTACCTCTTGTTGAATGACAGAGGCCCCTCGACACGCTGCCCTCCGCTTAGATAATAACCCCCAGATGACAGGGAGCTCACTTCCTCCTGCAACAGCCCTTTCTGTATCTTTTCCACAGAGAGTGCTTTGCCCCACATGGCCCAAGTCTGTCTTCCTGTGGCTCTTTCCCGGAGGAGCCGAGGGAGTCATCCCAATCTGCCCTGCTGTAGGGACACGTAGCCTCTCTCTTCTGTGAGGCCCACCTCCTACCTCTTGCCGCTACTCAAGGGACAGAATGGGTGGGGCCTCACCATGACTTGGTGCCCTCTGATCCCCCACCCCTAGCCCGGTCTTTAGCCTCCTTAAGGAAGAAGCCACTAGGATGGACAAATTTACAAAGAGGTCCTGGATCCAATTCCTGCCCCAGAGTCCAGGCTTCTCCCACTACCCTGCTCATATGAGCTCTTGGGTCAGAAAGAAGAGTCTATGTCTGTGTTGGGGAGTGTGGTGGGGTGTTTACAAACTTAACAGAGAGGGTTCCAGTTCTAGAATGGGGATGTGATAAGCCTTGTGGACCCATTTTCTAGTGAAAAAACCATAATTGGTATAATCTCTTAAATATATTAAGAAGTTGTTCTAATGTCATATAGCAAATGGAGCAGCATTTATTCAAAATACTCTAATAAATCTTGGTAAGAACAGCAAGAGTCCATGGCATTTGAGCCATGACTTGCTCCCATCTCTGCCCTCTCTTGCTCAGTGTAATATAAGCTCTATTCTAGGTGAGTGTGGCCAATAATAGGGGCCTCTGTCTTCCTCCAGGTCCCAGTACTGGGCTACAGTTTGATTCCTGGATGGATAGGATACAGGCATCTCTCATCCTTCCTTCAGCTCTGTGTTGCAAAAGCTTTGTTCCAGACAGGCAGGGCCAAGAGGACTGATGAGCCTTTCTACCACCCAGCTCCTACTGGTATGGTGAGAGCTCTACTCCAGACATGGCATGTAGAATATTGTCTCTGATAACCTCTGCCCTAATTCACTCATAGGGTAGAGGTTACACATTAGGAAAGACAAGTCAAAAAAAGCAGTAGCTACCGTCTTGCCTAGCACCCTGCTCATAGAGTTGGGATGTCACTCTGGTAGATGTGGGATGCTCTCCCCACCTCCAGCTCAAGCACAGTGAAGCAGAAGTTTCCATCCAGAGGAAAGACAGACTTTTAAAATGTGAAAGCCCCTTTAGCTCTCCCTAATGGGACTAACTTTATGTGGAAAAGAGAGCAGAGAAGTTCTTGCCAAAGGGTATTATCAGAAACAATGAAGTTCTTGATGTTGAGCAATTAAGAGGGGACTTGGAGCTTCAGAATTTTAGCAGCAACTGTAAAATGTTAGACCAGTTAGAAGTTTAACAGACAGAACCAGGGAAAGAACTAAGAAGAACTATTCTAGGGTCTGAGCAAGCCTCAAGGACTGATAACACCCTGCCCCTGCAATGGAGCAGCAACTTTAATTGGATCAGATTATGGAATAATTTATGCCCACAGGCATGATTTAAAAAAAAATAGTGGAATTAAGAAGAAATTAGTAGAGGCTAATAGCTGGGTGTGATACCACTAGAGATAGATCAGTTAGAAGCTAAATGGGAGTCTCAATGAAAGAAACAGAGATTCCATTTGAAAGCACAGTAATCACTGGTAGTAGTGATGCTGTGTACATATCCATGGATGCGACTTTTGAGGAGGTGGTATACTGCAGGAAATAGACTTCACAAACCTAGTCCAGAAAAGCCAGTAACAGTAGCTCGAGTTGTTAAGGTATATTTTTCAACAAAAGTTATGAAACATGCAAGAAACAGGAAAGTGTAACCCATAAACAGGAAAAAAATCAGGCACTAGAAGCTGTCTTGAGGGGGCCAAATGGTGGACTTAGAAGACAAAGCAGCTATTATAAATATTTGCAAATAACTGAATGAAATCATGTTTAAAGAATTAAAAGAATGCATGATGACAATTTCTAATCACAAAGAGAATATCAATAAAGAGACAGAAAATTTTTAAAAGAACCAAATGGAAATTCTGGAGTTGAAAAGTACTGTAAGTGAAATGAAAAATTCAACAAGGAGCTCAACAGTAGATTTAAGGTGGCAGAAGAAAAAAATCAGCAGGCTTGAAGGTAGATCAATACATATTATGCAAGTTGAAAAACACTGAGAACATAGAATTAAGAAAAATGAACAGAGCCTCAGAGAAATGTGGGGCACCAGTAAGCCCACCAATATACATGCAGTGAGATTCCAGAAAGAAAGAATACTCAAAAATAATAGAAACTCCTCAAATTTGAAGAAAACATTAATCTACACATATAAGAAGCTCTACAAATAACAAGAGGATAAACACAAGGAGAGACATCCCAGAGACACCATAATCAAAATGTTGAAAGCCAAAAACAAAGGGAAATCTTGAAAGTAGCAAGAGAAAAATGACTCATCATGGACAAGAGAAACTCCATAAGATTAATGGCTGACTTCTACCAAATAGAATAGAGGTCAGAAGGCAGTGGGATGACATATTCAAAGTGATGAGAGGAAAAAACTGTCAATCAAAAATATTTGCTATGGAGGCCTGTCTGTGGCGTCTCGGAGACACCGCCGCAGCCATGGCCAGTCAGTCGCAGGGCATCCAGCAGCTGCTCCAGGCCGAGAAGCAGGCCACCGAGAAGGTGTCCGAGGCCCGCAAGCGAAAAAACCAGAGGCTGAAGCAGGCCAAAGAAGAGGCCCAGGCTGAAATTGAACAGTACCGCCTGCAGAGGGAGAAGGATTTCAAGGCCAAGGAAGCTGCGGCTCTGGGATCCCACGGCAGTTGCAGCACTGAAGTGGAGAAGGACACCCAGGAGAAGATGAGCATCCTTCAGACCTACTTCCGGCAGAACAGGGATGAAGTCCTGGATAACCTCTTGGCCTTTGCCTGTGACATCCGGCCAGAAATCCATGAGAATTACCACATAAACGGATAGGGGAAGAGCAAAAGCGCTGTGCCGTGGATTGGCATTTTAGATGCCTTCATAGAATATGAGGCTTTAGCAAGGCTTGGGTTATATTCTTGTGAAAAGGCATTAAATTATTTCTGTATATTATATAATAGGTCCCTTCACTTTTTGCAGAATAGCAGTCGTAGCTTCTTTGTACAAACTTATAGCCTATCCAAAGATTTTATCTTTTTACCTCATATTTCTTAGAAACTTAATGGGTATATGTTGTCTGTTTTCCTATGCCTTTTCACTCAAGTGGCATATTATGAACACTGACTTTTTCTTTCTTAGATATAGTTGTTTTTTTTTTAAATTTTAAGTCATAGCTTTATGTTGCAACTCTACTTGTTCAATAGTTAGATCATGAAGGTTCCTTCCTATGACCTTAGATATAGTTTAAGAGAAAAACAATTTTCTTAAGAAAGAAAGGGATTAAATATTTTTTTTTCCCTAAATCTTTCTTGAAGGTCAGGGGCTTTATCTATGAAAAAGTAGTAAATAGTTACTTGTAACCTATGTGAACAGCCAGCCTTAAAATAGTCCTTTCTGGCTAAGAGTTAGAACAATGGGTACTAGTATTGGGCTGCTTTTGGTTTCTCTTATTTAAAATTACTAGATGATAGAATTCAAGAACTTGTTACATGTCACTACTTGGTGTACTGATAGTGTACTAATAATCATTTAAAAGTCAAAAAGAAAATTTGCTATGGAATGTCCAAAATAGGCAAATCCATAGAGACAGAAAGTAGACTATTGGTCACCAGGGGCTGGGGAATGGAGAGGTTGAGAAGAGATAGCTACTAGGAAGAATCTTCTTGGGGTGATGAAAACGTTCAGAAATTAGAGAGTGGTATTGGTTGGAAAAAATTGGAAATATACTAAAAACACCAAATTGTACACTTTAAAAGGGCAAATGTTATGGTATGTGAATTTTATCTCAACAAAAAATTTTAAAAAGTAAAGATCTCAAATCATGAACTGAACTTTCCAGCTAAAGAAACTAGAAAAAGAAGAGCCAACTAAACCCATAGCATGCAGAAGGAAGGCAAAAATTAAGACTAGAACAGAAATAAATAAAATAGAGAATAAAAAGTGGAGAAAATCAATAAAACCACAAGTTGGTTCTTTGCAAATATCTACAAAATTGGCAAACCTTTAACCAGATGGACCAAGACAGTAAAAGAGAGAAGACTCAAATTAGTAAAATTAAGTACAAAGAGGGGATATCACTACAACCTTACAGAAATAAAGGAGCATAAGTGAATACTGTGAACAGTTGTATGATATAGACAAATTCATACAAAACCTCTACTCATAGGGTAGAGGTTACATGTTAGGAAAGACAAGTCAAAAAAAGCAGATAACAGATGATATAGACAAATTCATACATTACATAACAGATGATATAGACAAATTCATACAAAACCACAAACTACCAAAATTGATACAAGAAGAAACAGAAAACCTGAATAGAGATATAACAAAAGACTGAATAAGTAATTGAAATACTTCTCCCATCCTCAAAAATAAAAAACCTAAGCCAAATTCTTTTACTAGTGAATGGTACCAAACATTGGAGAATTAATACCAAACTTCACAAACTCTCCACAAATAGGGGGGAACATTTCCCAACTCATGAGGCCAGTATTACCCTGATACCAAAGCTAGCCAAAGACATCACAAGAGAAGAAAACTACAAACCAATATCTCTTATGAATATTGATGTAAAAATCCTCAACAAAACACTAGCAAATTGATTACAGTAATATATAAAAAAAGATTATACATCATGACCAAGTGAGGTTTATCTCAGGAATGCAAGATTGACTTAAAATCTGAAAATCAACCAATGTAATACACTGTATCAATAGAATGAAAGAAAAAAAACACATGATTATCTCAAGAGATGCAGAAAAGGCATTTGAAAAATCACAACATTCCTTCAAGATAAAACATTCAACAAATGAGGAATAGAAGGGAACTTCCTTGACCTGACAAAGGTGATTTATGAAAAACCCAAGGGCAATAACATACATATTGGTGAAAGACTGATTACTTTCCCCCTAAGATCAGAAACAAGACAAGGATGTCTGCTGTCATCATGTCTGTTCAACATTGAACTCAAGGTTTCAGCTAGGCCAATTAGGCTAGAAAAATAAATAAAAGGCATCCAGATTGAAAAGGAAAAAATAAAACTATCTCTGTTTGCAGATAACATGATCTTGTATATAGAAAATCCTGAGGAATCTACCAAAAAAAAGAAAAAACTATTCAAACAAATAACCTAGCTCAGCAAGGTTGCAGGATACAAGATCAATATACAAAGATCAGTAGTACTTCTGTACAATAACAAACAATTTGAAAATGAAATTAAGAAAAAATTCCATTAACAATAGCATCAAAACATAAATTACTTAGAAATAAATTTAACAAAAGAAGTATAAAACTTACACTCTGAAAACTATAAAATATTGTTGAAAGAAGTTAAAGAAAACCTAAATAAATGAAAATACATCCCATCTTCATAGGTAAAAAGATTTAATATTGTTAAGATGGCAATCTCTCCAAGTTGATCTACAGGTTCCATATCAAAATCCCAGCTGCATTGTTTTTTGCAAAGATTGACACGTTGACCCTAAAATTTGCATGGAAATACAAGAGACCCAGATAGCCAAAAAAAACTTGAAAAATAAAAAGTTGAGGACCCACACTTTCTGATTTAAAATGTGCTACAAATCTACAATAATCAAGGCAGTGTAGTACTGGCATAAGGATAGATACATCTATTAATGGAATAAAACAGGAAGTCCAGAAAAATTACATTTATTGTGAATTTACTGCTTGCAAGAGTGCCAAAATAATTCAGTGTAGAAAAAGTAGTCTGTTCAATGAAAGATGATGAGTCAATTAGATATTCACATGCAAAAGAATGAAGTAAGATCCCTGCATCACACCATATAAAAAATTACCTCAAAATGAAGCATAGTCCTAAATGTAAGAAATAATACTATAAAACTCTTAAAAGAAAGCATAGAAGTAAATCTTCATGACCTTAGATTAGGCAATGGTTTCTTACATATAACAACAAAAGCACAAGCAACAAAAGAAAACTGTAGATAAACTGGACTTCATGAAAATTAAGAACATTTTTTGGGTTATATACCCAAAATAATTGAAAACAGGGACTTAAAAAGATATTTGTATACTCATGTTCATAGCAGCATTGTTCACAATAGCCAAAATGTGGAAACACCCAAATGTCCATCAATGGATGAATGGATAAACAAAATGTTGTATATACAAACAATGGAATATTATTCAACATTAAAAATAAAAGAAATTCTGACACATGCTACAATATGGATGAACCTTGAAGACATTATGCTAAGTGAAACAAACCAGTTACAAAAGGACAAATATTGTATGATTTCACTTATAATGAAGTACATAGAGTAATCAAATGCATAGACACAGAAAGTAGAATGTTGGTTGCCAAGGGGTCAGAGGAGGAGAAAATGGGGAGTTATTATTTAAAGGGTATAGAGTTTCAGTTTGGGAAGATAAAAAATGTTCTGGATATGGGTGGTGGTGGTGCTTGCACAACAATGTGAATGTACTTAATACCACTGAAACATATGCTTAAAAATGGTAAATTTTGTTATGTATATTTTAGCACAATAAAATATTAAAAACTTTTGTGCTTCAAAGGACACCAGCAAGAAAGTGAAAAGACACCAAAACAATAGGATAAAATATTTGCATATCATTTATCTGAAAAGTGCTGAGTATCCAGAATATATAAAGAACACTTACAATTCAACAATAAAAAGACAACTCCTTTTTTTTTTTTTTTTTTTTTTTTTGCCACACCATGCGTGGCATGTGGGATCTTAGTTCCCCAACCAGGGATCGAACCCACGCTCCCTGCATTGGAAGCGTGGAGTCTTAACCACTGGACCACCAAGGAAGTCCCAATGACTCCATTCTAAATAGGCAAAGATTTTATGGTCTGGCATGTAAGGAGCTTGGAAGTCATCACTCCATCCTAATAACAAATAAAAAGCTGAACAAACTAAAAAATCAACAACTCTTCTTAGATTCATTAGCGAAGTGAGGTCACAGGGCAAATTACTATACTAAAAATTATAGAGACAGACAGCTGAATACAGAGAATCACAACTTACTAGAGCAGAAACCCATGAGCAGAAAATTCCATGAAACAAGCATCAGGGTAAGAAAACCTAAACTGTAACTGACAAATTGCTGGAGGCTCAGTGTGGACAAGTGTGAGACTTAAAAACTCCAGGGGAGCCTGTCATGGTGGGGGTTGGGGGGCAACGCTTTTGTGAATTTTACCTCAGGAGCTCTACCAGGTTCTCACAGTGAAGACTGGAGAAAAATTCTTCCATGCTTCTAGCAAG
Source organism: Balaenoptera physalus (assembly GCF_965194825.1). Lineage (NCBI taxonomy): Eukaryota > Metazoa > Chordata > Mammalia > Artiodactyla > Balaenopteridae > Balaenoptera > Balaenoptera physalus. The sequence continues at coordinate 65,310,139 of NC_138903.1, read as the reverse complement.
GGGAGGGGGAAATGTAGCTATTTTGAAATATATCAGAGCATTCTGTTCTTAACAAGGTCTGTCCACAAGAGAAACTATTTTACCAGAGCCTAAACTGTTGAGCTGTTATCAGAGTCTAACTGACCTGGGGGAAGAGAAATACCCAATCAACCCCTTTTAGCCATCCTGTCCCACCTAAAGGGGAAAAAGAACTGAGACATACTTTTGAAGTTCACAGCCCAGAAGCACAGGCGCACTAAGAGACTGAGACCTAATGATAGGACTATAAAATGCTTTCTCTCCCTCCCCACCACACCATACAACCACATCACTAAAGGCCTATTTACCAGAGTTCATTTTACCTAGTACATCATGTCTGACTTTCAACAAAAAATTACAAGGCATACTAAAAAGCTAAAAACAGAGTTTAAAGAGACAGAGTGAGCATCAGAACCAGACAAGATATGGCTGGGTTGTTGGAATTATCAGACCAAGAATTTTAAAAAACTATGATTAATAATATGGTAAGGGCTCTAATGGACAAAGTAGACAACATACAAGAACAGATGGACAATGTAAGCAGAGAGAAGGAAATTCTAAGAAAGAATCAAAAAGAAATGCTAGAGATAAAAAAACAGTGTAACTGAAATGAAGAATGCCTTTAATAGGCTCATTAGTAGATTAGACATGGTTGAGGAAAGTCAGTGAGACTGAGGATATGTCAATAGAAACTTCCAAAACGGAAAAGCAAAGAAAAAGAGACTGGAAAAAATGGAACAGAATATCCAAGAACTGAGGGAAAACTACAAAAGATGTAACATATGCACAATGGGAGTACCAGAAGGAGACAAAAGAGAGAAAGGAACAGAAAAAAATATTTGAAGCAATAAGGACTGAGAATTTCCCCAATTAATGTCAGACACAAAATCACAGATCCAGGAAACTCAGAGAACACCAAGCAGAATAAATGTCCCGAAACAACACCTAGGCATATTATATTCAAACTGCAGAAAATCAAAGATAAAGAAAAAAAATCTTGAAAGAAATTATCTTACCTAAAGAAAAGATAAGAATTACATCTGACTTCTCCTCAGAAGTCATGTAAGCAAGAAGAAAGTGGGGTGAAATATTTAAAATGTTGAGAGAAAAATAGCACCAACCTGGAATTCTGTACCATGGGAAATTAACCTCCAAAAGTAAAGGAGAAATACTTTCTCAGAAAAATAACAATTGAGGGAATTTGTTGCCAGTGAACCTGCCGTGCAAAAAAATGTTAGAAGAAGTTCTTCAGCGAGAAGGAAAATAGTGGGTGGGCCAAAAGTTTCATTCGGTTTTTTCCTTAAGATGGCTCTAGTAGCACCTAGCTGTCTTTTGGCTCTGTGCTTTGTGACCAGCTAGAAGGGTGGGATAGGGAGGGTGGGAGGGAGGGAGACGCAAGAGGGAAGAGATATGGGGATATATGTATATGTATAACTGATTCACTTTGCTATAAAGCAGAAACTAACACACCATTGTAAAGAAATTATACTCCAATAAAGATGTTGAAAAAATAAATAAATTTTAAAAATATATAAAAAAATAAACAAAATTGGTGAATTTTTGTATAGCCATTTTAATATTGAAGATGGAAGAAAAAAGCAACATTTTCAGCATATTATGCTTTATTATTTCAAGAAAGGTAAATATGCAACTGAAACACACAAAAAGATTTGTGCAGTGTATGGAGAAGGTGCTGTGACTGATCAAACGTGTAAAAGCGGTTTGCGAAGTTTCGTGCTGGAGATTTCTTGCTGGATGATCCTCCATGGTCGGGTAGACCAGTTGAAGTTGATAGCGATCAAACCGAAACAATAATTGAGAACAATCAACGTTATACCATGCAGGAGCTAGCCGACATACTCAAAATATCCAAATCAAGCACTGAATATCATTTGCACCAGCTTGGGTATGTTCATTACTTTGATGTCTGGGTTCCACATAAGTTAAGCGAAAAAAACCTTCTTGACCATATTTCTGCATGCAATTCTCTACTGAAACTTAATGAAAATGTTCCATTTTTAGAACCAATTGTGACGGGCGATGAAAAGTAGATACTATACAACAATGTGGAATGGAAGAGATCACTGGGCAAGCGAAATGAACCACCACCAACCACACCAAAGGCCAGTCTTCATCCAAAGAAGGTGATGTTGTGTATATGGTGGGATTGGAAGGGAGTCCTCTATTATGAGCTCCTTCTGGAAAACTAAACAATTAATTCCAACAAGTTCTGCTTCCAATTAGACCAACTGAAAGTGGCACTCGACAAAAAGCGTCCAGAATTAGTCAACAGAAAACGCATAATCTTCTATCAGGATAACGCAAGACCGCATGTTTCTTTGATGACCAGGCAAAAACTGTTACAGCTTGGCTGGGAAGTTCTGATTCATCCGCCGTATTCACCAGACATTGCACCTTCGGATTTCCATTTATTTCAGTCTTTACAAAATTCTCTTAATGGAAAAAATTTCAATTCCCTGGAGACTGTAAAAGGCACCTGGAACAGTTCTTTGCTCAAAAAGATAAAAAGTTTGGGGAACATGGAATTATGAAGTTGCCTGAAAAATGGCAGAAGGTAGTGGAACAAAAGGGTGAATGCACTGTTCAATAAAGTTCTTGGCGAAAATGAAAAATGTGTCTTCTATTTTTACTTAAAAAACCGAAGGCACTTTTTGGCCCACCCAACAATATAGGTCAGAACTTTTGATCTACATAAAGAAAGGAAGAGCATTGGAGAACAGATGAGCGAAAGTAAAATAAAAACTTTATTTTTCTTATTTTTAATTGATCTAACAGATCAATTTTTTGCTCAAAATAATAATAGCAACAGCGTTCAATTATGTATACTTACATATAAGTGAAATAAATGACAGCAATGATAGAAGGGACAGCAAGGAAGAATTAGGATTATTTTGTTTTTATAAGATACTTACACTACTCATGAGGCAGTATAGTGTTATATAAAAGTGGACTTGAATTCGTTAGTGATGACTTTTTAGATATGATCCATAAAAGAAAGAATTGATAAACTGTACTTCATTAAAATGTAAAACTTTTGCTCTGCAAAAGACACTGTCAAGAAATGAGAAAATAAGCCACATACTGGGAGAAAATATCTGCAGAGGATATATCTGATAAAGGACTGTTTGTTATCCAAAATATACAAAGAACTCAAAATTCAACAATAAGAAAATGAACAACCCGATTAAAAAATGCACAAAACATCTGAACAGACACCTCACTAAAGATATATAGAGGGCAAATAAGCATATGAAAAGACGTTCCACATCATGTGTCATTAGGGAATTGCAAATGAAAACAACGAGATCCACTACATACCTATAAGAATGGACAAAATCCAAAACACTGACAACACAAAATGCTGGCCAAAATGTGCAGCAACAGAAGCTGTTATTCATTGCTGGTGAGAATGCAAAATGGTACAGCCACTTTGGAAGACAGTTTGGCAGTTTCCTACAAAACTAAACATACTCTTACCATATGATCCAGCAATTGCGCTCCTTGGTATTTAAGGAAATGAATCAAAAAACCTATGTCCACACAAAAATTTGCACATGATTGTTTATATCAGCTTTATTCATAACTGCCTAAACTTGGAAACAATCAGATGTCCTTCAGCAGGTGAATGAATGGATAAATAAACTGTGGTTCATCCAGAAAATGGAATATTATTTAGTGCTAAAAAGAAATGAAGTATCAAGACATGAAAAGACATGGAGGAAATTTAAATGCATGTTACTAAGTGAAAGAAGCCAATCTGAAAAGGCTACATACCATGTAATTTCAACTATATGACAGCCTGAAAAAGGCAAAACTATGGAGACAGTAAAAGAATCAGTGGTTGCCAGGGGTTCAGGGGGAAGGAGAGAGGAATAGGTAGAGCATAGAGGATTCTTATGGCTGTGAAACTATTCTGTATGATACTTAATTGTGGAGTTCGACATTTGTCAGAGTTCATAGAATGTACTGATACGAAGTGTGAACACAATGTAAACTATGGACTTTGGGCACTGATGATGTACGAATGTAGGTTCACTCATTGTAATAAATGTATCACTCTGGTTTGGGATGTTAATAGTAGGGGAGGCTCTGTGTGTGTTGGGGCAGGGGGTATATGAGAAATCTCTGTACCTTCCACTCAATTTTGCTGTGAGCCTAAAACTGCTCTAAAAAATATAGCCTTTTAAAAAATCAGGCAAAAAGAATATTTAGATAGACATTTCTCCAAAGAAGAAATATGAATGGCCAATAAGCATATGATAACATGCCCAACATCATTACAGAACTGTAAATCAAAAGAAAAAAAGAGATACCACTTGATACTCACTAGGATGGTTACAATAATAATAATTAAAAAGTAAAATAAATGTTGGTAGGGATGTGGAGAAATTGAAATCGTCATTCACTGCTGGTGGGGATGGGAAATGATTCAGTTGCTTTGGAAAATATTTTGGCAGTTCCTTAAAGTGTTAAACATAGAGTTATCATATAATCCAATAGTTCTACTCAGGTATATATCCAAGACAAATGAAAATATATGTCTACAAAAAAAAACTTGAACACAAATGTTCATAGCAGCATTATTTATAATAGCCAAGAAATGGAAACAACCCAACTGTGCATGAATTGATGAATGGATAAACAAAATGTGATATATCCATACAATAGAATATTATTCAGCCATAAAAATGAATAAATTAATGATACATGCCACAACATAGGAGAACCCTGAAAACATTATGCTAGGTGAAAGAAGCCAGTCAAAAAGACCACATATTGTATAATTCCATTTATATGAAATGTCCAGAACATGCGAAGACATGTGGACAGAAAGTAGATTAGTGTTTGCTGAGATGATTGTATGGCATATGAATTTTGTCTCGATAAAGCTGTTATTTAAAAAAAAAAAGCTTAATAGAACAGAAAGTGATCTTTGAGTTGAGTCCTGAAGGATAATCAAATAATTACAAATGGTTTGGAGGCTTGAAGTACGAATGATACAGTGTGAATGGAGAAGGTATGTGTGGGTGGTTTAGGTAGGTGCTTGGCGGAAAAATATGAGCCTGGGAAAGCAGCCTGGGAACTTGAATGGCATGCTCAGGAGTCTGGATCAAATCTCACCAAGTCAGTGGAGATTCATGAGTTGTTTCTGGTCTGGGAACTGACAAGGTCAGATTTTCATTTTTATGGAGCATGTCCTGACAACGGTCAGTCTGTAGAATATATGGGAGAAGGCAAGAATACCAGTTAGTTAGGCTTTTGTAAACTGTGTAGTCTGCAAAGGCTGTCACTGGGGGCTTTCTCAATTGTCTTCTCTGAGCTGCCTCTCTCAGGGCCTGCCCTGATCCTTGTTCCCACAGGGTCTCGCCTATACTAAGATTTTATTTTTGGAAAATTAAATATGCACAATTTTCAAGCTCCAAAAGAATTACTCAGAGGTGGCATCTCTGTTTCTGAGAGATACTTTGGTGCCAGTGCCAGGAGTCTACCAGGTCAAAAGCAAACCAACCCTAGAGGTGGCCACAAAGTCCAGAGTATGGGTCTTGATCTGCTTTCTGCATGCCCCACACACTCTTAACTTAGGATATTCTCTGTTTTAGAAGCTTCCCTTCAACCCATAGCCCTAGACTTCAGTTCTCAGATCTACCACTAATCTGCTGTGAGGCCTAAGTCAAGTCCCTTACTCTTCTAGATCTTTGTTTCTCTGCCTATATCATGAAGGATTCTGAAAACATTTGCTCTAAGGGTCCTTATCACTTTCCAGCTGAGCTTTCTTTAAATAGAGCTAAGGCTGAGTGGGCAGAGGAGGAACAGAGACAGAGACAGGAAAATAGAGAAGAGGGGTAAGCCCTTAGACCTCTCTCTCTGGCTGAGAGCTACCTGGGTATATGGTGATCTGGTTCAGCCTGGGAAGGGTGGGGACTGTCCCTAAGCCAAACATGCTCCCCTCAACCTGGCATCTGCCCTTTGGGAGTGTTCCACTTTCAAATTCAAAACGTACTTCATATTTTCCAATGCTCTCTGTGTCTCCAAATCTCAGGAGAACATACTGTTTTGGGTAAGATAGGAACCTATAAGAAGCATACCCTTTGTTAACAATCTGAACAGTCCACTGAACAATGGCAAGCAGACCAAAAGAAACTTGGAGATCAGGCTTGGCTTAACTGTGGTGAGGATCCTTGCCCTCGTCCCTCTAGCCTGTCTGGGTTCCTGCCCATACTTCACAGAGGCCTTATAACTGAGGAGAAACAACCCAGAGAAGAAGGCCTACCACTCTACAAAGCAGCCACAGTTTGAAAGGCTAGTATGGCAGTGTCACAGAAACTGGGGAGCCAGATTTGAAGGCAGCAAGTTGAGAGCAGGGACTCATTCCCTGGGGCACCTAAAGGGCTGATGGGAGCTTAGTGACCATCTATTCCAGCAGCTTTTAACTGAAAATGGTATAAGGTAGTAAAGAGGGAATGGAGGGAAGGAGAGAAGTCTTTGAATGAATCTGAAACCCTCAAAGAAATTCTAGGTTGACCCAGGATAAGGTGACATACAGCACATGCTCACTAAAGTGTGAAGTTTCTTTCTTTTTGGCTATAACAGTCATTATCTTTACTGGTCAGAAGTTCTGACTGGCAGTTATGACTTAGGCTAATAAGATGAGGAAATAAATTATAACATAATCAATATATTTATTAGTAAAAAAAAAAAGAAATCTCGCAAAATACATGGCCCAGGAGGGGAAATATTTTTAAGGGTGAAAAATTTGCGAACTGTTAATGGAATCCAAATATTTAATTTTACTCATGAGGAAACTGGGACCCAAGGAAGAGAAGTAACTTGTCTGAAGTCACATAGTGAGTGGACCTGTCAGTTATGGAGCCCAGATCTCTTAACTACCAGCCAGAACCCTGTTTCCTCTACTCCACTCCAGGATTGCCTGTTCCTCCACAATAAAGCAGGTGCTCAGGAAAGGTTTGTTGAATTGAATAAAACCCATCCATTTTGCCAGGAAAAATGTCTGGCTAGATTGGTTCCATGGTCATAAAGTGATCTGGGTTGGCAGAATTGGGCCAAGAAACTAGAACCCAGGCTAAAATTTATAACACCTCTCTAAGGCCACATCACTAAGTATTGGGTACTGTTGCAAAGCCATGGACTTCTGAACCATGCTAGAACTATGGCAACCCTAACTTAGATCAGGACATTATGGTCTCAATCCAAACCACAAGTTCCAGAACTCTCAGACCCCTCCTACCAGGTGAGTGTTTTATTGTGTCCCCAATGTCACTGAACTGGTGCTCAGAGTGGCTGTGACTGGGTTGGAGCTTGGTAAAGTAACTCAGGGAAAGGCAACTTTGTTTTCACCAGGCACAATGGGTCAATTTCTTTGTGTCGAGGAGAGGCACAGAGAATGAGAGTCCTAGAAGAAGCATGGGTCTGCAGCAGATCCCAGATAAAATATATTCAGGTGAGAGGAATTGTGAGTAGGGAGTCAGAGAAGTGGATGGAAAAATGCTGTCGCCTGAGCAGCTGTTTGGCATTTGTAGCTTTTTAGGAGCGAGGTCTAGAAGAAGCTCATAAAGACAATGAAAGTAAAAAATTCACACCAGCCCCAAGCACCATGGCTTTGAAGCATTGGTGAGAGAGTACGGAGTCTGAATCCACCGCCCATCCGGACTCCTGGAACCCTGGGGCCTTGGATGGAGCCTGTATCCTTCTTCCTAGGCTTCTCCCAATGGCGTTGCCTGCTGGGTTTGCAGTTCTCCGGGTTCCCTTCTCATTTCTCCTTGGAGGTGGTATTGACCAGCCCTCTCCCACCAGATAAGGACATCGTGTTCTTCCTGATCTGGGAGAGCAAAGCAGTCCACATTCCCTGGGGTCTGGGAGGGCCGGAGAGGGAAGTTCTAATGTTTGTAAGCAGATCCGTCAGTCTCCTGGGCAGCCCCAGGGGCTCCTGGTCTAGATATCCTCCACCACCTCCCTTTTAGTCCCCTCCTCATCTTTTTCCCCTCGCACAGCTTCTGGACTGCTTTGTTCACTGCCCAGAAATTTGCAGCTAGCCAAGAACAATGCATCCCACCTCCCTGGAATTGTCTCTTCAGTATGGGGGTTGGCTGAGGAAGAAAACTGCAGTGTGCTCCTCACTAGGCCTCTCTCCAACTCTCTCCAGCCCTTTCCTGCCTGCCAGTGGGGACTGTTCTGGTGAACAAACACTGTCTCCAATCTACAGGATGGGCTGAGCACTACCTCCAGCCTCCCTGGCAGCCTAGCATAGCAAAAAAATACTATTTAAGCTGGTCTGAGTGGCCTCAAGGCCCAGGGGAAGAATCTGAAGAGTGAGCAAGGGCAGCAAGAACCTGGAGGGCTGCAGTAACTGATGAGTCAGTGCTTTCTAAGGGGTTCTGCTCCTGCCTTTCTCTGTAGTAATTCATTCTCAGGGACACATGCAGGGACTCCAGAGTCCAGGGCAAAGTTTTTGTGCTTGGATTCCCCATTCTAGGCTGCCCCTTCTCACACTGTGACAAAATCTTCTCAAGCCACACTCTCGCCTGGACTGACAGTCATTCTTGGTTTCCAAATAGTCCCATGAGGCCATTTTAAATTTTGTTAAGGAAATATCAACTAAAATAAAATAAGAATGAAATAAAAGTATGGCCATTTCCTTGGGGAGTCCTGGAGGGAAGACATGAGATAGATATTATATCCCATGCACAGATGCATGGATGCACATGCAATCTCTCTCTGAACCCCTTTCCTGAAACAACAGCTGTTTGCTGGCCATGGGCCAGCCCAAACCTGAAGGCCAGATCCCTCCATGTTGCCATAGTCTCTGGCTCAATGGCAGAGCAATAGGTCTGAAACTGACAATCTTAGGATTGTGTTCCCTGTCCCACTCATGGACTTGTAGTCTCTCCTATCTGAAGACCCTAGCCTTTATCTAGGCCAGTGGCTTTAAAAAGAAATTAATTCTGTCCTTTTTTGGTATTATATTTATTGGTTTGTTTTAGTAAAGATATAATATTTACAAGGGCTTTGGCTCTTATTTCCCCACCAAGACAACTTTTTATACAAAACGCCTTAAGTTTTTCAGCTGAAATTCTTCCTACATGGGTTTTCAGAAACCCATTCCTCACACTTGGGGAAGTGCTACTGCAGGGTCAACAATGTGTAATAACATCAAAAGGATGTAAAATATCAACAACAACAAAAATTGCCAAAAATAGCATTGAGAACAAAAGAGAAACACAAATGCAACATTCACCAAGTCAGTTTCTGCTAAACACATTTTGAAAATGGAAGTCATCAGTTGAATTAAAAAGCACTTGTAAATGACTTACACAGAAATGTTCATAACAGCTTTATTTTTAATAGTCCAAAACTGGAAACAACCAAAATATCTATCAACAAGTGAATGGATAACTGTGTTATATCCATACAGTGGAATACTACTTAGCAATAAAAAGGAACAAAATGGTGATACACACATTATTTTGAATCTCAAAATAATTATGCTGAGTGAAAGAATTTCTAAGACAGAGCACATACTGTATAAGTCCATTTACACAAAATTCTAAAAAATGCCAACTAATATATAGTGACAGAAAACACACCAGTGGTTGCCTGGGGATGGTGGTGGAAGGAAAGATATACTGTGCAAGGGCATGAAGAAACTTTTGGGGGTGATATGTTCATTATCTAGATTACTGCAATGATTTCACAGGTGCATACATTTGCCAAAATTTACCAAATTATAAAATTTAAATGTATGCAGTTTGTTGTATATCAATTATACTTTCATAACCTGTAAAAAAAAAGTAATTAGATATAGAGTAAAAAAGTTAATTGTAGTAGACGTTGTTGGGCTCACTCAATATCTATTTCAATTCTCTATTTCTGTCACCATTACAGAAGCTACAAAAGCTAAAAGCTTACTTTTCCAGACTCCCAGCTAAAAGTTAGAAAGTTTAAAATCTTTCTAAATCCATGGAATCTCTTTTCCTTTAAGTTTAAAATCTTTCTAAATCCATGGAATCTCTTTTCCTTTCCAATTGCAATCTTACACTGAAGCACATTGTGTAAATCATATAAAAGTAGGGCTGCACTAGTGTGATGAGAGTTCTTGTCGGGATAGTGGAAACTCCACTCAATTTTTTCTCATTTGCTTTCTCCTCATCAATCCTCTCCCTCTGCTGTAGTCCCTGAGGGGTTCTGAATAATCTCTGGAGTCATACAGATCTCGTCTTTCCCAGGCTAGCTACTATCTCACTATCTGTCCTAAAAGAGATGGAGTCCAGTCTCCTCATTTGATAGGTGGAGAAATTGAGCCACAAAGAGGTGAAGGGACCTGCACATGGTCTCACAAGACAGAAGCAGAAGTTGCTGGCCCAAATGTTTTGGGAGTCCCAGGCCAGATCCCCGTGTTGAGCCTGTGGGATTTTATTTTGATGGGATTTTCTCTTTGGTTTCTTCACAGGTGTCTTGAACCCCTAATGAATTCCTGCTACACTAGTCCTAAGCACAACTATTTCTCTGCCCCCTGCTCAGTCCTATTTCTCTTTGGTCATGGTCTTCCAGACCTGTGAACCCTCCCCCTCCTCTCTAGAGAAGCCCATTCTCCATGGATCTGCAGCAGGCTTGACAGCAAAGTTGTGACATGCTGGGACAAGAACACTAAACTGGGACCAAAATCTCTGGGTGAAACACTAGCAGTCAGAAGTCTCCCCAGGAAACAAGTACCTCAGTACAAGTACCACTTTAAATGAAGAGAACCTCAAGCCCCAAAGGAGCCTGGGAACCAGAAAACACAAACAACCTTGATTCCCAATCGTTCTCTGGATGCCTGCGAGGGGCTCCACCCAAACTCAGAGGGGCAGCTCCGGACCCTCTTCAAAGACACTGGGTCAACAGAGGTGGGGTTTCCGCCACTAGGGAGAAGAAGAGACAGGAAGAGGGAGTCCAGAGAGAGGGGCAGCTATGAAACGAGCTGGCCTGGCCTGGGCTGAAGGGCTCAGAAAGACACACTCCACTGAGGGTAGGAGAGTGAAGGCCACTGCAGGGCACAGGGTTAGATTTAGAGAAATCAGGAGCTTGGAGCCTTTGCTGCTGGCCTCTCCATATGGGGCTGGAGATGGGATTAAGGCTGAATCTCTCCTAGGAGGAGTTGGAAGTGATTAAGTTTCAAATCTCTGGGGTGGTTTCCGGCAACATAAAGCTAAGAGCTAGAATGTCTTTCAACTTTGTAATTTCTTTAATTTGGTAGTGATACCAGAGCTGCAGACCCTCTGTTCCATATATTTGTGTCTGTCTTTTAGTGGCAGATCCAACCCAGGCCAAGGAGCAAGGTAAAGAAGATTGTAACTCCGAAAAGAGCATTCATTCTTACAAAAGTAGGTCACCATGTGTGTTGCCTAGCACTGCGTGTGAGGGAACCGCCAAGCGAAGCTGGAAACAAGCTGCATGGAGGGGATGTCTCTGTCTTTGTCTCTGTCTCTCTCTTTCTGTCTCTCTCTCACACACACACACACATACACACACACACTGCACACACTCCTTTTCCAACACATTGCTGTCCTTTAGAAGAACTTGAACACCACGATTTGGTTAAGAAAAGACTGAGAAAACAGAGAAAAAGTGGTAGTCACAAAAAATAAGAGCTGAGGTCCAGAAAGGGAAGGTCATAGAGAGTGTAAGGACTTGTTCAAGGTGACATGGTTTGTTAGTGGCAAACCTGGAGATAGATTTCTCTGACTCCCAATCCAAAATGGAGATCAAGATGAAATGAATGTTTCTTAGGCAATACTATAGCTAGACTAAAGAAAGAGCTTCCTATGAAATCTTGCCATTTGTGACAACATGGATGGACCTTGAGGGCATTCCACTAAGTGAAATAAGTCAGATGGAAAAACATAAATACTGTATGATCTCATTTATATGTGGAATATAAAAACAAAACAAAAACAAAAACCCAACCAAACAAAAAACCCCAGAGCTCATGGATATAGAGAACAGATTGGTGGTTGGCTGAGGGTTGAGGTGGGTGAAGGGGGTCAAAAGGTACAAATTTCCAATTATAAAATGAATAAGTCATGGGGATGTAATGTACAGCATGGTAACAATAGTTAATAATACTGTATTGCATACTTGAAAGCAGCTAGGAGAGTGAATCTTGAAATTTCTCATCATAAAAAAAAATTGTAACATTTGGTGATGGATGTTAACTGGACTTATTGTGGTGATCATTTTGCAATATATACAAATATCGAATCATTACACTGTATACCTGAAACTAATTTAATGTTATGTCAATTATACCTCAATAAAAAAGAAACATCTTCCTCCATAAGAAGTCATATAAGACACTGAGTTAGAACACTGAAAAAAAAAAAGAAAAGAAACTTATTCATACAAGATTCTGATTTGGAGTAAAGCAAGACAATAAATTTGGATCACTCACAAAGTCTTTCTAAACCCTAGGGATTTCCCCACAATGTTTAGAAACTTGATGACTGTTTTCTAAGGGTGGTTCACGGCTTCTCATCACATATAACCCTGGGTATAGATCCAGACTCCAGGCCAATCCATTTGATTTCACATTGCTCAGAACTTGTGTTAGTCTGGGGCTTCCAAGAATCGGACAATAAAATGGAAGTAAATGTTCGAGGATTTACTAAGGGAAATAAGAGCATGGGGAGGGGGGCCTGGGAAGGCTAGGAGAGCCATGAGACTGCAGTGTAAGCCTGGCCCTGAACAAAAGAGAGAGGAAGAGAAGGTTGGGTAGATGTGTCCCAGTCCGCCCTACACTCTAAGGAAGGTTTGGCAAAGCCATCAGAGATTCATGTGACCAATTTCAGTAGGCAGTCAGAGGAGTTCTGTGCCTCCCAGGAATAGGCCTACTACCTTAGTATCTCTGCCATGTAGCAGGTGTCTCGGTGCAAATGCTGGGATGGATTTCAGAGCACAACAGCCAAGGCCCTTGGTCGCTTAAGCTCCTTGTAGTTAGAGGTCATCAAGGCACATTCTCTTGAGTACCATAGAACTCCACCTTTATCTTCTACTGTACCCCTTCTTTGCCCAGATGCATCTGCTTTCCCCAGACCCACAGGCCCAGCTGGAACCTTGAGTCTCTAGAGAGAAGCAACAGAAGAGAACAGGGACCAGAGAGCCTCTACCTGAAGCACTGAAGTCAGACCCACCTTGAGCCGTGGTTCTTTTCTTCCATAGCTCTGCCTTCTGTCATGAGCTAACATGTTCATACCACCCATGCTAGTTGTCGATCGAAGCCATTCAATTCCAGCAGCCTTTCCAAGTACCCTGAATGTACAGACTCTTTCTTGCTCCAGGCAAATTCTTATCCTTCCTTTCTCTAGCCTCCTAATCACCTGGGTCTGGAGAACACAAAGCAAAGAACGGCCAAGGAGGTGGGGTGAGAGTTGGAGAGAGTGTCACATACAACTGTTTTCTTCCAACAGTGGGTGTGACTATTAGGACCAGGCCAACATTTTGTTGACCTCCCTCCAATATACCTAACCTGCATTACTCTATACATCTGTACTTATAGGTATTAGAATACTTGCTTAGTGGATGAGAAAACTGAGGATACAGGTAAGCCACTTGCCTACAGTCACACAACTCTAAGTGGCCGAGGCACTAAACTTCCAATGAACAAAAACCTTGGGGGAAGGGGACCCAAACGTTGCCATTCAGTGAGTTTTTCCTCTGTCAGAACCTCAGGGATTGGCAGGGGTACAGCTGTCTCTGCAAGCTGCCTCCACTGGAGGCCATCACTAATCTACATTTCTTTCTGGTAACTGTCATGTCTTCAACTCAGCTCCAGGCACTGGGGTGGCCACTGCCTCAGTGTCTGTTTCCCAGGATACCTCTCAGCTTCTGGCCTTGATAGGAGGCAGGAAAAGCCCTGGATTAAGATCAGGGTCAGGGCTCAGTTACAGATAGAGGCCAGAGCAGATGTCTGGAACTGGCTTGAGGGGATCCAGGCAAGGTTCTGGTTAGACAGGGATTGGAGCTTAGCTGGGCTTTCTAGGCACTCCAGTCCATGCACCACTTAATGAAGTGAACAGGATAAGCTATTCTCCCACAACACTGGCCCAGAGGGATTTCTTTATTGCTGTAGCTTTGATTTTACATTTAAAAAGTCCACAGAACACCAGTCCAGGAGATTTAACAATCACATTCTTGGGCACTAAGCCATAGGTGGTAGGAGGTAGAAGAAAGAGCAGAAATCTGACCAAAGGAGGACCTCAAAAGACAACAACATAGCAAAGTGCCTATGTTGCCAAAAAATTATTGATAATCCCTTCCAGCCTGATTATTTAAAGATAGGTGTATATAGTATGTTGAAGAGGATGTTCTGTTTATTCAGTATTACTAATGTTTTGTTTACTAGAATATTTCAATAAATCTTACTTTTCTAAAAAAAAAGAAAGCCTATTTGGTGGTGTGGGAAAAGATACACATATCTACCCCCTCATCCCTGGGCAAGTCAAGCTTACACACAACTATGGGCCCAGAGCCAGCAAGACAGCAGGCAGAGATGAACAGGCATCAGGAGTCCCAGTGACCAGTGTCTCTCTTCTCTCTCCTCTGTGCTAACTCTTCCTAAGGCTCTGGTGCATAGGAAGCACGCTCTATGTGTGAGAACTGTAAGTATTGATAGATGGGGTGGAAGCTGAAGGATATTCTAGATAGCATGAGTCCCTTGGAGGGAGCCAGAGAAGAAACATGCCTTGTGTGGGAGGCTTCCAAGAAAAGTCAGAAACTGGGTCAAATTGTTTGTGGGCTTCTCACTGGAGGCAGACAGTCTCTTCATAAGCCTTTGTGATAGGTAAAGAAAGAGTAAGAAGGCTGGAACTAAAATAGTTCTGATCTAGCACAAGGGGAAAGGTGATGACAAAAGGGTCAGTGGGGCTCAGGACAGTATCACTGATCCTGAAACTCAGACTTTCAGACTTCTAGGTCCTCCACATACCAGGGTTCAGGTCTTGTTGAGGTGCAGGGTGACCCAGAGTCAATTGAGCAGAGGCTGGGAAGCCTGATTTGTTGGGAGTCTGTCCTTCAAGTCTCACAGATGTAAGGTTCGTTTTCTGTAGAGCAAGTTCTTAAAAAAATCTTGACTGTACATTAGAATCATCTAGAGAGCTTTTTAGTATGCCGCCCCAGCCCCCAGAGATGCTGATTCAATTGGTCTGGGGTAGGGCCAGCCCATCAGCATTTTTTAAATCTCCCCAAGGGATTTTGATGGGCTGCTTGGGTTGAGAACCACTGCTCTGGAAGAAGCCCATAGTCTCAGTCTGATCCCAGCTTAGGTAACAGGTCAAGTGACTGGGAGTTGGTGGAGGTAGAGAGAGAGGAAGTAGCAAGAGATGGATGCTATGGAAAGCACACACTGGCCTATGTGAGCCAGGAGATCTAGGTCAAGGCCTTGTTTCTGCCACTGCTTTACTGTGTGTCCCTGGTCAAGTCCATGTCTTTCTCTGTGCTCCCATATTTCCACCAGTATAAAAAAAGAGTTGGATTTCTAAGTGTCCTTCCAACTTCTTCAACATTCTAGGAATTTACCAGGCAGGAGACGGGAGTCGGGGATGCTTTGCTGCTGCTGTGTGGTCAAGGCTTGGCCCGCAGGGGATGCAAAAAAGCACTGCTAACCCAGCCCACTGGGAAGAGCTGGTCTCAGGGACCTGCCTATCCAGAGCTCAAATTGGAAGGCATACAAACTGTACTCAGGTCCTCCTCAATTGTGAACCCACTAGGTAGAGGCAGTGCCTAAGTGCAGGCTCCCATTGATAGCATCACATACAAGTTTATTAATACTATTTGCAGTAGTAGTAGTAGTGATAATGATCTTAATTTGACATCTAGATTTCCCATCTCATAATAATGACAGCTCAAGTGTGTCTGCAGTAACATCCTAAGGAGCTTAAACCACTTCAACTGCATTCTCTTCTTCATTCTTATCATCTCCCCACTGGGAAGACAAAGGCCCAGGGAACCGAGGTAGAAGTGTACATGGTAATTCATATTTCAAGTCACTGTTTTCCAAGCTTGAGCCTGGCCAAGATTCTCAGCCCACACATTGGACTCTAAGAATGGCTTGCTGCCCAGTTGGGAAGGGAGCAAAGTGTCTTCTTCCACCTGCAATCTGTACCTCCTTTCCTAGCCAGTGTCCTCATACCTCCTGGCAGTTTCTTCATCCATTTCCCACCTCTCCCCCATAGCCCTACTCATGAACCACAACTACAGAACACAATCCATTCAATAACAATTTCACCATGCAACAACCACAACTCACAAGTAGGTCAATTACATAGACTGAAACCTTCTTGGGAAAGAGATCTTGCTTCCTCTTTCTCCTCAGTCCCCTACAGCTTAACACAGAACTGAGCAGTTCAGTGCATATCTTTCACAAGAGGCCAGTTGGCTCATCTGATAAAGTTGCCAGGGCTAATCAATCAAGGATTGTAAGAGCCCAGTGCAGTAGCCAGATATTCATTGATATTGTGAGTAGATATTTTGGAATACAGATCCAGAGCCTTGGCTTGCCACTGCAGGCTCTCCTTTTTCCTCTCCCACACAGTACACTCCAACCCGTGCCATAGAACTACTCCTGTCTGCTCCCCACATGGCTGCCATGACCTGGTGTCTCCTCTTCAGGTTCATTCTCCTCCTGATCCAGGTCTTCTCTACCAGCAGTATAATGTAGGAGGAGCAACACTCCACCTCCTCCACTACCCCCCACCCCACTTGGGCCCCCTCTGCCTGGAATGGCCTGACAGACTCTTATCAAGGCCAATACTACCCCATCCCTTCCTCATTGCTTCCTCATCACCACCAGCAAGCCTTCCCTACTCCCCCAGCCAGAAGAACTTTTAAATTCCCTGAGGCCTTTTGCTCCCCTCTCTCATGGCCCTTAGCATTTTCTATTCTACTTTTATAATTAATCCCCCAATAACCCTAAGACAGCTCATTTGCTGTAGGACCTTCAACAAGTCACTTAACCTCTCAAGCTTTAGTTACTCATCTGTAAAATGGAGATGACAATTCTCACTCTAACCTCCTCCCAGATCACAAGATAACATATGTGAAAGCATATAGTACATAATCATAATGATAGTTAATAAATATTTATTAACTAATATTTACTAACTAATATTTATTAACTTTCATTATATGTTCCAGACACTGTTCTAAGTACTTCATATAGATTAATTCACTTAAACCACCAAGCAACCCTATGCAAAGCATACATTTATTATCCTGATTTTGAGGAAACTGAGATACATAGAGAGATTAAGTAATTTGCGCAAGGATATACAACTAGTAAATTGTAAAACTGGATTTGAACCTAGGCAGTCTAGTTTTTGAGTGCTCACTTGTATGACTTAGTAATACAACTCCAGTGCAGGCAACAAGATATTAATTTACATATACACACACAAATGCATACATACATATATATTCTTATATAATAAGTGTGATGCAATAGACAGGAAATGCAATAGAAATTTAGAAATTCAGAGGATAGATCGATGTGATTTAAAGCTGTTGAATAAAGTGTCATGGAAGATATAGTGACTTAAGCTAGGTCATGAAAGATGAATTGGAGCAAGGAGGGTATCAGAAGATGAGGGTTTAGTGTAGTCAAAAACCCAGAGTCAGAAGTATGTTTGAGGTACAGGGAGGAAAACAGTGAGGACACCAAGTTGGCTGGAGTTGGGGCATCATGCTAGCCAGACAGAGAAAGGATAGATGAACAGTAAAAGGAATGGTCTGGAAAAAAATAAACACGACCTGCTGAGCAAGAGCTATGTGGGGTTTAAATGTAATTCTCTCCAGGCCAACGAAACCAAATTTATATGCATGAAGATGGTCAGGGATGAGATATGAAGTGGATTCAAAAAAAGTGAGTCAAGGTGAAAGGTATACTGTAACAGAGATAAATGACAGTTAATATACTTGGAGTAAGAAGAAACCTGCACAATTATAGAATGAAGGAGCTATGGCTTAGTAGAAACATATGTGAGAGATACCTAGGAGTTTTAGACAACAATAAGTTTAATAGGTATCAAAGTTGTGATGTGCTGCTTTATTGGAAATCTTGAACTGAGTTGTCCAAAATGTACTGATCAGAACAAAGGAGGAGATATTTGTGATTTCTTCTGCTCTGAGCAGACTATGCCTGGAGGGATGCTGTGATTCCAGGGCCCCACACTCAAAGACCAACTGGAATGTGTCTAGAGGAGAGTAGAGTGAGGACAATTGAAATTATACCATATGAGCATCAGTGAAAGAAGACCTGTATATATTTATATGTGCAAAATATATATGTATTACACATACCTATATATGTATATGTCACATTTGTGTCATGATGTAAAATGTATATATATATATATATATATATATATATATATATAAAACCAATCTATATTTTTAAATATACATATGATATTTACATATACCTTAAACAAATTTCATAAAACAGTAATTACTCCTACTCTGTGTGACAAACTGACATTTTCTAATGCACTGTATTTTTTTAAAATGCAGAATGTGAACTTACTAAATTAATTTCATGACCCACTAATGGGGTGTAATGCACACTTTGAAAAACACTGTAGTAGATAAATCTAGAGGTCTCCACATGCTCTAGGAGACCCTTCTGTATTGCTCATTGCTTGCTCCCTAGTCCAAAATGGTACCTGAATTATGGGCATGTCCCTGCTCTTCTTTCCTAGAGCGGGAGCTATAAGACTGCTCCCAGCAGGACAAAAGAGAAGGCCTGCCCACTCCAGGCTAGTTCTCAGATCCACTCTGCTGAGAGTAGTGGTGGTAATGCTTCAGGGAAGAGAGCTGACTGGCAGTTGGAAAGGTGGTGGGAACTGGCTGGCCCAGCTTCAATGTATGTCCAGTGTGGGGGGTGCCTAGGGGGCTTGCCAAGTCCATTCTGGTCATTTTACCATGATCCAAGGGGGTCAAGGACCAACCTGCTGCTAGTCATTTAGCTCAAATTGTGCTCTAACAGTGGACAAAGACATTGACTTTTCCCTTCTTCAAATAGAGGGCCTCCTTTGGCCCTTTTCCCAACTATGGGCTCCTCCAAGCCCCTTACTAATGGTAATGCATCCCTCCTCTTTCTGACAGAGCATGACATACTTGAATCCAGGCTCATTCTCTCCTATTTATAACACCAGGGAGGCTCAAGTACACCAAAAGCATTTGATCAGTGTGGCACATTTAACTGTCACATTCTCCATTTGTCCCATGACAGGTGTGGGACCCCCAGGGGGATGACATTTCAATGCAAATAGGCATATCACTATGAGAAATTCCCCCTCATACACATTCACACACTTCCTTTATAATCCCTTATTGAGCTACTGGGCCCTGAGGATCCAGAGTTCTCCTTGCCTCATAGCTTATCCCCCCATCACTAACTATTTACTTTCCATGTCAATTTATAGCCAAGCCTACCAAAGTCTAGCCATGTGACATGGTCATTTTTTCCTTGCCTGGAAGAAAACATTGAAAATAAGAGGTGTCATTGGCAAAGTGCATTGCAAGTCTGAATAATCTCATAGAGTCATAGAATGAACAGCAGAACTGGAAGTTACCTCAGATATTATGCAGCCTAAATCTGATCTTTGATCATGGAGCCTAACTGTATATACGAGGGAAGGTGGGAGGTATGGGTGCTCAACTTTTCAATTTATTGATTACACTTTTTAGGCTGCATACATTCTTTGTCCAATGAACATGCTTTGCCTTTCCTCAGAAAACTGCCTCTACCTCCCCTCTGAAACTCACCATATACCCACATACCCACTGCCTAACCCCAACTCCAACCTGACTCATCACATTCAAAGCACATGCACAAAACAAACTGCCTTTCTACTGGTTACATATTTGGAATCAGAATCATAGATGTCAGGGATTGGAAGGTTTCTTAAAGGTTATCCTTAATAAACAGCATCTTTAAAGTGCATGTGCTTCATCCACAGAGCTCTATGGAAACCCAATCCTGAGGGACAAGAAAGGAAAGACTAACTAAGAGAGATTCTACCTTTTCCAGTTTTCTGCCTGGTTTCCTTTAATCCCAGGCAGGGATTTTTTTTTTTTTTTTTTTAATGGCTGTGTTGGGTCTTCGTTTCTGTGCGAGGGCTTTCTCTAGTTGCGGCAAGTGGGGGCCACTTTTCATCGCGGTGCATGGGCCTCTCACTATCGCGGCCTCTCTTGTTGCGGAGCACAGGCTCCAGACGCGCAGGCTCAGCAATTGTGGCTCACGGGCCTAGTCGCTCCGCGGCATGTGGGATCTTCCCAGACCAGGGCTCAAACCCATGTCCCCTGCATTGGCAGGCAGATTCTCAACCACTGCGCCACCAGGGAAGCCCCAGGCAGGGATATATTTTATGGCTCTATATATTTTATGGCTGAATGAGACTTTCAAAACCAAGACAAGGATTTGTTCTGTCATGACCAAGACTCCCAGGTCTTCAGAAAACCTGTCCACCCCAACCACCACTAGAGCCCAGGGGATACCATTTGTGCAACTTACTTCTCGTGGGCCATCAAAGACAGTGTAAAAGGGGCAAAAAGTGGGGGACCTTGAATGTTGTGATTTTCACTCATAGAAGTGAGATCTAATCAGTAATTCTTATTGTCAGGGAGGGAGGCAGTGCCTTCTCTGAAATTGGCTTGGTCCAAAATCCAGAGTTTAGTTCTTTTTTCCCATCAGCATGAGCCAAATACTCTCTGATAACTAGATGGAGGTTTCTTTCACTTCTTGGAGGGGGGGGGGTTTGGGGGGTGGGGGGGTGGGAGGGGCATTTGGTATTAGAGTTCAGATCACAGAGTCTTAAACTGCCAGAAATGGAAGATTCCCTAAGGAAACATTGAGTTCAGCATCCAATTCTATAGAGGGAGAGACTTAAGACCCAGAGAAAGGAAGGAATATGCCCAAGGTTAAAAGATGGGTTAGCGGCTGATCCAGGTCTCCTGACTCAGCTAGCACTATTTCCTTTGGTTTTTCAGTCTGTTTAGTCTTCATTTGTTCAGTCATTATTCATTCAACAAATATTTATTTAGTATGTATTATATGCCAGGCAGGCCTTGTGTTAGACCCTGAGGCATGCAATGGGACGTCCATAATTTCTCAATAGGAAGGGCATAAGGAAAGCAATTTGGCTGGAAGGAGGTGACTAAAGGACTTGTCTTGATGCTTGCTTGCATAGCAAGTGCATGAGTTTTACTTAGATTATCGATTTATTAATTATGGCTTTGGGAGATGCTAAAGTTTCCCAAGGTAGCCCTTGTTACTGTAACTGGTGGTAAAGGAAGTGTGGGCCTTCCTGGTAAACCATAGTGCCCTGTTCCAAGACAAAGACCATCCTATTATCCCTAGAGGATTAAGGCGGAGGGTGGGGAGGAGGAGGAGGGAGGGAGGGTTATTGGGAGGAGAAGGGTTAGGCAGAGGAGAAATCCCCAGAGTAAAACTGCCAAAAAGAAGAGTTCCCCACAACGGGATGAATCAAGGCCTTTCCAGTCAGAGAAACCACAAGCTGCTGGCACTGAGCCGGTGCCAGCAGGTGACCTAGTGAGAGGGGTGTATGGCTAAGGGAGTCAATGTGCTAAAAAAGCCCCATAAATGTAGATTAGGCAAAAGAGAGCCAGGGAGGGGATCCTGAAAAGCGAAGTTAGCTATATCCTCAGGCTATCACATCCAGTGGGAAAAGCAGTTTTCTGGTGCACCTGGCTGCCTTCAAGAAGCTGAAATATCCAGAGTGCAGTGGAGCCAGGCTGGACTGAGATATCGCCCAGCTGAGGCCCACTGAAGCCAGCACAGTAGGGCATGAACATGTTATGCAAATTGCTCTGGAGGTTAGATCTTGAACCTGGGGTAATAACACATCTTCTCCAAGAATGAACTCAAAATGTGGGATGAATAGGGCACCATGGGGTCAGGGAATGGGCATCACCCATTAGGTGCCCTCTCCCTTGACCCTACAGCTTGGCTCTTAAGTTAGCAGCATTCAATCAAAAGTGAAAGGCTCTGAGTCCAGCCTCCTCATTGTGTGGTTGGGGAAACAGGCTTAGAGGGGTGAGGGCCTACTCCCCAGTCATATCAAGTGAACATAGCAGTGGTGAGGCTAGAACCCAGGTCTAATGACAGTCAGTGCTCCTTCTACCATACTCCCCTACCTAGCTTGACACTGAGCTCATCTCAGTGAACAAAAATGAGAACTACAAGTTAGCCCTGCCTTGCCCTCCACCAGCCATCTTTCCATTCTACTTCTTACCCTGGCCCTGAAGAACAGCAGGCCAAAGCTGTGGGCAGCCCTGAAGACTTAGAAAGGGTGAAACACAGTGCTGTGAGAGTGATAAGCACAGCTTAAGATGTGGACATGAAGGAACACCTCCCAGGGTTTGCCTCAATGCTGGGTAATTGACATTTGAGGCATTTTTCAAAGCATGCCATTACCCTTGCACTTAAGGCTGCCGCCGGCAATAGTGTGATGGGAATAAGGCCAAAATTCCCCGAGATAAACAAACAGACACTTAGCTCCAGCCCGAGCTTTAGGTAACCTGCTGCCACTAGACATTCCGGCTCCCTCAGCACAAGAACTGGGCTCCCAGCTCCCACACAGCTCTGGACAGATCTCTGGCAGCACACACACTTGAAACTTTGCAGCCATCCCTGCTTTCTGAAGGAAGGGGTCACTGTGGCTCCTGCCCCAACCTTTTATCCCTGGAAAAATGAAGGTGCAGAGGCTAAGAATGTGCAGCAATTTGAGAGTCTGGCTTCAAGGATAAAACTCAAGGACTTGGAGCCTCAGCGATGGATCTGACTTGGCCCCAGAGTCAAAGTATGCATAATTCCGGAGACACAGAAAGATAAGTAATGGCAGGATGCAGAAGAGTAATATGTGTGTTCTATACAAAGAGGGGATGGTAAGAACCAAGGCAGAAGGGCTCTGCCCTTATTTTCCTGTCTGGCCACTTTGCTGCAAGCCACTGACCCTCTGAGCCTCAATTTCAGCATCTAAAATCAAAATCAAAGGATTCAACCAAGCAATTCCCAAACCTGGCCTATTATCAGAATCACCTGATGAGATTATTTAAAATACAATACAGGCTTTGGGGCCCCACCTCAGAAACTCTGATTCAGTAGATTTATCATGGGCCCCAGAGAAGCTGTATTTTTAACACATTACCTAGATAATTTTGATGGTCAGCCAGGGTTAGGAACCACTGGACTAGATGACTGCTGTGGTTCTTCTAGCCCCGACTTTCTATGAATCTAAGTTAAGTTTGGACCAAGTACTTTATCATGATTATCAGTGTCACCATCCAAAAAACCTTTATCATGCAACTACCTTCACATGACTCAGGTCTGGGCATTTCACATGGGGAGTTTGTGGGCCTCTCTGAAAACTCACGAAGATTGAAATTGACCACGTGTTCAGACCTAAAGGACATACCTATGGTCTCTTGAACATTGAAACTTTTATTTGAATAACTAAGTCAATAACTTAATAACCTTATTTAGGATGAGAAGGGCAAAAGCTTATTGAGGGGTGGCAAAGGGAGAGGTATTCAATTACATGTTGGGGCAGGACCGGGTGGGGAGGAATGCATTCTCTATTGCAGTTAGGTAACTCTGTCATTCTGTCATCCTCATCTTCTTCCGGGCCCCAGGCCAAAATCTGAACTTCAGACACTAAAAAAATAGACAGAGACCTTCATCTCTCTGGCATGACTGGAGGCAGGAGGCTGAATCCAAGGCATTAGGGAGAACTGTATCTGTAACAATGTCTTAGAATTCTCAAAGTTGAGAGGTTCTTTCTTCTAGATTAATTTTTTCTGCTGCAGGTTTACCTCACCAGTAATCTGGTCTTTGTATGAGAGGTAGGCAAGCTTAAATACCAATCCCTAGATAATTATATGTCAGAATCCACTTGAACCTGGGATGCAATCTGCTTGCTCCATCCAAAGGTGTCACTGAGCTGACAAGAGAGAAGCCTGTCCCCCCTGCCAACTTTTCTCACAAAGGGGAAAGAAAACAGAGAATTGACTTAGGTTGAGTCTGGAAACTGGGGGTGGGGAGGCCAGGCTGCCCAAGGAAGGACAGGGAAGATGCCTAGGAAATTTACCCTGTCCAGCTGCCCCTGGAGTGCAGACAAGGCAAACCATCTTTGGGAATTCCAGACTAGGCCAGAGGATGGGTGAGAGTGTACGTCTACTCTGGAATTGAGAAACCTGATTGGTCCCAGGGGAAGAAGGCAGGGGGTGTGTAGAATCTTGGCCTCCACAACTAAAATCAGAGTCCATAGATAGGACAAGGAAATGGGAGAGACATTTGCCAGCTGTCCAAGAGCAAAGTGAAGCTCAGGGGCTTCCTGTGGGATTTCTTAGACAGAGGGGCATGGTCAGCAGTCAAAGGAAAAGCCAAAAACTCTGACGACCGTGGCTGTTAAGAACAATGATTTGGAAAACAAATCCAAATACATCACACCTTTAAAGTAGCCTTGCAAATAAGGCCCGAGAAGTCAGCGGTGGATCCTGAAGTGACAGGCATGAAACACGCCCACAATGCATTAACCTTTCCCCCAAACATGCCCATGGTCTCCTACCTTTGGCCCTCATTTCTTTCAATACACATTTATCACACACTATATATAGTGCATTGTGTTAGGTACTGGGATCACTACGTCATTCTTTATAAATCACTGTACTCAATTGTATGTCTATTCATACAGACATGAAACATGAGACTTTGTTCTCTAGCTCCCCTTGACCCTCTGATCATAGCACCTAGCAAATGTGATATATATAATGAAATAAAATAAGTCTTCTTGTAAGAACCCAAGCCAAATAGAGAAAGAGACGAAAAGGTAGTGCACAGTCAGTATCTTTTTGGTGCACTGCTTAACCTTTTTTAGGATTGCTGCCTGGTTTTATTTGATTCCTGGAGACTGATGGTTATCTTAATGGCTAATCCAGACTTCTCACCTCTCATATGCTTCCAGATGAACTTCCTACCCACCTCAACACACACACACACACACACACACATGCAACTTAAAACCTGCCAATTATCATCTACGTGCCCTTTACTTCACTTCTCTGAGCTTCAGTTTCCTCATCTGCAATAACAGGCTAACAATAACATCCTGAGACAAGCCGCATCTTCCCAGATAGATTTCTCCTACTGGTTTGCATTGACTTGAGATTGCCACTGCTCTTATAGGTGAGATGAGAAAGCATTTCGGTGCAGAAAAGCCCAGCTAAGTTTGTCCCTGGGAGAAGAAAGAGGACCCTGTGGGAACATTGTGATTCTCTGCCAAAGACATAGAGATTCCAGGAACAGATGACTACCTAGTCTTCAGAGCAAACATCGGAGGGGGACAGGACATTAGCCAAGCTGGGTAACTTTGAATGTATGTGTATGGCAAGGCAGTCAGGGAATAGAGGGTATCAACAATAACAACTCCTCCTGTGCAAATAGCACTTTAGAGCTCTCCAAATATTTCCAGTTTATTCTCTCATTCTATCCTCAAAATAAGCAACAGAAATGTCCTAGATGTTTTTGCATACATATTTTTTCATTTAAATCCTGAGTCAAACCTTGAAAAACAGTTTGTTTTCTTCCTGTTCTACAAATGACGGAACTGAGGTTCAGGGCAATAAAGTACATTGTTCAAAGTCAACAGGGAGATAGTGGTGAAATTTGTGGATAGTAGTAGTACCCATGTTTTCTGATTCCTTTCAGAGTGCTCCTTTCCCTGTAACAAATAACAAGGGTGAAGGAGTGAGGGGCAGGATATGGTGTCAGGAAAGCAAGGTTTGAAGAAGGAGGCAGTATAGAGAAGGCAGAGAGAGAGCATCAAGATGAAAGAAGGGGAATGGGAAGGTGTCTGAACCACAGCCCCTCCACCCATTGTAATTTCCCAAGTGCTGCTCAGGGCCCTCCTAAGGAAACACCCCTCCCCAGATGTTGCCTCCACAGGCAACTTGGCTCATGCCAGACCCTGGCCACCAGCCACATCCAGGTAGTCTCTGATTGTGTAGATAAGTACCACCTCCACCAGACCTTGACTAATATCACTCTGTGAGCCAAACTGCCTTCTTCTGCTCAAGGTTGAGAAAAGGATGGAAAATTCATCATCAGCTTCCAAGAAGAAAAGGTCTGATGGAGTAGTGGGGAAGGAAATATTCATCTCAGCCTACCAAGGGCTGTGGACAATGCAGAATCAAGGTTGATCTCTGTGTGGGTTAATATCCAAAATATAAAAACAGTTCATATAACTAAACATCAAAAAAGCAAACAATCTGATTAAAAGATGGGCAGAAGACCTGAATGGACATTTTTCCAAAGAAGATATACAGATGGCCAACAGGCACATGAAAAGATGCTCAACATCATTAATCATGAGAGAAATGCAAATTAAAACCACAATGAGATATAACCTCACACCTGTCAGAATGGCTATCATCAAAAAGAACCCGAATAACAAATGTTGGTGAGGACGTGGAGAAAAAGGAACCCTTGTACACTGTTGGTGGGAATGTAAATTGGTACAGCCACTGTGGAACAGTATGGAGGCTTCTCAAAAAACTAAAAATAGAACTACTATGTGATCCAGCATTCCACTCCTGGATATATATCTGAAGAAAATGAAAACACTAAATTGAAAAGATACATGCACCTCAATGTTCACTGCAGCATTATTTACAATAGCCAAGATATAGAAGCAAGCTAAGTGTCCATCAACAGATGAATGGAAAAAGGTGTGGTATACACACACACACATGTGCACACACAATGGAATACTACTCAGTCATAAAAAAGAATGAAATTTTGCCATTTGCAACAACGTGGATGGACTTAGAGGGTATTATGTTTAGTGAAATAAGTCAGATAGAGAAAGACAAGTACTGTATGATATCACTTATATGTGGAATCTAAAAAATACAACGAACTAGTGAATATAACAAAAAAGAAACTCACAG
This sequence comes from Balaenoptera physalus, assembly GCF_965194825.1. NCBI lineage: Eukaryota > Metazoa > Chordata > Mammalia > Artiodactyla > Balaenopteridae > Balaenoptera > Balaenoptera physalus. The sequence continues at coordinate 65,283,085 of NC_138903.1, read as the reverse complement.
ATGTAGAGAATGAACTAGTGGTTACCAGTGGATGGAAGGAAGGGGGAGGGGCAAGATAGGGGTAAGGAATTAAGAGGTAAAAATGACTATGTATAAAAATAAATAAATAAATAAATAAATAAAAATAAGCTACAGGGATGCATTGTACAACACAGGGAATATAGCCAATATTTTACAATAACTATAAACATAGTATAGCCTTTAAAAATTGAGTCACTATGTTGTACACCTGAAACTTATATAATATTATACATCAACTATGTGTCACTAAAAAAAGTTTTTTTAAAAGGTTGACCTCTGTCTGCAACTCCTAACTGTACCATAAACCCAGAGAAATGCGCACACAGACACGGACACAGTCACATAAGGCATGGAGGGAGCTTCTCTGGGCCCATTTTGCAGGATTTTCTCATTTGCCAATTTAAGGAGACATTTCCTGTTTTTCAAAGAGGGAAAGAATTACAGGGCCCAGGCCTAGAGCCCAGAGCAGCTTCTAGAGGTTGATACAGAAAGCACCTCACTTGGTACTTGGGGTCAGCAGTGGGGTAGCTGAGTCAGAGCTCCAGGCCAACAGACTAAGCTGATTGGGGGCCACTTGCTCACTCTTCCCTAGAGGGAAGGGGAGCATGACAGGGGAACACAGCAAAGTGACTCAAGGCTGCTTGAGTTTGTGGGGAAGGGTTACCATAGAGTTGCTGACCTCTAGAATGTCAAAGCTGGAAGGAGCTTTAGGAATCATGTAGATGGGGAATCTGATATCCACAGTGGATCAGGGAAAACACCCTAGGCTTGGGAGTCAATAGGCTATACTAGTGCTATACTAGCACTAGACCTTGGATGAGTTACCTAGCATTTCTATTCCTCAATACCCTTATCTGTAAAAAAAGGGAGGAGTATCCTCCCCATAGGGCTATTTTGAGAATTAAGTGAGATAATGCATGGAAAAAATATTAGCATAGTGCCTGGTGTGCAGTGGGTTCTCAATAATTTATTTTAAATGTAAATGGATTTCATACCATTAGTCAAGCAGAGTTGTGTTTGAATTCTGATTCCCCTATTACTAGCTGTTTTACTTTAAGCAAGCTACTTTACCTCTTGGAGTTTCTTACTGAGATGAATCCTACTTCACAGGACTGTTGTGAAGGTTCAAGGATATAATTAAGACATGTGAAAGTTTAGCATCGTACTAGGCATATAGTAAATGCTCAATAAATATTGACTGAGTCTGAACTGGCATATCACGACATGAGACCTGGGTTGCTTTCTCAGTTGTGCTGCAGCACCCCATACTCCTTTGCTTCATCCTTTGTTTGACTGGTCAGGCAAATGCATGCAGCCTGAACAGAGGTTCAAGAAAGCTGGATTTGTCCAGGTGAGGACTGAATCACGGTTTGGGGTTTGGGTTCATCAGCACTGGGCTAATGCACAGCTTGCACTTGCTCACTTGCACAGCTAACTCCTCAGCCACAGATAGAACAGGCTAGAGCTCATGAGAGAGTCACCCATCCTTCTCCTGGGGGCACAAATCCCCATTTCAACAGCCAACCCTAACACTCCTGGGGCCTCTCCAGCCATTTCCTTTGCCCAGAGCCCAAAGTGATGAGGGCAGGAGCCGAAAGGTCAGAGATTAGAAGGGGAGAGGCTTTCCTGTCTTATTCCTCGGTCTGGGGATACTTTCAGCCTATGTCTGGCCCACATCCTGTGAAGGCCTCTAGTGGGTCTTTACTATCCAGGTTTGTCTCCAAGGCAAACCTCATCTGTAGGTTGTATGTTTGGAGCTGGGAGGCTTTGTGTGATGTTCAAAACACTGGAAAGTTTCTATTACTTGAAAAGTTCCTTCAGGGAGGCAGGCTTAGAGAACTGGCAATCTGTCAAATCTTCCCCTTGCACTCAAATCTAGGCTTACAGGTACCTCAAGCTTACTCTCAAGCAGCTTCTTCCCAGACTTGCCAAGTGCCTGTTGTTTTCAGAAACCTTAAAGAAATAGCTAAGCTTTTACTCCAATGCATGGATTGGCAGTTGGCTCCCAATCAGGATTTTGTGACTGTCGCTAATCTACCCCCAACCACTGACAAGAAAATAGTAAGAGTAAGTCTCATTACACATGCCTCAGTTTCCTCACGTGTAAAATGAGGTGGTGGTCTATGTGATTGCTCTCTGGAAGTTAAAAAGTTCACAACTTAATGAATCAGGGGGTCAGGCCTGGTGCTCATGTGCACACACACACACACACACACACACACACACGCACACACACCCTCATTTATCCTCACCACATCCATGTTCATACACTCACACGTCCATACACATGTACATGCCCATAGTTACACACAGTTACATATACTCATATTCCCACTCCCACTCATACATACTTTAAAAACTTTGACACAAATACATACACACAATACACAAAATTGCACACACACACACAAACATACAATTTCTCCTCTTCCGAAGCTGACCAGGAAATAACATACTTGGGAAAGAGTTCCATTATATATTTATGGATGACAGCAAGAAAAGGAATTCATGTTCAGAATAAACAATCCTTAGTCTCAAGGCTGAATCTCCCTGCCTTGCTCCCCACTACCCAACCGCCCCCCTCACACACATTTTTCAAGTCATACTTGTGAGGAGCCCTTACAGTTTGCCCTTTCCTGGAAAACTAGAGCAATATGGCCTAAACCTAGAATGAAAATATATCTTGGTCTGCCTGGGACAATCTTAGTTTATGCCTGTTGTCCCACCAGGCTATTGAAATGGGAACTATTATTATTAATAATAATTAATATTATTAATGGTGTCCACTTTCATTCTTAAAAGTATCCCAGTTTGGAAAATAAATTATCTGATAGCCCTGCCTAAAGCTCTCCTCACCCTGGGCCATGGCTAAGCCACCTGGAATGAGGCCCATCACATCTGGCCTGGGTCTGCTCTCTTCCTGGGAACCCATCTTGCTCTTTAACCAAGCTTAACTTTTCAATTCTATCACTAGGGATGCTTCTTGGTGTTCCCACCCTGCATACAAACAAAACAGTTTACTAGATCACATCTAGGTGATTAAAGGGAGGCTGAGGTGCTTTGCCTTTCTAGTTGGCCTCAAAGTGGGCATTAATCCATCTCCTTTTGGTGTCACCCCATTTAATTCCGCAGCTATGTTCTTCCTGCTTATAATCCCGGAAACCCTAACTTTTTGTCTCCTTTCCTTTCCTTTCTCTTCCTTCCTCCCAAAGAGGAGAGCCTGATGAACCCAGGATCTCTCTGAATCCAATACACTCCATGCAAACACCATCCTCTACCCCACTACCGAGACAGAGAGAGAGAGAGAGAGAGAGAGAGGGGTGGGGGGGAGGGAGAGAGAGAGAAGGACCCGGGGAAGGGAGAAAGAGAGTGAAGAAGGAGGAGGAGGGGAAGGGGAAGAAGGGGAGGAGGAGGGGAAAGGAAAGGACAGGAGAGGGGAGATTGATTGATTCAACCTCATTTAGGCTTTGTGACTAAGTTTCATTAGGCTTGTTGCCTAATTTGTTTTAGCTTCAGGGCATGTGAGCCAGTGACTATTTTCATGGCTAGATTAACTGTGTTTTGAAATAAATATGAAAAAGCTGTCAAACATGGATATCAATATATTGTGCAGAATAGAGTGCTATTCACAGAGCATACTCTGGATACCACATACTACAGCTTGAATTGTGGCAGCAGCTGTGCTAATCTGCAAACAAAATGGAAGCAAGGAAGAGGCCCCAGCAAGGGCAAAAGGGACATTATCAGTATGAAATGGGGGGATTAACAAACAGGACCTTTCTCAGACCCTTAGAAAACTGAATGGTCTGGGGGGAAGCTGAAGGGTATGGTATGCTCACCTGTACAGCTATGGGGCTGTACATATATGTACATATGCATGTCAAAACATACATAGATACATACACATCTGCCTGTGTGTGGATATATATGTGAGAGAAAGAGAAAGAGGCTATCAACATAGATAAATGTGTATCTGTGTGACTATGGGTATGTGCTTTTAGTTGCCTATGTCATGATTATGTGTATAGTTTTGTACACACAAGTGGTTGCTTATACATATGTGCGTCTTTGGTGATGCCTCAATCCAGCTCTACATGCATGAGTATATGTGCAAATCTATAGATAAACTTATGTACCTGGCAGTCATGATGATAATTCATATGTAAGGCTCAAATCAGTATTCAAAGGACTGTCACATCCATCCTCTCATTTGAACCTCATCGCAAGACAGAGATTATTACTCTCCCCCCCCACCCACCATTTTACAGATAGGTAAAGTGAGGCTCGGAGAGGCCAAATGACTTGGCCATGGGTTGCAGATTAGGTAAATGGCAAAGTCAGGACTCTAATGTTGGTCTATCTGATGTCAGATCCTGTTCCTTACCCTATACCACACAGCACAAGGAGAAATGACGCAAATGGGACTTGAACTTCAGGGTCTTCTTTACGCCCTCCCATTCCAAAGCAATCTTTTCTGTTAGTGCTGAAACAAATTCCATGAAAAGGAAGAGGGCTCCAGGACCTGTGCTATTCTCTGTTGAGCCATGGTCTGGAGACTGGCCTGCAAGTTGCTGGTCCTGCCTGGAGATGTGGCCAAATCCATTCATGGGACACAGATAAGCCATGGTCCCCTTGAGCAGGTATTCACTGGTGACATCCTGGAGCCCAAGGGGAGACTTCCAGGGGTTAGGAGTCAGAACAATAGGTTTGTTCCTTCCCTATTCTCTCCTCTGGCTGTCTGTCTTTCTCTTCCTAAGAGCCTCAGGCTCTCAACATCTGGTCTGACCGGTTCCACTGAGCCTTCCATGTTTGAGATATACTGTGAGGAGGGCAGGGAGCACAGGCTTGGCTAAGCCTGAATGTGAGTGGTGCCATTCCAGGGCAAAGCAGCAAATGAACCTGTTTGGGGTCCTGCTAACTTCCTTTACCCTGGCCACCAGGTCCCTCCAGCTGGTTGACCCGAAGATTTAAGGAAAACTTGCTTTTGGCTAGTCTTCCCATAGGCAAAATCTAGGTCAAAGCAAAAAACCACTGTGGCTCTTGGAACACACACAACTTTCCTGTTGTTCACCATTTGGATGATTAGAACCTGGTCAAGATTAATAGAGATAATGATAGTAACTCCAAATCTTCAGGATCACTAATTTGAAATCCTTGGAGAAGTCAGGGCTCAGGGAAAGGGGGGATGGTCTCCTAGTCATCTGCAGGCAGGAGATCCTCACCATTCCCCATCTCTATTATGACTGTACTCAGTCATCCCAACTGGTCACCAGAATTTTAACTTGCTAATATTTACAGCCTCCCATTGGGGGCCCTTACTGGGACTTCCTGGCATTTGTCCTCCCCTCCCCCACCCCAGAAGATGAACCCTCCTTCCAGGTAATAGGATGGGAGGTCCCAATGGGCAAGGAGGTCAAGGGGCTTGGCAGGATAAGCTCTTAGGAGGCAGGACACAGAGCACCATGTTGTAGATAGAGCTGTTTGGGTTCAAAATTGTTGTATGTGTATGTGTAGACCACTCACAGTCATTGGTTCCCTCCAGAATTTAGGGAGGAGCTTATAGGCTGATGTGGCCAGTGCAGGATTACCCAACAGGTGGACTAAGTATGAGTTTAGGGCATCAATGAAGCAAGGGCACCCCAAAATGAAAAAATTATAAATTTAATGAATTGTTTCAGAATTCAGCAGTTGGAAAAACAGTGCTGCAAGCCTCTAAAGGTATTAATCTGGTCCTGGGAATGACCAACATCAGAGACGCCTAGATGGTATCTTGAGAAGGCACCTTTACCTCCAAAATTCCTGAATGAGTAATGCTAAACTCCTTTGGGCTCACTTGGGGTTACATTAGCTTACTAGACAGATAACAAGAAGAGCAAATGCTTATATGTGCCGGTAAAAGTACTTACTATGTGCCAGACACTGTTCTGAGATATATATAACTCACTTAACAACCCTACTGGTAAGTACTCTTGTTATCCTCCCTTACGCATGACGAACTAGTGGCACAGAGAGGTTAAGTACCTTGCCTAAGGACACACAGCTGGTAAATGGTGGAGCCAGGAATTACCCAGGCAGTTTGGCTCCAGGGTCAGTCAGTGCTCACTCAAGAGGGCTCCAAGAAAGGAGGACTCTCAGTGGTACTTTTCCCATAAGACACGAACTCCCTTTTAAAAAAATAAAGCTAAGATTTTAAAAAAGTGATCTTAAAGTAGAGAATATTCAGGAAAGATGTCCAGGCATGTTGACTCAGCATATCATAATCTGTCCCACCAAATCTCAGTTTCACATTGAGGTACTTGCTCACTTGTGCACACATGCTCTCTCTTTGCCTCTCTTGGGTGGAATTCTTCAAGGAGATAGGATAGAGACCATGGGATAGCTACCATTTCCAAAACTCATCTTTTCTCAAATCAGGGAGGATCAGTTTTCAATTTTCATCAGAGAAGTTGTTCTCTTACACTCACTGTCTCACCATTCCTTATAACCTCTGACCCCTTGCCAGGAAGCACCCAAGACCTCTTTGGTTTATAGAAACCGTTGGTTCTAAGCACCACTAAGTTTCTAGGAGGTCCAGCTTTTTCATTGCTTAAGTGGAGAAATCAAGGCCCAGAAAGGGGAAGGGACTTGTCAAGGTCACAAAGACAGTAGCAGAGCCAGAAGCAGAAATTGGCTCTCCTGACTCCCAGTCCAGTGCTCTTTCTTGATCCCAGCCAGCAGGCCTTAGCTATGCCCAGATCCTTCCTTCCATGACACTTATTGCTGTCCCCCTTAGCTTTTTGACTCTCAATTTGTTTCAGGCTGCTATCAAGTTTAGGAAAAACTGTTCCAGGTTTCAGGGAGCTCCTACATCTCTGCCCCCATGAAACATGGAATTGGGAGACCTGGTTTCTAGTCTCAGCTCTGCTACATATTAAGTATATGAGACGTTGGGCCACTCACTTGCCCTCAATCTGCTCTCCATTTTCTGCAACTGTAAAATGGGAATATGGTTCTCTACACAGCCCTTCCCTGCCATGAACTTTTCCTTAACTAACACAAACCACATTGACTTTTCATTTTCCAGAACCCCTCAACATACCACTTGTTGTGATCAAAGAAGTTGGCACACAATGAGATTCAACTGAGTATTTTATTTCATAACTGTCTCTGTTGCAAGGATAAACATCAATTAAGATGTAAACTACAAATGTACCACACACAGAAGGGATTATTATCACTCAATTGTCTCCCCCTCTTCTGGGGCTCATAGCATCAGACCTGTTTGGGACTCAGGGTGAGGGGCTGAGAGCTGCTGCCACTTCTGCTCTCAGGCCCTTTATCCCTCTTCTTGGACCTCTTAGAAAAAGTACCTGGCTGCTGACATGGAAGAGCAGGTGGTGTAGGCTGGGTGGGCTATGCCACAAGCCACTTGTAGGCACCTCATTCTGTGGCCCAATGTCCAGACATCCCCCTGTCCCATACCCTTTTCTCTAAATGTCCTCAGTATTTTCCTCTCCTCCTTCCCTTCCACTCCACTCCACCTGCTGGGTCAGGGACTTCCAGAGGGCAAAGACCCAGACATTGAGTAACAACCAAACTGTCCAATTCTCAACCTTCAGCCGACCACTGCCCAATTCATAGGCTCCTCTCCACTTAGCTAAGTCCCTTTTCAAGTTACAACTCTACCAGCAAAACTTCATTGATTCCTCTGGCCCTCACATTCGCCTCTCCTTTTCCACATCACCACACCAAAATTGCATTCAATTTTATATATACATATTTTTGCTACCTAGCAGTGATCTGTGGTTGTTTGGTATGTTATGTCTTCTCAAAGAAATTATAAACTTCTTGAGGAACACCTGTCCTTCTCTTGTTCATCCAAGGTCCAGCCTCCTAACACATAATAAACACCTATTGACTTGAATTGAACCAACATCAATTGAATTGAAGATGGAGAGTATGGGGAAGGCTTGTGAGCAAGGAGTGAACTATTTACTGAACACTTAGTATGTGTTAGGCTGTATGCTACATGCTTTATATGCCTCCTCTCATTTACTCTCCACACCAATGACAGATGTTATTATTATCCCTATTTTACACATGAGAAAACTCAGACTTCAAGAAGTTAAAACCTTTGTCAAGGCCAGCCATATGGTGAGTATTTGAATCTAGTGCTGTTTGATTCCAAAGCCTATATTCAAAGAGTGGCTACAGCTTGAATGCTTATTAGCAAAGTGCTGAATAAGTAAATTATGACATACCCATATAATGGAACACTGTGCAGTTATAAAAAAAAAGTGTGAGGATTTTATGCACTTAATGTGTAATAATATCCAAGATATATTTTGAAGTATAAAAGGCAAGGTGGAGGATAATGGGAATTAAAGGCTACCATTGTGTTTTTAAAATAGGATGTATACACACATACACAAATGCTTGTACATATACAGAATATCTCTGGAAGGACACCCCAGATAACACTGGTGGCCTCTAGGGAGGGGAACAAGGTAGGCACAAGATAGTGTAGGAGAGACGCTTTTTACCATCATACCTCTTGAATTCTGTCTCAGATTAAATAAATAAAATTACATTTATTACAACACAATACAATCTCTTTCCACAAAGTAGTGCCTGGGGATTAACTTTAGAAAAGTTCAGGGAAAGATGAAGGGGGCAGGATGCCAGTTATTGAACTGGGGAACCCCCAAGGTGCCAAAAGGCCCACCCCTTACACCCATTCCCCAACTCCTCTTATAAACCAACCTTCACTACAATCATCTACCTATAATACTGATTGAGGTTACATCTTTCCAGATCTCAGTTCTCTCCCTGTAAAATGGGAACCAAATGGTTAGGAATAGGTAGTCTCTAAAATGCCTTCCAGTTCACACATTTAAATAACTGAAAGTCAAGATGGTATGTCCTAGTATATTTGAAATATTAGTCTCAAAGAAGGACTTGGGGATTTTGTTTTGTTGTTTACAACAAGAAAGAAAAACATTTTCATTGTGAAATGGTATAAACATTTGTCTACTAAATGGTATTAATGGAGGCTCCATAAGTGTTCACTGAAATGCTGCTCAAAACTGCTATTGCAGAGAAACCAAGATGGAGGAGGAGTAGGAGGACGTGGAGGTCACCTTTACACAAATGCATCAAGAATACATCTACAGATGGAACAATTCTCACAGAACACCAGCTGAAAACTAGCAGAAGACCTTGGACAATGGAAAGGACAATAAAGATCCTCGCATAACCAGGTAGGACAAAAGAAAGAAGGAAGAAAGAAGAAGAGAGGAAGCAGTAAGGGATCTGCACCCCTGGGGGGTAGCTGAAACAGAGGAGAGGTTCCCACATCTGGGGAAGCCCCCTCACCAACGGGGAAATCAGTCGGGACAGAAGGGGAGCATCTGAGGCTGTAAGAGGAGGATGAAATGGCCAGTCTGTGGCAGACAGGACAGAGTGAGACCTACACAGACAGTCCGTGCCACAGCCCTGTGCACCCCAGACTGGAACGTGTGTCCACCAGTGCACACAGCGGCTGAGAGCTGGAACGTGGGAATTGGAGAGCAAACCCGGGTGGAGGACTGCAGTTGGCTGTGAGGAGACAGCCTGAGGGGACCGGAGGGAGGAAATCCATAACTAGGAATGCTTGTGGAGGAAACCCAGACTGCCACAGAAGCAAGGCGCCACTGTTGAGTGATGTGCAGGGGGTGGAGCCGCCACTGCAACCTCTCTCTCCCCACGCGCCAGCCCCCAGCCCTGCCAGGTGCTAGGAAAATCCCCCACCAGGGCTAACTTTCTCACGCCTGCCACCAGGCACTGAGAAAAGTCCCCACCAGGGCTGACCTTCTCACATCTGATGTCAGGTGCTAGGAAAGGCTCCCACTAAGGCCAGATCTCTCATGCCCATGGTCACCAGCTTCCCCACACACCTGTTGCTGCCAGGGCCCCTGTGACCCAGGCATTTCATGCCATCTCCATGCCCTGTCCTCACCAGGGCAGACCCGAGTGCTCCAGGACAGCCTCAGGAGCAGAGTCCTGTGGGTGGCCCACACGCAGAGGTGGGGCCATAGCTGAGCCCCAGGGCGGGGCGACTAGGAAGAGGAACGAAAATCTTTCCATGCAGTAGCACAAGCTGCAGATTAAATCCCCATGATCGGCTTGGTAATATCTTGCATCTATGGAATATCTGAATGGACAATGAGTGGTCCCAAAACTGAAACCAGTCTAGCCCTAGCAGCTATGGACTTTGGGGACTAGTATATGCAGGAGTTATGCCAGGTCAGAGTCTGAGCTGCCCCCACAGTGCCCACAAAGGGACCAGAGACCTACCTAGAGGTTTTGGAGGGTTTCCTGGGGAGGTGGAGGTTGACTGTGACTCACGGTGGGGCAAGGACACTGACAGCTGAAACCCCAGGAAAATATAATTATTACTATTTCTTTTTATGTTTTGTCTTGTTATGTTGTTGTTTTTTATTATTTTTTTAAGTTTTAGTTTTTAAAATTTTTAATATATTTTTTATTTTTTTATATTTCTATGTCTATGTTGCTTCTTTTGTTGTTCTGTATTTTTTCCTTGTTTTTTTAACTTCCTTTGTTCTATTTTGTTTTTAGCTTTTTTTCCTTTGTTCTGTTTGTTCTTACCTTTTTTTAATCTTTTTTTGTGCTTGTACTGTTTTCTTTGCTGTTTCCTTCAGTTTCCATTGTGCTTTTGTTTTGTTTTTTATTTTTTGTTTTTGTTAGTTTTGTTTTTAATTGTTTGATTTCATTTTGGGATTCTTTTGTTTGTCTGGTTATTCTCTTGTTTTTTGTTTTCTCTGTTTTTGTTTCTTATCTTGTGTGTGTGTGTGTTTGTTTTTTGTTTGTTTGTTTGTTTCTGTTTGTTAGGTTTTGCTTTTACCTTTGTCTGGGGTTCTGTTTGTCTGTTCATTTGATTGTCTGTGTTTAATTGTTGCTGTCACTGTTTGCTTGATTTTGTCTTTGCTATTGTCTTGGGTTTTGTACGTCTGTTTGTTTTCATCGTGCCCTTTTTTTCCTTTTACGTTTGTGCCATTTCTGCCAAGCTGTGTGGCTTGCAGGGTTTTGGTTCCCAGGCCAGGGGTTGGGCTTGAGCCTCTGGGGTAGGAGTGCCGAGTCCAGGATGCTGGAACACCAGAGAATTCCTGACCCCAGGGAATGTTAATCAGTGAGAACTCTCCCAGAGGTCTCCATCTCAACTCCAAGACCCAGTTCCACTCAACTGACTGCAGGCTTCAGTGCTGAATGCCACACACCAAATGACAAGCGAGACAAGAACACAAACCCAACAATCAGCAGACAGGCTGCTTAAAGTGATATTAAGCCCACAGACACCCCAAGACACACAACCTGATGCAGCTCTGCCCATAAGAGGCCAAAGGTCCAGCGCCACACACCAGAATGCAGGCACCAGTCCCTCCCACCAGGAAGCCTACACAAGCCACTGGAACAACCTCATCCAATGGGGGCAGACACCAGAAGCAAGAGGAATTATGACACTACAGCCTGCAGAGAGGAGATCTCAAACACAGAAAGTTAGACAAAATGAGAAGACAGAGAAATATGTTGCAGACGAAGGAGCAAGGTAAAAACCCATAAGACCAAATAAATAAAGAGGAAATAGGCAGTCTACCTAAAAAACAATTCAGAGTAATGACAGTACAGATGATCCAAAATCTTGGAAATAGAATGGAGAAAACAGAAGAAAAGTTTAATAAGGACCTAGAAGAACTAAAGAACAAACTGTGATGAACAACACAATAAGTGAAATTAAAAATACACCAAAAGGGCTGTCCTTTGGTCTTTTTTAAGGTTTCCTTTGCTGTGCAAAAGCTTTTAAGTTTCATTAGGTCCCATTTGTTTATTTTTATTATTTCCATTTCTCTAGGAGGTGGGACAAAAAGGATCTTGCTGTGATTTATGTCATAGAGTGTTCTACCTATGTTTTACTCTAAGAGTTTTATAGTGTCTGGCCTTACATTTAGGTCTTTAATCCATTTTGAGTTTACTTTTGTGTATGGTGTTAGGGAGTGCTCTAATTTCATTCTTTTACAAGTAGCTGTCCAGTTTGCCCAGCACCACTTGTTGAAGAAGCTATCTTTTCTCCATTGTATATTCTTGCCTCCTTTATAAAAGATAAGGTGACCATATGTGCATGGATTTATCTCTGGGTTTCTATCCTATTCCACTGATCTATATTTCTGTTTTTGTGTCAGTACCATACTGTCTTGATTACTGTAGCTTTGTAGTATAGTCTGAACTCAGGGAGCCTGATTCCTCCAGCTCCGTTTTTCTTTCTCAAAATTCCTTTGGCTATTTGGGGTCTTTTGTGTTTCCATACAAATTGTGAAATTTTTTCTTCTAGTTCTGTGGAAAATGCCATTGGTAGTTTGATAGGGATTGCACTGAGTCTGTAGATTTCTTTGAGTAGTATAGTCATTTTCACAATGTTGATTCTTCCAATCCAAGTACATGGTATGTCTCTCCATCTGTTTGTATCATCTTTAATTTCTTTCATCAGTATCTTATAGTTTTCTGCATACAGGTCTTTTGTCTCCTTAGGTAGGTTTATTCCTTGGTATTTTATTCTTTTTGTTGAAAAGGTAAATAGGAGTGTTTCCTTAATTTCTCTTTCAGATTTTTCATCCTTAGTATACAGGACTGCAAGAGATTTCTGTGCATTAATTTTGTATCCTGCTACACTACCAAATTCATTGATTAGCTCTAGTAGTTTTCTGGTAGCATGTTTAGGATTCTCTATGTATAGAAGCATGTCATCTGCAAACAGTGACAGTTTTATTTCTTCTTTCGAATTGGATTCCTTTTATTTCCTTTTCTTCTCTGATTGCTGTGGCTAAAACTTCCAAAACTAAGTTGTAAGAGTGGTGAGAGTGGGCAACCTTGTCTTGTTCCTGATCTTAGAGTAAATGGTTTCAGGTTTTCACCATTGAGAACGATGTTGGCTGTGGGTCTGTCATATATGGGCTTTATTACGTTGAGGTAGGTTCCCTCTATGCCCACTTTCTGGAGAGCTTTTATCATAAATTGGTGTTGAACTTTGTCAAAAGCTTTTTCTGCATGTATTGAGATGATCATATGGTTTTTATTCTTCAATTTGTTAATATGGTGTATCACATTGATTGATTTGCGTATATTGAAGAATCCTTGCATCACTGGGATAAACCCCACTTGATCATGGTGTATGATCCTTTTAATGTGCTGTTGGATTCTGTTTGGTAATATTTTGTTGAGGATATTTGCATCTATGTTCATCAGTGATATTGGCCTGTAGTTTTCTTTTTTGTGACATCTTTGTCTGGTTTTGGTATCAGGGTGATGGTGGCCTTGTAGAATGAGTTTGGGATTGTTCCTCCCTCTGCTATATTTTGGAAGAGTTTGAGAAGGATAGGTGTCAGCACTTCTCTAAATGTCTGATAGAATTAGCCTGTGAAGCCATCTGGTCCTGGACTTTTGTTTGTTGGAAGATTTTTAATCACAGTTTCAATATCAGTACTTGTGATTGGTCTGTTTATATTTTCTATTTCTTTCTGGTTCAGTCTTGGAAGGTTGTGCTTTTCTAAGAATTTGTCCATTTCTTCCAGGTTGTCTATTATATTGGCATATAGTTGCTTGCAATAATCTCTAACGATCCTTTGTATTTCTGCAGTGTCAGCTGTTACTTCTCCTTTTTCATTTCTAATTCTGTTGATTTGAGTCTTCTCCCTTTTTTTCTTGATGAGTCTGGCTAATGGTTTATCAATTTTGTTTATCCTCTCAAAGAACCAGCTTTCAGTTTTATTGATCTTTGTTATTGTTTCATTTATTTTTCATTTATTTCTGATCTGATCTTTATGATTTCTTTCCTTCTGCTAAATTTGGTTTTTTGTTTGGTTCCTTCTTTTTCTTTCTCTAATTGCTTTAGGTGTAAGTTTAGGTTGTTTATTTGAGATTTTTCTTATTTCTTGAGGTAGGATTGTATTGTTATAGACTTCCCTCTGAGAACTGCTTTTGTTGCATCCATAGGTTTTGGGTCGTCGTGTTTTCGTTGCCATTTGTTTCTAGGTATTTTTTGATTTCCACTTTGATTTCTTCAGTGATCTCTTTGTTATTTAGTAGCATATTGTTTAGCCTCCATGTGTTTGTATTTTATAGTTTTTTCCTGCAATTGATATTTATTCTCATAGTGTTGTGGTCGGAAAAGGTACTTGATACAGTTTCTATTTCCTTAAATTTACCAAGGCTTGATTTGTGACCCAAGATATTTTCAAATGAAGCAACTGACAAAGGATTAATCTCCAAAATATACAAGCAGCTCATGCAGCTCAATATCAAAAAAACAAACAACCCAATCCAAAAATGGGCAGAAGACCTAAATAGACATTTCTCCAAAGAAGATATACAGACTGCCAACAAACACATGAAAGGATGCTCAACATCACTAATCATTAGAGAAATGCAAGTCAAAACTATAATGAGGTATCACCTCACACCGGTCAGAATGGCCATCATCAAAAAATCTACAAACAATAAACGCTGGAGAGGGTGTGAAGAAAAGGGAAGCCTCTTGCACTGTTGGTGGGAATGTAAATTGATACAGCCACTATGGAGAACAGTATGGAGGTTCCTTAAAAAACTAAAAATAGAACTACCATGTGACCTGCAATCCCAGTCCTGGGCAAATACCCTGAGAAAACCATAATTCAAAAAGAGTCATGTACCACCATAACGTTCTTTGCAGCTCTATTTACAATACTCAGGACATGGAAGCAACCTAAGTGTCCACTGACAGATGAATGGATAAAGAAGATGTGGCACATATATACAACAGAATATTACTCAGCCATAAAAAGAAACGAAATTGAGTTATTTGTAGTGAGTTGGATGGACCTAGAGTCTGTCATACAGAGTGAAGTAAGTCAGAAAGAGAAAAACAAATACCATAGGCTAACACATATATACGGAATCTAAAAAAAAAAAAAGGTTATGAAGAACCTAGGGGCAGGACAGGAATAAAGACGCAGACCTACTAGAGCATGGACTTGAGGACATGGGGAGGGGGAAGGGTAAGCTGGGACGAAATGAGAGAGTAGCATTGACATATATACACTACCAAATGTAAAATAGATAACTAGTGGGAAGCAGCTGCATAGCACAGGGAGATCAGCTTGGTGACTTATGACCACCTAGAGGGGTGGGATAGGGAGGGTGGGAGGGAGACGCAAGAGGGAGGGTATATGGGGATATATGTATACATGTAGCTGATTCACTTTGTTATACAGCAGAAACTAATGCAACATTGGAAAGCAATTAAACTCCAATAAAGATGTTTAAAAAATACACTATAAGGAATCAATAGCAGAATAACTGAGGCAGAAGAACAGTTAAGTGAGTTGGAAGATAGAATGGTGGAAATCACTGCCACAGAGCAGAATAAAGAATAAAGAATGAAAAGAATTGAGGACCATCTCAGAGACCTCTGGGACAACATTAAACACACCAACATTCAAATTATAGGGGTTCCAGAAAAAAAAGAGAAATAGAAAGGGTCTGAGAAAATATTTGAAGAGTTTATAGTCGAAAACTTCCCTAACATGGGAAAGGAAATAGTAAGTCAAGTCCAGGAAGTGTAGAGAGTCCCATACAGGATAAAACCAAGAAGAAACAATGCTGAGACACATATTAATCAAACTATCAAAAATTAAATACAAAGAAAAAATATTAAAAGAAGCAAGGGAAACCAACATATAACATACAAGGGAATACCCAGAAGGTTATCAGCTGATCTTTCAGCAGAAACTCTACAGGCCAGAGGAGTGGCAGGATATATTTAAAGCGATGAAAAGGAAAAATCTACAACCAAGATTACTCTACCCAGCAAGGATCTCATTCAGATTCAATGGAGAAATCAAAAGTTTTACAGACAAGCAAAAGCTAAGAGAATACAGCACCACCAGACCAGCTTTGCAACAAATGCTAAAATAACTTCTCTAGTCAGGAAACACAAGTGAAGAAAAGGACCTACAAAAAGAAACCCAAAACAATTAAGAAAATGGTAATAGGAACAAACATATCAATAATTACCTTAAATGTAAATGGATTAAAGGCTCCAACCAAAAGACACAGACTGGCTTAATGAATACAAAAACAAGACCTGTATATGTGTTGTCTATAAGAGATCCACTTCAGACCTGGGAACACATACAGACTGAAAGTGAGGGGATGGCAAAAGATATTCCATGCAAGTGGAAATCAAAAGAGAGTTGGAGTAGCAATACACATATCAGATAAAATAGACTTTAAAA
This sequence comes from Balaenoptera physalus, assembly GCF_965194825.1. Taxonomy (NCBI): domain Eukaryota; kingdom Metazoa; phylum Chordata; class Mammalia; order Artiodactyla; family Balaenopteridae; genus Balaenoptera; species Balaenoptera physalus. Next base: position 65,266,763 of record NC_138903.1, on the reverse strand, counting down.
TAAAGACTGTCACAAGAGACAAGGAAGGATACTGCATAATGAACAAGGGATCAATCCAAGAAGAAGATATAAAAATTGTAAATATTTATGCACCCAACATAGGAGCACCTCAATACATAAGGCAAATGCTAATAGCCATAAAATGGGAAATCGACAGTACCACAATAATAGTGGGGGACTTTAACTCTCCAATTACACCAATGGATAGATCATGCAGACAGAAAATTAATAAGGAAACACAAGCCTTAAATGACACATTAGACCAGATAGACTTAATTGATATTTCTGGGACATTCCATCCAAAAGCAACAGAATACAGTTTCTTCTCAAGTGCGCATGGAACATTCTACAGGGTAGATCACATCTTGGGTCTCAAAGCAAGCATCAGTAATTTAAGAAAATTGAAATCATATCAAGCATCTTTTCCAACCACAGTGTTATGAGACTAGAAATCAATTACAGGAAAAAAAACTCTAAAAAACATAAACACATGGAGGCTAAACAATACATTATTAAATAACGAAGAGCTCACTGAAGCTATCAAAGAGGAAATCAAAAAATACCTAGAAGCAAATGACAATGAAAACACGACAACCCGAAACCTATAGGATTCAGCAAAAGCAGTCCTAAGAAGGAAGTTTAAACCAATACAATCCTACGTCAAGAAACAAGAAAAATCTCAAATAAATAACCTAACCTTAAACCTAAAGCAACTAGAGAAAGAAGACCAAATAAAACCCAAAGTTATTAGAAGAAATCATAAAGATCACAGCAGAAATAAATGAAATAGAAACAAAGAAAACAATAGCAAAGATCAATAAAACTAAAAGCTGGGTCTTTGAGAAGATACACAAAATTGATAAACCTTTAGCTAGACTCATCAAGATAAAAAGGGAGATTTTAATTTCAATAAAATCAGAAATGAAACTAAATGAAATTAGAAAAGAAATTAGAAACGAAAAAGAAGTTACAACTGACACCACAGAAATACAAAGGATCATAAGAGACTCTTACGGGCGACTATATGCCTATAAAATGGACAACCTGGGAGAAATGGACAAATTCTTAGAAATGTACAACCTTCCAATACTGAACCAGGAAGAAATAGAAAATATGAACAGACCAATCACAAGTAATGAAATTGAAACTGTGATTAAAAACCTTCCAACAAACAAAAGTCCAGGACCAGATGGCTTCACCAGCGAATTTTATCAAACGTTTAGAGAAGAGCTAATACCTATCCTTCTCAAGCTCTTCCAAAAAATTGCAGAGGGAGGAACATTCCCAAACTCATTCTACAAGGCCACCATCACCCTGATACCAGAACCAGACAAAGATGTCACAAAAAAGAAAACTACAGGCCAATTTCACTGATGAACATAGACGCAAAAATCCTCAACGTAACACTAGCAAAGAGAATCCAACAACACATTAAAAGGATCATACACCATGATCAAGTGGGATTTATCCCAGGGATGCAAGGAATTTTTAATATTTGCAAATAAATCAGTGTGATACACCACATCAACAAATTGAAGAACAAAAACCATATGATCATCTCAATAGATGCAGAAAAAGCTTTTGACAAAATTCAACACCCATTTATGATAAAAACTCTCCAGAAAGTGGGCATACAGGGAACCTACCTCAATATAATAAAGGCTATATATGACCAAACCCACAGCAAACATTATTCTCAATGGTGAAAAACTGAAAGCATTTCCTCTAAAATCAGGAACAAGACAAGGGTCCCTACTTTTGCCACTATTATTCAACATAGTTTTGGAAGTCATAGCCATGGTAATTAGAGAAGAAAAAAGAAATAAAAGGAATCCAAATTGGCAAAGAAGAAGTACAACTGTCACTGTTTGGAGATGACATGATACTATACATAGAAAATCCTAACGATGCCACCAGAAAATTACTAAAGCTCATCAATGAATCTGGTAAAGTTGCAGGATACAAAATTAATACACAGAAATTTCTTGCAATCCTATACACTAACAACAAAAGATCAGAAACATAAATTAAGGAAACAATCCCATTTACCATTGCAATGAAAAGAATAAAATGCCTAGGAATAAACCTACCTAAGGAGGCAAAAGGCCTATATGCAGAAAAATATAAGATACTGATGAAAGAAATCAAAGACAACACAAACAGATGGAAAGTTATACCATGTTCTTGGATTGGAAAAATCAGTACTGTGAAAATGACTATACTACCGAAAGCAATCTACAGATTCAATGCAATCCCTATCAGATTACCAATGGCATTTTTCACAGAACTAGAACAAAAATTTTACAATTTGTATGGAAACACAAAAGACCTCGTATAGCAAAAGCAATCTTGAGAATAAAAAGAAAAAGAGCTGGAGGAATCAGGTTCCCTGACTTCAGACTATACTATAGGACTAGAGTAATCAAGACACTATGGTACTGACACAAAAACAGAAATACAGATCAATGCAAGAGGATAGAAAGTCCAGAGATAAACCCAAGCACCTATGGTCACCTAATCTATGACACGGGAGGCAAGAATGTACAATGGAGAAAAGACAGCCTCTTCAATAAGTGGTGCTGGGAAAACTGGACAGCTACATATAAAAGAATGAAATTAGAACACTCCCTAACACCATACACAAAAATAAACTCAAAATGGATTAAAGACCTAAATGTAAAGCCAGACACTATAAAACTCTTAGAGGAAAACATAGGCAGAACACTCTGATATAAATCACAGCAAGATCTTTTTTGACCCACCTCCTAGAGTAATGAGAATAAAAACAAAAATAAAGAAATGGGACCTAATTAAACTTAAAGCTTTTGCACAGCAAAGGAAACCATAAACAAGACGAAATGACAACCCTCAGGATGGGAGAAAATACTTGCAAACGAAGCAACTGACAAAGGATTAATCTCCCAAATATACAAACAGCTCATGCAGCTCAATATCAAAAATACGAACAACCCAATCCAAAAATGGGTGGAAGACCTAAATAGACATTTCTCTAAGGAAGACATACAGATGGCCAATGAACAGATGAAGAAATGCTCAACATCACTAATTATTAGAGAAATGTAAATCAAAACTACAATGAGATATCACCTCACCCCAGTCAGAATAGCCATCATCACAAAATCTACAAACAATAAATGCTGGAGAGGGTGTGCAGAAAAGGAACCCTCTTGCACTGTTGGTGGGAATGTAAATTGATACAGCTACTATGGAAAGCAGTATGGAGGTTCCTTAAAAAGCTAAAAATAGAACTACCATGTGACCCAGCAATCCCACTACTGGGCATATACCCTTAGAAAACCATAATTCAAGAAGATGCATGCACCCAGTGTTCATTGCAGCACTATTTACTGGGACATGGGAGAAACCTAAATGTCCATCAACAGAGAAATGGATAAAGAAGATGTGGTATATATATATACAATGGAATATTACTCAGCCATAAAAAGGAATGAAATTGGGTCATTTGTAGAGACATGGATGGACCTAGAGACTGTCATACATAGTGAAGTAAGTCAGAAAGAGAAAAACAAATACCATATATTAACGCATATATGTGGAATCTGAAAAAATTGGTATAGACAATCTTATTTACAAAGCAGAAATAGGTACAAAGTTGGGGGGGGTGAATTGGGAGATTGCGATTGACACATATATACTATTGATACTATGTATAAAATAGATAACAAATGATAACCTAGTGTATAGCAAGGGAACTCTACCTAGTGCTCTCTGCTGATCTAAATGGGAAGGAAATCCAGAAAAGAGGGGATGTATGTATACATATAGCTGATTCACTTTGCTGTACAGCAGAAACTAACAGTTTTAAAGCAACTATACTCCAATAAAAATTTTAAAAAAAACAAAAAAACCTGCTGTTGCAGTCCTCCTCCAGGCCTCTGGCTTTCTGTGGCCTCTGTTCTCTGGGGCTATCCTGTTTAGATCATAAGGAAATTGGCCCACTCCGAAACTGAATACAAAGGAGCAAGGCCCCTTCTTTGCTTAATGTCCCCTGGCCCAGACCTTCTGACCCTAAATATCCCTTTCCTTCTTCTCACTACCTGCAGGAGAACAGAGACTCTGTGAGAGACCCTCGGGAGGAAGCGACACCCTAACTCCACCCACCATCTGCCCCCAATGCGTAGCAATTCCTATTTAAAAACTCAGTCCTTGACTCAAAGGGAGGTTTGTGAGCTCCTGCCAAGAGCTGTAAATATTTCAACATGCCTTGTTTCCTTGAATGTATATGACCTGGGATCTGGCCCCTCCTCTCCCTGGGCTCCTAGAGAATTGAGGAACAAAGAAAACACAGCCAGTCCTTAGCTACAGGATACCCGGGTAAAACTGCAGAAGAATACAGAGGAGAGATGGGGAAGAGATGGCGTGGGGAGGTGGAAGGTGGGGAGGAGGGGTTGATTCCTCTTCCAGAAATATTTAGAGAAAGGTGTAGCAGCTCACTTTCTAGGAGCTGGAAAAGGTTACTGGATGATGATGATGATGATGATAATAATAATAATAATACCAACCCCTTCACAATTTACAAATGTCTTTCACATACAGAATCTCATGTGACCCTTCATAGTCCTATAAAAGTAAATGCTGTCAATCTCACTATGAAGATGAGAACACTGAAGCCTTGAAAGGTTATGTGACTTATTCAGGCTAACCAACTAAAAAGAGACAGTTTCTCTGGCCCTTTTTTGGACCCAAGGACCATGGACTCTGGGTAGAGTAAGATGGGTGGTTAGAAGAGTATGTCATGTATCACAAGACTGTGAGACTTTTGTTTACTAAACCCTTTCTTGGTCATCTCTTTTTATCCCTTAGTCATAAGGATGCCCTGAGGCTACAGGAATGGAAAATTCTGCAGCAGTCTTCCTTGGTAGCTGCGCCTCTCCCATCTTTAGTATGTATTAGGTGATATCTAAAGGCAGGAGTTCTGGTCTCATACTCTCTGGGTTCACATCTTGGCTCTGCTATTATTTGCTATATGAGCTAAGCAAGCTACTTAACTTCTGTGCATCTTTCTCTTTATCTGTGAAATGGAGGAAATAATAGTACCTACCTCATAGAGTTGTTCAGAATTTAAATGGGTTGGTACATGTAAAGTGCTTAACATAATGCCTAGCACAGAATTAATTGCTAAATGCTAAATAAATGTTAGCAATTTCTATTGTTATTATTACTATTATTATTATTATTATTATTATTATTAGGGTGCTTGATGGAAGCAAGAAGCTAAATGTCAAAGAAATAACACTGTGGAAGAGCAGCTATCACTAGGCTGTTTGCTTCATGTCTTTTCCCCTGTAATAGGGAAAGTTTATAGGGAGTCATCTCCATACTTCTACCCAGTCCTCTTGGGATCAGTGGCAACCCCACATGAGGGGCATGGGTGATGAACAGAAGGAGAGTTCTTTTCTTTGTGAGAAGCTCAGTTACCTAAACAAGTGACTGAACTTGTGACCTGAGTCTCATAGGCACCATGTTCTAAGCAACTGTGCTAATTGGCCCAGAGAGACATCACACACCCAGCTATACACACGTACACACAGGTCTGGACACATGGGTGCATGCACATACCCTTCCAGCCTGGGTAAGAAGGTGGGTGGACAGATCCACAGGATAAATTAGACAAGGAGACTGTGTGGGGACTGCTAGTTTAGTGACATTTCCTTTCCTTTTTTCCCTTCAGCTGCATGGAAGCAGGGAAGCAACTAACCTGGGAGTTTCACTTCCTCCCTCTCCATCCTCACTGAAAGCACTTTTGACTCTAGTTAGGACATGGGTGTCTGTCTCCTCCCCCCTCTGACTCCTCTACAATCAATTCTGCAGTATTTTTTGGCAAGAAGAGAGATGATAGGGGCTCAAAATAGAATGAAGAGCTCTATTCTATCGAGAACCCCTGAAGCTACTGAAAACCAATCTGAAGTCTCTGGAAGTTCAGTTGGCTGAGGAATTGAGGGAAAACAATAGTGAGGATTTGAAGAGAAAGGGTGCAACTGACCAGGACATTTGTTGAATACTATTGAGTAAGACCTGCTACAATGCTATCTCTTTGACTGGGGTCCTGGGGCTGTGAAAAAAGGAGCTGTGGAAATGATGAAAAGGGTTTCATAGCAGCTATCTTACTGCAAAAATCCAGAGGTGATAGCTTCTACACTCTTGAGTGCTTCACAGGAAGTCACCCTTCCCCAAGAAAGTGGAGAATAAGAGAGGAGAAAGGGGAAAAGGGAAAAGATACTTCCACAGGATGTGTGGGAATGGGCCTGAGATCCAGTCTGGAGTGAGGCCTGTACAACATCCAAACCCCAGCTGTTCCTCTAATTGAATGAGGGAAAGAAGAAGAGAGAACAATACTGGGAGCAAAGGGATGGCATATGAGCAGAGGTATTACAGATGCACTGTGAAAATAGGAGGAGCCAAGAAAATGTGTGGTTGGGACAGCCAGTTTTAGTCCTTCTTCTACCAACCCCAGAAAAAAGCAAGCAAGAGAATAGAGAAAGACAAGACTTCCAGGGTGAAGAAGCATGTACCTCCTCAAGCCACCCAAGCAGGCCACATTCCCTACCCACAAAATAAGTGCCAAGTGATTTCACATTAGTAATCACAGTACCTTGACTTCAAGGCAAATGATTAAACATCCCTAGGCTTAGTCCTCTGTTACCCTTAAAACGGGAGAGGGCTGGAGTATCCTAAACCCTCTTCCCAATAACCTTTGAATACCAAGAGGGATGCAGGATAAGGAGAGGATGGAAGCAGAAAGAAACTTACAATAAATGTTTCCAAGCCCCACTGTTGAGGAGTTGCAAAGAGTCCATGCCAAGAGGTACAATCCAGGCTGGCCATATTCTCTCCATCACTCTTACCTAACAAGTTTCCCAATCTGGGCCCTTTGCACTAGTCCCCCACAACCCCTACAGAAGCTTCTGTTACATTAAACCTAATTCTGTAAACAGATGAGAAAAGACTTTTTTCAGATAGAATACTCATAATCCATGGCTTGAGGTGTAGAGTGTGTATGTGTATGTGTGCGTGTGTGTGTGTGTGTGTGTGTTTTATGAATAAAGATTTTTCTCTAAGGTTTACTCATTCAATCCCAGGTGAAATAATTCCTTTCAAAACAGGAAATCCCACTCCATCTTTCACACAATCTGAAAAGAGTAAATGATTCTTTCTTTTCAAAATGCAATAAAACAAAAAGATGTTGATGGGAAAAGCAGCATACCCTCCTGGGAAACTGGTCTGCTCAAAAGGTCCAGATGACATCCTTTATATATTTCTGTAAATGTTGATAGTCCGTTTGTTTACTCTTCATGGCACTGCAGGAAATATTTCCAAAGCAAGTATAAATTCAGGGAAAAGGAGAGAGAGCTCTGTGCCTGCTACTTCAGTAGCCACACTCTCAGCTAAGCCCTGAGTGAAGCTGAAGTTGCCCAGAAATTGTGGATACTCAATATGGCCTTCTCTAGGATGGCAAGCAGCAGCCCTCTCATACCCACTACAAGGCAGCAGCCCTTAGCCAGCTATAAAGATGCCCTGTCTAAAGCCTCCTGAAGGAAAACACTGTATTGCACTTAGGAATCTTGGTTTACTCTTCTATCCTGAAGTAACAGCAAACCAAGATCATACTAACCATGCATTTCTGAGAAATGAGAATGAGCTGTGGAAAATTAAGTTTCAGGAGAGGGGTCCAAACTGAGGCTTAAGGGAATGCTTGAAGTTTAATGCTTTTTAGAAACAGGCTCAAATGCTGGGAAACAGCAGCATACAGAACTACTCTGCTAGCCTGCAGCAGGCCAAGTTGAGGGAATTCTCTTGGAGGCCCAATTCTATGCTAAGCAGGACATTCTGTGAGAAGCATTGTGGATGTGAAGTTGCCTTTACACACTGGGTTAAAAAAAAAGTGGATCTTTTCAACCACATCAGTACATATGAGTTAGCCCCATAGTCTTTTAATACACATGGAGAAATGATGTCTACAAGGTTTTCCATTGCTTTCCCAATCTCCTCCCAACCCATCCACACCCTCATTCAGGCAGATTAACATATTTCCATTTGTCTGAATGAGTCAAAATTTATGCCAAGTGAATAGTAAAGAATAAAATATCACATAATTTTAGGATAGAACAGCAGAGCTAAGAAGTTTATCTAGTCAAACCCTTTCACTTTACAGATAGATAATCTGAGGTACAGAGAGGTAAAGTGCCTGCTCAAAGTCACAGAGCAAGTCAGGGGCACAAGTTGTCTAGCTCCTAGTCACTGCCTAGTTGGTATTACTGAGATCACCAGCCCATTGGGATCCAGATTTAGACTTAGAATGAGCACTCGAGGCTACTGGACAGTGAGCCAGGGATCCAACTTCAATTGGCTACTCCAGTTCAAACAAGCATCCCCCTAGTTGGCTTCCAAGTACCCCAACCTCTCCTCCTCATCCCCTCCGGTATGAGTCAAGGTCTCAGTTTTGGACCTAGCTTGGTTGGAGAGGAGTCAGAGGAGTGACTTGAAAGATGCCTGGCCAATGGCCCTGTGGCCTAAAGCGCCATAGCAGGCTCTGAGCCAACCTTCTCTGGACAGTAAGCAAAAGCCTTCAGCCAAAGGCAAGACATTGGCAGATTTGCTCAAAAGATACCTGGCTCTCAAAGTCAGCAATTTAGTGGTCAGCCCAGTGAGACACTGAACTAAGCAATGAAAGCCCCTAAAATGGGGAAGAGAAAGATAGCTTAAACTGTCCCTGGCCCATCTATCTTTGGGACTCTTTGCCCAAAGGCAGATTGTATCATTTATCCCATGCCTAGAAAATTCTGTCTCCATCAGAGTGGCCCATGAGCCTGAATTATCTTGTGCCCAATAATGAACCTTCCTGACCATTATTACCCCTTTCCCCAGGTGGTGAGAGACATAGCCCCACACTCCTCACCTGGGAGCCTACAAGGGTCATGCTTATAAACTGCCCAGGAAAAGATGCCTCCCATCATATTTTATGGCTCAGTGCTAGACTGGCAGTCAAGGTGGAAAGTGCAGGGTACTGGGTTTACTCTGGAGCACCTTCAAAAAGACCTAAGCTTGGAGCCAATGTTAAAAACTCTGACTTGTTCTGCCTTGTCTTCTGGACCCCCAACCCTAACCTTGCCCCAGCTCCAACTCATTTAGGGTTCCAGTAATGATCTGAGGCCTGCAATCAATGCTACCTTGCTCTTTCTTTCCTCCAAAATGCTCCCCTCTCATGCCAGGAAGTCATGATATACTTTCCACCAAATTGTTGGGTTGCCCATGTCCTGTCTGCTGCTTGGTCTGGGTTGGGGGAACTCCCAAATTTCCCACAAGCTCTACAAAAGTATAGGCTCATTCCTCTCTTGATTTTTTCCATTTTTCCCTAAATCGGACCTTGGTCACTTGCCTCCATCTCAAGAACCTTTTGTCTGCCAGTCATCCCAGGCCTAAGGCCCAGGGAAAGTTGGTTTCCTTTTCAAAATGGGTGAAGAGAAAGGACAAGATACACTGCCACCATAGAATTGTATGCACCACAGAGTTCACAAAGACTGGACATTGCATGCTCTAGAATGGCCTGCATTCCACTTCCCTTCTACTCTCCATGGTTTTTTCACATGACCAGAGACCCCTCTGATGTGGAGTTAGCCCCCAGACATCAAAACAACCTTTCTCTGGGGCACCCTCACAATAGTCCCAGTCATCTGCAGAGCCTTAGACCCATTAAGCCAATCAGCACAGCTTTAGGACTGTGAAGATATTAGGCCTAGCCAAAGAGAATTTGGGTTGTGGGGTGCCTCCAAATATTAAATTCATAGATTTCTAGAGATGTAAGGCATGTCAGACATTAATAGAAATGGACAATGCACCAACCTCCTTGACTGTGGGAGTGTATATTCTGTGTTCCTCAGAATGGCTATTGGGCAAACACTGGCTGACAAACAGCAAGCTTCTACTGGCTTATTCTATCCCTTTGAGACACCAGTGCTGTGGCATAGGTAGCTGAGAAATTTTGAGTAAACGGCAGAAAGTGTGTGGAGACAGAGGCACATTTGGAATCTCAGGACCTGAATGGTTGCTTGGGAAAGCTGAGAGGCTCAAAAAAGGTAGTGGTGAGGATGAGATTTTCTAGGAACTCAGGAGTGTAGTGGGGTGTTCCTGACATTTTAAAAATAAAAATTGAGGTGTTTCCCAGAGCCTCCAGTATCAAAAATAACTTTCATGAATTCAAGACACATACAGCAAGGACCCAAGCCAAAGTAGTCTGTGACCCTGGGGACATACCAAATTCCTTTCTATCCTTTCCTGACCTATACTCACCATAATTTAAACTGGTAACCCCAGCCCCTCAATGGACCTAGTCTGTGTCAGAACACACACCAGCCACACCTCTGCACAGCTCACTGCTACCCCCCCTTCCCAGCTGCACTGTGAGGTCTTGACCGGAAAGTCTCAGCCAGCCCTCCCCCTGAGTCCCCTATGATCACCTACTTTGAAGTTTGTTCCCCAGCAGTGAACCTCTTCCTGGTAAAATAGTGGTTTTTCCAAGTTTTATTACACACTCCTAAGGCCCCAGCTCTAGGCCTGCTCACATCACATGAATGCCAGGGCCTAGCTTCAGCCCATCCCCCATTACCTCCCATGAAGTTTTACCCAGACTTTGCCACTGACCCCGAAGGCCAACAGCCTGCCTTTAACCACAGGGCAATGCTCAGCAGGTGCTCTCCAAGGTAACCTAGGCAACAGCCAGAGGCCCTACACTGGCTTCCTTCCCAAGAGCCCCTGAACTGCATCAAAGCAGGGAAAATGTAGTCCCAGGGGTGAGTGTGACAGTGACCTTCCGCCCAAATGTTGTTCCACACAGTCAGGGACCCCCTCCACTCAGGCGTCAACGCAGCCTGGGCAGTCCTGAGATTGCCTTGGACAGCCATTGCCGCACACTTGAACTTTCAAGTGGGGCCCCGCACACTAGAACGCCAATGGATCACAAGGTCAGAGGCACCAAGAGTCTCAAAACCTCTTAAAGGGCAGCCTAGCAAACTAAAAAAAGAAAAAAAGAAAAAAAAGAGTCCTTGGTTGAGAGCCGTAGGAGAGGCTCTCTAAGGGCCCGGGGAATCCACAGGTGGATGCCCCCAGAATTCAAGGCTTCTATTCACTAAATGATCCCCAGGCTCCCTCAAAGAGCAGCAGAAGTACGTGTTTGGGGGTGGCGAGAGGAGGGAACCCTTCAGTCCCAGGGCAACACTTATTCTGAGCTGCGTTTTAAAAAGCCACGTATTCTAAGCTGCAAACTTGTGGCGGGTCTCGAGTGGAGCTGTCCTGAGGAGCCACAAGAGGGAGTGAGCCTTGAGGAAGACGGCATCCCAAGCCCCTCGGCTCGCTCCCGAGACTCCTCATGAGAACGGCTGAGGGGCTTCGCCGGCGGCTTGCTGAGAAAGCGGGATGGCTACTTTGACTTCTCCGAGTCCACAGGCAGGCTCAACGGGAGGAGCGCACAAGCCTGTGGTCCTGTGGCCGCGGGCCTGAAGAGCGAGAGCTATGCCCCCAGCCCTGCTTGTCTTAGGGAAGAAGACCAAGTCAGCACCACACGAAGGCAGGAGGGGTGGAGGCCGGCATTCCGGCTAAAGACTAACGAGGCACCCAGCGGATAGCGGAGAGGCGCGGGGCGCCAGGCAGGGCAAGGCTGAGATTGGGGGCGGTGCGAAGTGAGCCTCAGGGCCCAGTCTGCCAGCCGCCTCACGCCTCTCTGGCAGGAGACCGCGGAGACTGCCTCCCTGCCTGCTTTGGGGTTCAGCTCAGAGGGCACAGAGATCCGCTCGCTCCCTCAGAGTGGCAGAGGACGGCCGGGCCCGGTTGGGCCGTAACCCAAGACGCGCGCACACCCCCCACTCGCACTCCTTCCCTCCCTTCCTCTCTCTCCTGCAGATACACACGCCTGCCATGTGTTAGAGTCTTCGCTCAGTCACCAGGATTCCTAAAGTGTTTTTGACAGAAAACACCTCCGCTCCCCGTACAGGAACAGGGGCTGCTGCGGAGATCTGCGGTACAGTGTTTCTCTCAAAGTCCTCCCAACCTCCAAACTCTCTCCTCTCTCCATGTCTTCGCACTCCACCCACCCCCCCAAAATAACCAAAAAACAAAAAAACCACAACAACATTCTGCAAATATTTTCCCCCAGTACACACGCTCAGAGTACTTTAAACAAACCCGAAAGGTGCGTCTGGATATGTCCCAGAGCAAAAAAGTTCATTCCTTGCGTATGATCAACGAAGGTCCCAGGTCCCACCCCCGGGACTTCTTGCGCCTAGTCTCCACAGCCGACGCTGCCCAGAGCCCGGCAACCGGCGCTCTAGCAGCGCCACGGGCAAGGGGCAAGGGGGAGGAGTCCAAGCGGCGCGCTAGAGGGGTGCCCCGGACCAGGAGGTATAGGATCGGCGGCAGCCGGAGCGGACACCCTTGCCTAGAATGCCAGGTGGGGCGCGCGGAGCCGCTCACCTGCTTGGAACTCCACTTGGCGATTTTTCTCTCTTTCCTCCTGCAGCAACATGGAGTAGAGAATCCCGAAGGAGTTCTGGATGCCAAAGATGGAGCCGTTGCACCAGGTGGCAGCGAAGACCACCATCCAGCCGAAGCCACCTTCGGGGGGCTGGAAGCCGCGCGCGGTGCCGCGGGTCTCCACGGTGGGCGTGGGCTCGGGTTCGTGCACCGGCTCAGGCTCAAACTCCAGCTCCGGCAGTGGTGCAGGGTCCGGTAAGGGCTGGGGCTCCGGCTGGGGCTCTGGCTGGGGCTCGGGTGGGGGTACTGGCACGGGCTCGGGCTCCGGCTCCGGCTCCGGCTCTGGCTCGGGGCTACCCACCCGCTCCTGCTGTTCCTGGTCTGCCTCCCGCCAGGGCCCCTTAGCTTCCTCGCTCGCCGGGCTTTGCAGCGCCATCGCGGCCGGGGGACTGTGGCTGCTCGGGCCGGAGGAGCCGCTGTGTGGCTGGTACTTGTTTCTGCTGCTGCTGCTCCAAGCGCTGCTACTGCTGCCTCCTCCTCCCGGCTCCGCGCCCCAGCTGGCCAGCCTGTCCCGAGACAGACGGTCCCTCGAGCCCTCTCCTCCTCCTCCCCCATCCCCCCTCCTCCTCTCCCCATGTCATCTCTCTCCTCCCCCTCCTCCTCCTCTCCCTTCCCCCCAACCTCTTCCTCCCTCAACAGGCAGCCGCTACAGCCTCTCTCTTCTCCCCAGCCCTTCCTCCTCCTCCTCATACTCGCCTACCTACTCAATCCGCAGCTGTCTCCCTCAACTCCCTTTCCAAACTACTGAATCCTGTTCTCCTTGTCCAGAAGCCCAGTAGAGGGATAGTTAAAATGGAAAAACGAGAGCATAAACTATCCTGTTCCTCTGCCCTCTCCTCCCTGCAGGCTCCAAACGAGCATTGATCAACCCAGAACCCCCAGGGAAGACCCTGCCTGTCCTTTGCTCCCACTCTCTCCTTTCTCACAAGTAGCCTGGAACTGGGGTGGCCCCAGGGACCCCAGGACGAGAGGTGGCCCTTGAGAGACCCCACCCCGCCCTCAGTAGCGCCTATGCCCCCCTTGGGTTTGAGGGGGACTTGGAAGGGACACCCAAGCTTGGACAGAGGGTGGGCACAGTCTTCTCGAGCCCGGGGGCTCAGCCCCCCACAGTCCTGCGCAACAGCCCCCCCCATCCCCGTCTCTCCCCCTCCACCCCCGCCCTTCCCGGCAAATCCCTGGCGGGGCACGGATGGGAGGAGGCGGCCCGGCAGCGAGGCCCGCCTCTCCGGGCAGTCAATCAGGGCTTTGTTTGCGCCAACCTGGAGCCCAGAGGAGCCGTAGAGGGCCGGGTCTGGGCCGGGGGCCGGGCCAGGTAGGGAGGGAGGTGCAGTGTCACCGGAGGGAGCCGGGCCCGGGCGGGGCGGGAGCCGGAGCTCAGCTCAGGCTCCTCCCGGCTCTCTGTCCCGCATTGGGGAACTGGGAGTCAGGGCCAGGTCGAGCCGCCAGTTCGGGCAAGGGCCGCTCAGCCCCCAACATCCCAGCTGGGCTGGTCCCCCGGGCCTCCGCCGCGGCTTTTCGGGCGCTCGGGAACTCGGCCGAGGCGCTAGCGGAGGGATGTCTTCCCAGCACCCACCGCGCCCTTCCGCCCACCTCGGGCATAGAGACACCAGAATCCCGGTGAATGTCCCAGACTAAGGCCCTAGCCCCGCGAGGGTAAGGGAGAGTTTGCTCCCTACGGAGTGCGCGGCTCCCGGGAGGCGGGAGGGGTGATCTGCTCTGCGGGCGGCTGGGCTCCCTGCCGCAGTGCACGGCTGTTTCCAGCCTCAGCCCTCGGGGCCGGCCCTAGCGATCCCGGGAAGCTCTGCCTCCCCTTAGGGCCCGCGCTTCTAATGCACTAATCATGAGTTCGTGGTGTGGTTACCAAGCTACTTCGCTCCCCACCAGCGGGCGGGCAAGCGCCAAGCCCTTTCTACCCAGCATCTCATTAACCTTCTTGCTGGGTGAAAAGACTGCATGGCAGGTGAAAATGCAGCTCAGGGCTGTGCCAGATGCCCAGGAACACAGTCATTAAGCACCTGAACGCGGGCTGAGCTGAGCGGGAGGGTAGAGGTGTCCCAAGTAGCTTGCCATGCCGTGAAAGGAATCGGCCATAATTCACAAATCACGGGGGCCATGCCAGTCAGCAAAGCAGGCATTGCTAGAGGAATAGAGCATTCCCTTATTGCCCGGAGGTGAGTATTTTTATCACCTGCTTTTTCCAAGCAGGAAGGCAGAGGCTCAACGAAATCAAGGCGTTTATTAGCCGAAGGTCCTGGGAAGAGTCAAGTACAAGGTGGAATTCAAGTCAAACCCTCGTGCTCCCTGAGCTTCACCACAGGCGGCTGGGGCTTGGTGCTCCCCGGAAGAGGGACAGAGGAAGGAAAGGCAGGATGTGGCTGAGTTATCACAGTAGGCTTCCGGAGCACATAGTGGCCTAGATGGGCCTTGAATCTTGAGAAGGATTTTAACAGGCTGTGGGTGGAGGTTGGGTGTCCCTACCTAAGAAGGACAAAACAAAGAGGCATGGAAGGACTCTACTCATAGAAAGAGGTAAGTGAAAGCTAATCAGGCCAAAAAGTTAATATGTATGCTGCCTCTCCCAGGAAACGTTTGCATTTTAATAAAAATCCACAATGCTTCAGTCATGAGGAGTGACAAATCATAGACAGTATGGGCACTGGGGCTTAAGGTTTGCTTGTTAGTCAGCGGTTTCACAGGACCAACTGTTGCCCTAGGGGAGCACTAGCCTTGGCTTCCATTTGCAGGGAACCTGATTAAGACCCTGAAAAAGGTTATTTCCAACCCCAGAACTAGGAATAGACCCTGAAGTCTTGCAGCCCTTCTCGGACTCCTACTGTCTAAATTCTGTTCTAGTTTGAATGTCTTTTTTAGAGTACTGGAGTGGGGCGTGTGATGACACTCACTGAGAAACTCTTGTGAGCCTAGTACTATGCTAGCCCTTTACAAACATGATCTCATATAATCTTCATAACAATCCTATAAGATTGGGATGATTTGTCCCGGTCTTATAAGTGAGGAAACAGAGGCTCTGAAAGGTTAACTCAGTTGTTTAAGTCTACAAAGCCACCAAGAGGCAGAATAGGAATCTTTGCTCATTTGTGTGAGCAAATTATGTGCTCCATCCAGGAAACAAGATTACATAATTACCATTCCGCCATTCTAGAAACACATGCAGTACTTACCATTTATTCCCTTTTTAAAAGGCATTTTATAATGGCTAGAGCACTGGCATCAAGACACCTGGATTCTAATCATGGTTCTACCATTGCATACCTGGGTGATCCTAAGAAAGTTGTTTTCCCTTTCTGAGGTTCAGTTTCTTTATCTGCAAGATGGAGTTAATACCCACTTCACAGTTATTAAATAGCATACTGAGAAGTATAGGCTTTATTTTGGAAATACAAGAGAGCCACTGAAGATTTTCGAGTAGGTAACTAATATCAGATCTGCATTTTAGAAAAAAAAACCAAAACTGTGGCGACAATATACTATGGCTTGGAAAGATAAGAGGTAAGGAAACCAAACAATGAACCGGGTAAAACAAATTTCATGATCTGAAATAGGGCACTGACTGGGATGAAGAAAAAGGGTTGGCTCTGTGAACCATTGTTATGGTAGAGCTGACAGAACAGATTTGGGTAGTGAGAGAAAAAGAAGAAGCAAAGATGATGCTGACATTTCTTGCTCAAGTGAAGGAAAGGATGGTCGTAGTGTTAGTGAGGATCGGAAATTAGGAGCCAAATCAGGTCTGAAGGTGCCTGTGGCTTTCTGTCTCTTCTCCTTCCAAACAATCCTGTCAATTACAACTTTAAAATACAGTTTTAATCATGACACTTCTTGGCTTTAAAAACTTTCAGTGATTCTCCATTTGACTGTTAAGTTTAAATTCCGCAACCAGGCATAAAAGGTCCTTTATGGTTTGAGACCAGCCTCATTTACTAACAACCTTTATGTGCCATGCTCTGTACTAAATACCAAGGACACAAAAAGACCTGGTACCTGTCTCTGAGGCACTCATATTCAACCTGTCTAGCTCCACTCTTTGACATTTTCTCCTCTCCCCTTTCTCCCATTCATGCCAGGCTCCAAACATACTGGATTATCCACCATTCCATGACATATGGACACCTGCTGTTCTCTCATCCCTCACCACCCATTCTCCTCACTATCTTCTAGTTGAAATTCTAATGCCTTTCCTGAATCTCCAGAGTGAGTTCAACAAAGCATATAGGAGGGTTAGTCTTGAACTGGTGAGATATGCCTCTTGCCTTTGTCATACCATTCAGTCATTCATTTCACAAATAGTTACTGAGCAACTACTGTGTGCCAGTCACCATGTCAAGCACTGGGAACATACAATGGTCCTTGTCCTCATGGAGTTTACATTCTAGTGGAAAATATTAATAATTATAACTACCATTTGTTGAATTTGACTCCACTAGACTGGGTGAAGACATTTTGAGATTGAGGAAAAGGGAAGAGAAGGATGTAAAGGATGAGACAAGATTGAGAGTGAGGTGATAGAAGTAGGGCTAGGGTCTTGAGATGAATGAAGTTTTCTCTACAAATTTCTAAATCAGACTTGGTTGACAAACATCATCAGTAGTAACAAATCATTAGAGAGCACCTAGTATGTGTAGACTCATTCAGTTTGGCTCATGCTCACAACAAGTAAGTGATGTGTGGCCCCTGTAAACTCTTTAAATTATTTTACTTGTCTGACTGTGGATCTTAGAAAACCCCAGTGGAGGTCTCTGGTTTACACTGCAAGTGAAAGAATGTGCTTTATTTCTGTCCCAAACAGAATAAGCCCACAGTGGAATCATTTTAATTGCTTATGTTCTTGATTAATCATACAAGTGGTGAAGCAGAGCAGTGGTTCCTTAACCTGGTTACACATTAGAATCACCTAGAGACTTTTGTACAAGTTCTGCCTCCTGGGTCCCACTCCACACTTGCTGAATCAAAATATCTGGGGGTGGGAGCCAGGAATACATAGTTTTAACAAGGCTCCCAGTAATATTGATGCACTGCCAGATTTTGAAACCACTAGACCAAAATAATAATAACCGAAAATTTGGAATTCAAAGACTAGTACAATTTCTCTAAAATTTCTCCCCAAACTTTGGGAACCAACATAAGGATGTCAACTTTTAATGTTGCCATGTAAGGGCGTGTATCATCACTATTATATCTTTAATGAAATGATGTTTTAACACTGAAATATAGAAAATGTAGAAAGGACATAGTCTTTTACTGAGGAAAGTCTTTCTCAAGAAAGGTCAGTTGGCAACAATTTTTCTCAACATTTCTCTGATGAAAATGTCACAGACTGCCATGGGTCTGCAGGTTAGTGCTTGGGATTCACTGGTCCAGATGACCTCTGAAAGCCTTTTATCCCTGATGTTCTCTATTTAGGCCAAATGTACTTCCTTGCTTTGGGCCTCTCCTATTTTTCAATAGAAGTCTCAGGCTAGAGTGGAACTTAATAGGTAATTCTCATCATCCCCCTGTCCTGTGCCTAAATCATCCTAACTACTTGAGAATGGATGACATATTGAGAACTTTCTCAAGAAGGTGAGTACATAATCTTTCCCTCATTTGCTCACTTTTCTTTATTAATGTCTATGAGGGTAACTAAGGAGTTCTGATGACACAGCAACACCTTAGATTGATTGTGAGAGCCAAGTGGGATTGATTGTGAAAAGGAGCCAGGATGCTTGTAGTGGCAAAAGAAATAGTGATGGCAAAAGAAGTCCAAAGGCAAAGAAAACTTGGGTTTTATTGTCCATAATCAGGAAATAGTACTGATTTTGGGAAAGGAATTTGAATGTTGACACCTCCTGGTAGCCAAAATGGAGGCATGGAAGGGAAAAGATATTGGATGTAGCCTGATTTCAGTTTGAGCCAGGTGCATTAAAAACAAATCAATTGGCCATATGCATGGAGCCTGCTTCCTGAATGCCAAGGAAGCAATTCTGCTCAATCATTGGTCTATTATTAGAGCAGGCATAGAGGAGAAAAGATGACAGAAGCAACAGGAGCTTTATAGAAAAATGAGATAGGACTTAACCCTCTGAGGACTAGTACAGAACAGCAAAGCTTGAAGTGAGAGAAAGGGTGAAATGGATTGGTTTCTTGATCATATCCAATGGAGAAATAGAATGGGTTTTTAAAGCCTTTTATTAATTAATTAATTTTTTCATTTATTCAAGAGATATTTATTGAGAGCCTACCATGTGCTAAACATTGTGCTAAACCTTGGCTAAAAGTTTCCTATCCTGAGAAGTGACACCCTTGTAGGGCTGGAACAGAGGTGTCTCAGGTGTATGTTACAATGCAGTGTAAGGATGAGCTTTGCCCTTTATATCTTGGTTTCCTCTCCTAGACTGTGGCCTCCTTGAGCATAGGGTCAGCATTATTTATTTTTATATCCTTAGCATTTAACACAATGCCTGATACAAAGAAGGTACTATAAATAAATAAATAAATTTAACCACTTAGGGTAACAAAGCCCATAAACAATAGAGAAGAGGCTCATCTTTCATATTTGTTGTAAGGATGGGAAATAAAATATGGAAAGCACCTGGCATAGCACCTGGCATGTAGTAGGTACTCAATAAATGTTAGCATGTAGTAAATGCTCAATAAATGTTAACAAGATGGTTTGCAGATTGCTTTCACTGGAAAAAGAAAACAACCTAGTATGTTCTTCGGCATTGGTTCAATTCCAAAATCTAGAGCATAGATGTCAGAGCTGGAAGGGACCTTCCACAAAATCCAATCTCCTCATTACACAGATGGGAACACTGAAGCCTAAAGAGGGAATAGGACTTACTTAAGGTGATATCTAAATGATCTAAGCTTTTCCTTCTAATTACCTCAAATACTTGTGAACAGCAATGACATACATACATATAAGATAGGGGTATCATTTTACAATAACACAGGGAAAGGTTAAATCATTTACTCAAGGACCTATGATTCACACTGTGGCAGTCTGGCTCCAGGGTCTGTGATTTTTAACCACTAACACTTCTCTATCACAGCACTTATGAAATTATATTAAAATTACCCATTTAACATGTCTCCTTACTAGAACCTAAGCTCCTTGGGGATAAGAACAGTGTCTGACTTCCACTGTGGATAGGTATTCATTCACAAATATTTATTGAGCAACTATTATACAATCAGGAATTGCTAGCCTTAAGAGCAGGCCATATCTTTGAAGCCAGATTATCTAGCTCTGTGGTGCTGTTGGTTTTTATTTCCTTCCCTTTTCTAGTGTCTTGTTGAACATTTCAGCTTAGTCTCATCTGTTCTGTGGGGCATAAAGTTCTGGGCCAGGCTTGGGTCAGACTGTTAAAGGAGAATAATCAGAAACTTCAGGGGGAAAGTGAAGTGTCAGAGACATGATGAGATCTGGGAGTTCCTCATCACATCAAGAGGCCTCTTTCATATGTTGATACATGCAGAAAGATAACTCCCCTAGCACCAGGTCAGTGGTAGAGACACTAACTGCTGAAGAGAGTATAGGTGAGCCAAGTGAGGGAGACCTGGGGGTGGGATGGGGTGGGGTTCAGGTTAGCAGTGGGAAGGCTGGGAGTAGACATGGTGTGTCTGCATCCTCAGACATTTCCTGGTCCACCTCTTTGGGGTGACTTCTCAGGCTCCAAGATAGCCACAGACCTAAGGCCTTTAGGAACCCCAAGGCCCTTACACAGGAAATTTCTAGAGAGCAAGAGACAGAAGGTTGAAACAGTGGTGAGTCTTAAGGCCAGAAGCAGGTATCAGCAGCTGAGTTAGAGGAGAGTGACTGGTATGGTCTGGCCCAGGGGCCAAGTTTCAAGTCTAACTTGCTGACCCTGCAGATAAAGAAAGCCAGTTAAAGGGGAGGAAAAAAATCATTCAAATGGAGCAGGGGCAAGAGTGCAAGGGGCAGGGGCAAGGGAGTTGTCTGGAAGGGAAGGACAAAGAAGAAGCAGTTTATTTTTCTCCTTCAGTACATATATACAGGGTTTCTTCTGTGCCTGCTTAAATTCAGTTTTCTGAGGGCCTCTTTTTGGGTGGAAGAGGGGACAAAGAAGGAGAAGTATATTTTGTTGAAACTTTCTGAGACCTGGATGTACTAATCCACTTGCCCAAGGTCATGCTATAAGTGGGACCAGAACCCTTCTCTCTCTTTTTTTTTTTTTAAAGGATATTTATTTTACTTTTTTTTTTTAAAGGAATTCCTTTTATTTTTATTTTTTATTTATTTATTTAGTTAGTTAGTTAGTTTTGGCTGTGTTGGGTCTTCGTTTCTGTGTGAGGGCTTTCTCTAGTTGCGGCAAGCGGGGGCCACTCTTCATCGCAGTGCGCGGGCCCGTCACTGTCGCGGCCTCTCCCGTTGCGGAGCACAGGCTCCAGACGCGCAGGCTCAGTAATTGTGGCTCACGGGGTTAGTTGCTCCGCGGCATGTGGGATCTTCCCAGACCAGGGCTCGAACCCGTGTCCCCTTCATTGGCAGGCAGATTCTCAACCTCTGCGCCAGCAGGGAAGCCCACCCTTCTCTCTTAACTCCTAATCACAGAACATTTTTCCATGCCACACTACCTCTTATCATGTCATTCAACTCCTTAAAAATCTGAGATGATTCCTCACTGCCTAAAAAGTAAAGTCCAGACTTCTGAGCTGCCACATGGGGCCCCTTCTCATCTTGGCTCTGTTCAACTCTCTGATTGGTTCCTGGGCCACTTCCCACAATGGCATTTAAGCCCAAGCAGCACAGAGCTCTTTTCCTTTCCCCCAAATGCCCTAGTTTCCTTTTTCTCAACTCACCCCCACCAAATTGAAATAATTTTACCATGAACACCTGTATACTCACCACTGGATTCTACAATTAATAATTTACTATATTTGCTTTATCTGTCCATCTATTCAACTCTCTGTTGATCTATCAATCCATGTTATTTTTAATGCATTTCAAAGTAAATTAAAGACATTAGTATACATCTTTCCCTCAATATTTCTTCATGTATATTATTAATTAGAGTTCAATTTTCTTGCAGTTTTTTCCTTTTGAGGTAAAACTTACATATAGTGAAATACATAAATTTTAAGGAAACATTTGCTGAGTTTTGACAAATGCTAACCCAAGCCCCTATCAAAATATAGAACATTACCATCACCCCACAGATTTCCCTCATGCCCCTTCCCAGTCAAACCCACCCCTACCTCATCCTTGAGAGAACCACCATGGATTAGTTGTGTCTTTTCTAGAGATTCATATAAAAGGAATAATACAGTTTGTAGCCTTTTGAGCATGGCATCTTTCACAGCATAATGCTTTTGAGATTCAGCTGTGTTGTGCTGGGTAGTATTCCACTGTATTTGTATTGTATTTATATTGTATTCACTAGTTGATGGGCATCTGGGTTGTTTCTAGCTTGGGGCTATTATGAATTAGGCTGCTATGAATATTTGTATACAAGTCTTTTCATGGACATATTTTAATTTCTTTTGGGTAGATACCTAGAAGTGGAAATGTCAGGTCATAGGGTAAGGTGTATGTTCAACTATATAAGATACTGCCAGAACTGTGTCAGAATAAGTTGTTCCATTTTACACTGCTGCCAGCAGTATACAAGAGTTCCAGTTACTCCACATCCTCACCAATATTTGGTATTTTCATTTAAAATTTTTTATTTTAGTCATTCTAGTGGATGTGTAGCGGTTTTAACTTGCAGTTCCCCGATGACTAATGACGTTGAGTATATATTTTTTCATGTTCTTATAGGCCTTATCTTCTTTTGTGAAGTGTCTTTCAAATATTTTGTGCATTTTTTAATGCCAAGTTTATTTATTTATTTATTTATTATCATTATTATTTTTTTTATTGGCTGCACCGCGTGGCTTGCGGAATCTTAGTTCCCCAACCAGGGATTTAACCTGGGCCACTGCAGTGAAAGCGCCAAGTCCTAACCCCTGGACTGCCAGGGAATTCCCTGTGCATTTTTAAATTAGGTTGTTTATTTTTTATTATTGAGTTGTAGGAGCTCTTTACATATCCTGAATACCAGTCCTTTGTCAGATATACGTTTTGCAAATTTTTAATTTGCAAAATTAATTAAAATTTTAATTTCAATAAAGTCTAATTTAGCCTCTTTTTTTCTTGTTTGGGTATTGCTTTCTGTGACTTAAGAAATCTGTGCCTACCCCCAAGTCATATTCTCCTGTGTTTTCCTCTAAAAAATTTATGATTTCAGATATAACATTTAGACTTATAATCCATATCAAAGTAATTTTTGTGTGTGGTGTAAAGTAAGAGTTGAGGTTTGTACTTTTCATATGGATATACTATTATTCTTATGCCATTTGAAAAGACTTCCATTTCCTCCATTGGATAGCTTTGGTTTCTTCTCTTTTTATTGTTAGCTCTTCTATCTAGAAAAGTGAATGTGTACATATCATTGGATTTTCACAAATGGGGCACTCCCATTAAACCAACCCCCATATCCCAGCAATCTTATCATTACCAGCATCCCAGATGCCCCCTTTGTGCCTACTTAGAGTTAAAACCTCTCCTTCTGCTGTGGTGGTAACCACTATCCTGATGTCTAATAGCATAGATTAATTTTGCCTATTTTTTATACTTTATATAAATGGAATTGTGTGCTCTTTTGTGTCTGGCTTCTTTCCCTTAATTTTATGCTTCTGAGAGTCATCCATTTTGTGTATAGCAATAGTTCATTCATTTTCATTGCTACATATTATTTTATTGAATGAATATACTACATGGACATGGACATGGACATTTGGGTTGTTTCCAGTGTTTGACTATAATGAATGGTGTTACACATATGTATGCATTTCCGTTAGATGTATACTTAGGAAGTGGAACTACTAGCTCATAAGGCATGCATATCTTTACATTTAAGTAGATGCTGCCAAACAGTTTCTGAAGTGATTATTTCTATATGTATTCTCACTAGTAGTTGCTCCACATCCTTGACAACACTTGGTATTGTTAATCTTTTTCATTTTATTTATTCTGGTGTAAATGACATTGTGGTTTTTATTTTATTTCCCTGATTAAATGAGTACCTTTTAATACATGTATCAAACATTTATTTGTCCTCTTGGAATTTTCATCTTTTTTACTTGTGACCATTCTGGTGGGTGATTTACTTCCCTTTATACTTACTAAGAATATATTCTACCTTTAAGATCCAGCTCAAATGTCACCTTTTTGATGAAGCTTTCCCCATATTATAGGCCTTATAAATGTTTCCTCAGAATTCTCATAGCATTTTGCACTCAAATTATAATATTTCACTTTTATTGGGTATCTATTTTCACCCTTTACTGGGTTAAACTGGGGCAACTCCACATTTGCATCATGGGCCTATCTTTTTGTAATTACCTCCTTTACTAGGCTAGGAGCTCTTCAAGGACAGAAACTCCACCTTGTTTAATTCTGTACACCCTCTTCCATTCACTGTCCCCACACTTACAGAGTGACAAGCACATAGTAGGTACTCAATAAACATTTGTTGAATTAAATGCATGTTATTGAATATATGACACATTACTTTGGATCTACAAAGGGCCTCAACAAATGGCTGATATTGTTGAGTTAATGCTAAAATAGATTTTGTATGGAAAGCATTAAATCTAGTGATTGAAAGCTCTTCCATAGCCCTGAGGCTCAGAACTAAACCTTGGATTCAGCTTCCTAGGCCAGAGGGACAGGGGCTATTTTTCTTAGGTCCCTGCCATGCTCCTAGAATGTCAGTTCCTTGGGAGCAGGGACTTTTATCTCCAGTATCTAGAAGAATGCCTAGACATAGTAGATGTTTAATAATTGGTTGTCACGTGAATGATAAAGTCAACAAAGTGGCCTGAGCCTCCACCCTCTATCCCATCCTGTCCTGATGTTTAAAATACTGTATTAGTGGCAGCTTCCTTCAAGTTATGCTCTTTCAAAATACCAATCCCCAAAGAGAGATGACTCATTCAACCTTTCACTTGTACATTGTGATTGACTGTTCACAAAGCAACTTGATGTTCAGTATCCCCTTTGATCTGTACAGTAATTTTCTGAGAGGTAAGCGAGTCAGGGATTATCATGCCTGTTTTGCAAAGAGGAAACTGAGACTCAGAGAGGTGAAATTATTTTGTTCCAAGTAACACAACTAGTAAGTGAAAAAGCCAAGACTTGAACCCATGTTTTCTTATCTCCATCTAGAAATTTTCCCACCACAAATGAATTTATTGGATTGGTGAAAACTGGGGTACTTGAGATCCCTGGGGATGTGAATGGAGTGAGAAGGAGCCAGGGAGAAAACTACAAACAGAGACAAGGATCCTGAAGGGAGAAGTGGGGAGAGACAGTTGAAGATGAGTCTGGTGCTATGGCTGGTCTGTCCTCTTCCTATGCATTGCCTCAGGAGCCCCAGTTTTAGCAGGGCGGCTAAGCCTAGTACCTATATCAGTAGAGCTCCCTTAAGGTGAACACTTTCCTGGCTGTGAGGAATCCAATCCAGGGGGTAGTTACGAAAGAAACAGTATTTTGGGCCCTCTTCCTATTAGAAGATTTCATTTTAGTGGTTTGGAGCTTTTGGGGGTATTTGGGGGAGCAGAGATGATGGTAAAAGTGGCCCTCAAGGCCCTGCCAGCCAATCAGCAACAAAATCCTTACGTCCAGGTTTCTGGGGAAGCAGCGCATGTGTGAAGGGGGTGGGAGTGGGTCCCCAGCTTCTCATCCAACTACGGAAATCAAATAGAGGTACCAGAATCAGATACTACTAATCAGTTACAGACCTATTTCCAATACTTCCTTTTTGAAGTGCTCCATTAACAATTCTGGGCAGGGGAGGAGATTGGGAGGAGCCACAGCCCAGCACTCAGTACTTTTGGAGTTGAGTTTTCTGGTCACATTCAATTTGTTCATTCCCATTTGGAGGATGGGTTCTGTGTTTGCAAATGCTATGAAGGAGTAGGCAAAAGGAAGGGACATTGGTGACAAATGTCAGTGGTTAAAAAAAAAAAAAAAAGCAAAAGACTGTATGGCCATGGCCTTGCAACTCCATACTTTGAAGGGTATTTAATACCTATCAGTCCCCATGGTTGAGAGAAGAGAAAATCAAACCTTTGGACTAGGGCTGCTGAACTTGGGTAGGACAGGGCTTGTGCCCACTCTCCTCCCCCTCCCCACTTTCATCAAGCCTTTCTCTGTGCTCTTGCAGCACCCTGTGCTCCCTGACCCAGCACTCTAATCAGCTGTTTACTGAGATGCTTCACCCACTGGAATATAAGCTTTTTGTATTCTCAGGCACATGATAGGTGCTCTATAATTTCATGTTGTGTGTATGAGCAAATGAGACCAGGCTTTGGAAGATGGGGCCTCACAGGCACTTGACCCAGAGAGACATGGGAAATCATTGTACCCCACACCTGCCTTGGCCCTACTGAGTCACAGATTCTGTACCAGTCCCAATTCAGTATGCAAATAGTATTTCTTCTCTTTCCTTTCCATCCTTCTTCCCTTCCTTCCTATGGGAGAGTCTGGATAGTGGAAGGGCTTCCTAATACCCTTGGAATATGGTACAGTGAAAGGAGCAAAGGCCTGGGAGTCAGTAGACTTGGGTTTAAGTCCCAGCTCTGTCACTGTCACTGAGTGACCTTGGATAAGTCCCTTGTCCTTTCTGGGTCTTTTACTGTCTTTACCTGACAATAGAATGAACTAGGATAAGTACTTTCCCAGCTGTGCTCTTTGGTGCCATAGGGTCATTTCCTGAAGTGTAATACAAGGACATGAGACAATTTTAAGTGCTACCAGAAATAAATCTTAAATTTCAATAGTCATGGATGTATTTTAATATGAATTAGAAAAAAATATGCTTAGGACATTAAATTTATGATATTACATAGGACGAGGCTGAATTTATTTAAGAAAAAAAGTGAGTCAATTTAAAGAAACATATTAAATAAATATTATCACACTGGCTGGTAGATAAGGTAAAATTATATAGGTGCTCTGAGTAGGACGGAAAGTTGGACCACGCTGCCCTAGAATTCTGAGGTATCTCTTCAGGCCATGGTTGAGCCCAGGGCCTCCCACTGTCAACCATCACCACTACCCTTTAACCAAAAGAGTTGCATCTTTAAGTTGAAGAAAAAACAAAAACAAATCTCCAAACCCCCAAACCCTGGCCTAGGTAATCCCCAAGGGTCCCCCAGTGCTGACATTCTAACACTCTAAATCACAACAGCCACACTTGGACATTCTCCTGGCCCGAGGAGTAACTTGATGACTATGTCTGAATCACGTGATTTGAAAAGCTGCCTTCTTTCCTGCAGTGCACTTCAGGCTCCAGGGCAAAGTTATGGGAAGAAAGTTGGAAGCTGCCATTCAAAATTAGCTTTGGTGGGTGGGGCATGGTGGTGGTGGTAATAGTCTCCAAAACCCAGCTGCCCCCTGGTGGCCATAGGATAAGCATCAATGTGTATGGATAAAGAGTTCCTTTTGGCCTGGATTGGCATCCATTCAGAGCAGATAGTTCCAGAGCACAGTGGTTTTCAATAAGCCTCAGAGACTGTGGAGGACGGTGGAGTAGGGGTGGGAGTGGAGTAAGAATGAACCTGAGAAGTCTTTATAGCTCTGGCCATTACACCTGAGTTGGCTATATACCTTCTTCAGCCCAAGAGCAGAATGATAGAAAAAGGCTCACTAAACCCTGGGCCTAACCCAACATTCAGACCAGTTTGCTTGACTCCCAAGTCCATCTCAAGAAGGGACTATTGGTGGTTGACCAGGCTCATCTTCCCATCCTGACATGTAATCTCGGAAGCAGCTTCCCTATCAAAGAACCGCTTGCTACTTCCACAGTGCCAAGAGAGGCCTGGGAAGGATTTAATACTTTGCCTCGTAATTTCCATCAGTTCTCATGCATCCATGATATTAACAACTGGTGTTTTCTCAAATTTATGCAGTGTGCTTTGAAAACACAGCCTAAAGAAAAGTTTTCTAGTTCTCTAGTCTGCTTCTCTAACCAATTCCCTCTGCCACCCTTAAAAACTGCCTATTTGGAAATTCTAGAGCCACTTCAGCCTTTGGACTGCATGTAGCACTCATGACTAGCAGAGCATAGTGTTTTAAGAATTAGGATAGATAAGTCACTGAAAATTACAGAATAGGGAACTCCAGGTATACAACCCTCCCGAAAAGCAGCTAATGAACTAGAAAAACTCAGAATTAGCTTTGGAAAAACTCTGGAATCTAGTCAAGAACTTACAACAAGGGTACTTATAACACCAAGATTTAGTAAAGAAAGAAGATGTTGCTTTGTGGTAAGAGAGTGCTTTGGTGTTTTAAATCATTCACTTACCATCCCCCACACTCCAGATCAGCAGCAGCTGTGAGGACAGTAGCTGGCACAACTGGTGCAAGTTGCCAGTGCCAAAAGGAGCAATATGGACCTTACTCTTAAAGAATTGTGTTATGGGTCTCAACCTGCCTGGAGCCTCCCTCAAGAACTGGTACAAAGGTTTCTTTTTATTTTGCTTGACTCAAAGTGTCCACCGGAGTCAGGTGGCTTCCAGGGAGGCCATTGCCAAAAGCATTTAAATATATAGGTATAGGCCACAGCAGCCTGAGGCAAAGGACAACATTTGAGACAAGCAATAGACAGATCTAGAAGCCTGGGGAGGAAGAGAATGGGCAGGAGATATGTGAAAATAAGGACTATCAAAAGCTTTTATGTATACTGGGGAATCAAAAACCCATATACATAACAAGGGCAGGACACATGCTTGAAAAGGCCTGAGAAGACCCTAAGTTTTCATCTCTGGCTCGTCTTCAGGCTTGACACATATAGGAAGTGGAAGCTAAGGCAGAGTCATAAGTGACTCAGCTAAGCATTGAAGGAGTGCCCCAGCACTGAACCAATAAGCAGAGGTTGGGAGAGTATTTTTATCCTTTCTTTTCTTTCTTCTTTTTTGCATTTCTTGGCTCCAGGCATTTAGGGTAACTCTGTCAAAATAACAGCTGACCATTAAGCTAACAGAACACAGACTTCAGTGGGCACACACAACAAAGAATATAGACTTCATACAGGTAGTTTAGAAAAGTCACAATACAAGCAAACAACAACCCACTATAGTCAGCAGAAGCAAACCCTGAAGAGGAGGCAGAATCTGGTTTCCAGAGTTGTCACATTATAATATTCAAAATGTCCAGTTTTCAATAAAAAATTAGAGACATGCAAAGAAACAGGAAAATATGGTCCATTCACAGGAATAAAAGAAATGAGTAGAAATTGTCCATAAAGAAGCTCAGGCATTCAACTTACTATACAAAGACTTTAAATGTATGGATTTAATATGCTCAAAGAAATAAAGGAAACCATGAAAAAAGAACTAAAGGAAACCAGGAGAGTGATATCTAACCAAATAAGGAATACCAATGAAGAGGGAGAAATTATAAAAAGGAACCAAATAGAAATTCCAGAGCTGAGGAGTACAATAATTGAGAGGAGTTCAACAGCAGATTTAAGCAGTTAGAAGAAAGAATCAGTGAATGTGATGATAGTCAACTGAGATTATCTAGTCTTGGGAGTAGAAAGAGAAAAGAATGAAGAAAAAAGAGTACAGCCTAAGAAACCTGTGGGATAACATCAAAAGTACTATGTGCATAATGGGATTCCCAGAAGGAGAGAAGAGAGAGAAAGGACAGAAAGCACATTTGAAAAAATAATGACCATGAACTTCCAAAATTTGAGAAAAGACATGACTCTATACATCCAAGCTCAATCAACTCCAAGAAGTGTAAAATTAAAGAGATCCACACTGAGACACATTATATTCAAAGTGATCAAAGGCAAAAAAAAAAGGCAGCAAGAAAGAAGTGACTGAACATGTCCAAGGGATCCCCAATAAGATTAACAGCTAATTTCTTACCAGAAACCATGGAGGCCAGAAGGCAGTGAGATGACATATTTAAAGTGCTGGGGAAAGAATCAAGCAAGAATTCTATATCCAGCAAAAACAACCTTCTAAAATGAAAGAAAGTTATCCACTTTCCAGTACAACATGTATGGAGCTTGGAAATCATCACTCCATCTTAAAAACAACTAAAAAACTGAACAAGTTAAAAATTAACAACTCTTCATAGACCCGTCAGAGAATTGAGGATGCAGGGCAAACTGATGTGCCCCAAATTGGAGAGACAGACGGGCAGATACAGAGAATTACATTTACCAGAACAGAAACCCAAAGTGGAAATATCCATGGGAACCAGTACTGGGGTAGGAAAACCTAAACTATAACTGATGAATTGCTGGCAGCTCAGTGTGGACAAGCTTGAGAATTAAAAATTCCAGAGGGTCTAGTCATAGAGGTGCCCTGACACTTTTGTGATTTTTACCTCCAGGAGGCCTACCAGGCTCCCACAATGAAGATCAGAGAAAAATATCCTTGTGCTTCTAATCAAAGAATGGGAAAAGGAGCCATTTGGAAATATGCCCAGAGCATTCTGTTCTTCACAGTGAGGCCCTGCCTTCCAAACTATTTTATCAGGGTGTAACCTACTGGGCTTTTATCAGAGCCTGCCCAACCTGGGGAAAGGGAAATACCCAACTCTAGCACACTCTGACCTTCCTGACCCACATAAGGGGAAGAAAAACTGAGAAGCCCTTGTGAAAGTCACTACCCAAGAGCACAAACTCACTAAAAGACTGAGACCTAATCGTAGGTCTGCAGAATGCTTCTCTCCCACACCTTACCACCACATTGATAAAAGCCACTTTACACCAGTTCCTTTTACCCAGTACATCATGTATGGTTTTCAACAACAAATTACAAGGCATACTAAAAGGTAAAAAACACACTTTGAAAAGAAACCAGACAAAGAAAACATCAGAACCAGACTCATATGGCAAGGATGTTGGAATTATCACATGAGGAATTTAAAATAAAATATGCTAAGGGCACTAATGGATACAGTAGACAGCATGAAAGAACAGATGGGTAATTTAAGCAAAGAGATGGAAAATCTAAGAAAGAATCAAAAGAAGTGCTTGAAATAAAAAAACACTGTAATGGAAAAGAAGAAAGCATTTGAGAAAACAATCCAAATGTCCATAAACAAGTGATAAAGAAACATTATACACACACATGCACGCACATGCACACAAGCACAATGGACTATTATTAAGCTTTTAAAAAGAAGGAAATCCTGCCATTTGCAATAACATAAATGAACTTGGAGGACAATATGCTAAGTGAAATAAGCTAGTCAGAAATACAAATACCACATGATTCCACTTATATGAGGTATGTAAAATAGTCAAACTCATTGAAACAGATAATAGAATAGTGGTTTCTAGGGGCTGAAGGAGAGGTAAATAGAGAGCTGTTGTTAAATGGATATCAAGTTTCAGTTACACAAGATGAATAAGTTTTAGAGATCTGCTGTGCAACTAGAGTTAACAGTACTGTATTGTGCATTTAAAAATTTAAGGGGATAAATCTCATGTTAAGTGTTCTTACCACAAACAAAACAAAACAAAGAGGCATAAGAAATGTTTGGAGATGATGAATATGTCTATTACTTGATTATGGTGATGGTTTCATGGATGTGTGCATATGTCCAAATCCATCAAATTGAATACATAATATATGTGCAGTTTTCTGTATATCAGTTATATCTCAAAAAAACTGGGTTTTTTTTCTTCTTTTTTTTAACATCTTTACTGGAGTATAATTGCTTTACAATGGTGTGTTAGTTTCTGCTTTATAACAAAGTGAATCAGTTATACATATACATATATCCCCATATCTCTTCCCTCTTGCGTCTCCCTCCCTCCCACCCTCCCTATCCCACCCCTCTAGGTGGTCACAAAGCACCGAGCTGATCTCCTTGTGCTATGTGGCTGCTTCCCACTTAAAAGAAAAAAACAATATATTTGATGAGCTCAGTAGTAGACTGGACATGGCTGAAGAAATAATCAGTGAGTATGAGGATATGTCAATAGAAATTTCTAAAACTGAAAACAAAATTAAAAAGAAAGAACATATATCCAAAAACTGTGCAGCAGCAACTATGAAAGGTGTAACATATGCATAATGGAAATACCAGGAGAAGAGAGAAAGGAACAGAAAAAATATCTGAAGCAATGATGACTGAAAATTTCATGAAATTAATGTTAGACATCAAACCAAAAATCCAGAAATCTCAGGGAACAGCAAGCAAGATAAATGCCAAAAAATCCACACCTAGGCACATCACTTTCAGACTGCACAAAATAAAAGATAAAGAAAAAATCTTGAAAGAAACCAAAAGAAAAAAATTACTTTACCTATAGAGGGGTAAGGATAAGAATTACATCAGACTTCTCTTCAGAAACTATGCAAGCAAGAAGAGAGTGTGGTGAAATAT
The DNA here is from genome assembly GCF_965194825.1 of Balaenoptera physalus. Taxonomy (NCBI): domain Eukaryota; kingdom Metazoa; phylum Chordata; class Mammalia; order Artiodactyla; family Balaenopteridae; genus Balaenoptera; species Balaenoptera physalus. The sequence goes on along the minus strand of NC_138903.1, from coordinate 65,234,779 downwards.
TTGAAGTATTGACAGAGAGAGAGGGAAAAAGCACCAGCCCAGAAATCTGTATCCAGTGAAATTGTCCCTCAAAAGTGAAAGAGAAAGAAAGACTTTCTCAGACAAACAAAACTTGAAGGAATTTGTTGCCAGTAGACCATTTGTGGAATAAATGTTAAAAGGATTTCTTCAGAAAGAAGGAAAATGATATAGGACAAAAACCTGGACCTGTAAAAACAAAGGAAGAGTGTTAGAGAGGGAATAAGTGATGATATTTTTTGCTTTTTGCAGCAAAAAAAAATTTTAAAAAAAAGGGGGCTTCCTTGGTGACACAGTTGTTAAGAATCCACCTGTCAATGCAGGGTACACAGGTTCGAGCCCTGGTCCAGGAGGATCCCACATGCCATGGAGAAACTAAGCCCATGTGTCACAACTACTGAGCCTGTGCTCTGGAGCCCGCGAGTCACAACTACTGAGCCCACGTGCCTAGAGCCCATGCTCTGCAATAAGAAAAGCCACCACAATGAGAAGCCTGCGCACTGCCATTAGGAGTAGCCCCTGCTCACCACAACTAGAGAAAGCCCGTGCCCAGCAACAAAGACCCAATGCAGCCAAAAATAAATAAATTAAATAAATAAGTTTTTTAAAAAAAGCTAATGAAAGTCGTATAGTTTTAAAGCTGGCGGTGAACGCATTATATTCCCCAAATCCCACCCCACTCCTTCCTTCAGTAAATGCACCAGCAAGATAACAGTATAATTAAGAGTCCTGAGAAAAAGAAAAAATAAAAGTCCTGAGCCAAATCTGGGGATAAAATAGGAGGCCCCCAGCCTTACGACAAGTTTTTTAAGTTTTTTTTATTACAAAAACTTGTATTTTTCTTATTCTTAATTGATCGAATACATAAAAGTTTGTTCAAAATAATAATAGCAACAATGCATTCAATGATTATACCTTATGCATAAGTGAAATAAATGACAACAATGACACAAGGGAAGGGAGGAGGAATTAGGATTACTTTGTTATAAGATACTTGCCTTACTCAAAAAGTGGTATAGCATTATTTGAATGTGAACTTAGATTAGCTGTAAATGTATACTGTAAAATAAAGGAGAGAGATCAAGATGGCAGAATAGGAAGATCTGGAACTCACCTTCTCCCATGGACACACCAAAACTACAACTACATATAAAACAACTATCTCTGAGGATGACCTGAAGACTAGCAGAACAGATTCTCTACAACTAAGGATATAAAGAAAAGGGCACATTGAGATGGGTAGGAAGGGCAGAGATGAAATCTAGTCAGAACCCACACTCCTGATGCAGTGACCCACAAGCGAGAGGAATATCACAACTGCAGAGGTCCCCCCTGAGGAGCAACTTATTCAAGCCGCATGTTGGGCTCCCCAGTTCAGGGGACCTGCACTAGGAAGACACCCCCCCATAACATCTGGTTTTGAAAACAGTTGGGCTTACATCTTGGAGAGCCCAAAGGGGCTGTGGGAAACCAAGACTCCACTCCAGAAGGGCTCATGCACAAATTCATTTGCTTCAAGTTCCAGCACAGAGGCAGCAGCTTGAAAAGTATGTGGGTCATGCAAAAAGGAGAGTCATTGACTAATTTTAGGGCCTGTGCCAAAGTGGGCAGGGATCTTATGAAACTTTCTCAAAGGATAGAAGTGCTATTGGGCACTATGTTTTTTTTACTCTCTTTCCACCTAGCTGGCCCAACACTGGACGGTGCCATTTTAGTCACTCTCCGTCAACGTAGTTAACATTGTGTGCCTTGCCCTGGAGTTCCCCTGGGGACCAGCCTTGTTCAACCTGCTAGCCCCAGCCAGCTCCTCCAAAGTGTCTCCTGGCCCACCCCACCTGGTGGGTAGCCTCAGCCAGCACCAGTACCCATACAAAGAAGCTCCTGCCTCGCCCCATCCAGCAGGCAGCCCCAGCCAGTACTGGTGCTTCTCTAAAGTGTCTCCCACCCTAGGGGTGCAGCCCTGCCCACCAATGCACCTGCAGCAATAACAGGCCAACCACAACAAGAGGGTTCATGCAGTCCACACAGGGGATATCCCTGGAGCACCAGGCTCTGGTGACCAGAGGGGATTGTACCACTAGAGGGAATCAACAGCAGATTAAAGGATGCAGAATGGATTAGCAACCTGGAAGACAAGGTAGTGGAAATCACCCAACCAAAACAGCAAAAAGAAAAAGAATTTTAAAAATGAAAATAGTTTAATGGACCTTTGGGACAACATCAAGCATACTAACATTCACATTATAAGGATCTCAGAAGGAGAAGAGCGAGAGAAAGGGACAGAAGACCTATTTGAACAAATAATGGCTGAAAACTTCCCTTACCTGCAGGAGAAAACAGAGTCCAGCTACAGGAAGCACAGAGTCCCAAAAAAGATGAACCCAAAGAGTTCCACACCAAGACATGTTATAATTAAAATGGCAAAAGTTAAAGATAAAGGGAAAATCTTAAAGGTAAGAGAAAAACAACTAATCATATATAAGGGAAACCCCATAAGACTATTAGCTGATTTCCCAGCAGAAACTTTACAAGCCATAAGAGTGTGGTGGGATATATTTAAAGTGCTGAAAGGAAAAAACTTCTTATAACCTAGAATACTCTATACAACAAGGATATCATTCAGAATTGAAGGACAGATAGTTTCCCAGACAAGCAAAAACTAACGGAGTGGCCTTACAAGAAATGTTAAAGAGTCATCTTTAAGCAGAAAAAATGGTCACAACTAGAAATAAGAAAATATGTGAAAGAAAAAAATCTCATTTGTAAAGGCAAATATATAGTAAAGGCAGTGGCTCAGCCACTTAAAAAGCTAGAATGAAAGTTAAAAGACAAAAGTAGTACAATCAACTCTAACTACAATAAGTATTTAAGAGATACACAAAATAAAAAGATGTAAGATATGAGGTCAAAAACATAAAACGTGGGGAAGGGGGAGTAAAAATGTAATCCTTTTAGAATGCACTTGAACTTAAGCAACCATCAACTTATAATAGACTGCTATATACATGGGTTTTCATATATGTATCTCATAGTAACCACAAACCAAAAACCTATAATAGATACACAAAAAATAAAGAGAAAGGAACACAAACATAACACTAAAGTCATCAAATCACAAGGGAAGAGAACAAGAGAAGAAAGGAACACAGAAGCACTACAAAAACACCCAAAAAACAATTAACAAAATGTCAATAAGTCAACATATCTATCAATAATTACTTTAAATGTAAATAGACTAGATGCTTTAATCAAAAAACATAGCGTGGCTAAATGGATTTAAAAAAAAAACGAGACCCATATACATGCTGCCTACAAAGACTCATTTTGGATCTAAAGCCATTGATAGATTAATGGATAAAAAAAGATGTGGTATATATACACAATGGAATATTACACAGCCATAAAAAATAATGAAATCTTACTATTTGCAGCAACATGGATGGACCTAGAGAGTATTATGCTAAGTGAAATAAGTCAGACAGAAAGACAAATGCCATATGATTTCACTTGTATGTGGAATATAAAAAACAAAACCAAATAGAAACAGACTCATAGATACAGAGAACAAACTGGTAGTCACCAAAGGGGAGGGGACTGGTGGGTTGTGTGAAATAGGTGAAGAAGATTAAGAGGTACAAACTTTCAGTTACAAAATAAGTTAGTTCACTGGGATGTAATGTACAGCATAGGGAACATTATCAATAATGCTGCAATACCTTTGTAAGGTGACAGATGGTCACTAGACTTATCATGGTGATCAATTTGCAATGTATATAAATGTTGAATCATTATGTTGTGTACCTGAAACTAATACAATATTGTATGTCAACTATACTTCAATTAAAAAAAAAAGAAAAAGACAAAAATAAAAACCACTAAAAATTTTTTAAAAAGAATAATTGACATGCTAAGAAAATAGAGAAAACAGAATCACATAAAATGCTCAATTAAAACCACTCAGAGAAGGACGTGTGCTCACTCCCTCTTGTGAGAGCACCGGAATCACAACTAACTGCTGAACAGTCATTGACAGGAAGACACTGGAACTCACCAAAATGATACCCCACATCCAAAGGCAAAGGAGAAGCCACAACGAGACAGTAGGAGAGGCGGAATCACAAAAAAATCAAATCCCATAACTTCTGGGTGGGTGACTCACAAACTGGAGACCAATTATACCACAGAAGTCCACCCACTGGAGTGAAGGTTCTGAGCCCCACGTCAGGCTTCCCAACGTGGGGGTCTGGCAACAGGAGGAGGAATTCCCAGAGAATCAGACTTTGAAAGTTAGTGGGATTTGATTGCAGGACTTCAACAGGACTGGGGGAAACAGAGACTCCACTCTTGGAGGGAACATGGAAAGTAGTGTGTGCATCAGGACCCAAGGGGAAGGAGTAGTGACCCCATAAGAGACTGAACCAGACCTACCTGCTAGTGTTGGAGGGTAACCTGAGGAGGCAAGGGGCAGCTGTGGCTCACTATGGGGACAAGGACACTGGCAGCAGAAGTTCTGGGAAGTACTCCTTGGCGTGAGCCCTCCCAGAGCCTGCCATTAGCCCCAACAAAGAGCCAGTCCTGGGTTGCCTCAGGCCAAATAACCAACAGGGAGGGAACTCAGCCGACCCATCAGCAGACAAGTGGATCAAAGTTTTACTGAGCTCTGCCCACCAGAGAAACACCCAGCTCTACCCACCACCAGTCCCTCCCATCAGGAAGCTTGCACAAGCCTCTTAGATAGCCTCATCCACCAGAGGGCAGACAGCAGAAGCAAGAAGAAATACAATCTTGCAGCCTGTGGAATGAAAATCACATTCACAGAAAGATAGAAAAAATGAAAAAGCAGAGGACTACATACCAGATGTAGGAACAAGATAAAATACCAGAAAAACAACTAAATGAAGTAGAGATAGGCAACCTCCTAGAAAAAGAATTCAGAATAATAATAGTGAAGATGATCCAGGACCTCGGAAAAAGAATGGAGGCAAAGATCAAGAAGATGCAAGAAAAGTTTAACGAAGACCTAGAAGAATTAAAGAACAGACATCTAGAAGAATTAAAGAACAAACAAACAGAGATGAACAATACAATAACTGAAATGAAAAATACACTAGAAGGAATCAATAGCAGAATAACTGAGGCAGAAGAACGGATAAGTGACCTGGAAGACAGAATGGTGGAATTCACTGCCACAGAACAGAAGAAAACAGAATGAAAGGAAATGAAGACAGCCTAAGAGACCTCTGGGACAACATTAAACACAACAACATTTACATTATAGGGGTCCCAGAAGGAGAAGAGAGAGAGAAAGGACCAGAGAAAATATTTGAAGAGATTATAGTCGAAAACTTCCCTAACATGGCAAAGGAAATAGCCATCTAAGTCCAGGAAGCACAGGGAGTCCCAGGCAGGATAAACCCAAGGAGAAACACACCAAGACACATAAAATCAAACTGACAAAAATTAAAGACAAAAATTATTAAAAGCAACAAGGGGAAAATGACAAATAACACAAGGGAACTCCCATAAGGTTAACGGCTTATTTCTCAGCAGAAACTCTACAAGCCAGAAGGGAGTGGCACGACATATTTAAAGTGATGACAGGGAAGAACCTACAACCAAGATTACTCTACCTGGCAAAGATCTCATTCAGATTCAACAGAGAAATCAAAAGTTTCACAGACAAGCAGAAGCTAAGAGAATTCAGCACCACCAAACCAGCTCTACAGCAAATGCTAAAGGAACTTCTCTAAGTGGAAAACACAGAGAAGAAAAAGACCAACAAATACAAACTCAAAACAAGAAAATGGTAATAGGAATATACATATCGATAATTACCTTAAATGTGAATGGATTAATTGCTCCAAGCAAAAGACACAGGCTCGCTGAATGGATACAAAAACAAGACCCATATATATGTGGTCTACAAGAGACCCACTTCAGACCTAGGGACCCATATAGACTGAAAGTGAGGGGATGAAAAAAGAGATCTCATGCAAATGAAAATCAAAAGAAAGCTGGAGTAGGTATACTCATATCAGATAAAACAGACTTTAAAATAAAGAATGTTACAAGAGACAGGGAAGGACACTACATAATGATCAAAGGATCAGTCCAAGAAGAAGATATAGCAATTATAAATATATATGCACCCCACATAGGAGTACCTCAATACATAAGGCAAATGCTAACAGCTATAAAAGAGGAAATCGACAGTAACACAATAATAGTGAGGGACTTTAACACCTCACTTACACCAATGGACAGATCATCCAGACAGAAAATTAAAAAGGAAACAGAAGCTTTAAATGACACAATAGACCAGATAGATTTAGTTGATATTTATAGGACATTCCATCCAAAAACAGCAGATTACACTTTCTTCTCAAATGCACACGGAACATTCTCCAGGATAGATCACATCTTGGGTCACAAATCAAGCCTCAGTAAATTTAAGAAAATTGAAATCATATCAGCCATCTTTTCCAACCACAACGCTATGAGATTAGAAATAAATTACAGGGAAAAAAATGTAAAAACACAAGCACATGGAGGCTAAACAATACATTACTAAATACCAGGAGATCACTGAAAAAATCAAAGAGGAAATCAAAAAATACCTAGAGAAAAATGAAAACTAAAACACGACGATCCAAAACCTAAGGGATGCAGCAAAAGCAGTCTGAAGAGGGAAGTTTATAGCAATACAATCATACCTCAAGAAACAAGAAAAATCTCAAGTAAACAATCTAACCTTACACCTAAAGGAAAGAGAGAAAGAAGAACAAACAAGACCCCAAGTTAGTAGAAGGAAAGAAGTCATGAAGATCAGAACAGAAATAAATGAAATAGAAACAAAGAAAACAATAGCAAAGATTAATAAAACTAAAACCTGGTTCTTTGAGAAGATAAACAAAATTGATAAACCTTTAGCCAGACTCATCAAGAAAAAGAGGGAGAGGACTCAAATCAATAAAATTAGAAATGAAACAGGAGAAGTTACAACAGACTCCGCAGAAATACAAAGCAACCTAAGAGACTACTACAAGCAACTCTATGCCAATAAAATGGACAACCTGGAAGAAATGAACAAATTCTTAAAAAATTATAACCTTCCAAAGCTGAACCAGGAAGAAATAGAAAATATGAGCAGACCAATGACAAGTAGTGAAATTGAAACTGTGATTAAAAATTTTCCAACAAACAAAAGTCCAGGAACAGATCACTTCACAGCCGAACTCTATGAAACATTTACAGAAGAGCTAACACCCATCCTTCTCAAACTCGTCCAAAATATTGCAGAGGAAGGAACACTCCCAAACTCATTCTACGAGGCCACCATCACCCTGATACCAAAACCAGACAAAGATACTACAAAAAAGAAAATTACAGACCAATATCACTGATGAATATAGATGCAAAAGTCCTCAACAACATACTAGCAAACAGAATCCAACAACTCATTAAAAGGATCATACACCATGATCAAGTGGGATTTATCCCAGGGATGCAAAGATCCTTCAACATACGCAAATCAATCAATGTGATACACCATATTAACAAACTGAAGGATAAAAACCATATGATCAGCTCAGTAGATGCAGAAAAAGCTTTTGACAAAATTCAACACCCTTTTATGATAAAAACTCTCAGAAAGTGGGCATAGAGGGAACCTACCTCAACATAGTAAGGCCACATATGACAAACCTGCAGCAAACATCATTCTCAATGGTGAAAAACTAAAACCATTTCCTCTAAGATCAGGAACAAGACAAGGATGTCCACTCTCACCACCATTATTCAACATAGTTTTGGAAGTCTTTGCCATGGCAATTAGAAGAAAAAGAAATAAAAGGAATACAAATTGGAAAAGAAGAAGTAAAACTGTCACTGTTTGCAGATGACATGATACTAAACATAGAAAATCGTAAAGAGTTCACCAGAAAACTACTAGAGCTAATCAATAAATCTGGTAAAATTGAAGGATATAGAATTAAGGCACAGAAATTTCTTGCATTCCTATACACTAACAATGAAATAATAGAGAGAGAAGTGAAGGAAACAATCCCATTCACCATTACAACAAAAAGAATAAAATACCTAGGTATAAACCTACCTATGGAGGTAAAATACCTGTACTCAGAAAACTATAAGGCACTGATGAAAGAAATCAAAGGTGACACAAACAGATGGAGAGATATACCATGTTCTTGGATTGGAAGAATCAATATTGTGAAAATGACCTTACTACCCAAAGCAATCTACAGATTAAATGTATTCCTTATCAAATTACCAATGGCATTTTTCACAGAACTAGAACAAAATTATTAAAATTTGTATGGAGACACAAAAGACCCCAAATAGCCAAAGCAATCCTGAGGGAAAAAAACAGAGCTGGAGGAATCAGACTCCCTACCTTCAGGCTATACTACAAATACAGTAATCTAGACAATATTGTACTGGCACAAGAACAGAATTATCAATCAACTGAACAGGATAGAAAGCCCAGAGATAGACCCATGCACATATGGTCACCTAATCTATGACACAGGAGGCCAGAATATACAATGGAGAAAAGACAGTCTCTTCAATAAGTGGTGCTGGGAAAACTGGGCAGCTACATGTAAAAGAATGAAATTAGAACACTCCTTAACACCATACACAAAAATAAACTCAAAATGGATTAAAGATCTAAATGTAAGACTGGACACTATAACACTCTTAGAGGAAAACATAGGAAGAACACTCTGACATAAATCACAGCAAGATCTTTTTTGACCCACCTCCTAGAGTAATGGAAATAAAAACAAAAATAACCAAATGGGACCTAATGAAACTTAAAAGCTTTTGCACAGCAAAGGAAACTATAAACAAGACGAAAAGACAACCCTCAGAATGGGAGAAAATATTTGCAAATGAATCAACGGGCAAAGGATTAATCTCCAAACTATACAAACAGCTCATGCAGCTCAATATTAAAAAAACAAAAACCTGATCAAACAATGGGTAGAAGACCTAAATAGACATTTCTCCAAAGGAGACATACAGATGAGGCACATGAAAAGCTGCTCAACATCACTAATTATTAGAGAAATGCAAATCAAAACTACAATGAGATATCACCTCACACCAGACAGAATGACCATCATCACAAAATTTACAAACATTAAATGCTGCAGAGGGTGTGGAGAAAAGGGAACCCTCTTGCCCTGTTGGTGGGAATGTAAATTGATACAGCCACTATGGAGAACAGTATGGAGGTTCCTTAAAAAACTAAAAATAGAACTACCATATGACCCAGCAATCCCACTACTGGTCATATACCCTGAGAAAACCATAATTCAAAAAGACAGAATGACCCCAATGTTCATTGCAGCACTATTTACAGTAGTCAGGTCATGGAAGCAACCTAAATGCCCAGTGACAGCCAAATGGATAAAGAAGATGTGGTACATATATACAATGGAATATTACTCAGCCATAAAAAGGAACAGAAGTGGGTCATTTGTAGAGATGTGGATGAACCTATAGAGTGTCATACGGAGTGAAGTAAGTCAGAAAGAGAAAAACAAATATCGTATATTAAGGCATATATGTGTAATCTAGAAAAATGGTACAGATGAACCAGTTTGCAAGGCAGAAATAGAGAGACAGATGTAGAGAACAAACGTGTGGACACCAAGGAGGGAAAGTGGGGGGGTGTGTGGTAGGATAAATTGGGAGATTGGGATTGACATATACACACTAATATGCATAAAATAGATAACTAATAAGAATCTACTGTATAAAAAATTAAAACAAATAAATAAGGTAACACTCAAAAAAAAAAAAAAGAAAAGAAAAGAAAAGAAAAAACACCGAGATATTGGTACAACATTGTAAATCAACTATACTTCAATAAAAAGTTTTGAGGAAACTTCTGGAGATAATGGATATGTTTATGGCATAGATTGTATTTATGGTTTCACAGATGTATACTTATCTCCCAACTCATCAAGCTGGTTAGAAAAAATATGTACAACGTTTGTATATCAGTCATACCTTAATAAACTTTTTATAATTGAAAAATACAAATAAAACAAAAAATAAAAACCTCTAAAAACAAAACAAAACAAAAACAACAACAAAAATAACCCCACTGAAGGCAGAAAAAGAGTGAAAAGAGTATAAGGCAAAAATAAAAACAATAACAAAAGCAACAATTAAAAAACTGTAACTAGGGGCTTCCCTGGTGGTGCAGTGGTTGAGAATCTGCCTGCCAATGCAGGGGACACGGGTTCGAGCCCTGGTCTGGGAAGATCCCACATGCCACGGAGCAACTGGACCCGTGAGCCACAACTACTGAGCCTGTGCGTCTGGAGCCTGTGCTCCGCAACGAGAGGCTGCGATAGTGAGAGGCCTGCGCACCGCGATGAAGAGTGGCCCCCGCTTGCCGCAACTTGAGAAAGCCCTCGCACAGAAACAAAGACCCAACACAGCCAAAAATAAATACAAAAATAAAAAAAATAAAAAAATAAAACTGTAACTAATATGGTAAATATTATACAACTATATCAATAATCACTTCAATCATCATATCAGTGGTCTAAATATAACAATTAAAAGACAGACTGCTAGACTGGATCAAAAGATATACCCAACTATATGTTGTCTAAACGAAACCTATTTAAAATATAAAGGCATGGATAAATTTAAATATTAATTTATCTAAATTAAACACATGCCATACTAACACTCAGAAAAACAAAAAAAAGCTGGTGTAGCTATTCAATTTCAGACAAAGCAAACTTCAGATCAAGGAACATTATTAGGGAGAAAGGGGGGCATTACATAATGATAAAGGAATCAATTCTCCAAGAAGATATAAGAATCCTTAATGTGTGTGTGTCTAACAACAGAACATCAATACATGAGGCATGAGGCAAAAACTAATAGAACCACAAAACTAAATAGATGAATCCACTATTATAGTTGGAAACATTAACACCTTTTATCAGCAGGCAGAAAATCTGTAAGGGCAGAGTTGAATTCAACAATACCACCAGTCAAATGGATCTAATCGACATCTGTAGATTACTTCATAAAACAGTAGCAGAATAAGCATTCTTCTCAAGCTCACGTGGAACATTCACTAAGGTAGACCACATTGTAGACCATAAAACACACCTTAACAAACTTACAAGAATAGAAATCATATAATGTCTGCTCCCAGACCACAGTGGAATTAAACTAGAAGTCAGTAACAGAAAAATAGCTGAAAAATACCAAAACATTCAGAGATTTAAGAAGACACATCTACCTAAATAGACATTTTTCAAAATAAGACATACATATAACCAACAGGAACATGAAAAGATGCTCAATATTGCTAACTAGAGAAATGCAAATCAAAACCACAATGAGGTATCACCTCACACCAGTCAGAATGGCTATCAACAAAAAGTCTAGAAATAATAAATGCTGGAGAGGGTGTGGAGAAAAGGGAACCCTCCTACATTGTTGGTGGGAATGTAAATTGGTGTGGCCACTATGGAAAACATTATGGAGGATCCTTTAAAAACTAAAAATAGAGCTACCATATAATTCAGAAATCCCACTCCTGGTTATGTACCCAGAAAAAACAGAAACTCTAATTTGAAAAGATACACACACCCCAATGTTCATATCAGCACTATTCACAGTAGCACATGGAAACAACCTAAGTGCCCATCAGCAGATGATTGCCTTAAGAAGATGTGATATCTATATCTATATCTATCTATATATATATCTATATATGTACACACACACACAATGGAATATTACTCAACCATAAAAAAGAATGAAGTATTGCCATTTGCAGCAACATGAATGGACCTAGAGAATATTATGTTTAGTGAAATAAGTCAGAGAGAGAAAGACAAAGACTATATGATCATATATCACTTATATGTGGAATCTAAAAAAAATACAAATTAATCTGTATACAAAATAGAAACAGACTCACAGACATAGAAAACAAGCATATGGTTACCAAAGGGGAGAAGGAGGGGGAAGGGACAAATTAGGAGTATGGGATTAACAGATACAAACTACTATACATAAAATAGGTAAGCATCAAGGATTTACTGCATAGCACAGAATATTATACGTAATATATTGTAATAACCTAATGGAATATAATCTGCAAAAAAATAAAAAACTGAATCACTATGCTGTATACATGAAACTAATGCAATATTGTAAATGAAGTTATACTTCAATAAAAACAAACGTCTAAATAACATGAGTCAAAGGAGAAATCTCAAGAGGAATTTTAAAATATTTTAAACTAAATGAAAATAATAATACAATTTATCAAAAGTTGTCAGATACAGCGAAGGCAATGCTAAGAAGGGAATTAATAACATTGAAAACATACCTAGAAAAGAAAAAAACATCTAAAGTCAATAATCTAAACTTTCACCTTAGGAAACTAGAAAAAGAAGAGAGAATTAAGTCCAAAATAAGCAGAAGAAAAGAAATAATAAAAAAAAAATTAGAGCAAATATCAATGAAATTGGAAAGAGGAAGTCAACTGAGAAAATCAACAAAATCAAAAGCTGGTTATCTGAAAGGATTCATAAAATTGATAAGCCTCTAGCCAAGCTAACTAAGAAAAAAAGAGAGAAGACACAAATTACTAATGTCAGAGGTGAAAGAGAGGAAATCACTACAGATCCCATGGAAATCGAAATGATAATTAAGGAATATTATGAATGAATCTATGCCACAAATTTAATAACCTAGATGAAATGGACCAGTTTCTTGAAAGACACTATCTGCCAAGACTCAAACAAGAATAAATAGACAAAGTGAATAGGCTTGTATCTATTAAAGAAGTTGAATCAATAATTGATAACTATCTGAAACAGAAAGCACCAGGCTCAAAAAGGTTTACTGGTGAATTCTACCAAACAATTAAAAAAGAAATGACACCAATTCTCTATAATATCTTCCAGAAGATAAAGGCAGAAGGAATAGTTCCTAACTCATTCTATGGTGCCAGCACTAACCTAATACCAAAACAAGGCAAAGACAGTACAAGAAAACTCCTCAATATATAAAGCAAACTCTGACAGAATTGAACGGAGAAATAGATAGCAACATAATAGTATTGTGTAGAATAGGAGACTTCAATACCCCCACTTTCAATAAGGTATAGAACAGACCAAAATAGTGATAGAGGAATAACCAGCCTCTCTGTCCCCCCAAAAAGATCAACAATTAGACAGCTATCCACAAACAAAAACAGTTCTGGGAGAGCACTAGAGTCCACTTAAGAAATTTTAGCAACACAGTGGGGAAAAATATTGAGATAATTGCATAAGAAGAGAAGGAAAACAACTTCATTTTGTCTGCATCATCCTATCCCCCAAACTGCATTGTTCAGTGCCAAGAGGGAACTTCCCAGCTAGAAAGAGTTCCCCACACTAGGAAAGGAAGAGCAGGGTGAGCAACCAGCTTGTCCAGCCTTTCAGGACGCCAAAAGAAGGTCCTACTTTGGTTTCATCCCACCTAGACTGGCAAAACTGAGACATGTGGAGATGGCTAGGAACAAGGAAGAAAAGTGGGGCTATTAATAACAGCCACACACCAAGAATGATGGCAGATCAGAGAGACCAGCTATGCAGACAAGCTCAGCAGATTTTGACACTGACAAAACCAATGGCCAGCACAGAAGCCATGGATTCCCTTCATATTTCATCAGTTCTTGCCCCCAAAATATTCACACTTGTGACACCAGACACCTAAGTCCCTCCCTGCTCCCTCCAACCACCCTGGGCAGAGACTGAGAACAACACTGGCAGCCAGCTCAAGGCTCTGTGGCTACATGAGTGCAAAATGCCAGCCTAGACCCACCCGGGGCTCAGGGCTAGCCACTCCAGCTGTGCACTTACATGCCCCCAGCCTGATGCCTGTCATCAACCTCCACCACAGTGCACATGCCTGGGGGGGAGAACGAGCAGCCACAGGAGAGCACATTGACAGTAAGTGTCTCCACAGCTAACTGGGGGATCAGATTAGGTCCTATCTTCTGTCGCTGGCCTGCAGCACCACATTCACCTGTAGCTACCACCTCCAGCTGTGCACATGGATGCTGTCAGCCTAATGCCTGTCATCAAACCACACTGCTGTGCACTGTCCCAGGCAGAGAGTGTGCCACCACATGAGAGCACAATGACAGCTAGGGCCCCTGCAGCTAACAGTGAGAGTGTATTTGGCCCCAGCCCAGGCTGCCTGTGCTGATCCCCACCACAATATGAGTGTCTGCAACAGGATTCTGTCACTACATAGGTACCTGAAACTGGTCCCTGAAGCCAAGTTTGTGCACACCACCAGCTCTGACCCCACTGCCACCTGCTCTGTTCCCTAGCCACTGGGTCTAGAGGCACTGCTAAAGACCCCAACAGGCCTTGCAGCCACTGTGGGCCCCCCACAATACTTGCCAAGGACTACATAATTGTTAACGGTGTGGACTCTGACAGCCTGAGCTGAAGGACATCACACATCTCCAGCCCAGGTGCCTGAATAATCAATTCACCAAAAAAAAAAAAAGACAGCAAGAGGGGAAAAAAGGAACAAAAGAACTACAAAACAGCCAGAAAACAATAAGATGGCATTAGGAATTCCTTACATATCAATAACAACTCTAAATGTAAATGGGTTGAATCCTCCAATCAAAAGGCGTAGAATGGCCAGATGGATTTTAAAAGACAAGATCCAAATTATATGCTGCCTACAAGAGATTCCCTTCAGCTTTAAGGACATACATAAGTTCAAGGTGAAAGGATGGCAAAAGATATTCCATGTAAGGGGGAAACAAAGAAATGAGGGGCAGCTAAACTTATATCAGACAAAATAGACCAGCAGCAAGTAAGGAGATTGAATTACTAAACAAAAACCTCCCAGAAAAGCCCAGGACTAGATGGTTTCACTGATGAATTCTACCAAATATTTAAAGAAGAATTAACGCCAATCTCTTAAACTTTTCCCAAAAATTGAAGTGGAAGGAAAACACCCAAACTCATTTTACAAGGCCACCATTACCTTGACACCTGTAAGATAACAGAAAAAAATATATATATATCTGCCCCTGTTTCCTGGCACAGAGCTCCTGAAACCCTTGTAATTTCCTAAGTGATAAGAGCACTAGGAGCATCTTTTGTTTTAATATTTGGTTTTGACCCTGGTTTCTGACACAGTGCCTCCTGAAACCTTTGTAATTTTCTGGGTGATAGGAATGTCTTTTGTTCTAATGAGGAAACTCTGGGTAAGCTCCTGGATGGCTCTTAGATGAGGGATGGTCACGAGAAAGACCAGACCATGACTAGCAGCTTACAATTTTCAGCCCCACCTTCCACTGTCTTGAGAAGGGAGAAGGGATGAAAATGGAGTTAATGACTGATTATGTCTATGTGAAGAAGCCTCCATAAAATCCCAAAGGTAAAGGGCTCAGAGAGCTTCCAGGTTGGTGGACACATGGAGATGCTAGGAGAGTGGCACACCAGGAGAAGGCATGGAAGCTCCATACCCTTTCCCCACACTTTGCCCTAAGCATCTTTTCCATCTGGCTGTTCCTGAGTTAGTCTTTCATAAAAAGCCAGTGATTCCATTTGTTTATTTTTGTTTTTATTCTCATTACTCTAGGAGGTGGGTCAAAAAAGATCTTGCTACGATTTATATCAAAGTGTGTTCTGCCTATGTTTTCCTCTAACAGTTTTATAGTGTCTGGCCGTACATTTAGGTCTTTAATACATTTTCAGTTTATTTTTGTGTATGGTGTTAGGGAGTGTTCTAATTTCATTCTTTTACGTGTAGCTCTCCAGTTTCCCCAGCACTACTTATTGAAGACGCTGTCTTTGTTCCATTATATATTCTCGACTCCTTTGTCATAGATTAGGTGGCTGTAGGTGCGTGGGTTTATCTCTGGGTTTTCTATCCTGTTCCATTCATCTATATTTCTCTCTTTGTGCCAGTACCATACTGTTTTGTTGACTGTAGCTGTATAGTACAGTCTGCAGTCAGGGAGCCTGATTCCTCCAGCTCTGTTTTTCTTTCTCAAGATTGCTGTGGCTATTCATGGTCTTTTGTGTTTCCATACAAATTTTAATTTTTTGGTTCTAATTCTGTGCAAAATGCTATTGGTAATTTGATAGGGATTGCACTGAATCTGTAGATTGCTTTGGGTAGTATAGTCATTTTCACAATATTGATTTTTCCAATCCAAGAACATGGTATGTCTCTCCATCTGTTTGTGTCATCTTTGATTTGTTTCATCATTATCTTATAGCTTTCTGTCTACCGGTCTTTTTTCCTGAATTTTATTTAATTTATTTTTTTATACAGCACGTTCTTATTAGTTATCCATTTTATACATATTAGTGTATATACGTCAATCCCAATCTCCCAATTCATCACACCACCACCCCCCACCACCACTTTCCCCCTTGGTGTCCATACGTTTGTTCCCTACATCTGTGTCTCAATTTCTGCCCTGCAAACCAGTTCATCCATACCATTTTTCTAGGTTCCACATATATGCATTAATATATGATATTTGTTCTTCTCTTTCTGACTTACTTCACTCTGTATGACAGACTCTAGATCCATCCATTTCATTACAAATAACTCAGTTTCATTTCTTTTTATGGCTGAGTGATATTCCACTGTGTATATGTGCCACATCTTTAGCCATTCATCTGTCGATGGACACTTAGGTTGTTTCCATGTCCTGGCCATTGTAAATAGTGCTGCAATGAACATTGTGGTACATGCCTCTTTTTGAATTATGGTTTTCTCAGGGTATATGCCCAGTAGTGGGATTGCTGGGTCATATGGTAATTCTATTTTTAGTTTTTTAAGGAACCTCCATACTGTTCTCCATAGTGGCTGTATCAATTTACATTCCCACCAACAGTGCAAGAGGGTTCCCTTTTCTCCACACCCTCTCCAGCATTTATTGTTTGTAGATTTTTTGATGATGGCCATTCTGACTGGTGTGAGGTGATACCTCATTGAAGTTTTGATTTGCATTTCTCTAATAATTAGTGATGTTGAGCAGCTTTTCATGTGCTTCTTGGCCATCTGTATGTTTTCTTAGGAGAAATGTCTAGTTAGGTCTTCTGCCCATTTTTGTATTGGGTTGTTTGTTATTTTAATATTGAGCTGCATGAGCTCTTTATATATTTTGGAGATTAATCCTTTGCCTGTTGATTTGTTTGCAAATATTTTCTCCCATTCTGAGGGTTGTCTTTTCATCTTGTTTGTAGTTTCCTTTGCTTTGCAAAAGCTTTTAAGTTTCATTAGGTCCCATTTGATGGAGAGATATACCATGTTCTTGGATTGGAAGAATCAATATTGTGAAAATGACTATACCACCCAAAGCAATCTACAGATTCAGTGCAATCCCTATCAAATTACCAGTGGCATTTTTTACAGAACTACAATAAAAAAATCTAAAACTTGTATGGAGACACAAAGGAACCCAAATAGCCAAAGCAGTCTTGAGGGGAAAAATTGGAGCTGAAGGAATCAGACTCCCTGACTTCAGACTATACTACAAAGCTACAGTAATCAAGACAATATGGTACTGGCACAAAAAACAGAAATATAGATAAATGGAACAGGATAGAAAGCCCAGAGGTAAACCCACACACCTATGGTCAATAATCTATGACAAAGGAGGCAAAGATATACAATGGAGAAAAGACAGTCTTTTCAATAAGTGGTGCTGGAAAAACTGGACAGCTATATGTAAAAGAATGAAATTAGAACACTTCCTAACACCATACACAAAAATACACTCAAAATGGATTAGAGACCTACGTGTAAGACTGGACACTATAAAACAACTCTTAGAGGAAAACATAGGCAGAACACTCTTTGACATAAATCACAGCAAGGTCTTTTTTGATCCACCTCGTAGAGTAGTGGAAATAAAAACAAAAATAAACAAATATGTACAGGTCTTTTGCCTCCTCAGGTAAGTTTATTCCTAGATATTTGATTCTTTTTGTTGCAATGGTAAATGGGATTGTTTCCTTAATTTCCCTTTCTGATATTTCATTCTTAGTGTATAGGAATGCAAGAGATTTCTGTGTATTAATTTTGTATCCTGCCAGTTTATTAAATTCATTGATGAGCTCTAGGACTTTTCTGGTAGCATCTTTAGTATTTTCTACGTATAGTGTAATGTCATCTGCAAACAGCTTTTAAATTTTACTTCTAATTAAAGTTAAAAGCTTTTGCACAACAAAGGAAACCATAAATAACACGAAAAGACAACCCTCAGAATGAGAGAAAATATTTACTAATGAAGAACCTGACAAAGGATTAATCTCCAAAATATACGAAGAGCTCATGCAACTCAATATCAAAAAAAAAAAAAACCATCCCAATCAAAAAGTGGGCAGAAGATCTAAATAGACATTTCTCCAAAGAAGACATACAGACTGCCAACAAACACAAGAAAAATTGCTCAACATCACTAATTATTAGAGAAATGCAAATCAAAATTACAATGAGATATCACCTCACACCAGACAAAATGGCCATCATCACAAAATTTACAAACATTAAATGCTGCAGAGGGTGTGGAGAAAAGTGAACCCTCTTACACTTTTGGTGGGAATGTAAGTTGATACAGCCACTTTGGAGAACAGTGTGGATGTTCCTTAAAAAACTAAAAATAGAACCACCATATGACCCAGCAATCCCACTACTGGGCATATACCCGGAGAAAACCATAATTCAAAAAACACTTGCACCCCATCGTTCATTGCAGCACTAGTTACAATAGCCAGGACATGGAAGCAACCTAAATGTCCATCAACAGAACAATGGATAAAGAAGATGTGGTACATTACCAAACGTAAGATAGATAGCTAGTGGGAAGCAACCTCATAGCACAGGGAGATCAGCTTGGTGCTTTGTGACCACCTAGAGGGGTGGGAAGGGAGGATGGGAGGGAGGGAGATGCAAGAGGGAAGAGATATGGGAACATATGTATATGTATAACTGATTCACTTTGTTATAAAGCAGAAACTAACACACCATTGTAAAGCAATTATACTCCAATAAAGATGTTTAAAAAACAAAGTTAATGGATGAATTTAACTTTGTGAATTGTATGCTATATCTCAATAAAACAGTTTAAAAAAAAAGAAGATGTGGTACATATATCCAATGGAATACTACTCAGCCATAAAAAGGAATGAAATTGGGTCACTTGTAGAGATGTGAATGGACCTAGAGACTGTCAGAGTGAAGTAAGCCAGGAAGAGAAAAACAAATATCGTATATTAACACATACATGTGGAATCTGAAAAAACTGTTATAGACAATCTAATCTGCAAAGCAGAAATAGAGACACAGATGTAAAGAACAAACATATGGATATTAAGGGAAAAAAGGGGGTGTGGGATGAATTGGGAGATTGGGATTGACATATATACACTATTGATACTGTGTATAAAATAGATAACTAATGAGAACCTACCGTATAGCACAGGGAACTCTACTCAATGCTCTGTGGTGACCTAAATGGGAAGGAAATCCAAAAAAAGATGGGATATATGTATATGTATAGCTGATTCACTTTGCCATACAGTAGAAATTAACACAACATTATACAGCAACTATACTCCAATAAATTTTTTTTTAACTTTTAAAAAGCCATTGATCTAGTAAGTAAAATGTTTCTCTCAGTTCTGTGAGCCATTGTAGAAAATTAATTGAGTGGGCACAGAGGGAACATACCTCAACATAATAAAGGCCATATACAACAAGCTCACAGCAAACATTCATTCTCAGCGGTGAAAAACTGAAAGCATTTCCTCTGAGATCAAGAACAAGACAAGGATGTCCACTCTCACCACTTTTATTCATCATAGTTTTGGAAGTCCCAGCCATGGCAATCAGAGAAGAAACAGAAATAAAAGGAATCCAAATTGGAAAAGAAGAAGTAAAACTGTCACTGTTTGCAGATGACATGATACTATGCATAGAAAATACTAAAGATGCTACCAGGAAACTACTAGAGCTCATCAATGACTCTGGTAAACTTGCAGGATACAAAATTAATACACAGAAATCTCTTGCATTCCTATACACTAACAACGAAAGATCAGAAAGGGAAATTAAGGAAACATGCCCATTTACCACTGCATCTAAAAGAATAAAATACCTAGGAATAAACCTACCTAAGGAGGCAAAAGACCTGTACTCAGAAAACTATAAGATACTGATGAAACAAATCATAGATGACACAAACAGATGGAGAGATATACCATGTTCTTGGATTGGAAAAATCAATATTGTGAAAATGATTATACCACCCAAAGTAATCTACAGATTCAATGCAACCTCTATCAAATTACCAATAGCATTTTGCACAGAATTAGAACCAAAAAATTAAAATTTGTATGGAAACACAAAAGACCATGAATAGCCACAGCAATCTTGAGAAAGAAAAACAGAGCTGGAGGAATCAGGCTCCCTGACTTCAGACTGTATACTATACAGCTACAGTCATCAAAACAGTATGGTACCGGCACAAAGACAGAAATATACATCAATGGAAGAGGATAGAAAGTCCAGAGATAAACCCACACGCCTATGGTCACCTAATTTATGACAAAGGAGGCAAGAATATACAATGGAAAAAAGGCAGTCTCTTCAATAAATGGTGCTGGGAAAACTGGACAGCTACATGTAAAAGAATGAAATTAGAACACTGCCTAACACCATACACAAAAACAAACTCACAATGGATTAAAGACCAAAATATAAGACTGGATACTATAAATCTCTTAGAGGAAAACACAGGAAGAACACTCTTTGACATAAATCACAGCAAGACCTTTTTTGATCCACCTCCTAGAGTAATGAAAATGAAAACAAAAATTTAGAAATGGGACCAAATTAATCTTAACAACTTCTGCACAGCAAAGGAAACCATAAACAAAATGAAAAGACAACCCATAGAATGAGAGAAAATATTTGCAAATGATGCAACTGACAAGGGATTAGTCTCCAAAATATACAAACAACACATACAGCTCAATATCAAAAAAACAAACAACCCAATCAAAAAATGGGTGGATGATCTAAATAGACATTTCTCCAAAGAAGACATACAGATGGCCTAAAAGCACATAAAAAGATGCTCAACATCAAGAATTATTAGAGAAATGCAAATCAAAACTACAATGAGGTATCACCTTACACCTGTCAGAATGGCCATCATCAAAAAATCTACAAACAATAAGTGCTGGGGTGGGTGTGGTGAAAAGGGAACCCTCCTACACTGTTGGTGGGAATGTAAGTTGGTACAGCCACTATGAAAAACAGTATGGTGGTTCCTTAAGAAACAAAAAATAGAGCTACCATATGATCCTGTATTCCCATTCCTGGGCATATATCTGGAGAAAACCATAATTCGAAAAGATACATGCACCCCAATGTTCATTGCAGCACTGTTTACAATAGCCAGGACATGGAAGCAACTTAAATGTCCATTGATGGATGAATGGGTAAAGAAGATGTGGTACATATATACAATGGAATACTACTCAGCCATAAAAAAGAATGAAATAATGCCACTTGAGTGACATGGAGGAATCTAGAGATTGTCATACTGAGTGAAGTAAGTCAGACAGAGAAAGACAAATATCATATGATATCGCTTATATGTGGAATCTAAAAATAAATGGTACAAATGAACTTATTTACAAAACGGAAATAGAGTCACAGATGTAGAAAACAAACTTATGGTTACTAAGGGGGAAAGTGATGAGATGAATTGGGAGATTGGGATTGACATATACACACTACTATATATAAAACAGATAACTAATAAGAACCTACTCTATAGCACAGGGAACTCTACTCGTATATGGGAAAAGAATCTAAAAAAGAGTGAACATATTTATATGGATAACTGATTCACTTTGCTGTACAGCAGAAACTAACACAACATTGTAAATCAACTCTACTCCAATAAAAATTAATTAAAAATAAAAATAAATAAATAAAATCTACTCTTGGCAACTTGCAAAAAAAAAATAAAATCAATTGAACCCAAAGAGTGGGTTATCAGAACCCCCAATCTATAGCAGGCGGGTCAGAAACATAGGTGATAACCTGGACTTGCAACTGGCATCTTAAGGTGAAGGTGGGGCAGTCTTATAGGACTGAACCCTTAATCTGTGGAATCTGATGTTATTTCCAGGTAGATAGTGTCAGAACTGAGTTGAATTCTTGGACACCCTCCTGGTGTCCAAGAATTGCTTAGTGGTGTGGAGGAGAACCTCACACATTTGGTGACCAGAAGTGAAGTGTTTTGTGTGAATAGTAAAGGAGACTCACAGGAAAGAAAGACTCACAAGAAAGCAGGGAAGAGCTGGGTTTTTCCCTATACAGAAAGTGGAAGACAGATTCCACAACATCAAACTCAGATAAGGACACTACAAGAAAAGAAAATTACACACCAGTATCCCTGATAAATATGGTTGCAAAAGTTCTCAACAAAATACTAGCAACGTGAATTCAATAGCACATTAGTAATATCATACACCATGATCAAGTGGGGTTTACCCCTGGCATGCAGGATGGTTTAACTTATACAAATAAATGAATGTGATGCATCACATTAATAGATAAAAATCATGTGATCATCTCAATAGATACAGAAACATGACAAAATTCAACATCCCTTTATAATAAAAATCCTCAACTAATTGGGAATTGAAGGAATAGACTTCAACATAATGAAGGCCATATATGACAAACCCACAGCCAACATTATATTCAATGGTGAAGGGTTGAAAGCTTTTCTTCTAAGATCAGGAACAAGATAAAGGTGCCCACACTCACCACTCTCATCCAATATTACTGGAAGTCCTAGCTAGAGCAATTAGCCAAGAAAAAGAAATAAAAGGCACCCAAACAGGAAAGGTAGAAGTAAAAATTTTTTTGTTTACAGATGGTATTATCTTATATATAGAAAATCCTAAACTTTCTAAATAAAAGAAAACCCTGAATCAAAAAATTCAGTAAAGTTGTAGGATACAAAATCAGCATACAGAAATCAGTTGTGTTTTCATATACTAACGAAACATCTGAAAAATAAAGAAAACAATTCCATTCACAATAGGATCCAAAACAATAAAATACTTAGGAATAAATTTATCAGGGAGGTGAAAAATCTGTACATTGAAGACTTTAATGAAAGAAATTGAAGAAGACACAAATAAGGATTTCCCTGGTGGTGCAGTGGTTAAGAATCCACCTGCCAATGCAAGGGACACGGGTTCAATCCTTTGTCCAGGAAGATCCCACATGCCGTGGAACAACTAAGCCTGTGCGCCAAAACTACTGAGCTGTGCTCTAGAGCCTATGAGCCACAACAATTGAGCCCGCATGCTGCAACTACTGAAGCCCACATGCCTAGAGCCCGTGCTCCCCAATAAGAGAAGCCACCACAGTGAGGAGCCTGCACACCACAACGAAGAGTAGCCTCCACTCACCACAACTAGAGAAAGCCCGCATGCAACAACGAAGACCAAAATAAATAAATAAATATTAGTTTTAAAAAGACACAAATAAAAAGACATCCAGTGTTCATGGATCAGAATTAATATTGTTAGAATATCCATACTACTTAAAGTCATCTATAGATTCAGTGAAATCCCTATCAAAATTCCAATGGCATTTTTCACAGTAATAGAAAAAACAATCCTAACATTTGTATGGAGCCACAGAAGACTTCAAATAGCCAATGTAATCTTGAGAAAGAAGAACAAAGCTAGAGGCATCACACATTCTGATTTCAAACTATACTACAAAGCCACAGTAATCAAAATAGTATGGTACAGGCATAAACATAGACACGTAGACCAATGGAACAGAATTGAGAGCCCAGAAATAAACCCTCATATATTCAGTCAACTTATATTTGACAAGGAAGCCAAGAATACTCAAGGGGGGGGGCAAGGATAGTCTCTTCAATAAATGGATGCAGAAGAATGAAATTAGATCCTTATCTTACACTACTCACAAAAATTAACTCAAAATGGATCAAAGACTTAGATATAAGAGCTGAAACTGAGAAGTTCCTAGAAGAAAACTTAGGGGAAAATCTCCTCAACATTGGTCTTGGCAGCAATTTCCTGGATATGGCACCAAAAACACAGGAAACAAAAGCAAAAATAAATAAGTGGGACTACATCAAACTTAAAAGCTTCTGCGCAGAAAAGGAAACAATCAATAAAATGAAAAGTCAACCTATAGAAAGGGAGAAAATATTTGCAAATCATATATCTTAAAAGGGATTAATATCCAGAATATATAAATAACTCATTTAACTCAATAGCAAAACGACAAACAACCTGATTTTAAAATGGGCAAAAGAATTAAATAGACATTTTTCCAAAGAAAACATACAAATGAACAATATGTACATGCAAAGGTTCTTAACATCACTAATTATTAGGGAAATGCAAATCAAAACCACAGTGAGATACTGTCTCACTCTCATTAGGATTAATACTATAGAAAGATAGAAAGAAAGAAAGAGAGAGAGAAAGAAAGGGAGGGAGGGAGGAAGGAACAAAGGAAAGAAGGAAGAAAAAAAGAAAGAAAGAAAGAAAAAGAGAAAAAAGTTTTGGAAGGGGAAGAATCATAACCCTTGTGCATTGTTGGTGAGAATGTAAAATGGTGTAGCTGCTATGGAAAAAAATAGAGTTATCACAAGATCCAGCAATCCCACTTCTGGGTATATATCCAAAATAAAAAAATTAAAAGCAGAATCTTTTTTTTTTTTTAATATTTATTTATTTATTTATTTGGCTGTGTTGGGTCTTCATTTCTGTGCGAGGGCTTTCTCTAGTTGTGGCAAGCGGGGGCCACTCTTCATCATGGTGCGCGGGCCTCTCACTATCATGGCCTCTTGTTGCGGAGCACAGGCTCCAGACACGCAGGCTCAGTAGTTGTGGCTCGCGGGCTTAGTTGCTCCGCAGCATGTGGGATCTTCCCAGACCAGGGCTCGAACCCCTGTCCCCTGCATTGGCAGGCAGATTCTAAACCACTGCGCTACCAGGGAAGCACAAAAGCAGAATCTTGAGTTAATTTTTGTATGTTATTAGCTAAGGGTCCAACTTCATTCTTTTGCATATTCACTTTTTCTAGTACCATTTATTGAAGACACTGTATGAGGAATGTTTTTTTATTAGAAACGAGACATTTTCATATTATGTTATGATATTTTTAGCAACTTGAAAGTTGCTAAGAGAGATCTTAAAAGTTCTCACTACAAAAAAGAAATGGTAATTATGTGAGGTGATGGAGGTGTTAACTAACCCTACTGTGGTAATCATTTCACAATATATAAGTGTATCAGATCATCACATTGTACACCTTAAACTTATACAACATTATATGTCAATTATATCTCAATAAAGCTGGAAAAAAACTTCACAGACTTATGTACAAAAAACATGATTTATAAAAGAAAAAATAAATTGTACTTCATCCAAATAAAAACTTTTGCTCTATGCAAGATCCTGTTGAGAAGATAAAAAGACAAGCTATGGATTGGGAGAAAATATTTGCAAACTACAAATCCAACAAAGAACTATATCTAGACTACATAAAGAACACTTAAAACTGAACGGTAATAAAGCAAACAACACTACTGGAAAATGGGCAAGAGATATTTCATCAAAGAAGATATATAGATAGCAAATAAGCACACAAAATATATTCAATGTTGCTAGCCACCAGGAGAATGCAAATTAAGACTACAATGAAATATCACCACACGTGTATCAGAATGAGTAAAACAAGTCTCAATAAATTTAAAAAGATTCAAATCATACAAAGTATATCTTCTGACCTCAATGGAATTAAACTAGAAATCAATAATAAAAGATACTTGGAAAATCCCCAAATATTTGGCTACTAAATAACACACTTCTAAGTAACCCAAAGATCAAAGAAGAAGTTAAAAGGGAAATTAGAATGTATTTTATACTGAATGAAAATAAAAATACAACATATAAAAATTTGTGGCATGCCACTAAAGCAGTATTTCCTGGGTAAAATTTTAGAGCACTAAAGGTCTATATTAGAAAATAAGAAAGGTCTTTATTCAATAACCTCAGTTTCCACCTTAATAAACTAGAAAGAAAGAGCAAATTAAACCCAAAGTAAGTGAAAGAAAGGAAATAATAATGATTGAATGAAAAATCAGTGAAAGCAAAAGCTGGAGGTTTTTTTTGAGAACATGAATATAATTAATAAAATTTGATCATAAAAATGAGAAAAGACACAAATCACTATCATCAGGAATGAAGGTGATGATATTTTAAAAGTATTAAAAGGATAAAAAGGGATTATGAACAACTTTATGACAATAAATTCAACAATTTAGATGAAATAGACAAATTCCTCGAAAAACACCATCAAAGTTAATTGTTTTACTCTGCTCTCATCTGGAGCTTGGGGGCCTCTTCCAATCTCACTACTTTTTGGCAGAACTTATTTCTTCGCCGTTGTAAGACTGAGGTTCCCATTTTCTTGCTGGCTATTGTCTGTAGGTCACTGTCAGCAACTAGAGGCTAACCTCACATCCCAGCCATATTGCCCTCTCACAACATGGCACCTTATTTCTTTAAAACCAGCAGAATATCTCTCTCTAGTCTGCTAAGACAGTATATTGTCACAAGAGTGACTGTCCCATCGCTTTTGCCATATAATACAATTTAATCAAGGTGGTGGTTGTCACATTATATTTACAAGTCTCACCCACACTTGAAGGAAGGGGACTATACAAAGAATGTATACCAGAGAGAAGAATCTTGGGGACTAGCTTAGAATTCTCCCTACCACAATCAGGAAGAAATAGATAAACTGAATATCTTTATATCCAATTTTTAAAATTGAACTTGTAGTTAATAACGTTCCCACAAAGAAAATTCTGGACCTAGATGGCTTCATTGGAGAATTCTGCCACTAATTTAAGAAAATAATAATAACAATCCTACACAATTGTCAGGAAATTGTTTTGAGCATTTAAACATTTATTGTGAATTTTATTTTATTAAATTGCCTCAAACAACTTAAATTGCCATTACAGATTTAGTGTCTGAATGTTTTGAACCTTTCAAACTCCTGAAACAGTACATTAACCATACTTGACATATTAGGGCTTTCCAGAGAAACAGAGCCAATAGGAAATATATATATATATATATATATATATGATATATATAAATGCATATAAAACAACACCTACTATGAGGAATTGGCTCATGCAATTATGGAGGCTGAAAAGTCCCATGATCTGCAGTCTACAAGTGGAGACCCAGGAAAGTTGATGATAAAATTAAGTTCGAGTCTGGAGGCCTGAGGATCAGGGGAGCCAATGGTGCAAATCCCAGTCCAAGGGCAGAAGACCAATGTCCCAGCTCTCCTTTCTTCTACATTTTGTTCTATTCAGGCCCTTAACTGATTGGAGGATGGCCACCCACATTGGAGAGGCAATCTACTGAGGCCACCAATCAATTCAAATACCAATCTTAACCAGAAACACCATCACAGACACACCCAGAAATATTTAATCTGGGCATCCCATGGCCCAGTCAGGTTGACACAGAATTAACCTTTAAATGAAGCAATATTTAACCCCAAAATAAACTATGGACTTTAATTAATAATAATGTATCAATATTGGCTAATCTAATTGTAATATACACACCACATTAATGCAAGATGTTAATGAAAAGGGAAACTGCAGGGGAGGGGAGAAGAGGGGTATATGGGATCTCTGTATTTTCTGCTCAATTTTTCCATAAGCCTGAAACTTCTCTGGAAACTAAAATCTTTAAAACAAACAAACATTAAAGTGAGGAAATATTCCCCAACTCATTCTATGATGACAGATTTACAAAAAAACAAAACAAAACAACAATGTCAAAGAAAACAACAAACCAATATCAGGAACTTGATGACAAAATCTTAAAAAGAAATTTTAGCAAGTCAAATTCAACAACATATAAAAAGGATAATACATTATGACCAAGTGGTGCATATCCCAGGAATGCAAGGTTGTTTTAACATTTGGAAATCCATCATAGAAAGTCACCATATTGGCAGGCTAAAAATGAAAAACTATATGCCATCTCAACAGACACAGAAAAATCATTTGTGAAGGCCAACATCCATTCCAGATAAAAATTCTCAACAAAGTAAGAATTGAAGGGAATTTCCTCAACCTGATAAAAGGCATCTACAAAAAGCCTACAACAAACATGTTTAATGGTGAAAGACTGAATGTGTTTCCCCTAAGACAGGAATAAAGCAAGAATGTCTGCTTTCACTGCTTCTATTCAATATTGTGCTGGACATTTTACCAGTGAAATCAGGCAAGGAAAGGGGGAAAAAAGGCTCCCAGATTGGAGAGGAAAAAGTAAAACTGCATTTATTCACAAGATTATCTATATAGAAAATCTGATGAAATCTAGAAAAAAGCTACTGGAACAAATAAGTGAGTTTAGCAAGCTTGCAAGATGCAATAATCAATTGTTTTTCTATATATTAACAAACAATTAGAAGTTTAAAATTAAAAAATCAATGCCATTTTCAATACCATCAAAAATTTTGAATAACCAGAGACAAATCTGACAAAAGACATGAAAGACCTGTACATTGAAAACTAAAACATTGCTGAAAGAAATTAAGGAAGACCTAAATAAATTGACAGATATATTGCATTCATGGTTTGGATGAATCAGTAACGTTAGATGTCAACTCTTTTCAAAATGATCTACAGGTTCAAAGAAATAAGCAATCAAAATTCCAGCAAGATATTTTTTGTGTAAATTGACAGGCTGATTCCAAAATTTATGTAAAAATAAAAAGGACCTAGAATGACCAAAAGAAATTTGTAAGAGAAAAAAGTTGCAGTAGAAAACACTAACTGATTTCAAGATTTATTATAAAACTACATTAATCTGGGGCCTTCCCTGGTGGCGCAGTGTTTAAGAATCCTCCTGCCAATTCAGGGGACATGGGTTTGAGCCCTGGTCCGGGAAGATCCCACATGCCGTGGAGCAACAAGGCCCGTGCACCACAGCAACTGAGCCTGCACTCTAGAGCCCATGAGCCACAACTGCTGAACCTACGTGCTGCAACTGCTGAAGCCCATGTGCCTAGAGCCCATGCTCTGCAACAGGAGAGGCCACTGCAATGAGAAGCCCGTGCGCTGCAACGGGGAGTAGCCCCCGCTCACCACAACTAGAAAAAGTGCACCCGCAGCAACAAAGACCCAATGCAGCCAAAAAATAAAATAAAAAATAAAATAAAAATAAATAAAATAGGCACATTAAAAAAAAAACGACATTAATCAAAACAGTGTGGTATTGGTATAAAGGTAGACAAATAGATCAATGGAACCAAATAGAGAGTCCAGAAACAGACCCACGCGTATATGGACAACCGACATGTGACAAGGTTGCAAAATCAATTCAGTGGAGAAAGGAGAGTCCTTTCAATAAATTGTGCCAGAGCAATTGAATATCCATATGCAGAAAATAAATTTCAATCATAGCTTGTACCACATAAATAAAAATCAACACAAAATGGACCAGAGACCTAAATGTTAAATCTAAATCTATAAAATTTCTAGAAGAAAAAATAGGGGGAAAAATCTGTGTGACCTGGTATTTGGCAAAGATTTCTTAAATACCACACTAAAAGTACAACCCATAAAAGAACAAATTGATAAACTACACCATTAAAATTTAAATCTTCCACTCTTCATAGTTACACAGCGTATTATTTCATTTATATGACATTCTTGAAAAAAACAAAACAAAACAAAACTATAGTGGTGGAGAACCAATCAATGGTTTCCAGGGATTGTAGTGGGAGGTAGGATGTGACTCTAAAAGGATAGCATGAAGGAGATTTAGGGAGATTTAGGAAATAATTATGGTGATCTTTACATGAACCTATATATGTGTTAACACTTATAGAACTGGGGCTTCCCTGGCGGTCCAGTGGTTAAGACTCTGCACTTCCAATGAAGGGGGAGCGGGTTCAATCCCTGGTTGGGGAACCAAGATTCCACATGCCGCTTGGCCCCACCCTCCCCCCAAAAAAACCTTATAGAACTGCTATAAACTTTCAGGTACAGGTTTTTGTGTGGATATAAGTCTTTATTTTTCTGGGATAAATTCCAAGGAGTGCAACTGCTGAGTCATATGGTAGTTGAATGTTTAGTTCTTTTTTTGTTTTGTTTTGTTTTTAGAAACTGCCAAACAGTTCACCACCCTGTCTTACATTCCCACCAGCAATATATGAGTGATACAGTTTCTCTGTATCCTTACCAGTATTTGATGCTACCACTCTTTTTTATTTTAGCCATTCTGACGGGTGTATAGTGCTATCTCATTATGGTCTTAATATGCATTTCTCTGATGGCTAATTATTTTTTTTAGTTCAGTATAAGAAAGACTTTACTGGCATTTAGAATTATCCAGAGATGGATTGGGCATCGTCAGTAATTAACAAGTTAACTATCAATATTTATGGGAGTGTGCAAGCACAAATGGGTTATTCACAGACACCAGATGGAATGGTGGAAGCTTAAATTATATCTAGACCAACTCCCACACTGTATGATTGAAGAAATATATGTCCAGAGACACATAGGACCTTGCTCAAGGTCAAGCATAAATTCAGCAGCAGAACCAACATTCATGACTCCCATCCAGAGTTACCTGTTAAGAAAGTTGAGCTTTTAGGCCACAATGAAATAACTGTAATAGTTACATAACTGTTGAGTTACAGAGTTCACTGAGATTGGTCATGTTGTTTGACTTCATTCATTCATTTATATAAAAAACATATATTGTGCACCTTTAACTTAAAAGGCACTGGGAAAGCTTCTTAAGATGTAATATTTAGAATACATTAAAGTTAGTTCATCTTTAGTTTCAAGATTATAAATTAATTGACATAGAAAGTACAGTGTTATGATCAGTTGTGTTGGCTAATTATTTTGAACTTGTTTTCATGTGCTTATTTGCCATCTGTATAGCCTCTTCAATGAAATGTCTCTTTAGGTCTCTTGCCCATTTTCTAATTGAATTTTTTGGTCTTTGTTTATTTGCTTTTTACTTTTGAGTTTTGAGAGTTCTTTATGTAATCTAGATTCTATTCTAGTACTTTGTTGGGTTATGGTTTGCAAATATTTTCTACCATTCTGTACCTCATATTTTCATGCTCTTAGTAAGATTTTACACAGAGCAAATGTATTTAATTTTGATGATGTTTAATTTATCAATATTTCCTTTTTGGCTATTGCTTTTGGAGTGGTCTTAGAGCACTTTGCCTAGATCCAAAAGATTTTCCCTTATTTTTTTCTAAAAGTTTTATAGTTTTACATTTTACATAAGTGGACTTAAGTTAAGGTTCAATTTTTGCCTATGGATGTGTAATTCCTCCAGCACCATTTGTTGGAAAGCCTACCATTCCACCAAAGTTTTGCAACTTTGTCAAAACTCAGTTGGGTTTTTAGCATGGGTGTATTTTTGAGTTTTCTGTTCTGTTCCATTCATCTATGTTTCTATCTATCTCTTCACCAATACCACACACTCTTAATCATTGTAGCTAAATAATAAGTCTTGAAATTGAGTAGACTGATCCTTCCCACTTTATTCTTCTTTCTCAAAATTTTTTCTATTCTAGATCTTTTGGCTTACCACACAAATTTTAGAATTGTCTATGCCTGCAGAAAATCTTGCTGGGAAGAAAAGAAAGAAAGAAAGAAAAAGAAAGAAAGAAAGAAAGAAAGAAAGAAAGAAAGAAAGAAAGAAAGAAAGAAAGAAAGAAAGGAAGGAAGGAAGGAAGGAAGGAAGGAAGGAAGGAAGGAAGGAAGGAAGGAAGGAGGGAGGGAAGGAAGGAAGGAAGGAAGGAAGGAAGGAAGGAAGGAAGGAAGGAAGGAAGAAAGAAAGAAGAAAGAAAGAAAGAGAAAGAAAGAAAGAAAGGAAGAAAGAAAAGAAAAGAAAGAAGGAAAGAAAGAAAATAAAAAATAAATAAAGAAAATCTTGCTGGAATTTTGATAATGAATTGCATTAAACCTGTATATCAATTTGCAGAGAACTGAAATTTTTACTATATTGTCTTCCAATTCATGAACAGAATATCAGTCTTTATTTCCACTTATTTAGATTTTGACTTCTTTCATGAGTGTTGTGTAGTTTTCAACATACAGTCAATATACATATTTTGCTAGATTTACACTTAAGCATTTCAGTTTTTGAGTGATTGTGAGTGGCACTGTATTTTTAACTTTGGTATCCACATGTTCATTGCTAATATATATAAATTCAATAGATTTTTGTTTACTTATATCCTAAAAACTTGCTGAACTCATTTTTGGAGTATCACCATTTCACAGTTATTTATGTTTTTAGTAGATTTTGACATTGAGTATTAGTGACTGATAACACAAAGAGAAAGAAAATAATATATGTATTATGAGTACACCACCATCTATGAAATAATCTTGCCAAAAAAAAATCAAACCTGAATCTGATGAAGCTGTCTACATCCCACTACTGATGTACAGGAAATACAGAAGACAAAAAAAAAAAACAAAGTCAAACTACACTATGGGAATGTAATCAGCAAAAACCAGTCTGTGGGAAACTATATGACAACCCAATGAATCAAACAAATTACAAGAAAAAAAGAGATGGTGTGGTAACCTATAGATTAAAAAAGGGTAAAATTTAACCATAGCATTTAGGTATGTATACTTCAGTGATAAAACAGTAAATAAAAGTAAGGAAATGATTGCTGTAAAAGTCAGGATAGTGGTTTCCCTTGGTTGGGGTACGGGAGTGGAACGGGTTGAAGCATGCTGTGATTGAAATGGAGTACATGGAGGGCTTCTTCAGTGGCTGACACAATTCTGTCTCCTGATCTACATGGTGGTTCCAAGGATGTTCATCCTGTAGTTGATTTAACTTTATATTTATGTATGTAGTTTTCTGTTTAAAGAAGAATGGAAATTGACTGACGTGGAGGCAACTATAATGGGAAATTGTAAGAACTGATGCCTTATAAAGTAGCTAAGGCTTATTGACTGAGGATTTTATTAAAATCTTATTTTGAGGGAATTCCCTGGCAGTCCAGTGGTTTGGACTCCATGCTTTCACTGCTGAGGGCCCAGGTTCAATCCCTGGTAGGAGAACTAGGATCCCACAAGCAACACGGCATGGCCAAACAAAAAAAAGAAAATAATAAAATGTTATTTTGAGAAGATTCACCATAATCTGTTAGTAAGTAGTCACTGAAATGCATTAAAAATGGGATTGGAGTGCTGAAAACTATGTTTCTAAGAAGACAAATCTGGCAAAAGAGATGAGAAACTGGAAAGCTAGTCAAGAGACCACTATGGTCAGGTAATGGCGATAAAGATTTAATTTGGGTGATACTTGTAGGAACAGAGCTAAAATAACAACTATTATGTCAACAGAATAGTCAACAAGATTTAGTGACAGATTAAGTATGGTTGGTAAAAATTAAAACATTATAAATAAACTCAAAGATATCATGTTTGAGAGCATACTGTCTATTGGGTAGGTACTGGGGAATTCTGGAAGGATAATTCTTGGTAATCAGGCTAGAGTAAGATCTGGTATTTCTCCTCATGATGTACACAGAATCCCAGAGAAATGGTTGCTAGGTGAACTCACTTTTTAACTCTAGATGCTTTTTGTATATTCTTTGGGATTTCTACATATATAATCATGTCACCTGCATATAGGCAAAGTTTTATTTCTTCCTTTCTGATCTAAATGCTTTCTATTCCCTGTTCTTGCTTTATTGCACTGGCTAGAACTTTCCAAACTATGTTCAATAAGAGTGTGAGAACAGACATCCTTGTCTTGTTCCCAGTTTTAGGGGGCACACATTCAGTATTTCTCCATTAAATAAAGTGTTAGCTTCAGGGTTTTTATAAGTAATCTTTGTCAAGTTGAGGAAGTTGCGCTCTATTCCTATTTTCCTGGGAGTTTTTATCATGTATGGGAGGTGAATTTTGTCAAATGCCTTTTCTTCATCCACTGATAGGATCTTGTGATTTTTCTTTTGTCTTTCAA
Organism: Balaenoptera physalus; assembly: GCF_965194825.1. Lineage (NCBI taxonomy): Eukaryota > Metazoa > Chordata > Mammalia > Artiodactyla > Balaenopteridae > Balaenoptera > Balaenoptera physalus. The sequence continues at coordinate 65,200,571 of NC_138903.1, read as the reverse complement.
TGTGGTGGATTGCACTGATTGATTTTCAAATGTTGAACCTTCCTTACATCCCTGGAATAAACCCCACTCAGTTGTGCTGTATAATTCTTTTTATACATTACTGAATTCTATTAGCTAATATTTTGTTAAGGATATTCATGCAGGATATTGTTCCATCCTTTTTATTGTACTGTCTTTTTTTTTTTTTAACTTTTTTTTTTTAAATTAATTTATTTATTTATTTATGGCTGTGTTAGGTCTCCACCTCTGTGCGAGGGCTTTCTCTAGTTGCAGCAAGTGGGGGCCACTCTTCATCACGGTGCGTGGGCCTCTCACTATTGCGGCCCCTCCCGCTGCGGAGCACAGGCTCCAGACGTGCAGGCTCAGTAGTTGTGGCTCACGGGCCCAGCCGCTCTGCGGCATGTGGGATCCTCCCAGACCAGGGCCTGAACCCGTGTCCCCCGCACTGGCAGGAAGACCCTCAACCACTGCGCCACCAGGGAAGCCCTATTGTACTGTCTTTGTCTGGTTTTGGTATCAGGGTAACACTAGTTCTATAAAATGAATTGGGACATGTTCTTTCTTCTCTTTTTCTGGAAGATTGTGTAGAATTTGTGTTAATTCTTCTTTAAATATTTGGTAGAATTCTCCCATAAAACCATCTGAGCTGGAGTTTCCTTTTTTCAGAAGTTTTAAAATTATGAATTCAATTTCCTTAATAAATATAGGTCTATTCAAATGATCTATTTCATATTGTGTGAGTTGTAACAGTTTGGATTGTTTGAGAAATTGATCCATTTTGTCTAAATCATCAAATCTATGTCTCTAGAGTTGTTCATAGTAACCCTTTATTATCCTTTTGATGTCTGGAGTATATGTAGTGATATCCCATTTATTCCTGATTTTGGTATTTTGTGTCTTCTTTTTTTCTGTGTCAGTTTTCTAGAGGTTTGTCAATTTTATTAAACTGTTCAAAAAACCAGCTCTTTGTTTCATTTATTTTTTCCATTGTTTTCCTATTTTCAATTTCATTGATTTCTTGCTTTTGGGCTTATTTTGGTCTTATTTTCCTAGGTTCTTGATGTGAGAGCTTAGTTTATTAATTTAAGACTTTTCCTCTTTACCGATGTATGCATTTAGTGCCACAGATTTCTTTCTCAGCATTCCTTTAGCTGTGTTCTACAAACTTTGACGCGTTGTGTTTTCATTTTCATTCAGTTCTATGTATTTTTTACTTCCCTTGAGACTTCCTCTTTGATCCATGGATTATTTAGAATTGTGTTGTTTAGTTTCCAAGTGTTTGGATATGTTCTTCTTTTTTCTCTTACTAATTTTCAGTTTGATTCCACTGTGCTCTGAGAACACAGTCTGTATGATTTCAGTTCTTTAAATTTATTGAGGTTTGTCTTAAGGCCCAGGATATGATCTATCTTGGTATATATTTCCATGAGCACTTGAAATGAATGTGTATTCTGCTCTTTTTGAGTGGATTTTTCTATAAATGTCAATTAGATTATGTTGGTTGATAGTATTCTGAGTTCTTGTATATTCTTACTGATTTTCTGTCTAGAAAATGTTATGTTATCAATTGTTTAGACAGGAATTTTGAAGTCCCAAAGCATAATTGTGGATTTTTATATTTCTACTTTTATCTATTAGGTTTTTTTTTTTTTAGTTAATTAATTAATTTATTTTTTAAATTTTTGGCTGTGTTGGGTCTTCGTTTCTGTGAGAGGGCTTTCTCTAGTTGCGGCAAGCGGGGGCCACTCTTCATCGCAGTGCGCAGGCCTCTCACTATCGCGGCCTCTCTTGTTGTGGAGCACAGGCTCCAGACACGCAGGCTCAGTAGTTGTGGCTCACGGGCCTAGTTGCTCCGCAGCATGTGGGATCTTCCCAGACCAGGGCTCGAACCCGTGTCCCCTGCATTGGCAGGCAGATTCTCAACCACTGCGCCACCAGGGAAGCCCTATCTATTAGTTTTTACTTCACATGTTTTGCAGCTCTGTTTTGGGGTGCATAACATTTAGGATTGTTATGTCTTCCAGATGGACTGACATTTTTATCATTATATAATGTCCCTATCTTGGTAAGTTTTTTTGCTCTGAAATCTACTTTATCTGATAATGTAGCCACTCCTGCCTTCCTTTGATTAAAGTATGTATTATATATTTTTCCATCTTTTTCAACCTGACTATATGTTTATATTTGAAGTGAGTTTCTTTTAGATAGCATATAGTTGGGTAATATTTTTTAATCCACTCAAGCAATCTCTATCTTTTAATTGGTATATTTAGACCATTTGTATTTCTTGTAATTATTGTTATCTTAGCACATAAGTATGTCATTTTATTTTTTATTTTATGTTTGTCTCTTTCATTTTCCTTTCTGTTTTCTTTTTCTTGCCTTCATGTGGGTACCTTGAAAAGTTTTTAGAATTGCATTTATATTTATATTCTTCTAAAGTGCATTTCTCTGTATAGCTTTATTTGTGGTTGCTCTAGGTATTACATTTCATATGCATAGCTTATCACAGTCTACTGGTGTCATCATTTTACCAGCTTGAGTGAAGTATACAAATCATACCTTCTTTAATGTCCCTTTACTCACCCCTGTTTATAATATATTTGCTTAAATATTTCCTCTACATACATTTAGAACAACAGCAGGCAGTGCTATATTTTTTTTGTTTCAACAATTAAACGTAATTTAGAAAACTCAGGAGGAGGGAAAAAAAAAGTCTATTGTATTTACTCATATTTTTGCCCACCAGATTCTTTCTACCTTCCTGATGTTCCAAGTTTCCCTCTTATTGTTTCCTTTCTGTTTAGAGAATTTCCCTTAGACTTTCTTCAGGACAGACCTGTCATTGACAAATTATCTTAGTTTTCCTCCTGAGAAAGTCTTGATTTCTCCTTTATTCCAAAAGGATATTTTCAGTGAGTATAGGATTCTGGGTTGACAGTTCTTTAAGCACCTGCAAATAGTGTGTTACTTCCTTTTCACCACCATGGATTCAGATGAGAAATCCACTGTCACTCAAATTATTTTTCCACCATAAGTAAGGTGCTGTTTTTATTTGTCTGTTTTCAAGATTTTTTTTCTTTGTAGTTTTCAGAAGATTATTTAGCATGTGTCTTTGTGTGGATAAATTTGGGATTTTTCTGTTTGGAGTTTGTTCTGATTCTTGAATCTGTAGGTTTATATCTCTCTCTAAGTTTGAGCTTTTCAGCCACAATTCTTTTGAGTATGTATTCAGCCTCACCCTCTTTCTCCTCTCCTTTTGGGACTCTGATGACACAAATCTTAGATTTTTTTTCATAGTCCCCCATGTCCCTGAGGCTCTTTCATATTTTTTTCAGTATTTTTTCACTCTGTTGTTCAGATTGGATAATTTCTGTTGTTCTATCTTCTAGTTCACTGATTCTTTTCTCTGGCTCCTCTGTTCTGTTGTTGAGTCCGAGTTTTTTATTTCAATTACTGTGGGGTTTTTTTTCCTTGTAAATTTTCCATTTTGTTCTTCTATATGTCTTAAATTTCTTTGTTGGGACTTTTTTTCATGTGTTTCAGGTGTGTTTGTCATTTCTCATTGAAGCATTTTTATCATGACTGCTTTAAAATTTTGGTCAGATATATCTAACATTTCTGTCATCTAGATATTGGTATCTATTGAGTGCCTTTTTTCATTAACTTTGAGATCTTCTATTTCTTGGTCTGATGAGTGATTTTCAGTTGAAACCTGAACATTTTCATATTATGTTATGAGACTCTGGACGTTATTTAAAACCCTCTATTGTAGCTGGCTTTCTCTGACATCAGTCTTGCAGGGGGAGAGGTACTGCCTTATTAGTTCTAGGTGGATGTAAATAGAATTCCCACTGCCCTACTTGGCTTCCACTGACAGAGGGTGGGGGATATCCACATTACTGATAGGTGGTGATGAATGTTCTGGCTCCTCATGTCTTTTCCACTGACAACATAGTGGGGGTGTTCTTGTTACTATTGGATTATGGTGAAATCCAAACTCTTTCCTAGGCCTCTTCTGATACCACTCCAGAGGAGAGTGGGAAGGAAACGTCATTATTGCCAGGTGGGAATGGAAGCCCAGGCTTTCTACATGGTCTCCAGTGACACCATGAGGGTGGCTCATTACTGGTTGGTAATGAAATACTGAGCTTCCTTACTTGGCCTTCCCAAAACTAATAAAGATGTTTCACTGTCCCTAGACTGTTTGTACAAATGATTAAGATAAAGTTTATGTTGAATACTTGCTTCCCTTCTAGGAGTCTGGGATTTTGGTATGTGCTAGACAGAGGGTACCTATGTGACCAGCTCCAAATGAAACCCGTGGGCATTGAGTCTCCAATGGGCTTCCCTTGGCAGAAACACTGTGCATATGTTGGTGCATTTTGTTGTTAAGGGAACAGTGCTCTCTGTGTAACCACTAATGAAAGGGAGAGAGCATAAGGAAGCCTGCCTAGAGATTCCTCTAGAAAAGTCTATTTTTTGCCCTTATGATCATGCTATATATCCCTACTACATCACTGTAATAAATCTTTGTCATGAGCAAAACTATGTGCTATGTCCTGTGCACCCTTCTAGTGAATCTCCAAATGTGGGGTGATCTAGGGACCCACTTTGGAAAACAGTTTGGTAGTTACTTTTAAGTACAACATACATCTACTATGTGATCAAATCATTCCACTCAGATATTTACCCAAGAAAACTGAAAGTATATATCCATATAAACATTTGTACATAAGTGTTCATAGCAAAGTTTTTAATAGCTCAAACTTGAAACAACACACATGTCCACCACCAAGTGAGTGGATAACAAAACTATGGGATACTACTCAGCAATAAAAAATTAATAATTACACTTAATGCTATTTATTTCTCAAGTATATGTGTAAAACAATTAACGAATGAATTATCCGAGCCTGGAGTTTTCTTCATGGCAAAGTAATTTCAATATAATTTTTTTAATGAAAAAAAAATAATGATTACAAAGCAGCATGAAAAAAATTTTGAGGGTGATGAATATGTTTATTATCTTGATTGTGGTGATAGTTTTATGGGTATATCATATGTCAAAATTTACATTATACTCTTTAAATATGTGCAGTTAATTGTATGTTAGCTGAACCTCAATAAGGACATATGTCTTGTGTGTTGTATATATTTTATGACTATTCTTTATCTACTCAATATTTAATAAATCAATTCAAAAATACATACATTTTCCCCCCATCAGTTCTTCTTCCTGGAAATAGATGAATGTATGTAAACATTCAAGAATATTCACTTATGAGTATGTTCAAGGATATTTACCACTGCATTATTTAAATAAGTAAAAAATTAGAAATAAATACCCATCAAGTAATGTGGGCAGCAATAGGGCACGTATGCTATTAATATATAGCAAGTTCTTAAAAATCAATAAGAAAAAGAAAAAGAACCCAGCAAAAAATGGGAGAAAATGCTTGACAGGCCACTCATAGAAAAAAGTCTAAATGGTAAATTAACATATATGAAACATTCTCTAGCAACTGATAGTACTAATAATCCAATAAAATGTTGTAGAGACTCAAAAAAATATGAAACATTCAACTTCACTTGTAAGTAAATAAATGCAAATTAAAGCAACAATTAAACATCATTTTCCAATTGGCAAAGATAAAAGGTTTGATAGTTTCTGCTTTTGATGAGGGAATAGATAATCAGGCACTCTCATATAAAAGCTGGTCACATAAAGGAAAAGATTGATCAATAGGACTACATTAAAATCACAAGCATCTGTTTATTCAAAAGGAGTAATTAAGGCTGTGAAAAGGCAACCCACTGATTCAGAGAAGATATTCACAATAAATATATTTGACACAGGATTAATATCCAGAATATAAAAAAACCCTTACAAATCTATATGAAAAAGACAGACAGCACAATAGAAAAATGGGCAAAAGAATTGAAAACGCATTTCATAAAAGATGATATCCATTGGGATTGACATATACAGACTTCTATATATAAAATAGATAACTAATAAGGACCTACTGTATAACACAGGGAGCTCTACTCAATACTCTGTAATGACCTATATGGGGAAAGAATCTAAAAAAAGAGTTGATATATATATATATGTATAACTGATTCACTTTGCTGTACAGGAGAAACCAACACAACATTGTAAATCAGCTATACACCAAAAAAAATTTTTTTTAAAAACAAAGATGATATCCAGGGACTTCCCTGGTGGTCCAGTGGTTAGGACTCCGTGCTTTCACTGCCATGAGCCTGGGTTCAATCCCTGGTCGGGGAACTAAGATCCCATAAGTCATATGGCATGGTTAAAAAAAATGATATCCAAATGGCCAGTGAACATACAGAAAAGTGTTTGACTTCATAAATCACCAGGGAAATATAAATTAAAACCAAAGGGAGATACCAGTACACCCCCATAAGAATGGATTTTTTTAAACTCAAAATATCAAGTATTATCAAGAACCTGGAGCAACTGGAAAATGCACTCATTTCTCATAGTGATGTAAACTGGTATAACCAGTTTGGAAAACTGGCAATAGCTATTAAACCTGGAAGTAAAAGAATACCATAAAACCCAGCATTTGAGAATTCCCTGGCGATCCATTGGTTAAGACTCTGCACTTTCACTGCTGAGAGCCCACGTTCAATTCCCTGGTTGGGGAACCAAAATCCCACAAGCTGTGCAGTGCAGCCAAAAAAAACCCCAAAAACCAACCAAACAAACAAACAAAAAACCCCAGCATATCCATTCCTAGGTATATATCAAACAAAAATGTGTAATTAGGTACAAGAATGTTTATGACAGCTTCATTCATAATAACCCAAAACAAGAAACAACCCAAATGTCATCAATAGTAGAATGGATGAATAAACTGTAATATATATAATAAACTATAATATATAATGGAATTTTATATGGCAATGAGGAAAAGAAAGAACTATTGTTATATGACATGAATGAACTTAAAAAAATATAACTTCAAGCAAAAGAATATAGACAAACAATTATACATACTTATGATTCAGTTTATAAAAAGCAAAACTAACCTGTGTTTTTAGAAGTCAGAGTAGTGGTTACCCTTGAAGGGCGGGATATGACTAGAAGGATCCACAGGTGTACAAGTAATGTCATGTGTGATCTGGATACTGGGTATAGGGGTGACTTAATAAAACATCATTGAGCTGTACATTTATGATTTGTGTGTTTCTCTGTATGTATGATATACTACAAAAAATTATTTCCTTAATAAAATGCAAATGCAGGATGTAGAATAGTGTGTCTATTTGGAAAAACACACATCAAATGTTATTAGAGTTTATTGCTGGGACGAGATTTGGGGAAATTTTTAACTTAATTCTTATACATTGATATATTGTTTTCATTTCCTACAATGAGCTTACATTCTTTTTTTTCTTTTTTTGGCTGTGTCTGGTCTTAGTTGCAGCACACAGGATTGTCGTTGCAGCATGCAGGATTTTTTGTTGAGGCACGGGCTCTTCATTGTGGTGTGCGGGCTTCTCTCTAGTTGTGGCATGCGGGTTTTCTCTCTCTAGTTGTGGCTCTTGGGCTCCAGGGCACGTAGGCTCTGTAGTTGTGGCGCACAAGCTCCAGAGTGTGTGGGCTCTGTAGTTTGCAGCACACAGGATCTCTAGTTGAGGCTCACGAGCTCAGTAGTTGTGGCACGCAGGCTTAGTTGCCCCACGGCATGTGGTACCTTAGTTTCCTGACCAAAGATCGAACCCACATCCCTTGCACTGGAAGGCGGACTCTTTACCACTGGACCACCAGGGAAGTCCTGAGTCTACATCCTTTTAATGTAAATTCATAAATGTGGTCATATATATATGCCTTTTAAATGTTTTTTTCCTTTCCACTTTTTTCCTACCCTCTCTCTTCTATGTCAGCATGACCCCCACCTTACCATAGGTAACATTTTTTTTTTATTAATTAATTTTATTTTTGGCCGTGTTGAGTCTTCGTTTCTGTGCGAGGGCTTTCTTTAGTTGCGGCAAGTGGGTGCCACTCTTCATCGCGGTGCACGGGCCTCTCACTGTCGCGGCCTCTCTTGTTGTGGAGCACAGGCTCCAGATGCGCAGGCTCAGTAGTTGTGGCTCATGGGCCTAGTTGCTCCGCAGCATGTGGGATCTTCCCAGACCAGGGCTCGAACCCGTGTCCCCTGCATTGGCAGGCAGATTCTCAACCACTGCGCCACCAGGAAAGCCCCAACATTTTTAATATTTGCATATCCTTCTAAATTTTCTCTATATTCTTAAAATCATATATAGATATATACACATATATTGGGGATGCTTTTGGTTATTGTTTTACATAAAAAGCAGAGGTGGGGGAGATAACACCCACACTTTTCACATATTTCTATTTTCATTAAATAATACAGACATCCAGGTCCAGGAAGCACAGAGAATCCCAAATAAGATCAATGCAAAAAGGGCCACATGAAGACACATTGTAATTAAAATGGCAAAAATTAAAGATAAAGAGAAGCTATTAAAAGCAGCAAAGGAAAAGCAACTAGTTACATACAAGGGAACTCGCATAAGACTGTGAGCTGACTTTTCAGCAGAAACTTTGCAGACCAGAAGGGAGTGACAGGATATACTTAAAATGCTGAAAGGAAAAAAGCCTAAAAGCAAGAAAACTCTACTCAGCAAGGCTGTCATTCATATTTGAAGGAGAGGATAGTTTTATAGACCAGCAAAAGCTAAAAGAGTTCAGCACCACTAATCTGGCTCTATAAGGAATGTTAAGGGGAATTCTCTAAGTGGAAAAGAAAAGACCACAACTAGAAATATGAAAATAACAGAAGGAAAAATCTCATTGGTAAAGGCAAATATACAGTAAAGGTAGATCAACCATTTATAAAGCTAGTAGGAAGGTGGAAAGACAAAAGTAGTACAATCATCTATGGCCACAATAAGTAATTAAGGGATACACAAAACAAAAAATGTAGAATATGATGTCAAAAACATTAAACGTGGGCTTCCTTGGTGGCGCAGTGGTTGAGAATCTGCCTGCCAATGTAGGGGACACAGGTTCGAGCCCTGGTCTGGGAAGATCCCACATGCCGCGGAGCAACTAGGCCCGTGAGCCACAATTGCTGAGCCTGCACGTCTGGAGCCTGTGCTCCGCAACAAGAGAGGCCGCGACAGTGAGAGGCCCATGCACCGCGATGAAGAGTGGTCCCCGCTCGCTGCAACTAGAGAAAGCCCTCGCACAGAAACGAAGACCCAACACAGCCATTAATTAATTAATTAATTAATTAATTAAAAAATTAAAAAACATTAAACGTGGGGAAGGGAGGAAAAATGCAGGGTTATTAGGATGCATTTGAACCTAAGAGATCATCAACTCAAAATAATCACATACATATATATAGGCTGCTATATGTAAACCTCATGGTAACCACAAACCAAAAAAATCTACAATAGATACACATGCAAAAAAGAGAAAGGAAACCAAACAAAACACTAAAGATAGTCGTCAAATCACAAGGGAAGAGAGCAAAAGAAACTACAAAAATAGCCCTAAAATAATTAACAAAATGGCAATAAGTACCTACTTATCAATATTTACTTAAATGTAAATAGACTAATTGTGCTAATCAAAAGTCATAGAATGTCAGGATGGATAATAAAACAAGCTCCATATATATTCTGCCTACAAGAAACTCACCTCAGATCTGAAGGCACACATAGACTGAAAGTGAGGGGATGGGAAAAGTTATTCTATGCAAATGGAAATTAAAAGAAAGCTGGGATAGCAATACTTGTATCAGACAAAATAGACTTTAAAACAAAGACTGTAACACAGTCTTTGTAACACAGACACAAAGAAGGACATTACATAATGATAAAGGGATTGATCTAACAAGAAGATATAACAATTGTAAATATATATATGCAACCAACATAAGAGCACCTAATACATAAAGCAAATGTTAACAAACATAAAAGTAGAAATTGACAGTAACACAATAATAGTGGGGGATTTTAACACCCTACTTACATGAATGGACAGATCATCCAGACAGAAAATCAATAAGGAAACACTGGCCTTAAATGATGCACTAGATGAGAGGAGCTTTATAAATATATATAGAACATTCCAACCAAAAGCAGCAGAATACATTCTTTTCAAGTGCACATGGAACATTCTCCAGGATAGATCACATGATAGGGCACAAAATAAGCCTCAATAAATTTAAGAAGACTGAACTCATATCAAGCGTCTTTTGCTACTACAATGATATGAGACTAGAAATCAACAATAAGAAAAAAACTCCAAAAAAACACAAATACATGGAAGCTAAACAATATGCTACTAAACAACCAATGGGTCACTGAATAAATCAAAGAATATGTGGAATAGATCCTGGGCTTCCTAGGCTTATATCCTTTCTCTGTCATTTATTTGTTCATAAATTTAGGTAGTTACTCTTTGGGCTTCAGTTTCTTCATCTGTACAATTAGGTTAATAATAACTATTCTTCAGGGATAATATGAGACCAGAAAAATGAGTTAATGAATATAAACCACTTTGTCCAAAGTAGTTGTTAAAGAAATGTCCCTATAAGGGAGTCCCATCACAACCTTTCTACTCTTTGGGTCTAAGGCCCTTTGTCAAACTTAGACTGAGAAATTAATCAGTGCCTCAGCCATTTTCCTTCCTCCCACGTTATGGCATATTCCACTCTCTTATGCTCTTGTGGATCTTTATAATTCTCCTCCATGGATATGTTAATTAAGGTACTAGCATTACCCACACCTTATTCTCAGTGAAATAGCCTTGCCCACAGCTGGTATTGGCCAAGTAACCACATTTTCTAGCATATGACTCCACCTGCTCTTCTTCCCCATGCCACAGCTAAATTTTTTTGGCAAGGGAGGGAGAAAGACCTTTTACAAGGGTATAAGTTGGCCTGTATAGACTGGCTTGAAAAAATTAGCTGGGCTAATCAGATACTTTATCTCTTAAATATAAAATATGAAACAGAAAACAACAATAATAAAAAACTAACTGAATTATTACAGCTAAAAGATCATGAAGTATAGTTGGGTCTGGAGAAGCCATGATAGGCCATGTACAGGGAGACTTATGAGTAATAATAAATAATTAGAGGCAGTCAAGTGGCAGTGGGATGGAAAGAAGCAGTCACTTAGTCACTAGAATGAAGACTCTAAGCTCTTACTGAAATTCTTTAGTGTTACCTTGAAGCCAAAACTATCCCCCAACCTAATCTTGATGAGGTCCATTCCTGTTACAGTGTTTATTCTTGGATTTCTGTACTACTTCTACACCATTACTTTACTTATAACCTTAGAATAAACTTAACTTTACATGAGTTAACTTGAGTGGGTTTCTTGTAACCAACTGAGCCTGAGTAAACCATCTATTCTTTCTTTAATTTCTCATGGATTATAATGGGACATTTTACCCTGGATAAAATTACCAAATATAAAGATGGATTTCATTTACACTAAACTTGCACCAAATAATGATACATATTAGTTGCAAGCACAATTGTGATGTCTCTGTAAATATTCTGCCTGGAAACCAGAGTGGAAAGAAATGGAGCTTTCTGATAGAATGCATGATCATTTGATATAGGTTGAAGGGTTGCAGTGGCAATTAGAAAGGAGCTCATCCAAATCATGTTGATATAAGTATGGGGGTGGAAGTGTGGTCTTGCAGAAATAATAAGGAAAGCCCAAGTCACTGCCTTCAAAGCTCTTGGTTCTGCTAGCTATATCAACACAACATGGGCTACCCTGTCTGGTTTGGCTTACCTCCAGATGAGTCAACAGGTTCTTAATTTGATGCTTTTAGAATGTTCTGGTTTGTCTCTAGGGTATTCTACCTCATTTTTCTTCCATCCTGTCACCATATCCCTTCAAATTTGCCCCTCCCTTTTCCCTGCTTTGGGCTTCCTGTCTTGTCTGGTTGCTTACTCTTTAGCTCTTTGTTACATTTCTGCCCTCCCTGCCTCAGAAGCAAACCTATGCACCATATAGCAGTTCCCTTATATGACAACTTGATTTTTGGAGAATTGACCAAGAGTTCTCTGCTCTATCCTTTCTGAGATCCCTGGTTGAGATCCTACAGATTGTCTGATAAATGTGTTTTATTCCTCTACCAATTTGGTGTCTATGTTCACTCTGGAACTCTCCATTCTTCAACTTCCTCCACAACAACCTCCCAACCCATTTTAAATTCATATATAAATCATCTACTGCTATAGGCTGGAAATAAATGCAACTACTTTGCTGGCATTGATCTGTGGCTTGGCTCTGGCTCAACTACTTGGGTACTGGCAAGAGTAACTAACTGGAGACTTCCCTGTTGGCACAGTGGTTAAGAATTCGCCTGCCAATGCAGGGGACATGGGTTTGATCCCCGGTCTGGGAAGATCCCACATGCTATGGAGCAACGAAGCCTGTGTGCCACAACTACTGAGCCTGAGCTCTAGAGCCCATATGCCACAACTACTGAAGCCCACGCACCTAGAGCCCCTGCTCTGCAACAAGAGAAGCCACCGCAATGAGAGAAGTCCGCACACCGCAACAAAGAGTAGCCCCCGCTCACTGCAACTAGAGAAGGCCCACGCGCAGCAACGAAGACCCAATGCAGCCAAAAATAAATAAAGTTTTTTAAAAAGGCTCACCAGGGAATGGATGGGCAGGCTAATTTAAAAAAAAAAAGAGTAACTAACAACTGCAGCATGTTAGCCAGTGGAAAGAAAGGGCCTGAAGAATGGACTGAAGCAGAGAGGGTAGAGGGCATTCTTGGACATTGCTTTGACAGATGCTAACAGACAAATTAAAGGAAATTGGTCCAGGGACTTAGGTATGATTATACTTTAGGTGTCTATGCTAAGATTCTTCAGTTACAAGTAACAGAAAACAATGAAACTACTTCAGGAAAAAATAGATACTTTTATTATAAGGACTTAAGGGTGTCTCACAAAACCCAAGGTAAGAACATTACTGGATCTCAGGAATGGACCAGAACAGGCAACTACAAAGTCTTCAGAAAATCAGACAGTAGACAATATCATTTTTTAAAATTTATTTTATTTATTTATTTTTGGCTGTGTTGGGTCTTCGTTGCTATGCGTGGGGTTTCTCTAGTTGTGGTGAGTGGGGGCTACTCTTCATTGCGGTGCGTGTGCTTCTCATTGCGGTGGCTTCTCTTGTTGCGGAGCACGGGCTCTAGGCGCGTGGGCTTCAGTAGTTGTGGCACGCGGGCTCGGTAGTTGTGGCGCACGGGCTTAGTTGCTCCGCGGCACGTGGGATCCTCCTGGACCAGGGCTCGAACCCATGTCCCCTGCATTGGCAGGTGGATTCTTAACCACTGCGCCACCTGGGAAGTCCCTATCCTTCTTTTTATAATGTTTCCTTTTGCTTCACTCTCTCTGATGAGCAGCTCCTCTGCTCCTCAGAAAGCATGGGGAAATATAGCTTCCCTTCAGGGCCATGGCATTATTGTTTACTTTCTAAGGTCCAGCCACAGAAAAAAATCTCTCTCTCTCTCTCTCTCTTCCCCCACTGTAATTTCAAACTTCTGGAAAGAGCTTCTAAATAATCAGGTGCTCATCCTTAGGCCAATCAACTTAGGCCTAGGATTGGAACAACAGTTATAAACCATATTCACTGCCATGATATCACCCCTATAAGGAAGAGCGTGGAAAATGGGGGATAATTTAAGGAATCATGTGAAGTGCACAGATGCTCCAAAAGGGATTTATCATTGTGACCAAGTAGTTTTCTTTCAGTACCAAAGTGCATACATATGAGAACAAGCCCTAAAGGCCTCTGCTTCCTTTCAATCCCCTAACAGTGAAGAAGTGAAGAAGACAGAGATTTAAACACAAAAGAAAGTTAAAGTAGTGAAATAAAGTGACTAGTAGCCTCCTTAGTGTGTTGAGTCAAACCAAAATGTAACTAGGCCTGTCACATAATAAGCACTCAAAAAATAAGTTAGCTATTATTATGGAAATCAAAAGAGGCTGGGTATAGTTGGACTCTGAGCAAAAGGAATTGGCTAACCTTTACAGATAGTTCCTGCAGAATGCAAAGGAACCTGGGAAATGTTTCCACTCCTTAGTAGGATATACCTCCATAAGAACCAAGATTTAGGTCTGCCACATACAACTCTCTCTTCCTTGCACAGAGTTGATCAACACTGACAAGTTCTTGGGTTTAGGTGCTACTTTTTCAAGATTCTGTGCAAACTTCCCTTTTGTTATGACAACACAACAATTACCTCATCTTTCTTACAGTTGAACCCAAGACAACTCCCCTCAATGAATTCCATTCCAGTCACTTCTACTTCAGAATCAGCCTGATTGAACTTGGAAGGCTCCTGGTATCCTTGATTATGTTTAGAAAACATGTAGTATACTTTATTGAAATGTGGGAAACACTCAAATAACAATATTATAAGCATATACTATCTCTCCAGGTTGGTTAAATTTTGTTAATCTCCCATTCCTACTGATTCTTAATAATTTAAGTTTGAGAGGCATTTTCTGACTTTGTCTCCAAATGTACCCTTTGGGGGATGTGTGAATTCCTCTGGATAGTAGAGTCACATTGTACACACATATGAGAAGTAAGAATATAAATAATGGGGATGAATCCACTTACCATTCCACTTGGTAAGTCTATGTCTTAGAGTGAGGGTTGGGAGACTTGAATCTGTCCTTCACTTAGGCGATCTCAGGTCCTGTGTGCTTCTCATAGTGCAAGTATGTCACCACCTTTAGTGTGTTTCTAGTGTTTAAACATACATAGATTTCATGCAACAGGGACCCCAAACCCAAGCCACCTACTTAATCTGGTGTTCAATTGAAGAAACAGGGATGTGCTCCATTGCTGGCCCTATTGATAGACATTGTGTACATCTTTCACAAGTGATTTTCAAGGATTATTTTGACTATAGGTTATTCTCCCTTAAAAGTTTAATCCCCTTTAGAATCTGGCCTCAGCATAAAAAGCAATTTCACTGTACTAACTATAGTCTACAGGTTGAGAAAATAGCTTTTGCCCCCCACCAGCTTACTGAGAGTGTGTGTTTTGGACAAGCTGCTAAAAAGGAAGTATATCATAGACAGGACAGGAAAAGATTTGGCCATGGACACCAATCCTCTGAGCACTTGGCAAGTGGTAGTGAAATTCCTCAGTTGTACTCAGAGACAGGGATTGGAAATGGACGTTGTATCCTCATATTCCACTTTACAACCCAAGATTCCATTCTGTCAGTAGAGCAAAAGTTTATGGAAAAATCATGAATGGGGTAGTACATCTTTAAATCAGGACCCAGGAAAAAGGCATGGGTAAAAAATGTGCAGGATGAGGAATGGGGAGTAAGATGAAGTTCTATTCAAATGAGGGCATTGATTGGGAAAGAATAAAATGCTGGAAATGAGAGTGGGGACCAATGGGAAGATTCCAATGAAGCTGGAAATGTCATATCCCTAAATTCTACTGAGTCTTCTTTACCAGCCTTTCCACCTCTGCCTGTGAAGGTTAACTCTGCTTTGTCCAAAAAAATCTGCAATGGCTTCCCTTAAGGTAGTTTCTTTGCAAAGCACTGCTGACTCTCCTCAGTACCTACTTCACAACCCCCTTTTGCTTTTAGAAATACACCTAGACTCAAGTCCCAGAAGCCCTTGAAGGGTGACCCACTAAAATGTGTGCTATGCACAAAAGCAAGTGCATGATTTTTCCAATTTATACAGACAGAAATCTAGAGAATATGTGTGGGAATGGATATTAAGAGGGTGGGATAATGATGGAAGGAAAATGAAGTTGAATCAGGCCAAATTTATTGATATGAACTCAGTAAGCAGAAATTATGGATTCAGTGTTTAACTCAAGGTGTTAGAAATGGCTCTAACAATTTGGTTGGTTGGCTGAAAATGGATCAAAAAGTTACCTACACTAAATGAAGTTGAAACACCAGAACTGCCTTGCTGTACTATAAAGGAAGGGATCCAAAGGCTTAGAGAGATTGGAATGTTAGAGTGGATTTATCATTTAAGATCTGCTCACCCACCATGGATGACACACCTTTCACCATGGCTGTGAGAAATAAATTTGTGAGGGAAATTCCAGCATCCTTGAAGAACTCTATGGTCACTCTTCTCCGTAGGCCAGAAATTACAGTGGAAACTGCTGCCACTGAACTAGAATCTTTAAATACAATGAGGATAATTGGAGCCTAAGGTTGCAGGGGCCAAATGGTGAAACTTAATCACCAAAGACAAGATGGGTTTTGTTGCCATAACTGACAATGAAGTCAAAGTAGTAATCAGAATAGTCTAACTTGCAGAGACCTTTGGAGTTGCCTAGTTGATCAGCATGTCCCTAGAAAGGAAATAGATGGGCAATCTACTAAATTCTTAGTTGATCTGTGTAACTGGGAGAGTCCTAGTTTGAGTGAACAACGTCTAATTTGAATCATCAAAACAGAGATTCATTGTCTTTCAATCAATTCCCAGACTTGAGTCAGGTGACAGACCCAGAATTCTTTGAATGAAGGGGAGGCATGTTCCTTTAAGAAAGGACCCTGCTATACTGCCAAAAATGTACACTGTTAATCTTTCTCCCAGCCTTCCTCAAAAGAACCTGTGGCCATTTACCAGGGGATTATGCATTGGGGGAGAAAAATCAAACATTTAGAGGATTACTGGACAGTGGCTCTGAACTGGCACTAATTCAGTGAGATCACAAATGATACTGTGAGCCACCATTCCGAGTAGGGGCTTATGAATGTCAGGCGATCAATGTAGTTTTAGCTGAGGTCCATCTCACAGTGGGTCCAGTGAGTCTCCAAACCCATCCTGTGGTTATTTCTCCAGTTCCAGAATGCATAATTGGAATAGACATACTCAACAACTCACAGAATTCACATGTTGGCTCCTTGATTGTGGATTGAGGGCTATTATGGTAGGAAAGGCCAAGTGGAAGCCACCAGAACTGACTCTACCTAGGAAAATAATAAACTAAAAGCAATACCACATTTCTGGAGGGATGGCAAAGATTAGTGCCACTGTCAAGGACTTGAAAGATGCAGGGGCGGTGATTCTCACCACTTCCCAATTCAACTTACCTATTTGCCCTGTGCAGAAAACAGATGGATCTTAGAAAATGACAGTGGATTATTGTGAACTTAACCAGGAGGTGGCTTCAGTTGTAGCTACTATTCCAGATGTGGCTTAGTTGCTTGAGTAATTAACACTTTCTCTGGTGCCTTGTATACAGCTACTGACCTAGCAAATGCTTTTCTTTCTTGATATCTGTTAGTAAAGACAACCAAAAACATTTTACTTTTAGTTGAACATGCCAGCATTCATCTTCACTTTTCTATATCAGGAGCATACTAATTCTCCAGCCCTATGTCATAATTTAGTCTGCAGGGACCTTGATCACCTTTCCCTTCTACAAGATATCACATTGGTCTATTACATTGATGATATTATGCTGATTGGACCTGGTGAGCAAGAAGTAGCAACTACTCTAGACGTATGGGTAAGACATGTCAGAAAGTGGGAAATGAATCCAAAAAAATTCAGGGCACTTCAACCTCAGTGAAATTTTCAGGTGTTTGGTGGTATAGAACATGTGGAGATATCACTTCTAAGGCAAAGGATAAGTTGTTGCATGTGGCTCCTACTACATCCAAAAAAAGAGGCACAATGCCTAGTGGACCTCCTTAGAAGGCAACATATTTCTCATTTGAGGGTACTACTCTGACCCACTTATTAAGTAACCTAGAAAGTTGCTAGTTTTGAGTGGGGCTTAGAACAAGAGAAGGCTCTACAACAGACAGGCTGCCAGGCAAGCTGCTTTGTTACTTGGGCGATATGATTCATCTAATCTGATGGTGTTTGAAGTGGCAGTGGCAAGTAGAGATGCTATTTGGAGCCTTGGCAGGCCCTTGGAGGTGAATTGCAGTGCAGGCGCTTAGGGTTTGGGATCAATACCCTGCCTTCCTCTGTGGATAACTATTTTCATTTTGAGAAACAGCTTTTGGTTTCCTACTGGGCCTTAGTAGAGACTGAATACTTTACCATGGGTCACCAAGTTACCATGCAACCTGAGCTGCCCATTGTGAACTGGGTGTTATCTGTACCACGAAGCCATAAATTTTGCCATGTTCAGCAGCACTCTATTATCAAAAGGAAGTGGTAGATACAAGATTGGGCTTGACCATACTCTGAAAGCCTAAGAAAGTTACATGAGGAAGTGGCCCAAATGCCACAAATCTATATATTTGTGGACTATGACCAATGATTTAGCTAGATGGTAAGGAACTTAGAAGAAACATGATTGGAAAACTGGTGGCAAGGAGGTCTGCGGAACTGTTATATGGATAGATCTCTCTGAATAGGTAAAGAATGTGAAGATATCTATATCTCATCTAATTCTCATCAAAGCATGACCTCAACAGAGGATGATTTTAATAATCAAGTGGATAGAATGGCCCTTTTTGTGGATATCTCATAGAGTGTTTCTTAGTATTACCATGTCCTGGGATTAAATGTTCCAAGGATGTGGAGAAAAGGGAACCCTTGTACACTGTGGGTGGGAATATAAATTGATGCAGCCAGTATGGAAAACAGTATGGAGGTTTCTCAAAAAACTAAAAACAGAACTACCATATGACCCAAAAATTCCACTCCTGAGTATATATCTGAAAAAAATGGAAACACTAATTCGAAAGGAGGACACATGTACCCCAATGTTCATAGCAACATTATTTACAATAGCAAAGACATGGAAGCAAACTAAGTGCACATCAATAGAAGAATGGATAAAGAAGATGTGGTGTATATATATATATATATATATATATATATACATACACACACATATACATACAATGGAATGTTACTCAGCCATTAAAAAGAATGAAATTAAAAAGAATGAAATAATGCCATTTGCAGCAACATGGATGGAATTGGAGGGCATTATGCTAAGTGAAATAAGTCAAGCAGAGAAAGACAAATACTATATGATATCACTTATATGTGGAATCTAAAAAATACAACAAACTAGTGAATATAACGTAAAAGAAGCAAACTCACAGATATAGAGAATAAACTAGTGGTTACCAGTGGGGAGAGGGAAGGGTGAGGGGCAAGATAGGGGTAGGAGATTAAGAGGTACAGACTATTGGTATAAAATAAGCTACAAGGATATATTGTACAACACACAGAATATAGCCAATATTATATAATAACTATAAATGGAGTACAACCTTTAAAAATTATGAATTGTTTTATTGTACACCTGTAACATATAATATTTTACAGCAACTATACTTCAATAAAAACTTTTTATAATTTTTTTTAAATTGTTAAAAATAAAGTTTATGGAAAACTATGACCACCCAATTCAGGCCCAAACCCTCCATGAGTGAATGTTTGGGACATACCACCAGGCAAAGAATTATAATTAACAGAGGAAAAAAGAACTATGGAATGGGTAGTAGAAGAAGTTAGTTATAAATACCAGCTATGACCATGTGACCAGTTACAGAAATGAGAACTACTATAGTTAGGAATATTTTTCCTTCATAACCTCCCAGGTTAGCTTCACTATGAGGCTTCTCATTATTGTCTCTATGTGCTGCGAGCGTAGGTGCTTACCTTTTTAAAGGAGTGGTCAGAGAAGTAGCACTGCATGGCAATTTCTCTCAAATTTCTTTCCCAAGTCCTTACTAATGGTGGTCTTTGTGGGTCTGGCAAATTGTGTAATAGCTATAAGCAAGTAGTTGTCAATTTGGGTGGAGAAAGTCCCATGCAAAAAGAGGTTAGATTTCTCCATAAGATCAAATGTGTTTTTTATATGAACTGTCTTTTCTTTAACACTCAAGAGCTATGATTGTTTATTGTGAGCAACCAGTGTTGTAACTGTTGTAGAGCCCACTTCCACTGAATGTTATATAAAGCTTGCAGTTGGTATTGTGAGAGGTTAGGTTAGGGAAGAACTTGCAAACTGGTTGCAATCTCTGATTTTTTAGACATGTCTTGGTACAGGAAACATCATGTAGTATACATTGCCTTCCTTATATATATTGGTGGCCAGGGAGAGTGTATTAGCCAGGGTTCTCCAGAGAAGCAGAACCAACAGGAGATAGATAGACATACAGAAGAGAGAAAATTATTTTAAGGTATTGGCTCACTTAATTATGGAGGCTTGGCAAGTCCAAAACCTAATGGGGTAGGATGGAAGGCTGGAGACTCAGGGAAGAGTTGCAGCTCTACTCCAGACAGTCTGCTGGCAGAATTCTTCCTTGCCCAAGGGAAGATCAGTCTTTGTTGTGTTAAGGTCTTCAACCGATTGGATGTGACTCACATTGTGGAGGGTAATCTACTTTACTTGATGTTCACTGTTAAATGTCAATGTCATCCCCCAAAAT
The DNA here is from genome assembly GCF_965194825.1 of Balaenoptera physalus. Lineage (NCBI taxonomy): Eukaryota > Metazoa > Chordata > Mammalia > Artiodactyla > Balaenopteridae > Balaenoptera > Balaenoptera physalus. Next base: position 65,180,104 of record NC_138903.1, on the reverse strand, counting down.
ACACCTTAACAGAAACACCTAAAATGTTTGAGAAAATATCCGGGTGCTGTGGCTCAGTCAAGTTGACACATAAAATTAACCATCACAGAGGAGGTTCATGGTAAGGTGCCAATTTCTTTCCACCTCAATAAGTGGGGCTTGCATTAGAGGAGGAAAGAGATCATTATAATTAAAAGGAAAAGAAACCAATAGCTGCAAGGGTATACATTGTTAGCAGAGTTTATACTTATCATTATCCCAGAGATTACTAGAAGCTATAATTTTATCTCTGTAATCCCATAGAGTGTGTTAGTGTTGGTTCTTGATTACAACATCTCTAATTTAATTGTACAATCATGAGCATCCTAGTTGTAATATTGGGTACATACTGTTTCTGTGCATTCTTTTTTTTTTTTATAAACCACTCTACTGAGATAATATATCAAACAATTCTCCCATTTAAAGTACACAATTCAATGGTTTTTAGTATATTCACAGACTTGTGCAACCAACACCAGAACCAATTTTAGAACATTTTCATCAACACAAGAGATAATCCCACCCCCCCATAAGCAGTCATTCCTCATTCCTGTCACCCCAGTCCCTGGTCACCACTGCTCTACTTTCTGTCTCCATGGATTTACCTCTTTGGGTCATTTCATAGAAATTGAATCATTCAATATGTGGCCTGTCATGTCTGGCTTCTTTCAGTGAGACCATGTTTTCAAGGTTCAGCCATGCTGTAGCGTGTGTCAGTATTTCATTCCTTTTTTTTCTTTTTTAGTATTAGTTGTTTTTTTATTTGTTTGTTTGTTTGTTTGTACTGCAGGTTCTTATCAGTCATCAATTTTATACATATCAGTGTATACATGTCGATCCCAATCGCCCAATTCAGCACACCACCATCCCCACCCCACCGCAGTTTTCCCCCCTTGGTGTCCATACGTTTGTTCTCTACATCTGTGTCTCAACTTCTGCCCTGCAAACCGGTTCATCTGTATCATTTTTCTAGGTTCCACATACATGCGTTAATGTACAATATTTGTTTTTCTCTTTCTGACTTACTTCACTCTGTATGACAGTCTCTAGATCCATCCACGTCTCAACAAATGACTCAATTTCGTTCCTTTTTATGGCTGAGTAATATTCCATTGTATATATGTACCACATCTTCTTTAGCCATTCGTCTGTCAATGGGCATTTAGGTTGCTTCCATGACCTGCCTATTGTAAATAGTGCTGCAATGAACATTGGGGTGCATGTGTCTTTTTGAATTATGGTTTTCTCTGGGTATATGCCCAGTAGTGGGATTGCTGGATCATATGGTAATTCTATTTTTAATTTTTGAAGGAACCTCCATATTGTTCTCCATAGTGGCTGTATCAATTTACATTCCGATCAACAGTGCAAGAGGGTTCCCTTTTCTCCACACCCTCTCCAGCATTTCTTGTTTGTAGATTTTCTGATGATGCCCATTCTAACTGGTGTGAGGTGATACCTCATTGTAGTTTTGATTTGCATTTCTCTAATAATTAGTGATGTTGAGCATCTTTTCATGTACTTCTTGGCCATCTGTAGGTCTTCTTTGGAGAAATGTCTATTTAGGTCTTCTGCCCATTTTTGGATTGGGTTGTTAGTTTCTTTAATATTGAGCTGAATGAGCTGTTTATATATTTTGGAGATTAATCCTTTGTCTGTTGACTCGCTTGCAAATATTTTCTCCCATTCTGAGGGTTGTCTTTTCGTCTTGTTTATGGTTTCCTTTGCTGTGCAAAAGCTTTGAAGTTTCATTAGGTCCCATTTGTTTATTTTTGTTTTTATTTCCATTACTCTAGGAGGTGGGTCAAAAAAGATCTTGCTGTGATTTATGTCAAAGAGTGTTCTTCCTATGTTTTCCTCTAAGAGTTTTATAGTGTCCAGTCTTACATTTAGGTTTCTAATCCATTTTGAGTTTATTTTTGTGTATGGTGTTAGGGAGTATTCTAATTTCATTCTTTTACATGTAGCTGTCCAGTTTTCCCAGCACCACTTATTGAAGACACTGTCTTTTCTCCATTGTATATCTTTGCCTCCTTTGTCACAGATTAGTTGACCATAGGTGCGTGGGTTTATCTCTGGGCTTTCTATCTTGTTCCATTGATCTATGTTTCTGTTTTTGTGCCAGTCGACCCAGTATTGTCTTGATTACTGTAGCTTTATAGTATAGTCTGAAGTCAGGGAGTCTGATTCCTCCAGCTCTGTTTTTTTCCCTCTAGACTGCTTTGCCTATTCAGGGTCTTTTGTGTCTCCATACAAATTTTTAGATGATTTGCTCTAGTTCCGTAAAAAATACCATTGGTCATTTGATAGGGATTGCATTGAATCTGTAGATTGCTTTGGGTAGTAGAGTCATTTTCACAATATTGATTCTTCCAATCCAAGAACATGGTATATCTCTCCATCTGTTGGTATCATCTTTAATTTCTTTCATCAGTGTCTTATAGTTTTCTGCATACAGGTCTTTTGTCTCCCTAGGTAGGTTTATTACTAGGTATTTTATTCTTTTTGTTGCCATGGTAAATGGGAGTTTTTCCATAATTTCTCTTTCAGATTTTTCATCATTAGTGTATAGGAATGCAAGAGATTTCTGTGCATTAATTTTGTGTCCTGCCACTTTACCAAAATCATTGATTAGCTCTAGTAGTTTTCTCGTGGCATTTTTAGGATTCTCTATGTATAGTATCACGTCATCTGCAAACAGTGACAGTTTTACTTCTTCTTTTCCAATTTGTATTCCTTTTACTTCTTTTTCTTCTCTGATTGCCATGGCGAGGACTTCCAAAACTATGTTGAATAATATTGGTGAGAGTGGACATCCTTGTCTCGTTCCTGATCTTAGAGGAAATGCTTTCAGTTTTTCACCGTTGAGAATGATGTTTGCTGTGGGTTTGTCATATATGGCCTTTATTATGTTGAGGTAGGTTCCCTCTATGCCCACTTTCTGGAGAGTTTTTGTCATAAATGGGTGTTGAATTTTGTCAAAAGCTTTTTCTGCATCTATTGAGATGATCATATGGTTTTTATTCTTCAATTTGTTAATATGGTGTATCACATTGATTGATTTGCATATATTGAAGAATCCTTGCATCCCTGGGATAAATCCCACTTGACCATGGTGTATGATCCTTTTAATGAGTTGTTGGATTCTGTTTGCTAGTATTTTGTTGAGGATTTTTGCGTCTATATTCATCAGTGATATTTGTCTGTAATTTTCTCTTTTTGTAGTAACTTTGTCTGGTTTTGGTATCAGGGTGATGGTGGCCTCATAGAATGAGTTTGGGAGTGATCATTCCTCTGCAATTTTCTGGAAGAGTTTGAGAAGGATGGGTGTTAGCTCTTCTCTAAATGTTTGATAGAATTCACCTGTGAAGCCATCTGGTCCTGGACTTTTGTTTGTTGGAAGATTTTTAATCACAGTTTCAATTTCATTACTTGTGATTGGTCTGTTCATATTTTCTGTTTCTTCCTGGTTCAGTCTTGGAAGGTTATACCTTTCTAAGAATTTGTCCATTTCTTCCAGGTTATCCATTTTATTGGCATAGAGTTGCTTGTAGTAGTCTCTTAGGATGCTTTGTATTTCTGCGGTGTCTCTTGTAACTTGTCCTTTTTCATTTCTAAATTTAGTGATTTGAGTCCTCTCCCACTTTTTCTTGATGAGTCTGGTTAATGGTTTATCAATTTTGTTTATCTTCTCAAAAAACCAGCTTTTAGTTTTATTGATCTTTGTTATTGTTTTTTTTGTTTGTTTGTTTCTATTTCATTTATTTCCGCTCTGATCTTTATGATTTCTTTCCTTCTGCTAACTTTGGGTTTTGTTTGTTCTTCTTTCTCTAGTTCCTTTAGGCGTAAGGTTAGATTGTTTACTTGAGATTTTTCTTGTTTCTTTAGGTAGGCTTGTATAGCTATAAACTTCCCTCTTAGAACTGCTTTTGCTGCATCCCATAGGTTTTGGGTCGTCGTGTTTTCATTGTCATTTGTCTCTAGGTATTTTTTGATTTCCTCTTTGATTTCTTCAGTGATCTCTTGGGTATTTAGTAACGTATTGTTTAGCCTCCATGTGTTTGTGTTTTTTACAATTTTTTCCCTGTGATTCATTTCTAATCTCATAGCATTGTGGTCAGAAAAGATGCTTGACATGATTTCAATTTTCTTAAATTTACTGAGGCTTGATTTGTGACCCAAGATGTGATCTATCCTGGAGAATGTTCCATGCACACTTGAGAAGAAAGTGTAATCTGCTGTTTTTGGATGGAATGTCCTATAAATATCAATTAAATCTGTCTAGTCTATTGTGTCATTTCGATGACCTGTCCATTGGTGTAAGTGAGGTGTTAAAGTCCCCCACTATTATTGTGTTACTGTCAATTTCCTCTTTTACAGCTGTTAGCAGTTGCCTTATGTATTGAGGTGCTCCTATGTTGGGTGCATATATATTTATAATTGTTATATCTTCTTCTTGGATTGATCCCTTGATCATTATGTAGTGTCCTTCCTTGTCTCTTGTAACATTCTTTATTTTAAAGTCTATTTTATCTGATATGAGTATAGCTCCTCCAGCTTTCTTTTGATTTCCATTTGCATGGAATATCTTTTTCCATCCCCTCACTTTCAGTCTGTATGTGTCCCTAGGTCTGAAGTGGGTCTCTTGTAGACAGCATATATATGGTTCTTGTGGTTGTATCCATTCAGCGAGCCTGTGTCTTTTGGTTGGAGCATTTAATCCATTCACGTTTAAGGTAATTATTGATATGTATGTTCTTATGACCATTTTCTTAATTGTTTTGCGTTTGTTTTTGTAGGTCCTTTTCTTCTCTTGTGTTTCCCACTTAGAGACGTTCCTTTAGCATTTGTTGTAGAGCTGTTTTGGTGGTGCTGAATTCTCTTAGCTTTTGCTTGTCTGTAAAGCTTTTGATTTCTCCATCGAATCTAAATGAGATCCTTGCTGGGTAGAGTAATCTTGGTTGTAGGTTCTTCCCTTTCATCACTTTAAGTATATCATGCCACTCCCTTCTGGCTTGTAGAGTTTCTGCTGAGAAATCAGCTGTTAACCTTATGGGACTTCCCTTGTATGTTATTTTTCATTTTTCCCTTGCTGCTTTCAATAATTTTTCTTTGTCTTTAATTTTTGCCACTTTGATTACTATGTATCTCGGCGTGTTTCTCCTTGGGTTTATCCTGTATGGGACTCTCTGCACTTCCTGGACTTGGGTGGCTATTTCCTTTCCCATGTTAGGGAAGTTTTCGACTATAATCTCTTCAAATATTTTCTCTGGTCCTTTCTCTCTCTCTTCTCCTTCTGGGACCCCTATAATGCGAATGTTGTTGCATTTAATGTTGTCCCAGAGGTCTCTTAGGTTGTCTTTATTTCTTTTCATTCTTTTTTCTCTAGTTTGTTCCCCAGCAGTGAATTCCACCATTCTGTCTTCCAGGTCTCTTATCCGTTCTTCTGCTTCAGTTATTCTGCTATTGATTCCTTCTAGTGTAGTTTTCATTTCAGTTATTGTATTGGTCATCTCTGTTTGTTTGTTCTTTAATTCTTCTAGGTCTTTGTTAAACATTTCTTGCATCTTCTCGATCTTTGCCTCCATTCTTATTCTGAGGTCCTGGATCATCTTCACTATCATTATTCTGAATTCTTTTTCTGGAAGGTTGCCTATCTCCACTTCATTTAGTTGTTTTTCTGGGGTTTTATCTTGTTCCTTCATCTGGTATACAGCCCTCTTCCTTTTCATCTTGTCTATCTTTCTGTGAATGTGGTTTTTGTTCCACAGGCTGCAGGATTATAGTTTTTCTTGCATCTGCTGTCTGCCCTCTGGTGGTTGAGGCTATCTAAGAGGCTTGATGGGAGGCTCTGGTGGTGGGTAGAGCTGACTCTATGTGCATTCTTTAAATAAGACTTGATACATAGTGGCCTATTGCTCTACTTACTTGATGGCATTAGTTAATAATAGTGGATTTCATTTCGTTTGAGGTAGAAATTGGCCCATAGCGCTTAGAAGGCACCTGGAGTCACCAACAGTATTATGGAGTCTGGCTTAGGAAGGAGGGGTGTTGCTAGTAGTAGTAGAGATAGGAGGTAGAGTACTAGTCTCAGTGTTGACGCCTGTGGTCATGTTAGTAGGATTGACCAATCTGAATAACCAACAAAGTGATTCCCATTATCCTCAGTCTGACCAGTGTGATATGAATGTGGCATGCTAAGGTGATCCACCAATGGGCATGTAGTCTACACTGGTGAATGTAGGAACTTTTCAAGTAAGGAAAGGCCACAGCAATGGAGTAGGGGTTAAAGTCAGAGGTCATCTGCAGCCATCAGTAGTGGATCTAATTGTCCACTGTATATCTCTCAGGGACAATTAATTCCACCTCTTGGGTGCCAGAATCTGATCCAGATTTGTTCCACAGTGCCTTTAGTAGAGCAAAGTATGTGATGACATATGGATGCCTCTCTCTCCAGATAGTGGTGAGTGGTTTGCTCTGCTTATGCTGGAAGATGAACAGACACAGGCTGAGGATGGTTCCAGAGCCAATAGTCCACATCAGATCCTCATCAGGATTGAGGAGGAAATAGCTAGGATCTAGATGTTCTATGAGGGAGAAAGGAAAAGTTAAAGTATCAGGTGGTTATTCCTCTGCTGTGAGCAATAATGTCAGGGTTACCATGTTCGTGAAAACTGATAATTGTGTTGTATCCAGTGTGGGTATATACAACAGCAGTGGTTGCAGCATCTCTGTTGGTGGTCTCCTTATTTTCTGTGGATTTAAATATGGCGTAGTTTTGCCATGGTAGGGGAGGCAGTGTGAATTTAACGTAAATGGGACTATCGACGGTATCAACCACTTGGGGGACCATTGTCTTCCAAATTCTCTCGATAGTCCTTATTTTAAAAGCCCGTTATGTCTTTCTATGGTATCTGCTGGTGTAGGATGATAGCGTAGGTGAAAAACACAAGCAATGTTATTTTGTAATGCCCATTGTTGCATATGCTTTGCAGTGAAGTGGGAGCTTTGATCTGAGTGTGTAACACTCCCAAAGGCTGCAAAAGCTGTTTTGTTAACCTCTCAGTAACATTAGGAAAGACTGGTGCCTTACACAAGTAAGCCAATAGAAGGTCTGTGTGGGTTTTTACCATTGTTAAGGCATATTTAATGACTCTTGCTGCTACAGGAAGAGGCCCAGTGGAGTTGATTTGCCAGTTCTGTTGTGGCCCTTCTCCTCTAAAAATTTCTCCAGTGTTTAGATTTGGGCACTTGGTACAGTCTCTAATGGCTTTGTGTAAATGTCTTCCCAGTAGGTCAACTCTTCTATTAACAATCCATTTTCATAACCCCATGATACTCAAATACCCTGGCCTCTTGTGTGCATACCAGTAGAAGGCATAGGGTGACTAGTCCCAAAGTTCTGGGGACTCCCTGTCCTTCAAGAAGCTTATCTGTTTCAATGGTCTGGTTAGTTAATCAGCTTTGGTATTGTATCATCCCTCCTCCATGCCTTGTTTGGTATGAGGTGAGAGATGGTATACCAAGATGGGCAGAGTAAGAGCTAATGTGGCAATTTTTTCCCATATCTCTTTACCCCAAATGTCTCAGCCTTGTATTTTCCAGCTGTGATTTTGTTGAAGTCCTGATGAAGTTAGTTGTTAGCCCATTAGCCATCAACCAGGAGTTGGTAAACATAGAACCTTAGGAAAATGTTTGTCAAAGGCACACTTTAGTGCTAATGGTATTACATGCAGCTCAGGCCATTGGGTACTTTATCTATCCCCCTTATGGAAATTGGAGTGTTTGGATAGGGATGATAAGCTGTGGTTGTCCATTGTCTGACTCCCTTATACTCCATGCTCACTTCATTGGTAAATACAGACCATTGTTTTTCTCATTTTGAGAGTACTGACCATCCTCCTACCAGTCCCCATTGAGCAAGAAGTGGGGACATTTCTTGGGACTTTGGCAAGTTATCCTCAGTGGCAGAGTATATGGCTATTTCCTCTTGGAGTTGTGAAACTCCTATAAGGCTAGGTTTCTCTTGATCCTTACTTGGCTCTGCCCCAGTAAGGCCTTAAGTTTCAATAAGTGCCCAGTATGTCACCAGGAGTTGTTTCTCTACTGGTGAATACCTTTGACCTGAGTCTGGGGGCTTCTTATACCAAAAGCTTATGCATAGCCATTTACATGTCCTTTTGGTCCAGAGGCTCCAGAAAGCAATTTTTGGATTGGCCCAAACTTCTAATTATAAGTTGTGTCCTCGAGGCACTAGTGGGACTGCCAAAGTAATAGCCTCCTTTAGTTTATTAGCCTCCTTAGTGCCTGTTTTTGCTCAGGTCTTCACTGAAAAGTGAAAGACTTGTAGGTTTCTTGATAAACAAAGACCAACATTGGAGGTGAGGAACGTGTTGGCACCAAAATCCAAATATTCTTTCCAAATCTTGGGCCTCCTTTACCAATGTGGGAGGCTTGAGTGGTAGGTTCTTATCTTTTATCAAATTGGGAATAGTTCCCCTTCTAAGTTCCAAATATAGCTCCCAAATTTAGCAGAGAGGGGCCTTGTATCTTATGTGGGGCAACTGTCTATTCCCTCTCAGTGAGGTGCTTGCTCACAGTTTTAATGACCTGTGAGACAGAATCTTAGTCAGGTCCGATGAGAAGGGTGTCGTTGATATAATGCCAAAGCTGGGTTTCTAGCGCAAGTGGGTCAGGCATTTAGGTCGTGCTTACGAAGATGGTGCAGGACTATTTAAATACCCCATAGGCAACTGGAAAAAAAGTGTACAGTTGACCTTCAAAGGTGAAGGTAAGTTATGGTTGACTCCTGTGAAATGTTTATAGAATAGAACATGTTAGCTAAGCCTATAACTGCAAACCATTTTACCCATATTGTTTTAAATGTCATCCATTAAGATGACAATATCTAGTAGAGGTGCTCTAATAAAAGGAATATCTTTGTTAACTCTCTATAGTCTATAGTTATCCTCTACTCATTAGTTGTGGCTTTAAGCACAGGCGACACCAGAGAATTCAAACGTAGTAAGAATCAGTGCCCCTTCTTGAACTAAGTCAGCTATGAGAAGCCGTAATCTTTCAGTGCCTCGCCTTAGCTGGTACTGTGGTAACTTCACCACCCATACCAGTAGAAAAAGGTTAACTGGTTCTTACTGGGTGGTGCTCAACAACAGTGTAAAAGCCTTAGGCTTGTTCCATGAGGTTAACTGCTGACTAAAAAGGTCCATTCCCATAGTGGGGAAAAAAAGATGGTGGTGGTGGGATGGGGAATAACTAGGAGAGAAGCATCTTTTAGCAATAACAGAACCAATTTTAATAGTTAATCAGTTAACTTCCCTTTTAATTAATCTTCCTCCCAAGCTGGTCACCTCCTGGGGAGAGGAGGTCCCTTTAAAACATGACTGCTTCCTGGGGTTAGGGAGATATGGGTACTCATGTCCAACAGAGCCAGCCCAGCCAGTATTGATTATATTTTGGAACTGAAACCACAGTTAATGTGGTAAAAGGGTAATTTTCTGCCAGAAGGGGGCACTTCCATGACCACTAGTTCCCTGTGTAGCAGGTCCCTGTAACTGGCAGAGATTAGGAGCAAGTACGGAGGTAAAGCTACCCCCAACGGGGAAGCCAGTAATCGGTTGTAATCTAACTCTAGTAAGGATTGTAATTGTTGCACCTATTTACCAGAGGTTATTCAATTTGGGACCCTCCTGTCCCTTGGGTTGCAGTATAACCTCTCTTGTTTACCTCAAAGCTCATGCTCAAACAAAGGCCTAGCTGTAGATGGTCTGTTTGGCCTAGGAGGAAGGTGATCTCACTGTTGACAGTAATTTTGATTTGGACCCAATGGGGTGTTGTTTGTAACAGGCAACACTTGATTCTGAGTTAGTCTTTCTTGAGTTTCTGTTAAATCCAGGGCAGCACTTCCCTGGTGGTCCAGTGGTTAAGAATCCATCTTGCAATGCAGGGGACGCCTGTTCGATCTCTGGTAGGGGAACTAAGATCCCACATGCTGCGGGACAACTAAGCCTGCACACCACAACTACTGAGCCCACGCACCACAACAAGAGAGCCCACTTGCCACAACTACAGAGCCCACATGCTCTGGAACCCGCATGCCACAACTAGAGAGAAGCCCGTGCGCCACAACGAAGAGCCACAAAAGATCCTGCGTGCCGCAACTAAGACCTGACACAGCCAAAAATAAATAAATAAATAATAAAACCTGATTTTTTTAAATAAATAAATAATCAATCAATCAATCAGTCAATCCAAGGCACCTATGTCCTCTTTAATGCTTTAGCATTAGTCATCATTGCCACTAAAGAAGACATATTTGTCAAGAGTTTTCCTGAGAAACAACTGGGCAGATTTAGGACTCAGTTCAGCCTCCTCTGGACTTGCTATGTCATCATGCGGCACACCATGTATTGCCTGATAAGCCCACTCCAACATCCCCAACTGGTGGAGGAGAGGGTTAACCTTGGCTAACATTTTCCACTGATAGTTGGCCCAGGCCACTATAGGTCTAACATAGAGTGCAAAGCCTTCCAAGCCATAAAAATTCACATCAACAAAGTATAAATTTGGACCAGGGTTCAAAGTTTCCCCTGGGACCATTACAACCTTCTACACTAATTGTGCAGGATCCTTTAACAAGGATACCATTTTTTTCATCTCATACTACAGCAGCCAGTTGTTTAGTTCCAGCTCCCATTAGGTGGAAATTGCTCCTTACCAGAAACATCCTATGTACCCAGGCAGCACTTTTTCGTCTGGTTCCTGAGCTAGGTCATTAAGAAGAGACTAGGCCTCAGGGTGAGAGAGAGGATGTATCTCCTACACCAAGTGAAAACCAGTTTCTGGTTTTTGGCCCTCCCATTTTGTCTTTTTTTTTTTATTACTTTGTGAGTTGTCACCAGTAAAGCAGAGGGCAAATTATCCCAGTCACTATTATGGTGACATCATGCTGCCTTTTCTTCTAGAGAGCACTAGTCCTCCTCCCCAGGGTCTTCCCCTCCATCTAGTCTCTCTAGAAAGTTTGGTCTTCTACCTCCTTTTCAGGTGGCATGCTGGTGAGAAGCTGCCTAGAGCAAGGCTTAGCATGAGACTTGTGGTTTAGAACACCTGTTCAGCAGGACAATGACCTTTTTCAGAGTCCTGGAAGGGGCAGGATTATATATTTCCTTGTCTTTAGGCATTTTAAGAAATGCTTTAGCCAGCTCACTCCAAGGGTTGGGATCTCCATATCCCTCTGGGGAAGGACTAGAATGACAACACCTGCAACATCATAATTGAGTGTCACAACAGCAGAGGCATGCTAGTTATTTGCAAAAGCTCTCCCCTAACTGTGCTTAAGAGAACAGCCTTGGCCTAATGTCTGCCTTATCAGCTCCTTTGCTTGCCATAACAGTCCCCATGACAAGGATATCCTCTCAATTCAGAGTACCCCAAATCACCAGCCTGGCTAAGGAGAGCTCTTCTTATGATAGCCTGTTAAGGGGACACAGGCAGCTCACCCTTAGTCCAGAAGCACGAACTCCTCCCCTTTTCCTACTCAGGCCCACAGGTCTTACAACTTCCAGTACCTGCCTAGTGAGGGACCCAGGTGTGTGGGCTGATATCCTCTGGCTGATTGACACCTCTGACCACAAAAGTCAGTTTTAATGTTATGCGTTCACTCAACTCCTGGTGCTACTGCTTGGCCAAGCTAATGAGATAAAAGGGAAAATCACAAAAAAATATAGAGTGAAGTACAACAAAGAGCAATGCCATGCCAAAAAGACTTAGAGTTATTCCAATTTTGAGTCCCAATTACTTAAGGCTTTCAATGAACTATTTGATAATTGACTGTCTTACTGATAGGCTAGGGCCCATGTCAATTCCTTGATCATCATGGGAATCCTGTCCTTATCACCACATATAGTGAGCTCAAGGATTTTGAGATAAGACCATGAGGTGATGGTAGCACATAACGAGCTTAATTTGGGTGGCAATTGAACAGGTTGTATGAGAGAAGAAGTCCTTCACAGCACATGACCTTCCAGAGAGAGCCACACCAGGCCACTACCCAGAAAGGGAAGAAGGCAAGGGAACACTCAGGGGAGAGCAGAATCAAAGAAGGGGTTATGTACCTAGGCAAAGTCACTCAGCAGTAAGATGGGGAGTCTCTGGGTCAGAAAGCCTCAATAGGTAGTATCAGCTTGAGTTCTTTTATAGCTACAGGGTTAGTTTTTGTCTACATCTAACAGATGTTGGATGCAGTTTTGTGAGGTATATGAAGTAGGAAGTCTCCTAATGGCTAAAAATCTGCTTAGTTGCTCTATATTTTTAAAAATTGGAAGTGGTGGAGTCAAGATGGTGGAGTAGAAGGACTTGAGCTCACCTCCTCACAAAAACACAAAACTCACAACTAACTGCTGAGCAACCATCAACAAAAAAGACTGGAATCTACCAAAAAAGATATTCTACATTCAAAGACAAAGAAGTCACAGTGAGATGGTAGGAGGGGAGCATGTGCGATACAATCAAATCTCATATCTGCTAAGTGAGCCACCCACAAACAGGAAAATAATTATATCGCAGAGGTTCTCCCACAGGAGTGAGAGTTCTGAGCCCCAGGTAAGACTCCCCAGCCTGGGGGTCTGGCATCAGGCGGAGGAGCCCCCAGAGCATTTGGCTTTGAAGGCCAGTGGGACTTTAATGCAGGAGCTCCACAAGACTGGGGGGAAAGAGAGACTGCACTCTTGGAGGGCACACACAAGGTTTCACATGCACTGGGACCCAGGGCAAAGCAGGACTCCATAAGAGTTTGGGCCAGACCTACCTGTGGGTCTTAGAGGGTCTCCTGGGGAGGTGGGGGTCAGCTGTGGCTTACTGTTGGGACAAGGACACTGGTGGCAGGGAATATTCACTGGAGTGAGCTCTCCCAGAGGTCACCACTTTGGCACCAGACTTGGCCCCACCCAGCAGCCTGCAGGCTCCAGTGTTGGGATGCCTCAGGCCAAACAAACAGGGTGGGAACACAGCCACACCCATCAGCAGACAGGCTGCCTAAAGTCATCCTGAGGCCACAGCCACTTCTAAACACACTCCTTGATACAGCTCTGCCCACCAGAGGGACAAGACCAAGCTCCACCCACTAATGGGCAGACCCCAGTCCTTCCCACCAGGAAGCCTGCACAAGCCTCAACCTCACCTACCAGGGGACAAACATCAGAAGCAACAGGAACTACAAACCTGGAGCCTGTGGAACAAAGACCACAAACAGGGAAAGTTAGAAAAAAATGAGATGGCAGAGAAATATGTTCCAGACGAAGGAACAAGACAAAACTGCAGGAGAACTACTAAGTGAAGTGCAGATAGGTAACCTACCTGAAAAAGAATTCAGAGTAATGATAGTAAAGATGATACAAGATCTCGGAAAAAGAACAGAGGTACAGACTGAGAAGATACAAGAAATATTTAACAAAGACCTAGAAGAAATAAAGAACAAACAGAGATGAACAATGCAATACCTGAAATGAAAAATACACTAGAAGGAATCAATAGCAGTAAAAATGAGGCAGAAGAATGAATAAGAGAGCTGGAAGACAGATTGGTGGAAATCACTGCCACAGAACAGAATAAAGAAAAAAGAATGAAAAGAAATGAGGACAGTCAGAGACCTCTGGGACAACATTAAATGCACCAACATTTGCATTATAGGGGTCCCAGAAGGATAAGAGAGAGAGAAAGGGCCTGAGAAAATATTTGAAGAGATAATAGCCAAAAAATTCCCTAACATGGGAAAGGAAACACTCAAGTCCAGGAAGCACAGAGAGTCCCATACAGGACAAACCCAAGGAGGAACATGCCAAGACACATATTGGTAAAACTGACAAAAATTAAGACAAAGAGAAAATATTAAAAGCAACAGGGGGGAATTCCCTGGTGGTCCAGTGGTTAGGACTTGGTGCTATCAATGCCAGGGCCCGGGTTCAATCCCTGGTCAGGTAACTAAGATCCGGCAAGCCGCATAGTGCAGCCAAAAATAAAATAAAATAAAATAAAATAAAAGCAACAAGGGAGAAGCAACAAATAACATGCAAGGGAATCCCCATAAGGTTATCAGCTGATTTTTCAGCAGAAATTCTGCAGGAAAGAAGGGAGTGGCATGATACATTTAAAGGGATAAAAGGGAAAAACCTACAACCAAGAATATTCTACCCAGCAAGGCTCTCATTCAGATTCAATGGAGAAATCAAAAGCTTTACAGACAAGCAAAATCTAAGAGAATTTAGCACCACTAAACCAGCTTTAGAACAAGTGCTAAAGGCAGAAAGAAAAGGCCACAAATAGAAACAAGAAGTTACGAATGGGAAAGCTCACTGGTAAAAACAAATGTACAGTAAAGGTAGGAAATCATCCACATACAGATATGATGTCAAAACCGGCAATTCTGAGAAGAAGAGAATACAAAAGTAGGGCATGGGAAATGCATATGAAATTAAGAGACCAGCAACTTTAAAAAATCTTGTATATATGTATATGTGGGTATATATATATATATATATATATATATATATATATATACATGTTTCCCATGCAGGGGGCACGGGTTCCATCACTGGTCAGGGAACTAAGATCCCCCCATGCCATAAGTTGTGGTCAAAAATATAAAATTAGGCAGCTCGATGCTTTATGACGACCTAGAGGGGTGGGATAGGGAGGGTGGGAGGGAGGCTCAAGAGGGAGGGGATATGGGGATATATGTATACATATAGCTGATTCACTTTGTTGTACAGCAGAAACTAACACAACATTATAATGCAATTATACTGCAATAAAGATTAAAAGAATATATCTTTAAAAAAAAATGGGACACATATACAACGGAAGGTTACTCAGCCATTAAAAAGAATGAAATAATGCCATTTGCAGTAGCATGGATGGACCTAGAAAGAAGTACATCAGACAGAGACAGATATCATATGATATCACTTATATGTGGAATCTTCAAAATGATACAAATGAACTTATTTACAAAACAGAAACAGACTCACAGACTTAGAAAACAAACTTATGGTTACCAAAGGGAAAAGGTGAGTGGGAGGAATAAATTAGGAGTTTGGGATTAACATAGACACACTACTATATATAAAATAGATAATCAACAAGAATCTACTGCATAGCACAGGGAACTTTACTCAAAATTCCATAATAACCTATATGGGAAAGGAATTTGAAAAAGAATGGATATATGTATACATATAACTGAACCAATTTGCTGTACACCTGAACATAACACAACATTATAAAACAACTATATTCCAGCATAAAATAAAAATTAAATTTAAAAAGTCCCAACACTCTAAATAAAATGAAATAAAAATTGGATGTGTAAAATTTGAGTTTGGTACTGGTAGGCTTTTGAGCTTACAGTCCAAGCCTGCTGTGAATAAGTAAATATAGGGGCCATCTTTAGCTTATTTACATAACAGTTGTGACAATCCTTTTTCTGATATAGACTTTATTTCCTGGTCGATATCAATGGCACACCTCTTCAGGGGAATTTTTCCAGCATCTGGCCACACACACTAGTGTAATGTGGCCAGAAAAACAGCAAACCCTCTAAGTTTTACACTTGATCATGAGTTTTTTCCATTATATCAGATAAGGGATTATACTTAAACTCTAAGTTCATAAATCTTCCAAACAATAACTCAAAGGGAGAAATATCATGCCTGCCAGAGGAAGTTGACCTTATTTTTAATAAAACCAAAGGTGAAGCTCTGGGCCATTGTAAGCTGATGGCTTGATATTATTTAGTCAAAGAATTCTTTATAGTTCGTTTGTTCTTCTCGTCCAGAAGACTGAGTATGATAAAGAGTATAGCAAATTATTGGTTTAGTGTTTACAGAGCTCCTACATAACCATAGAAATGAAATGACTTTCCCTATCAGACTCCAGATATTCAGAAATTCCAAAGGTTGGGATGTTATAATTCAGTAAGTCCTTGAAACACTGAGCATCTGCTTTAGCTGCTAGGAACACTTCTGGCAATCCAGACATCATACACAACATTACTGATCAATCTCTTCTACCTTCTGAAGGTGAAAGCTCTATGCTATCAACGGAATGTGTTCTCCCAAAATTCCTATGTTGAAACCTAATCACCAATATGATGGTATTTGGAAGAGGGTCTTTAGGAGATAATTAGGGCATGAGGGTGGAGACATCATTAATGAAATTAGTGTCCTTATAAAAGAGACCCCATAGAGCTCTCTTGCCCCTTATGCCACGTGAGGACACAGCAAGAAGAAAGCCGTTTATGAAAAAAGAAGTGGATCATCACCTGACATTGAATCTGCCAGCACCTTGATCTTGGACTTCTCAGACTCCAGACCCATGAGAAATAAGTTTATGTTGTTTATAAGCCACCCAGTCTGTGCAGTATTCTGTTATAGCAGCCCAAATGGATTAGGACACTCTATAAAGTCTATTTGCCACCAGATCCCAGGTAACAATGTCCTCAGCAGACTTCTTTGCCTTACCTTAAGTGTTTCCTGTAAATAATTGTTCTGGCAAGCAGCACACCTTTGTATTATTTCTTGAATTATTTGACCCTTATTCCAAATGTGGTACGATTCCAAGGTTTTCAGTATACTCCTTTTGTTTGAATAAGGTTGCTGGTGTCATGAAAAAGCCATCCAAGCATATAATAAGTGAGATACACAAATACTCCTATAGTGTAATTCCCATATTCCTATGATATTCTTCATAGCTCTCCTTGGTTTCCAATTTTCTAAATCTTGTGGAGTTGTGTATTTCTGAAATTGTAAATAAGAGTTCTTGGATAGAAGTAATGGGGCTTCAATTTCCCCAGTCAAGACCTAAGTAGCCCTTTCTGTGGCTTGGTGTGCAAATTAATTTCCTTTAGATATGTCATCTTGTTGTCTGTTATGAGTTCTACAATGAATTTCAGAAATCTGTTGGAGAAGCGGGGGTGACTAATAAATCAGCAATTACGTTTCTAGTGTGATATTTCAGTTACTACTGCTATGAGAAAGTTCCCTCTATTCCTTCACATTTGTTCCATAGCATGACAGATACCAAATGCATATTTACTATCAGTATAGATTTTCACCTTAAGATTGGTGGCTAATTTAAAAGTTTGTATAAGAGCTAGGAGTTCCGGTGAAAGTTCACAGCGCAGCGGCGGGTCTGGCTGGCGGCGGCGGCGGCGGGCGGGAGGCGAGTGCCCCGTGTGCGTTCGTGGAGACAGAGGCGCGCTCGACTCTCGAGGCCTCCGTCACCCGCTCAGCTCCCTGCCCTAGGCGAGGAGGGCGGCTTGTGGGGTTGAGTGGCCCGAGCTGAGGGTGCGGAGAGCTCAGGGTGGCGACGGCAACGGCGTTGATATCGGTGGTAACAACTGCCTCAGCAAGCCGGGAAGATGAAAGGGCGGATCGAGCTGGGAGATGTGACACCACACAATATTAAACAGTTGAAGAGATTAAACCAGGTCATCTTTCCAGTCAGCTACAATGACAAGTTCTATAAGGATGTGCTGGAGGTTGGCGAGCTAGCAAAATTTGCCTATTTCAATGATATTGCAGCAGGCGCAGTATGTTGTAGGGTGAATCATTCACAGAATCAGAAGAGACTTTACATCATGACATTAGGGTGTCTGGCACCATACCGAAGGCTAGGAATAGGAACTAAAATGTTAAATCATGTCTTAAACATCTGTGAAAAAGTTGGCACTTTTGACAACATCTATCTGCATGTCCAGATCAGCAATGAGTCTGCAATTGACTTCCACAGAAAGTTTGGCTTTGAGATTATTGAGACAAAGAAGAATTACTATAAGAGGATAGAGCCCGCAGATGCAGAAAAACCTCAAAGTCCCTTCTGGCCAGAACGCACATGTGCAAAAGACAGACAACTGAACAAATTACAGATGAATTTTCTTGCACTTGCTTGAAGCCAAATAAAAGAGATGCCCATTGATTCCTCACCCCCCTCTTTCTTTTAAAGCTTTCCCCCTTCCTTGTTCTTGTTTTTCCTCCTTTCAAAACTTCCCTCCCTTTCCTCTAAAGGTTTTAAACTTTTAAGGACTTATTAATCATGTTTGGATTGTTTTAGTTTTCTTATTTGACTGTAGGAAGGAGAAGGTATAAATAGATCTGTCTAGTTTCACAGATAAGATATATGGTCCCAAAAACTTGTGTCAATTTCATTTTTTTTTAATGTCCTGCTTTCACATTGAAGGGCAGAGCTTACAAAATACTGTATAATTCAAAGGAAAAAAAGAAGCAGCAGCAATATCTTGTTCTCTAACTCATAGACAGGTTTAGTGTGTTTGTGGTACTTTGGGTTTTTCAAGATTTTGTGGGATACCAATCCCTATACATTGCCTTCACTCCACCTTTTGTCCTTCTGAGTATTATCTCAGAAGTTGGACCATTGTTATCCTTGTAAGAAATACTAAGCTTATTTTGTTCTGTTAAGCAGTTATTTCTTCCTTCCTCGCTGGTGGCTGAGGGTAGGTGGGACAGTTTGAGTAGGTAGTATTATACTTTGGTCTCAGCATTTGAGTTAAACTGCTTTTTGCTAATGAGTGGGCTGGTTGTTAGCAGGTTTATTTTTCTTGCTGTTGATTGTTAGAAGTAGCATTAACTTTTAGAGTGTGGGCTGGTGAGATTTTTTTTTAATATCCCAGCTAGAGATATGGCCTTTAACTGACCTAAAGAGGTTTGCTGTGATTTGCTTTTTTTTCTCCTGTCCTCTTTCTTCAGTAAACCCACAATAGTTAGTCAAACCTTAAAAATGGAGTTGATGTCCTTATAGGTCAGTGCCCCTAAATAAACCTGAAGCAGGCGTTGTCTCTTGGACATATTAAAAAATACCTAAAAGGAAGCTTAGATAGACTTGTGGCACAACAAATGCATTTAATGTCAGCTAATGCAGACTGTTAGAAGTGTGGCCACTGAGCATTTGATTTTAGAGGAAAGAATATCTAGACAGTATTTCTGAGAATAACATAGCTGTGCTATTGCTTATCTGTTGAAGAACATCCCAGATTTGCTTACATTCTGTGCCTGTGATACTGAGTTTAAGGATTTGGGTGTGGGGGAATTGTTAAACATATTGCTTCTATTCTTGGAAAAAGTAGAAGTCTAGAAGCATTAATAACACAAATGTCACTGTGACCTCCTCTATTGACACGACTGGTTTATGCCAGATCGTTTTCTGGCACATAATGAGTGGCTTTGACAGGTCGATAACTTTTTGTAAGATAGAAGACATCTGAAATTTTCATGTTTTCCTCCATAATCCCATCTCCAATATTTAAAATTTTCTACATTGCCAATACTGGTCACCCAAGAAATGTTTTCATTAGACTTTAAAACAATGCACAGGGCTTGAATTTTCTGTCACTTGACTTTAAAAAGAATGTTGATTCATAATATTTATCCTCTTATGTAAATTCTGGCATAAAAGTTTCATCTCTTCATATATGTTGAATGACAAAATTATTTTACACAACGTTTATGCACATTTTATAATCTTAAGTTCTTATTTGAGAATGTAAAAATACAAGGTACAGTAGACTTCAACAGTCTTAGCTGAGTGCCAAGAATAATATAGAAAAGGAAGATAGTTGATAAATGAGTTTGTAGGGTTATAATCTTAAGATAGTAAAAATGTAGAAAGACCATGCTGGTTTCTTGGGTATCAGTTTCTTAAGCAGTCCAAATCTAAGCTTAGAAGAAAAGTTTAGCATTAAGCACCTTTACCTTCACAGATAAGCTTCAGCTTGCTCTTGCCAAGAGAAGAGTGCCTGAGTTACAGAAGGCATAATTAGTTTGAAAATTCAGCCTTTTTGTAAACTTCAGATATCAAAGTAGATTTTGATATATAAATGAGTTTTGTGAGATGACACTGCCTCTATTTCTATAACCATTTCATCTGGACTATCTAATCAGTCCTATGAATGTATCCCTAAATATGTTTAATGAAAACCAAATAGCTGCCTCATGACAATTAAGTACATATTATTTATGGAGGAAAAAATATTAAATTTTGAACTGTGTAGGCTCCGTATCATTTTAGTGTTTCTTTTTCCACACTAGTCACTGACTTTAACCTAAATTGTATTTGTAAAGGGTGAATTGTCCTACATCAAACTTACATGAAATAATTCCATCCACCTGTGGAAGAGGAGGATGTAGAAGAGGTAGAAGCTGGGCACTAGTTCATGTGCCTATGAGTCAGTAAAGACTGAAATAATGTCCCATGTTCAGTTGGTTATTTTGATAAAAATTATCATTGAGGTAAAACAATTCTATTAACTGGAAGATCACAGGATATATCCATTATATTTTTCAGGGCAGATAGTTTTTCTGTGGTGCAAATAGGTAAAAATTATATTGTATGGAAATTGCATTAGGTTCTAAAGAAAAGAATCTGCAGAGAAATCTATGCAATATATAATTGGTCCAGATTAGTTTTCATTTGGGGAAAGAAGTTCAGAAATATCCCCAAAGCAGTTTATTCATCAACTGAAAGTCCTCCAAAAATAAAACTATTGGGAAACCATGGTATATGGGGTGGAAAAGAAAAACTCCCTCAGTTTTTTGGAGGGAATAACTTTAAAAATACTTAAATAGCTGAGTTTACTTGGTGCAGTTAAGATTTAAACTTGTTGATTTTAACATTGCTGTTACATCTGAAATGAACTTACCTGATGTTCTGGTAAAAAAAAAAAAAAGGAAAGAGAGAGAGAGCTAGGAATTCTACTTCTTGGGCTGACTTTATATTTGGGAGAGGATAAGCCTCTAAAACCTCATGAGGACTGACTACTGTATATGATGCTTTTCTATTTCCCTGTGTGTCTCTCACTCAAATTCTATCAGTGAACAATATTAAATCAAGATTAGGAATAGGAATATCAGATAAGTCAGGCAAACTTTGAATATCTTCTGCTATAACTGTGAGGGAATCATTATCTGCTATTTGGTCAGGATTTGGCAACAGAGTAGCTGGGTTCAAAAGGTTACACCTTCTTAGAATAACATTAGGATTAGACAATAAGACTTGTTCATACTTAGTCCAGTGGCACAGTGACAATGTTGTATCTTATGAATTTATAAAATAGCAGTAACAGCATGAGGTGCATATAAGTAAGTTAAATGTTCCAGAGTCAAAGCCTGAGACTTTTCAA
This sequence comes from Balaenoptera physalus, assembly GCF_965194825.1. Taxonomy (NCBI): domain Eukaryota; kingdom Metazoa; phylum Chordata; class Mammalia; order Artiodactyla; family Balaenopteridae; genus Balaenoptera; species Balaenoptera physalus. The sequence continues at coordinate 65,158,881 of NC_138903.1, read as the reverse complement.
CTAGAATACCAACTGCTGCTAAGGCTTATAAACATCCTGGCATCTCTAGAACAAAAGAATCCAACAACACATAAAAGTAAGCAATAAGCCTATAATCAGAGCCTAACTTTTTTTTTTAATTTTATTTATTTTTATTTTCATTTATGGCTGTGTTGGGTCTTCGCTTCTGTGCAAGGGCTTTCTCTAGTTGTGGCAAGTGGGGGCCACTCCTCATCGCAGTGCGCAGGCCTCCCACCATCGCAGCCTCTCCCGTTGGAGAGCACAGGATCCAGACTCGAGAGACTAACTTTTAAGAAAGTACACCACTGGGGCTCCCCTGGTGGCGCAGTGGTTGAGAGTCAGCCTGCCAATGCAGGGGACACGGGTTCGAGCCCTGGTCTGGGAAGATCCCACATGCTACGGAGCAGCCGGGCCCGTGAGCCGCAATTACTGAGCCTGCGCGTCTGGAGCCTGTGCTCCACAACAAGAGAGGCCGCGATAGTGAGAGGCCCACGCACCGCGATGAGGAGTGGCCCCCGCTTGCCGCAACTGGAGAAAGCCCTCGCACAGAAACGAAGACCCAACACAGCTAAAATAAATAAATAAATAATTTAAAAAAAAAAAAAAAAAGAAAGTACACCACTTTCTTAAGTGCTCCCTTATTATCATTACAAAAAAGGTGGACTATTTTGTCAAAGTTAGGAACTCCTAATACCATTGGGCTACTCTAAGTGTTTAAAAGGCTTCTCTAGCTTCTTTGGACTACTGTAAAGGTTCTGGTGATGCATCATGTGACATCTCAAACAGGTAGTTAGTATTTTCAGAAAACGCAGAGATACATTGCCTGCAATACCCAACCAACCCCCCAAATTGGTGGAGTGGTTTCTTTTTCATGGTAGTTTACTTCATTTATAAATAGGCTGAATTGGGGATGGAACTACCTTCTGTCTATTGACTAATATGAAATGTCCCAAATATTTGACTTCAATTTGATGATACTACAATTTATCTAGGAAGGTTTTATGTTCTTCAGCACCTAAAAATATTAAGAAAGCCAAAGCATTTTCTTTATAGGCATTTAAAGTCTTAGCAATTATCAATAAATCATTCACGTATTGAACTAGCATGGGCCACGAAGGAACTTCTTCAAATTCTTTTATAAATATCTAGAGAATATATAATAGGCAAATCTCTGAGAGATTCATTGCCACAAATATTGAAAGCCTCCATAGGTAAACACAAAGAAGAACCATGATTCCTCAGCTAAAGATGAGAAAAGAAAGCTAAAAATAAGTCCCCTAAAGAAAATATTTAGCAGATGCAGGTATAGAGGTTAAGATAGTAGCAGGGGGAATTCCCTGGTGGCTCAGTGGTTAAGAATCTGCTTGCCAATGCAGGGGACACAGGTTCGATCCCTGGTCCGGGAAGATCCCACATGCCACAGAGCAACTAAGCCCGTGAGCCACAACTACTGAGCCTGCATGCCACACTACTGAAGCCTGTGTGCCTAGAACCCGTGCTCTGCAGCAAGAGAAGCCACCACAATGAGAAGCCTGTGCACCGCAATGAAGAGTAGCCCCTGCTCGCCGCAACTAAAGAAAGCCTGTGCGCACAACAAAGACCCAACGCAACCAAATAAATAATTAAATAAATAAATTTATTTTTAAAAAAAGATAGTAGCAGGGATGGATATAAAAGATGTCAGAGAAATGACTAACTTCTTGTACAAATTTATAAGTTGAACTTTCATGTCAAATTTTCCTTCCTCTTTATAGGTACATAGCAAATGCCCCCCTCCTTTTTTTTATTATGTCCCATCTTTCTAGTTATGTAATTGCAGGTTCTAGTTCTTGTATTTGAGTTAGAGAGAGAGGATATTGTGACCATGGCCATGGTTTTCATTTGTTGTAAGCTATAACATTAGTATTAATCCTTTTTATTAAAGGTGTCATTTGTTCCTAGGATTCCTAAATCCTAATTCCTAAAGATGAATCTATTTCCTATAATTCAGAGTGCTTTTCCAGCACTTTTTTAGGTGAGACTGTCACTCTATCCTGTCCTTCTTTTGTTTCAGAAGGACATATTTACCAAAATCTCCATCTAGAGTATAGAATATGGTAGCCCTTAGTTTACAGATCAGGTCCCCTCCCATCAGATTAAGAGGCACAACAAGAGACAAAAGAAAAGCATGTTCCTCTAACAGATGACTTATTTGCACAGGAACCTTAGAGGAGAAGAACAGGTAAAATGTTGTGCAGAGGTACCCACAACTTGAATATTTTTATGGGTAAAGGAAAAATGAGAAAGATCATTAGAAAATACAGAACATGTGCCTCCAGTATCCATAAGAACAGCCAGGGAAAGATTAAGGCAGGGAAAAGAAACAGACATATAAGTATTTCCCATTCTCAGCTCCAAGTTTCCCCCACTATGCCAATTTTGCTCATTAGTTTGCACCGCTTGCCAGTTATTTCCTGTGTGATTTCCTGGGGGGTAGTCTCTTTGACACAATTGTAAAGCTTCAGAGTTGGTTTCCATCCCTTGCATATTCTTCAGTCTCTTCTGGCATCCATTTCTCCAGGGCCCCATCTTCTTATAATAGTGACATATTGACTTTACATTAGGGGACTCCCTCTTATGAGTCGATGACTTCAGATAAGTGTCTCTTTCCTTTGTGAATAACTCTAACTGAAAAGCTAACACTGAGGTCTTAAATTTCTTTTTGTCTTCTTTATCTTTCTCCATATTTTCCCAAAACTGAGTTGCTGTTGCTGCCAATATCTGAGAAACTGTCCTTGCCATCCACCTACTTTTTCTCTTACTTGTGCTTGATTTCTAGGCAAAAAGGCTGCCACAAAAGTAGAGAGGACCAAGGGCTTTTACTAATTTGCCCCTGGATCCAACCTTGTAAATTTAGATAATGCCCAGTAAACTATTGGTGAAAATCAGAGAGGATTTATCCAGCTTCCTGAGTGTGGCATTGTAGTTTCTTCCAGCTCACCTTCTGCAGAAAGGCTTCAAGGATTGCCAACATCAATCCCTTGTGCTGAGTTTCCAAGGTATGAAAAGCAACCTGAGTTGTTGGAGGAGGCAAACTGTAGACTTCCTGAGGCATGGTACTCCCTGATAATAGGGGTTATTATTTGGTCCCTGTTATGAGTTATATTGTGTCCTCCAAAAAGATATGTTGAAGTCCTAACCCCAGGTAACCTGTAAATGTGACCTTATTAGGAATTAGGGTCTTTGCAAATGTCAACAAGCAAAGGGCGGGCTCTTATCCAATGTAACTGGTGTCCTTTTAAGAAGATGAAAACACTGTGTGATGACAGAGACACACAGGGAGAATGCCATGTGAGGACAGAGGCAGAAATTAAAATGATGCAGCTGCAAGCCAAGAGTACCAAGGATTGGCAGTCACCAGCAGAAGCTAGGAAGAGGCAAAGAAAGATTCTATTCAGTCTCAGAGAGAGCATGACCCTGCTAACACCTTTATTTCAGACTTCTAGCCTCCAGAACTGTGAAAGAATAAATTTCTGTTGTTTTAAGTCACCCAATTTGTGGTACTTTGTTATAGCATCCCTAGGAACCTAATAGAGCCTCATCATGCTTGTTCCTTTAGTCGACCAAGTCAACCAATAGCAATAGTTTATGCAGCAGCCAGTATACATCCCATGCATAGGGCTGTAGGTTGAAAACACTCCATGGAGCACCTCAGAAAAAAGTTACAGATCTTCCTGGAGCACTGGAAAAGAGCTCTTAAAATAGTAATATCAGCTGGCAAAAGGGCATATGGACTCTTACCGTTTCTGGTGTTCCCAGTAGTCCTGTATAACTTCTAAAGAAGCATTTGAGCTTTGGAGCTCCAGAAGGGTAGGATAGATTTTCTTCATGCAGAGATTAAAAAATAGGGAGGTTTGGAAGCCATTCTAGTTTCCATTCTCATTTTGCCATTTATACTGCTTTTTAAAATTATTTTTCTTGCAAGTTACCAGGGCAACCAGTTACCAATCCAATGCCTTTATTCTAAGGCACAGTCTCTTATTCAAATTCTAAATTACTCCTTGCTCTTTCCTTTAATCATTTTTGCTTCCCTAACTATGTTTTGCATGTTTGGTTTTCTGAGAATCTCAGAGGTGAAATTGAGACTTGGGCAACCCATATCAGGACATTTGAATAAGGCTGGCAATTCTCCCTCTTCTAAAAGGAAGTCATCTCTGGGCCTCAGAGCCACTAGGAACCATCCAACCAAGAGGTCATTACCCACCTTATCCCAGGTCCTAGATTGAAACAAGGAAAGGTAAAAGGAAACAGAAGGAGCAGAAGGGGCAAAAGTAGGGAAGAATTGTGAACTTGGAGAAAGAGAAAGAGTTTTCCATTTCTTAATATCTTCCTCCAATATATTGATTAATTGTTTATGGCTACCCAATTCATTCTTGCATTTACTTCCTGAGAAATATTCATCTCAGAGATTTATCAATAATCCATTTGGTTGGGTGGGGTTTTCCTAAAAATTCCTGTAAGTACACCAATTTGTCTACCCCAAAAAAGCCTTCCTCTGGCCGTTGAAATACAGTAAGTCCCCTACATATGAACATTCAAGTTGCAAACTTTCAAAGATGCGAACGTGCATTTGCATGTCCAACCACGTAAGTTAGTTCACGTGTCTGGCTTCCATTGTCACGTGCATTCATCCTCTACAAGTGGTTGAGCTTTTGTGTACTTTACTGTAAAGTACTGTATAGAGTACAGTAGTACAGTATCTTTATTTCAAGCCCAGGATGTCCGGAAGCAAGCATAAAAGCAGCGGTGATGTAGCTGGTACTGCTAAGAAGCGCCAGGAATTGGAGGCCCAGAGAAAGAACGAAGAGAGACCAGGGAAAGAAGAAGTAACTGAAGAACCAAAGAGATTCACGATGCAGGAAATGGCAAGGGGATTTTCTTTATTTGAGGAGGCACTGTTAGCTTTTGAGGCACAGGACCCGAACATAGAATGGTACACGAAGGTTGCAGCAGCCGTTCACAATGCAATCCAGTGCTACCGTGTCATCTGTGATGAGAAAAAAAGAGCTACTACCCAGACATTGCTGGATTATTTTTTTCAAGAGGGTAGATAGAATTGAATCCAACAAGGAACCAGAACCTGTGCCATCAACGTCAGGCATGAGTGAAATTGCAGCTTGCCCTCCATCTGCTATTGCTGACGATCCTTCAGCTCTATCATCTCCCACCTCCTCTCCCTCCTCCAGTCAGTAACTCTTCTTGCCTGTTCACTCCATGGCAGCCCCTGTATGCCAGCTGTTGTACTGTACTACTGTACTTTTCAAGGTACTGTACTCTAAGATTAAAAATGTTTTCTTTATTTTTTTGTTTTTTATGTATTATTTGTGTGAAAAGTATTATAAACCTATTACAGTACAGTACTATATAGCTGACTGTGTTAGTTGGGTACCTAGGCTAATTTTGTTGAACTTATGAACAAATTGGACTTATGAACTCATTCGTATGTAGGGGACTTACTGTATAGGGTTTTAATAAGTATCCCTATCACAAACATGATAGAGTGAAATCAGTCTTTTAAGAGAGAGACCTACCAGCAACATTCTGGGCTTCCCATATTTTTCTACCATTGAAGCTAATAGCGAACCAAATGGATTCTTAGAACCTGTATTACCTATTTTGCTCAGTACTTTTGGTAAACAGTCAGCCCATATTCACTTTATATCAGTTGTTACATTGAACTTATTTGGAAGTCCTATTTTTCATAATTCTTCTTCAGGCTTAGTCTGGCATTCTGCTCTCTCATAATTGTTTATCAGGCTTATTCTGCCATTTTGTTTTCCATAATTCCCATGGTTGCCCCTGACAGTATATCTTGTATGTATAATTCATCACATCCTTCAACATTCTTCCATAAAGTTAAATTCAGTTTCCCAAAAAGCACTTTTTTAATGGTTGCATGATATTCTATCACATGGCCATGCCATAATTTATTTTAATACCATTTTTCTCTTGTTGGAAATTCATATGATTTCAAATACTTTCCCATTATAAACAATGTCATGACAAAGATCCTTATGCATAAAACATGATGCACATTTCTAATATTTTCTTCATGCTATCCAGAAGTGGATGCTCATGAGGATGAATACTTTTAAAGTTTTAAAATTTATTTATTTATTTATTTTTGGCTGCGTTGGGTCTTCGTTGCTGTGCGTGAGCTTTCTCTAGTTGTGGCAAGCGGGGGCCACTCTTCATCGCGGTGCGTGGGCCTCCCACTATCGTGGCCTCTCTTGTTGCGGAGCACAGGCTCCAGACGCGCAGGCTCAGTAGTTGTGGCTCACGGGCCTAGTTGCTCCGCGGCATGCGGGATCCTCCCAGACCAGGGCTCAAACCCGTGTCCCCTGCATTGGCAGGCGGATTCTTAACCACTGCGCCACCAGGGAAGCCCAGGATGAATACTTTTAAGCTTTAGTACATATTGATACACCACCTTTGGGAAAAACCATACTAATTTATGCTCCCATGGGCAGTGAATGAGAGAGAACTTATCTTGTCAAAGATATACATAGCCTCATGTTGCACAAAGGAAAAGACTGGTAATCTTGATAGGAGAGAATGAAAGAATGAGATCTTGCTGATTGCAACTAATGCAGATGAAAATATTTGGCGTATAGTATGAACTTGTCTGTTTCAACATAACAACTTGACATGGGCAAGTTATGTTATCTGTGATAATTAAATATAGACTGCCTAAAAGAATGGCAGTTAGGAGATCACATGACATAGGCCTATATAACTAGGGTCAAGTTGACAAACAGTAGTAACTGAGGTTGTTGGAGATGATTCAGTAAGTTGGCTTTTATTTTTGAGGTTTAAAAATTGTCTCTAAGCTTTAAATTTTTAATAAAAACATTTAAGTAATACATGTTAATGGTACAAAATTCAAAAGACACAAAAGGGTACATCATGAGAAATATGTATCCTATGCCTGTTCTTTCAGTGACCCAACTCTCCTGCCCATGGTTACCAAGTCTCTTGTTTATCTTCTCAATGACAACCTGGGAATTTACAAAATAAAATTCTTTTTTATACACTTTTGCTCTTCCACACAAAGGGTACCATATGATACATACTGTTCTGTACCTTGCTTCGTTTTCTTTTTATTTTGTTTTAATTTTTTGGCTGCACAGCACGGCATGCGGGATCTTAATTCCCCGACCAGGGATTGAACCCATGCTCCCTGGAGTGGAAGCACAGAGTCTTAACCACTGGACCACCAGGAAGTCCCCTCCTTGCTTCTTATAGTCAGCAATTTAGCTTGGATATCATGCCATATGAATACATAAAGAGCTTATCTATATGTGTAAGCATATATTGATTATTTAGCATATATTTGTTGAGGACCTACTAGGTGTCAGGCCTATTCTACACACTGAGATATGGCAAATGAAACACAGAATCTCAACCCTCATGGAACTTATATCAAAATGGGGAGAAACAGAAAAACAAAATAATAAGTAACACATATGTTATATGATAGAAAGTGTTATAGAGAAAAAGAAAATGTTTGTTGAGCACCAGCTGAATGTGCCCTTGATCGCTGAGGGGACACCGGCATGGGGAGGTGGTCTGCCAGTCAGATTGAAATAACAAAGCCCAGGCAGGCCCAAGTCCAGGGAGCAGCCCTGCTCAGGAAGCAGGAGCTGAGGCCTGAAGATATTCAGGATCAGGGCACAGATACCGAGCAGGGAGAAGACACATTGCTCTCCTCCTCTGACCAGAGCCAGTTCTTCCTAAAACAGAAACCCTAGCAGAGAGAGAAAAAACTGCGCACTGACTGATGAAGTCCTGGGACAGGAGGTCTCTGCCTGAGCAGAGTAGTGGGAGAAGCCTGGACTCTGGGGCAGGAATTGGATCCAGGACCTCTTTGTAAATTTGTCCATCCTAGTGGCTTCTTCCTTAAGGAGGCTAAAGACCGGGCTAGGGGTGGGGGATCAGAGGGCACCAAGTCATGGTGAGGCCCCACCCATTCTGTCCCTTGAGTAGCGGCAAGAGGTAGGAGGTGGGCCTCACAGAAGAGAGAGGCTACGTGTCCCTACAGCAGGGCAGATTGGGATGACTCCCTCGGCTCCTCCGGGAAAGAGCCACAGGAAGACAGACTTGGGCCATGTGGGGCAAAGCACTCTCTGTGGAAAAGATACAGAAAGGGCTGTTGCAGGAGGAAGTGAGCTCCCTGTCATCTGGGGGTTATTATCTAAGCGGAGGGCAGCGTGTCGAGGGGCCTCTGTCATTCAACAAGAGGTAGGACCCCAGGACTGTTGGGGGCCCGTGGACCCTAAAATGCTCTGATCGTCCCATCTTTGGAGGACAAACCTTGCCCAATCCTGTCTGGCCTGGTCAGGTGGCTCAGAAACACCCCAGGGACTGCAGGCCTTTTCTGGGGTTTCAAAAAGGAGCAGCATTAGCATTCATTAGTGCTCTAATTGGCATCTTAATTGGCAGTTTCACTCTGGTCTTTTGGTCTTTATAATGGATATCTGGTGCCTAGCCCTCCCCCAGCCACCCCACCCCCAACCTTCTCCCTAGAGATCAGCCCCCAGCTGCACCTCACCTTCCCTTCACCTCCACCCGCTTGCACCGCATGCACCGACAAAGGTTGGAGGCAGGGATGAGCTTCCCCAGGGCATCTGCATTGTACCTTCTCTCCCTCCCCCTTTCAGTGAGCTCAGGAAATTGGTTTTAATCCACCAGGCTCCAGTTGCTTAGCAACGGAAGAGCCTGCTCCTAACAACCAGGAGCCACAAAGATGCTGCAGAGAAAGGGGGCTGTCTGGGCCCTGCTCCGGCTCAGCTCCTGACTACTGCCTCCCTGATGTTTTTTTTTTCTCATTGAGTACAGCCAGCCTTCCTCTCTCAGATGCTGGGTCTTGAAAGGCTGATCTCTGGGGCAGCTGCCTGACCTCACCCCCTATCCTGCCTGCCTAGAGCTTCTCTGAATCCCACCTCCCAGGCCAGCAGGAGTTAGTTCATGATCATAGCAGGGTGGCTCTAGGAAGGGCCCTCACTCTGTCTCTCCGAGGTCGCTGGCTATGTTGCTTCTTCCAGTCTGGCCTGGTGGGTGGGAGTAGAGTTGATCTCGCTCGGGTGGCCTCGGCCTGCAGAGGCTTGAAGCAGGGTTTCGGTTCCCAGCCAGAGACTGAAGTCGGGCCGCAGCAGTGAGAGTGCTGAATCCTAGCCACTAGACCACCAGGGACCAGTGGCCAGTAACGAGGCCCTGGCCCATCAGCTGTGTAGAAGTGAATATCCACAGAGAGACAGAAAGTAGTGAAACAAGTGTTTATTAGCAGGAAGAAGAGTACATGTGAGTAGACACACACAGGTGGGCTCAGAGAGAGCCACGCCCTCGTGGTAGTTTGAATCGCTTATATGGGGCATTTCTTCCGGGTTTCCTTTGGCCAATCATCTTGCTTTGCCTGTCTCTGAGTCCGTATTTGGTTTATCTCAGGGTCCTCCCATGCGTGCACACGCATCTCTTAGCCAAGATGGATTCTAGTGAAGAGGCCTATGGGTAGGTTGACATCACTCCCTTTTTGACCTCCAAGGAGCCTCTCTGCACATGTGTAGTCGGGAAGGTCTCCTTGACCTCGAGAACGAGAAATATGTGGTCTTTGTCTCTGTTTACCTGGGCAGGACTCAGCTCCTCCTCCTCTTCCTGTTGGAGTATCTGTCCTCAGGGGACCAACTCCAGCTGCTCAGCCTGGGGCCCATCTACCTGCTGCCTCAGAGTGGGCCAGGCTCCTTTTACCCTGGATGAGAGCAATTCCTGCCCAGGGTCGGGGGGGTGGGGTGTGCACTGTAACCCCAGCTCACCTGAGCCTGAAGGGAGGCAAGGTACCACACTCCCCGGGCTTCTAGAGATCAGGAAGTTGAGAGTCAGACGTGGGCTCAGGCCCACACAGCCTTCCAGTGAGAGCTGGGTCTGAAGCAACGCCAGAGCACAGGGCTCCCCAACACAGTCAGCGGCCGTGAGACTGCCAGGCCGCTGCGCAGCACCGGAGGCTTCCGCCTTCCCTCCCCAAAAGACGGCGGGGACAGAACTCTCCACCCCCAGGGGGAGGCCTGCTGCCCTCCTGCCTTCTGGAATGGCCCCAGCAAAGGGTGATCACCAGTGGAGAATTTCCATTTGACGAGCTGCTTTCCCAGAATTGTTTTGAACTCAATAAGAGCTCAGGAGCGTCCCCCAGGGGAGGCCTGTCCGAAATTCTGACTCTGAGTGGGTGCTAGTTGGTGTCTTACTTAATCGCAGACCTCACTGGTCTTCACAGGAGGGAGGTGCACATGTGTGCACCCCCACCCCGCTCCTTCGGTGGGGCCTCAAGCTCTGACAATGAGGCTGCCCCCAGGAATAACCCATGGAAAGTGGGGGCTGTAGGAAACCAGCGTCCAACAAGGGACCCCGCCACCGCATCTATCCCCCTGGGCCAGGCCGCTAGGCAGGGACAAGCCTTCCTCTGGGCAGCTTCTTTCTGCCCTCCCCCCTCCTGGCTTCTCTCCCTCCCTTTCCCCCTTTCTCCCTCCCAAGCAAAGGGCTTCTGGCTTCTGGCTTCCATTGCCTGGCAACCAAACTGGGCTGCCACAGGCTGAGAGGAGCAGCACAGATGCTGCCTAATGAGGGGGCTGAAACGAGGGGGCGAAATCACTGTCTCTAGTCGTATGTCGCTGTTGCTCACAAAACAGATACCAGGCTTTTCTTAAATTTGCGATTGTTGTTCTCTGTAATGAAGAGTCTTCCAAAGGCAGACAGCTAAGCCACATTTGGGTAAACATCTCCTTGATCCACCCTTTTCTATTTCATATTAAAAACTTTTTGTTGTGGAAAATGTCAAGCCTATATACAAGGAGAATAGCATAATGAGGCCCCTGTGGACATCACCCAGCATCAACAATTATCAACCCCTGGCCAGATATCACATCATTGTTAACTGCATTTCCGTATCTAGCTTTGAAACATGAGAACTCTCTTCTTAACAGAACTACAGTGTCATTAGAACACCTAAGGTAATCATCAGTAATTCCATAATCTCATCAAACATCCAGGCAGTGTTCAAACTTCAAATGCCTCATCAATATCATGAAGTGCTGATTGTTTTTTGTTCTGATTTCACGGTTTATTTGAGTCAAGGTCTAAATAAAGGCCACACGGTAATGTAGAGGTTCCCCTTTCTGAACACTTTGGGGGAGAAAAAACTTTTCTCCTACTCTCTCAGCTTCAATACCTAGGGCCTGCGAATGAAACTGATAAAAGACAGACTAACGGGAGAAAGAAACAGAGTGTATTTACATGTGCAACTTCCATATACACAGAAGAACTCAGTGATGGCAACTCAAAGGAGTGGTTGGAATTTGGGGCTTATATACCATCTTAATAGATGAAGTGGGGGAGAAAGGCACTTGCCAGGAGTATAAATGACTTTTTGGAAAGATACACGGATTTTCAGGAGAACCGACACTTGATGAGAGAGGCTGTAATGTTTGTCTATACAGGTGTGAGTGGCCTTTCTATCTTTTCAGGGCCACAAACTCACTTGGGGAAAAGATTTGGCGTAGACTTTATTCACAGTCTACCTTCCGGGAGTAGATCCGCCCTGAGAAGGAATTTTTGGCAGCCTCGTTTCCCAGAAGTTGCTGTTTTTAGTCAGATAAGGGAAGCTACAAAAAAGGCTTTTTTCCCTGTTGTCTACCAAAGCTCAAATGTCTTCAGCTAAAATAATCTTTATACCAGCTCTGGGTCCCAAGTGTGTCCCTACAGTATACCGAAATCCCAAGAAACCGAAATTACCCTGCAAACCACTAACCCCCGGGCTCTTCCTGAGGCCTCCTGTGAGGCCTGCCTTGAGTTATGTGAGGCATTGTTAATTCCCAAATCTTGAGATGAGGAGACTGAGATTCAGAGCAATGAAATGAAGAGCTCAAGGTCACCCAGCTACTGAGGCATGGGGCCAGGCCGGGAACTCATGTCAGGAGCCTAAACTCCTGGTAAACACACTCTGCCACCTCCACCTGTCCTGCCTCCAGAAAGGCGGGGGAGGGCTTTAGGGAGGAGGCAGGGAAGGCCTCCACCCTGTCCCCGCCTCCCAGTCCAGGTCCTACCTAGCCTCTGTCAAAGACCCACCCACGCGTTCCCACCTCCTCTGACCACCCTGGCCCATTTCTCTCTATTCCCAAGTGTCTGCCCTTGGGTGCATGTACCCCAGTCTCTCCCTCACCCAGAAGCACCCCAAGTGCGGGGACCTTGTTTCTGGATATCTGTGACCTGCCCCAGCTGAGCCTCACCCAGAGTCACTTGGAAGGTGCTCCCCAAAGGGCAGCTGACTAACTGACTGACTGCCCGAGTGAGGGGCCTTCCGGAGGGTGAGTGGGCTCAATGTACGGGCAAGGCTTTGAGGAGAGATCCCGGACCCCAGGCAGGAAGAGCCATCAGACACTCCAGAGTGATGGGGGTCTCTCTTGCCCCCAGAGAAGGCAAGGGATTGCCCAGGGAGCAGCCTGGGCTTGGGCATCCTGAGGACAGGGGCCTCTGGCCTCTGGCCTCAGCCCTCCCTCCCATAGCTCATTTACCCTCTGAGAGCCTCAGGGAGTCTTCATCCGTGCAGCGAAGACACTGCAGAGGATCGCCTGGGCTGCCCTGTGGTTGAAGGAGGCCTCTCAGCTTGGAGTAATGGAATCAGCTCTGGCCCGAGAGCCCTGGTGGCAGGTCTGGGTCTCTGCTCTTTCATTACGCTGCTCTGTGACCCTGGGCGGGCTACTTCCTGCCTGTAGGTCTCGGTTTCCTCATCTATACAATGAGGGGGCTGCACCAGTCGATCTCCAGGGGCCCGTTAGCTTCCACGTTTCTGTGATCTCCAGGAAAGGGAGACCCACAACATTCCTTGGTAGACGATTGCTGGTTTTATTTACCTTTACAGTCAGGAGGGTCTTCCTTCCTGCCTGTGTCCCACTGTCTCTGAGCCTCATTTCCTCTGGCCGAGGCCTGGGTCTGTCTAAGCTTCTTGGCTGACCCAGAAGTACCTGGGTGGGTGACAGCCATTTTCATCACCACAACTCAAGTCACAATGGTGGCAGAGTGGGCTCTAGAGCCCTCAAGTCCCTGCTCCCAATCCCCGAGGCGTTCAGGAGGCAGCAGTGTTCAGACATCATGGAGATGAGCAATTGTGGCACCGATTGGCTCCTTGCCCTCCATGTAGCCCAACACCCTCACTTTCCAGCCAAGGAAACAGGGACTCGTCCAAGGTTACACAGAGCTGGGACAGGGAGGAGCTTGGGGTAGGAGAGAGCTGGAGACCTCCTCAGGAGGGATCTTGCCTGGGCAGGGCGGGTGATGGTGAAGTGGAGAGCCAGCCCCCTAAGGAGCAGAGTTGTGGCATGAACTGAAACCAGTTTATGAAACCCACCCTCAGGGAGCTCCTGGGTTCTCCTGGGCAGATACAGGCCACACGCACACTCATGCACACACGTACAGGCACACATGCACACATGCATGCACGCCACAGGGAGAAAGGTCACAAGCACGTCTGACTACCAAGTGCCTGAGCTGGGACTCTTATCTTGACCACCCACCACGAGCCACTGAGTATCCTAGCTACTTCTTTTACTCAACAAACAGTGACCGAGTGACTGGGAACCCAACAGTGAACAAGTGGGATGTGGTCCCTGCCCTCTCAGAGCTTGCAGCCCAGCTAGGCAGGCAAGTGCTCGAGAGGTGAGTGCAACCCAGGGAGCTACCCCCAGGCTAAAGGAAGCCAGGGGCTGTGGGAACCCAGCGGAGCCCATCTCAGGGGCTCAGGAACCATCCTGTGCTGCAGGCACTTTCCTGGCTGTCCGTGCCCATTTCTGGAGGAGTCGGTTCTAGCTGGTTGGGAAGGTATCCTTGGGCAGCCATCGGTCTCCCCTCTTCAGGCCAGGCAGACACGGTCAAGGGTGCGGATGACCTTCCGGAACTTTTTGTCATGTCACTGATAACTGGGCAGCTTCTGGGGCTTGCCTTCTCTTCTGGGAGGAGAGGTGAGGCTCCCCTCCATCACACCAGGGGTTCCCAAAGTAGTGGTTTGGGACCCCAGAGCTCACTGTTGAGTCTTCAGTGGCTCTTCTGAGCAGAAGTTGAATATGAACCGGGTGCCCTTTCTCTTGCTGGCTCTTGTGATGCAAAGCGTGGGTTGTGAGGCCTCCAAAAAACGGCAACAGTTCAATTGTTCTGAGAAACAGTTTTCTTTTTTCCCCACTCATGCAGAGGGCCAAGATATTGCCTTCTTCAAACCTGTGTTTGTGATTTAGCTTCCATTGACCTTGACAATTAACATAAAGGGCAGGGAGCAAGGCTGCCCCTTTTCTCCATCCCTGCTACTCTTCTCCTATGTATGTGGGGGTGGGGGTGGAGGAGGGACACAGGAAAGAAGGGGGGAAAAACATGGGAAAGTGTCCTGTGGATTCTTTACTTACTGAGCTCAGTGACACACAGAGATGTTTAAGTGAAAGTTTCAGGGAAGAAATAAGGAAATGCCTTATTTTCCCCGCCTGGTCACTCCTGTTGTTTGGCTTCTGAGACTTCTGGTTTCCAGGCTGTTTCATAAGTACTGACGTATTGAGAAGCTGTATGTGTCCTTGGAACAGAAAGGGAAGGGCCCTCTGGTCCCTGGGGCCCCCACCCACAGACTCTGTCCATATGGTCTCTCTTTGCCACTGGCCCTGGGGGGTGGGGCCTGCGCCCATGAAAAACAATGATCCCAGTGGGCCTCCAGTCCTTTGGGGGCCACACTTCCTTTCTCGCCCCCATGCCATACCCACTCCTGTCAGACTTTGGATGAGAGAGGAGGCACAGGTGTGGTGGTGTCCAGCCCCTTCTTTCTCAGAGCTGGGGACTGAGACCCAGAGAACACAGGGCTCTTGCCCTTGTTCCAGGAAACACAGGTAACTCCTAATGAATTTAACGATAAGCTTGGATATTTTGGAAAGAGATAATGTAATGCTACTCTTCCATTCCAGTTATTCACTGAAAATATTTCAGCTGAATGGTTGCTATGTGCCAGATACTGTTCCAGGTACTGGAGTACAACGATAAACAACAATAGGCAAAATCTTCTGCCCACATGGATCTTGCATTCAAATGGAAATAAACACTAAAAACCTTAATAGGAATATATAATATGTTGCAGTATATATAGTATGGACATTTATCTTTTATAGGGCCATAAAGAGCGGCCTCCTCGAGGAAGCGACATTTGAGAAGAGACTTAATGTGAGGGAACATGCCATGTGATTATCTGGGGGAAAATATTCAGGTAGGAGGAATAACAAGTATAAGTCCCTGAGATATGTTTGAAGAACAGCAAGAAAACTAGTTTGCCTGTAATGAGAGTGAGGTAGTTCCAGTGTTGGGAGATGATGGCAAAGAATTGAAGTGAGAGAGTCAGATTATATACAGCCTTGCAGGCTGTGATAAGAACTTTGGCTTTTATTCACAGTGAGGTGGGAAGGCATTATATTATCAGGAGAGGAGCAAAATTATCAATACATCCTCTAGTCATTAACTGGGTAACTGTGGTAATTGTGCCAAGAATGGACTGTTTGCAGGCAAGATCAAAGTAATGAGACCACCCAGAATGTTATTGTCATGAGACCCCTTGTTGATGTTCCCCTGCCATTAGAGATAAACTTGGCAACTTCCATTTCACGATAATTTAGCCCTCTTCATTAGTGTTGGCATCAAGGGCAGTACTGGAAGTTGGATTAGGCTCCAAGCCCTGTGGTCTTTCTATTGTCCTACGTAGCCTTTCATTGACATTGCCAATAAGGTGAGAAAAAATGATGGAATAAGGAACATTGAAAGACTGGCTCTGGAGGTTGTAGGAATAATACTTTAAAAAAAGGAAGAGGGTAAATGGCATGAAAAAGCCTGTAAAAAATAATGGTGATTTTTATTACTGTTTGCTGAGAGATATTGGACTTGTTGATCAGTAACCATTTCTGGAAAACTATTATGGATAAATGATAGTGTTAAAAGATTTTACGGGGGCTTCCCTGGTGGCGCAGTGGTTGAGAGTCTGCCTGCCAATGCAGGGGACACGGGTTCGAGCCCTGGTCTGGGAAGATCCCACATGCCACGGAGCAACTGGGCCCGTGAGCCACAATTACTGAGCCTGCGCGTCTGGAGCCTGTGCTCCGCAACAAGAGAGGCCGCGATAGTGAGAGGCCCGCGCACCGCGATGAAGAGTGGCCGCCGCTCGCCACAACTAGAGAAAGCCCTCGCACAGAAACGAAGACCCAACACAGCCATAAATAAATAAATAAATAAATAAATCATCACATTAAAAAAAAAAAAAAAAAAAGATTTTACGAATATGTCTTTAGGGATTAGGACGTCCTGATCAGGAACAAAAAGGATTCCTTGGCACCTGATTTCTTACAATTTAAAGTTGGAAATGGGGAAGAAAAAAAAGTTACACATAGATTTTGACCTAATGTTGGAGGTTAGTGTGTATTATTTGCTTATATAAAGAAAGCAGAATTTGTCAATTGTTAGTGACAAAAACTCTGACCAAACTTTAATCAGCTTCCTCTGAGCACTCTTCTCAACTAGGCCTCGAACTTTGGACTTCTGTGTCCATCTTTGCATTGCCCAGTTTTAGCAGAAATCCTGCTAAAATGAATTAGCAAGAATCCCCACACTCAATATATGATCATCCTTGATATCTGATTAAATTCTTCATCCCTCACCCTTGGTATCTGGTCACCCAGGCCTGCCTTCAGCAAGAATCCTGTCAAGTCAGAATCCCCTCATCACCCCTGATGTTTCCTCTTAGTAATTTTCTGCCCACTGACTCCCACCCTGCTCCTTGGCTATAAATCCCTACTTATCCTTGCTGTATTCAGAGTTGAGCCCAATCTCTCCCTCCAGCTGCAAACCCCCATTGCAGTAGTCCCTTGAATAAAGCCTTCATTACTATTCCTTAACAAGTGTCAGAATAATTCTTCTTTGACAGTAATGTGAAAGACAAAATGCACTGGACATTAAGGAGATGCTTTTTTTTTTTTTTTTAAATTTATGGCTGTGTTGGGTCTTCGTTTCTGTGCGAGGGCTTTCTCTCTAGTTGCGGCAAGTGGGGGCCACTCTTCATCGTGGTGCGCGGGCCTCTCAGTATCGCGGCCTCTCTTGTTGCGGAGCACAGGCTCCAGACGCATAGGCTCAGTAATTGTGGCTCACGGGCCTAGTTGCTCCGCGGCATGTGGGATCTTCCCAGACCAGGGCTCGAACCCGTGTCCCCTGCATTGGCAGGCAGATTCTCAACCACTGCGCTACCAGGGAAGCCCAAGAAGATGCTTTTATTCATGCTATTGCTATAGGGAGAATGTTAATTTCTGTGGGAGAATGTTAATTTCTGTGGAAGAATGTTTCAGAGAAATGGAAGGGGGCCTAAATTTACAGAGGCAGATAAACAAGGGAGCCATGAGGAAAGGTGAACAGCAAATTTTATCTAACTTATGAAGAAGAGTGGAGGGGAATATAGGAGGGCAGGGGTGCCCTTTGTAGTTAGCCATTTCTCAGAACACAAAAAGGTGAGGGGATTTCTCAACCATCTCTGCTCTTCCAAAGCACAAGGCTCAAATATAGTTAAACACTGTTACTAGCTTTCTCCTATCATCTTGATTTAGGAAAAGAATTTTCAGGCTGCATTATTGTCTGGAGTTTTTGAGATGATACTATAGAGTACACACATGCTAGCATATTCATAAACATGTTTCTGGAAGAATACACAAGAAACTGTTATTAGTTCCTTTACCTTTGAGGAGGAAAATTGGGGAGCACGATGATGAAGGTAAACATTTCTTTTTATACTCTTCTATTTTGTGTGAATTTTCTGGCCTTATGTATATATTCATTGTATTATTAAAAATACTGTCATTGGGAGTTTATCTGGACAGTGAATTATAGGTCTTTTGTTTCTTCTTTATATTTTTCTGCTTTTCAAACCTAATAATCTTTTAAAGAGGAAAATTTTTACTGCAAGCTTGGTTATTAAAAGCAGCCCCAAGGGGGAAAGAGACTGCCTGGAGGAATTATTTGGATTGTCCTAGGGACTGGTCCCTGGATGTGTTTTTTCCTATTGCCTAAGTGAAAGGGCAAAAAATTAATAAGGTGTGAACGTTCTCAATCTATTCTCTCTCCCCCAAGGAAGTAAAGAGATGTAGTCTTTCCAGTTTAGCAGCCCCAACCAGGAGACCAATTCCCTACCTGGTAAGTTCTTGGACCTTTTGTGATGCAGAAATGGAAAATGAACTGAGGAAAACCATATCTCAAAGGTGAGCAAAGAAAAGGAAGCATGTAAAGAGAAGAAGCTAAACTCATCTACATAATAAAGAAACAAAAGATATTGGGGAGAAAGAGAGGGGAAAAAGAGTATTTGAAGGCATTTTTGCAGATGAGAGGCTCCAGAGATATTAGGGTGGGAGGTGTAAGAAAATTGAAAGATAAGAGAGGGTATAAAAAGTATTGCTGGTATAAATTGGATCCTATGTCATATTCTGAAAGGGACATAAGATAAAAATGGAAAAATTTATGTATATCTATACCTATGTATCAATATGTACCTAAGACAAATTAATGTGTCAAGTATTTAGCTCAAAAGATAAAAATAAAAGAACAGAGTAAAAAAAAAAAAAAAAAGGAAAACATTTTTTAATTATTTAAACTGTTCTGAACATATGTCTTTGAATATAACTCCTTGCAGTAATTGGACCATATGGGTCCAGTATTCATATTGGTTACCTTTTGGGGGCTTTTCCATGATAATGGAACTATGAAGTCATGTTCGACTCTATCCAAGTCTAAACATGCCTTAGGTCTGAGCCTAGAAATGTCCATTTCTGGCATCCAGATTGTTAGAAAAATCATGCAAAGACATTTAGATAAACTCAGCATAAGCAGTAACGGTGTTTGAAATATTCTCTCAAGTGGAGAGGGATATGAGAGAGCTGAATTCTTTCCCTTAGAGTTACTGGGTGAAGTGACCTTCAGGAGGCAGTGCTTCAAGTGGAAATTTGGAACTGTGCTTGCTGAACAGTTTCTAAATAAGATCCCAAAAGGAGGTGGGCCACATAGGGCTGTGTGTACACATGTGTTGTCTAACACAATATATTTTACCTTTCATCTATATTTTGTAAAACTTGTAAGTTTTCTTGTAAATGTAAATGTTAATGTAATGTAAATACAAAACATTTAAGTTTTCTGTAGAAAAGTTGCAATAAAAGTACAGGGAAGTCCTGTATATCTTATCCCATTATTATTGTTGTAGTTGTTATTACTTTACTATTATTATTATTACCAAACCATTTGAGAATAAATTATAGATGTCATGGCTGTTGCTTCTTAAATATTTAATTATGATGCAAATGTTTAAAAGAAAGTTAAATTGCTTCTAGAGACGTAAGTCACATACACAAAGCAGTTTAGTAGAGGTAGGAAGACCCTGGCACACACCAGATCTGCAGGCGGCTCAGGATTTTGCTAATGTGATCAAGTGGGTCCCAGAGGAGGAAGACTGAACTATGGAATAAATATGCTAAGGAAATGTTAGAGAAATGGAATGTTTAGATTTCTTTGTTGCCCTTTCCATGAATGGTCTCTGTTTCCTCCAAAGTACTTCCTCTGTTCATTGATTTTGGTCTCTGTCTTTCATATTATTCATATTTGTATTTCCTCAAATGCATGGTGATCCTTGGTTGTCTAATTGTATTTCAGATTTGAGTACTAGAAAGCTGAAAGCTCTGTGCCTGTGGGTGGGACTTAAAGACTAATTTACTCCATAGGGTGTTCTGATTGCTCCATTTCTTTGGACAACTCCCCATATCAGTATCTTTTAGTCTTTTCTGTTGGGGTGTTCAGATTCCCCACAAAAGAGTCTTCCAATCTTTCCCCTGTAGTAAGTCTAAATGACAGTAATCTCAGAGAGCAGGATGAGGTGGCTGTCAATATTGAGTATGTAAACTTTCATTTAAATGAATTATATTGTTTTAAGTATAGTACTCTTCACTTCAACTGTGCCGGTGTTCCCTGGTCCAGAAATTGTATTAGTCTCTCCAGGGAATGACTCTCCAATTTTTAGCCAAAGAGGAAGAAAGGCAGTTGACTGGCTGTGCTCAGTGGGGTGGGGTCCAGGGATCTAACTGATAAAATTTAGGCAATCAACCCTTCAGCTGTTCTCACCATCTTCATTCCCACTTTTAGAAGTACTCAGTGCTGCCAATTCCTTACCATTTGGGGGGTTTCTCAGGGTGAATTGGATTACTTTTCAGTTTTCTCCATGCTTGAGATTCAGCTTTCTCATGTGTGCAAAGTCAGTTTCATTGTTTCCTTCCTCCAAAATTAAATTGCTGTTGTCTCCCTTCCTCTAGGTCCTAGAAGATTTATACCTTCATAATATCCCATCAATGTCATTTTTGTGAGTTTTCTGGAGTATTCAGTCCACAATCTTTAACTGAAATCCTCAGATACTATCTATCATTTTTCAATCATTCTATGAATGGCATCTGTCCCCTTCCAAAATGTACTAGAATTCGGAGTTTGTGGCATAAGTGCAGATAACTTGGGGTTAAAGTGTAGAAGGGGTTATTTAGGGGAGAACAGGTGTGGACATTTCTTTAGTGGGCAGCTTAGTCTCCACAGGCTGAACAGGACATGCTGCATTCACTGGGGACATTTTCAAGCTCATTAGTATTTTGGTTCATTTTGACACCTGCACCTTCAGAGCTATATTTAGTTGCATTCTGTATACTCCATGAATTAACTCCAGCATGAGGCAGTTTCTAATATGCCCAGCCAGGAAGCTCTTGGAGGAGGGGGTAGGGAAAGGCTGACAAAGAACTGAGTTTAGAAAACTTTGATGTTAGTGATTATTCATCAAACATATGTAAACACAGAGAGAATATCAAGATGAACCCCATTACCTAGCTTTAGCAATTATCAAGTTATGGCCAATCTTCTTTCTTCTATATCTGTATTCATCCTCCTCATCCCCTCTGCCCCACTCCAACCTTTGGGTTATTTTGAAGCAAATTCAAAAAATTTTATAATTTTATCTGTAAATATTTTGGTATGTATCCATATGTACAGAAAGCAAGGATTCCCCTTTTAAAACATAATCACAATACTATCATCACACACACACATCTCAAGATCAACAATAAGTGAAATAATTTTAAAAGGTAAGATATGAGCTAGAAGTAAGTTTTGCTCCATCTATGAATAGAATTTAGAACAGTATTAAATAATATTACATGTTCCTTACCTTTTCAGGAACATTCAAGAGGAATTAGTCATTTAAGGGAGTATATTTTTAAAGTTTTTATTTAGGGCATTATATTCAAGTCTTCAAGTCCTTATGCATTTTTTATTTTATTTTATTTAATTTATTTATTTATTTATTTTTCCCTTATGCATTCTTGATTTAACAACAATGCATAGAAAACTTGGGGAAAGTAGGCTATGAGTGGAATATTATACACTAAACAAATAGCCTAAGGTTGATCAACATACCATTGTTTTTTTTCAGTAAGTAGTAGATTGGAAGAAAGCCAGGGGTTTTCAGTTTTATATCTAAGGAGCAAGTATCATGCATAGCAAAGGAAAATAAGGAGACATCATCTTCTCTAGTAGGATTTTTTTCCAGTTTGAGAATGTACCTCATTTCATCTCTGGGACCCAGCCAACCTTTCAACAATGTGGAAGGGGTTGGCTTCCATCCCCTTGTTACTACTCAGGACAGGCTAGATTATTCTATTGTAACAAATACTTAAGCCCCAATTTTAGTATCTTAGTATAACAAAAGTTTATTTCTTGCTCATGCTCTACCAAAGGAAATGCTCACCAAAGGATTTTGTTCATTGTAGACACTCAGTAAACCAGGATGATGAAAGTTTCATCCCTTCATGTGCTTCTGTGATTACCACAGAAATGTGAAAGGGAGGGACAAATTATACACTGGCTCTTGAAGTTTCCTATTGGATGTGGTATGCATGTTACTTTTGCCTACATTTCATAGGATAAAGCAAGTCATGTGGCCATGTCTTACCTCCAAGGGGCAGGGAAGTTCAACCTTGCCTTGTGCCTGAGAAACAGAGAGCAGAAAATATTTGATAAACAGCAATACTGCCTAGCATACTCCCTCATAACACACACAAAAAACTTACAAGTTTTATATTGAGGGATACTACTGGGCTGATGTTATTTGCATCCTAAAATGTAAAGTTATATTTGAGGGGACTCATCTGGTATACAGTAATTTGTGAGTCTTGGTACAACTCATTTGTATCATGGTCATATTAATACCCTTAAATGAGATTCAGGCCTTTCCCTACTATTTCCCTTCATTTTATTTCAGGTGGCTGCTAAATCACTAGAATAGTTACTCAACAGGCATTCCTTCCCTCCACACCTTCTTCTTTGGTAATATAACCCCTATTTTGTACATTTTATCAGTGGCCATAAGCTTCAGGAGAAGTGGGGTCCCTTCTCAGCCATGGGTGTGGTAGTGAGGAGGAATAAATCTTCCTTAGTCTAAACTAATCATGGTAACTCCATTTCCTTGGCCAGTGATTGGCTTAGGAAAGTGCCTTCTGGGTACAATTTCTCTGCCCTTACAAAGACTGAGGAAAAAGACCTTTTTCTGCTTTGGGATATTGCCATCTACATGCTGTGCCTATGATGGTAGCAGTCATTATGGGTCATGATGAAAGTCAGTTTTAGAAGACAAACCAACAGAATAAGAATAACATAGCAGAAACGTGGAAATAATTTGGGTCTTTGATAATGTCATAAATCACTCATTTAACCAGTTCTGAAACCATCCTATCTCTGAAGCCCTTGATATGTGAGATAGTAACTGTCCTCATCATGTAAGGCATTTGAGTTGGTCTTCTGTTTTCAGCTGAAAGTATCTTAACTGATACAAAGTGGAGTAGAAATTAATCCATCTCATGCTATAATTTGTTGTTGGTGATGGTGATGGTACTCACTGGTTGTGACTAAGGTAACAAGAAAGCTGGAGACACTCAAAGAATTAGAGCCTTTGCATATTTTGAGGAGAAGGAGAGAGAAATGCGTGGTGTGGGGTTTGATGAACAGTCAGGAGGGTGAGACTTTCTTTTGTTTGAGGTGTCAAGGATTATTAATTACATAAAATAGTTCCCTGGGAAGTTGCTGGTGACAGAGACCTATGAAAGCTGATCTATAAACTCATATAACAGCATTAAATTAAAAATCCTCATTCCTTGAGGGAATGGCCAGGATCCTAGTTGGATTTAGCAAATTCAGTTGAGTGTTACTCCTTAGTTTCAGAAGACACCTTAGAAATTCCAAAAATTATCTTGGACATGAGAACAAATATTGTCGATATTATCCACACCATTACTGAGGGCATTCATTGTCATAGTTGTGATGATTCTCAGTTGAGTACTAACCCAACACCAGGGAAAGATGCCTGCATGGACTTACTTATAGGAATGCTCTAGAGTGACAGGTATCAGAGGCAGAAAAATTATAAAAATGGTTAGCATGTTTTAGGGTCAAGGCTGGCTACATAATTTGCAGGGCCCAGTGCAAAAGGAAAATGGGAGGTTCATTGTTCAAAAATTATTAAGAATTTCAGGTGTTAGAGAAAATGGAAAAGTAGGAGGCTTCAAGTGCCTATCACTTCTTGGAATCCCCAAAACGAAAACTGAGCAAAACTGTCTGAATCAACTTTGTCAGAACTTTGGAAAACAGTCAAAGGATTATAGTAACCAACTGAATGATGAATCAGGAAAAAGTCCACTTTAACATGATAGGAGAACTTTATATAGTTTTAACTTAGCCTTGCCCCAAACTCCTCCCAGGTACAGTGGCTGTCTTAATGATGACAGCCTGTGTTCCTGTTGTGGGTACCTGGTTCTGGAAGGAACAGAGCAGACTTTGTTTCTAAGGAATTGTGTTTGTCTCATTTGACCTGTTGGAGGTATTCTGAAGGACTGATGTATGGCATTTGCCTTTATTTCACCTAACTCGGAACACTCTCAGGTTGGAAAAGTGGCTAAATGGAGGTCATTCCTGGAAACTATTGAAAGGTAAATGAACAAGTTGTTGTTATCTGTGGCAAAAGAGTACAGTTCCATCAGACAATGGGGACTAAAAGCCTGGGAGGAAAAGCTGGGGAGAGAACAACTTTGGGAAATAGGGGCTTTCAAAAGCACCCACATATCATGGGGAAGATGGAAAGCCGTACACATGCCCAGGGCTGGTCACATCTCAGAAAAGACCTGAGAAAGCCCTGAGCATTTACTTCCTGCTGAAATTTAGGCTCACTGAAAGGGGGAAGTAAAGACTAAGCCAGAGTTGTAAATGGACTGGCTAAGCATTAAAGGAGGGTCCTAACACAGAAACAATCTGTAAAGACCAGGATAGATTTTTTTCTTTTCTCCTTTTACTTTCTTCTTTTCAACTCCGAGAGTTTAAGGACATCTCTGTCAAATCACTAGCTGACCATAAGCTAACAGAACAGAGACTTCAGAGAGCACACTCAACTAAGAATATACAGGAAGCAGGAAACAAATCCTGAGGAGGGAAATATTTTGATTTCCAAAGTTACCACATTATAATATTCAAAATATACAGTATTCAACAACAAAAAAAATACAAGTCATGGAAAGAAACAATGAAGTAGGTCACATTCATAGGGGAAAAAAAAGAAATTAACAGCACTATCACTGAGGAAGTACATACATTGGACTTACTAGACAAGGATTCTAAATTAATTTATATATGCTCAAATAGCTAAAGGAAACCATAAACAAAGAACTAGAGAAACCCAGGGGAATTATGTGTCACCAGATAGAGAATATCAATAAAGAGACTGAAATTATAAAAATAAACCAAATAGAGATCTGGAGCTAAAAAGTACAATAACTAAAATGAAAAATTCACCAGAAGATTTAAAAGCAGATTTGAGCAGGTGGAAGAAAACTCATCAAACTTGAAGGTAGGACAATTGAAATTATAAGTCTGAAAAGCAGAAAGAAAAAAGAATAAACAAAAAATAAATGCAGTCTAAGAGACCAGTGGAACACCATAAAACATAGTAAAATATGCATAATAGGAGTACCAGAAGGAGTGGAGAAAGTAAAAGGGGAGAGAGAATATTTGAAGAAAAAATGGCTGTAAACTTGCAAATTAGATGACATCCAAGAATCTCAAAGAAACCCAAATTGGATAAATTCAAAGAGACTCACACTGAGACAAATTACAATCAAACTGTTGAAAGACAAAGACGAAGAGAATACTGAAAACAGCAAAAGAGAAGTGACTCAGCATGTACAAGGGATCCTCAATGAGACTAACCACTGATTTTTCATCAGAAACCGTGGAAGCCAGAAGGCAGTGAGAGAACATATTTAAAGTGCTGAAGGAAAAAATGCCCACCAAGGATTCTATATCCAGCAAACTATCCTTAAAAAATGAAAAAGAAAATAGACATTCCATGATAAACAAAAGCTGAGAGAATTGTCACTAGCACACCTGCACTATGAGAAATGCTAAAGGGAGTCATACAGTCTGAAAAAAAAAAAAGATAGTAACCTAAGACCATACAAAGAGATAAAGAACACTGGTAAAGGTATGATATAAGTAAAAATAAGAGTCAGCATTGTATTTTTGGCTTGAACCTTGTCTTTTTTCCCCTATATCCTTTAAAAGACAAATGCATAGGGTAAATTACTTGATTAGACATTCCTCTAAAGAAGATATACTAATGGCCAAATAAACAAATGAAAACATACTCAACATCACTAATCATTAGAGAAGAGCAAATCAAAACCACAATGAGATACCACTTCATAACAATTAAGATGGATATTGTTTTATAATAATAAATAAAAACAGAAATTAACAAGTGTCAATGAGAAGGTGGAGAAATTGGAATCCTTGTGTATTGCTGGTGGGAATGTAAAGTGGTGCAGGAAAATATAATAGTATGCCAGTTCCTAAGAAAATCGAATATAGAATGACCATATGATCCAGCAGTTCCACTTCTAGGTACAAATCCAAAAAGATTGAAAGCAGAGATTCAGACATTTGTATACCAATGTTCATAGCAGCATTATTCACAATAGCCAAAAGGTGGAAACATCTCAAATTTCCATTGACCAATCAATAGATAAACAAAAATGTGGTATGTACATATGATGAAATAATAGTCAGCCTTAAAAAAGAATGAAATTCTTACAAATGGCCAGTAAGCACATGAAAAGATGCTCAACATCACTAATTATTAGAGAAATGCAAATCAAAACTACAATGACGTACCACCTCACACCTGTCAGAATGGCCATCATTAAAAAGTCTACAAATAACAAATGCTGGAGAGGGTGTGGAGAAAAGGGAACCCTCCTGCACTGTTGGTGGGAATGTAAATTGATACAGCCACTACAGAAAACAGTATGGAGGTTCCTCAGAAAGCTAAAAAGAGAATTACCATATGATCCAGCAATCCCACTCCTGACAATATACCCAGACAAAACTATAATTCAAGAAGATACATGCACCCTTATGTTCATAGCAGCACTGTTCAAAATAGCCAAAACATGGAAACAACCTAAATGTCCATCAACAGATGAATGAATAAAGATGTGGTACATATATACAATGGAATACTACTCAGCCATAAAAAAGAACAAAATAATGCCATTTGCAGCAACATGGATGCAACTGGAGATTATCATACTAAGTAAGTCAGAAAGAGACAGATACTGGATGATATCACTTATATATGGAATCTAAAATATGGCACAAATGAACATATCTACAAAACAGAAACAGACTCATAGACATAGAGAACTGACTTGTGGTTGCCAAGGGGCAGGGGGAGGGAGAGGGATGGACTGGGAGTTTGGGGTTGGTAGATGCGGAGTATTACATTTAGAATGGATAAACAGCAAGGTTTTAATGTATAACACAGGGAACTATATTCACTATCCTGTGATAAACCATAATGGAAAATAATATTTTAAAAAAGAATGTATGGGGGCTTCCCTGGTGGAGCAGTAGTTAAGAATCCACCTGCCAATGCAGGGGACACAGGTTCGATCCCTGGTCTGGGAAGATCCCACACGCCGTGGAGCAACTAAGCCTGTGTGCCACAACTACTGAGCCTGTGCTCTAGAGCCCACGAGCCACAACTACTGAGTCCCTGCGCCACAACTACTGAAGCCCACGCGCCTAGAACCTGTTCTCTGCAACAAGAGAGGCCACTGCAATGAGAAGCCTGCGCACCATGATGAAGAGTAGCTTCTGTTCGCCGCAACTAGAGAAAGCCCGCATACAGCAATGAAGACCCAATGCAGCCAAAAATAACTAAAATAAATAAATTTTTAAAAAGAATGTATGTATGTGTATAACTGAGTCACTTTTCTGTACAGTAGAGATTGGCACAACATTGTAAATCAACTATACTTCAATAAAAAATTTTCTAAAAAGGAATGAAATTCTGATACACACTGCATCATGGATAAACCTTGACTATGTTATGCTAAGTGAAATAATCCAGACACAAAAGGACAAATACTGTCTGATTTCACTTATGTGATGTACCTAGAAAAATTAAATTCATAGAGACAGAAAGTAAAATAATTGTTACCAGGAGCTGAGGAAAGGGGGAATGGGGAGTTATTGTTTAATGGGTAGAGTTTCAGTTTGGGAATATGAAACAAAGTAGGCTTTAAGAAAAAAAATTATGAGATAAAAAGAGTCATTATATATTGATAAAATAGTCAATTTATTGAGAAGATATAACAATGATAAACATATATACACCAAATAACAAAGCCCCCCCGAAAAAACACAAAGCAAAAATTGACAGACTTAAAAGGAGAAATAGACTCTTCTACAAAAATAGTTGGAGAAGCCAATAATTCACTCTTTTTTTTTTTAAAAAATATTTATTTATTTATTTGGTTGCACTGGGTCTTAGTTGAGGCTCGAGGGCTCCTTAGCTGCAGCATGTGAACTCTTAGTGGCAGCATGCATGTGGGACCTAGTTCCCTGACCAGGGATTGAACCCGGGTCCCCTACATTGGGAGTGCAGAGTCTTAACCACTGCGCCACCAGGGAAGTCCCAATAATTCACTCTTAATAATGGCTGGACCAACTGATAAATTATAAAGATACAGAGGACTTTAACAACACTTTAAACCAACTAGACCTGGACTTCCCTGGTGGCACGGTGGTTAAGAATCTGCCTGCCAATGCAGGGGACATGGGTTCGAGCCCTGGTCCGGGAAGATCCCACATGCCGCAGAGCAACTAAGCCTGTGCGCCACAACTGCTGAGCCTGCGTGCCACAACTACTGAAGCCTGTGTGCCTAGAGCCCGTGCTCCACAACAAGAGAAGCCACCACAATGAGAAGCCCCCTCACTGCAACGAAGAGTAGCCCCCGCTCATCACAACTAGAGAAAGCCCGCATGCAGCAACCAAGACCCAACACAGCCATAAATAAATAAATAAATAAATTTAAACCAACTAGACCTAAAAAAATATACAGAACATTGTTCCCAGCAACACCAGAATACACATTCTTCCCAAGTGTACATGGGACATTTTCCAGGATAGACATGTTAGGCCACAAAACAAGTCTTATAAATTTAAAAAGATTGAGATCATTCAAAATATCTTCTCTATCCACAATAGTATGAAACTAGAAATCAATAACAGAAATAAAATTGGAAATTCACAACTATGTGGAAATTAACATCACACTCTTAAACAATCAAGGATTCAAAGAAGAAATTAGAAAATACTTTGCTGAATAAAAAACCACAGCAAAACTTATGAGATTTAGTGAAAGTAGTGCTCAGGGGAAATTTTATAGCTGTGAATGCCTATGTTAAAAAGGAAGAAAGGTCTCAAATTCATTACTTGATTTTAAGGAACTAGAATAAGAATAGAAAACTAAATCCAAAGATAGCAGAAGGAAGGTAATAATAAAGATTAGAGATAAATGAAAGAGAGAATGGAGAAAATCAACAGACATTGAAGTTGTTTTTTTGAAAAAAAATCAATAAAATTGACAAAATATTAGCTAGACTGACTATGAAAAATGAAAGCATACTCAAATTACTAAAAAATCAGAAATGAAAGTGGAGACATTAGTATTGACATTACAGAAATAAAAAGAATTATAAGGGAATACTATGAACAATTGTATGCCAACAAAATAGATAACTTAGATGAAATAGACAAATTCCTAGAAACACACAAACTATAGATACTGACTCAAGAAGCATGGAATATCTGAACAGTCCTATAACAATAAAGAGACAGAATTTGTAATAAAAACCTCCCAACAGAGAAAAGTCCAGGACCAGATGGCTGCACTAGTGAATCCTACCAAACATTTAAAGCAGAATTAACTCCAATCATTTTCAAATCCTTCCAAAAATAGAAGAGGAAGGAACATTTTGGAACTCATTCTATGAGGCTAGCATTATCCCAATACTAAAGCCAGACAAAAATATCACGAGAAACAAAAACAACAGATCAACATCCCATACAAATATAGATCCAAAAATCCTCAGCAAAATAACAGCAAACTAATCCAGTAGTGTATTAAAATGATTATACCTATGACCAAGTAGGAAATATCCCAGAAATGCAAGAGTGGCTCAACACACAAAAACAAATTAATATAATTTATATTAAGATAATTAAAGGGAAAAAAAACACATGATTATCTCAATTGATGCGTAAAACCATTTGACAAAGTCCAACACCATTTAACATTAAAAACACTGAGCAAAAATTTCCTCCTAGTTGCTTTTCTTTTTCAGAGATTTTCTGTGTCTTTTTACATGTATATTTTCCCATATGAACTAAGGAATCAGGTTGTCTACTTCAAAAAACAATCAAATAAAGAAACCATGTGGTTACATTTGTTGGAATCCTGTTAAATTTATAAATTAGGGAAAATTGGCATCTTTATAAATTATTAGTTTTCTGAAAATTGTTATCATGAAGTATATCATACATAAAACATATTTTTAATATGTATAGTTTAAGTAATAATAACAAATCAATATTTACTCACTACTAGAGATACAACTAGAAGTATTACTTTTATTATTATTATTTATTTTTAAGTGTGGTAGTATGCATATAAAATAATATTTACTATCTTAACCATTTTTCCCGGCTTTACTGAGGTATAATGGACAAATAAAATTATATATATTTAAAGTATACAACTTGGTGATTTAATATATACACACATTGTGAAATGATTGCCACAATCAAGTTATTAACACATCACCTCACAGTTACCTTTTTTGTGTGTAAGAATGCTTAAGATCTACTCTCTTAGCAAATTCAAGTATACAATGCAGTAGTATTAACTATAGTTACCATGCTGTATGTTAGATCCTCAGAACTTACCCATCTTATGAACAAATGTTTGTACACTTTGTCCAACATCTTCCCCTATCCCCCACCTCCTAGCCCCTGGTAACAGATATTCTACTCTCTATTTCTATTAGCTCAGCTTTTCTTTTCTTTTTTTTAGATTTCACATTTGGGTGATACCATCCAGTATTTGTCTTTCTCTATCTGGCTTTTCTCACTTAGCATAATGACTTCCAGGTTCATCCTTGTTGACCCAAACAGCAGAATTTCCTTCTTTTTCATGGCTGAATAATATTCCATTTTATATATAGGTTGTTTCCATAAATTGGCTATTGTGAATAATGCTGCAATGGACATGGGGGTGCAGATATCTCTTTGAGATCCTGTTTTTATTTCCCTTGGATATATATCCAGAAGTGGGATTTCTGGATCATATAGTAGCTCTATTTTTAATTTTTTAAGGAAACTCCACAGTGTATCTATAACGGCTGTACCAATTTACATTTCCAGCAGTGTACAAGGGTACCATTCTCTCACCAACACTTGTTTTCTTTTGTCTTTTTTATATTGGTCATTCTAACAGATGTGAGATGATATCTCACTGTGGTTTTTTTTTTTTTTTTTTTTTTTTTTTTTTTTAAACTTCAAACCTTTTTTTTTTTTTTTTTTTTTTAAATTTTATTTATTTATTTATTTATTTATTTATTTATGGCTGTGTTGGGTCTTCGTTTCTGTGTGAGGGCTTTCTCTAGTTGCGGCAAGTGGGGACCACTCTTCATCGCGGTGCGCGGGCCTCTCACTATCGTGGCCTCTCCCGTTGCGGAGCACAGGCTCCAGACGCGCAGGCTCAGCAATTGTGGCTCACGGGCTTAGTCGCTCCGCGGCATGTGGGATCTTCCCAGACCAGGGCTCGAACCCGTGTCCCCTGCATTGGCAGGCAGATTCTCAACCACTGCGCCACCAGGGAAGCCCCCTCACTGTGGTTTTGATTTGCATTTCCCTGATGATTAGTGATGTTGAGCACCTTTTCATATACTTGTTAGCCATTTGTATATCTTCTTTGGAAAAATGTCTATTCAAGTCTTTTGCCCATTTTTTAATCAGGTTATTCTTTTTGCTATTGAATTAATTGTATAAGTTCCTTATATACTTTATTTTTATTTTTTTATAAATTTATTTATTTTATTTATTTATTTTTGGCTGCACTGGGTCTTCGTTGCTGCGCATGGGCTTTCTCTAGTTGCGGCGAGCGAGGGCTACTCTTTGTTGTGGTGCATGGGCTTCTCATTGCAGTGGCTTCTCTTGTTGCGGACCACGGGCTCTAGGTGTGCGGGCTTCAGTAGTTGTGGCACACGGGCTCAGTAGTTGTGGCGCATGGGCTTAGTTACTCTGCAGCATGTGGGATCTTCCCAGACCAGGGCTCGAACCTGTGTCCCCTGCATTGGCAGGCGGATTCTTAGCCACTGCGCCACCAGGGAAGTCCCTTATATACTTTATTAACCCCTTATCAGATATACAGTTTACAAATATTTTCTCCCATTCTGTAGGTTGCCTTTTCATACTGTGGAATCATACAATATTTGTCCATAATATCTTTAAGGTTCATTCATGTTATAGTGTCAGAATTTCCTTCCTTTTTATGGCTGAATAATATTTCATAGCATGTATATGCCACATTTTGTTTATCCATTCATCTGCCAGTGGACACTTTGGTTGCTTCTACCTCTTGGCTAATGTGAATAACCCAGCTATGAATTATATATGCTATGTACAAATATGTCTTCAGGACCCTACTTTCAATTCTTTTAGATATATACCCAAAAGTGGAATTGCTGGATCATATGGTAATATTTTTAATTTTTTGAGGAGCTGCCATACGATACTTTTACTTTTATTTTAGCATTGAAAAGTTTTCATCTTCATCCTAAAAGCCTGGGCAATCACAACCTTTAGAGCACAAAGATTTTTCATCACCAGCATATGTAGAGAACTTTCTTCATCTTAGGCATTCATTGAATTAAAAACTGGGTCATTTCTACCCTCAAATAATACATTATGCTCATCTCTAGTATCAGTGACATTATTATTTCCACAACAGCATACATCATTTACACTGCTCTTCATTACTTCCTGTATAGTTGACCTATTATCTGGTATCGTTTTCCCTCTTCCAGAACATCTGGTGGCAAAATCTTTCAGCTTTTGTTTGCCTGAAAATGTCTATTTTTATTTACTATTTCTGTTTTGCCTAATCATTTAATAACTTTTTATTTATCTTTTTATGATGAAAAATTTCACAGAAGAAAGTTGAAAAAAATAGTACAATGTACTCTGTATTTACACCATGTGGATTCAACAAATGTTAACATCTTCTCATATTTGATTTAATGTCTGCATTTATGTGCGTGCACACGTGTGCACACATAAAATCTCTGGAGAATTCACAGAAACAGAAAGTAAAATGGTGGTCACTAGGGACTGAGGGGAGGGGGGAAATGGAAAGTTCTTGTTTAAGGGGTATGGAGTTTCAGTTTTGTAAGATGAAAAAGTTCTGAAGATCTGTTGTACAACAAAGTGAATATACTTAACATTACTGAACTATACAGTTAAAATATACCTTTAAAATGGTTAAGATGGTAAATTTTATGTTGTGTTTTTTTTTTTTAATATTTTATTTATTTATTTATTTATGGCTGTGTTGGGTCTTCGTTTCTGTGCGAGGGCTTTCTCCAGTTGCGGCAAGCGGGGGCCACTCTTCATCGCGGTGCGCGGGCCTCTCACCGTCGCGTCCTCTCCCGTTGCGGAGCACAGGCTCCAGACGCGCAGGCTCAGTAATTGTGGCTCACGGGCCCAGTCGCTCCGCGGCATGTGGGATCCTCCCAGACCAGGGCGCGAACCCGTGTCCCCTGCATTGGCAGGCAGACTCTCAACCACTGCGCCACCAGGGAAGCCCTGTTGTGTGTTTTTTTTTAATTTTATTTATTTTTGGCTGCATTGGGTCTTTGTTCCTGTGCGCGGGCTTTCTCTAGTTGTGGCGAGTGGGGGCTACACTTCGTTGCAGTGCGTGGGCTTCTCATTGCAGTGGTTTCTCTTGTGGTGCTTGGGCTCTAGGCGTGCAGGCTTCAGTACTTGCAACACACGGGCTCAGTAGTTGCGGCATGTGGGCTCAGTAGCTGTGGCTTGCGGGGTTTTAAGTGCAGGCTCAGTAGTTGTGGCACACAGGCTTAGTTGCTCCGTGGCATGTGGGATCTTCCCGAACCAGGGATCGAACCCGTGTCCCCTGCATTAGCAGGCGGATTCTTAACCACTGTGCCACCCGGGAAGTCCCTATGTTGTGTGTTTTTTATTGTAACTTTAAAAAACCCTGAGAAAGTTTTTCTATGGATATCTAAGATGCAACATGGTAAATATACGGCACTATGAATATACAGTCAGGAGCAAAGGTGGGGAAAATGTGTGATACTGGGCCAGTCATCTCATCAATCACAAAGCTATGTCTTCTAACATAGTTCCAGATGTTCTAACTTGTATTCTGCTATGAATATAGTGACTTGATGCCTTGAGTCATCTGCATTTAAAATGGAACAGTAGTTTAATAAGCTATAATGGAAGGGGATGCTTTAGTTCTGGTTCATTCTCATCCCTGGGGTGCAGCTTTTGGGGTCTATGGTCTCCTGGCCATGTTTGCCTTCAGAACTTTTCTTCTACCTTCCCTGGCTCCCAGCCTCTTGGAGAAAAGCCTCCATGGTTGGGAGGAAGAAAGAGGCCAGGGCATTTCTCTCTGCTTCGGGCAGCTTCTCTGGCAGTGGCTCCATTTTCTCTGTGGCTCCAACTGGACAGGCCTGCTACAGTTCTAGCTTCCACTAGGTGACCCCTGAGCTCCAGTGACATTGCCTCTTACTTCTGTATCTCCAACCCAGAAAAGATTGTGGCATCTTGCTCTTATTAATCTATGGTATCCCATTTGGATTTCAGATCCTCCGTCACCAGTGTGCCAGTTCCCTGCAATATGTTCCTCCTGTTGTAAATACGTGAAGTGGTTTCTGCCTTCCTGGCAAAACAAATGGGCTATAGTTTACCAGAGTTCTCATCCTCAGTGTGCCCTGAACTCCAACATTTGTCCCGTTTGTCCCCCAACCTCAAAAGGCACAGTCCAGCATCTTAGGTACCTCTTTGCTTTGGCAAATGTAAGCAGAACAGAGGTAAACCTAATTGATAGGTCCACCTCCACTTTTCAGGATTCTTGTCTTTTCACAGAATTTCATTCCAGCAGTTCCTCACTATCTTGTTAGCTCTGTGATACTTTTACAGTGATGGTGCTTTATATTTTGACCAGCTTTTAAAGTTGTCTATAGTAAGCAGCTTGGTTTGAATTACCTATTCAGCTTTTACTCAATGCAGGTGTATAAGTGAGAGATGGAGAAACAGAAAAACTGATCCTGACAGTTTGAATTTCTGTTTTTAGTCGTGCCCGAAGCCTCACCTACCCCTACTTCATTACATGCAACCCTGAATCCCCCTTCTGCTTAAGCCAGGTTTTAGTATTATAGAATTGTATGCCACTTATAACTAAGAAATTTCTAACTTGTGCTCTAGTAATTTTATTTAGGATTTTTGTACTAGTATTCATAAATAAGATTAGTCTGCAGAGTTTTTAAAATTTTTCTACTAGCATTTGCTAAAATTTTCTATGCTAGCTTTATAGATATACTAGCTTTATAGAAAATTAGTGTGCTGTCTCTCTTATGCTCTGGAATAGTCAATAATTTGCTGGTAATGATTTTTTTCTTATGAAATAACCCTAAAACCATCTGAGCTATATCATTTTAATAGTGGCAATAATCAACTTAGAAGTAATACTCACACTATTTGCATAATTTGCCATTTTTAGTAATGTATATTCATTGATATTAAAGTGCATTAAGAGTAAAATTATAATCACTGCTCTCATAATTTTAAAAGCAGTCTGCTACATATAATAGCAGCTTTTGTGTGTTGAATTTTTACCATGTACCAGACATTGTGCCAAACATTTGACATATAAAATCTCAAGTAACTCTTAAAATGACCCTTTGAGGTGTTATTTATTTTACAGATAAGAATATAGTCTCACAGGGATTGAGACTTGCCTAAGGTCACAGAGTAGAGCAAGGATTTAATTCAGGTCTGTATAATTCCAAAGTCTATGCTCTTTTACAATTAAGATAAACTACCTCTCTGGCTCTGGCTTTTTTTCCCTAAATACCTTTTCACATTCTTAATTTGTATATTTATGCATTCCTTCCCTTTAAAAAAGTACACGTGCCTCAGGTTTTTCTATTTTAAATATATTTATTTTGTTCAAAGACGCTGACTTTTTTGTTTATCAATTGTTTTGTCTAATTCACTTGTTTTTTGAACTTTTTGGTTTTAATCTTGTTTTTCATTTCTCTAATTTCTGCAGCTTTGTCTAAGTTTTTAAAAAAGTCTTCCTGAATTATAATGTAATAAAATATTTGGCTTCTGAATACTATTTTTGACTGGAGTCCATAAATTTTGTTTCCATCTTCTAAATTGCTGGCAATTGTAATTGTAATTACCTTTTGGAACCTACAGTTATTTAGTAAATGATTTATAAATTTTAAAATAGCTGGAGAGTTTAAATTTTTAAATTTATTTTTGGTGTTTACTCTTGTTTTAGAAAGTACAATGTGCTCAGAGCTTTTACAATAGGAAGAACTACCTATGTTACACTGTGTGTATTATTTGGTAGCCTGATCATTTCTCTGTGTCGATAAACATTCTGCTATAATATGATTTTTAGTGGCAGCAAAGTATTTTATCTTATACATGTGTCATATTTTAAATTCCCTACCCTTTGAAGATAAATGTTTCTTATGTATCACTGCAATAATGTTGAGGTGAACACTATTTTTAATATATATTTGAGTATATATCCATGATCAGTCTCTTAAATTTCTAGAAGTTTAATTTCTATTTCAAAGGATAAGGACTTTTTAAAGGTTTTTGATCTATAATGCCAAATTGCCTTCCAGAAATGTTATACAAATTTTCTGCTTCCAATAGCAGTGTATGGGGTTCTCATCTCTCCATATCCTGGCCAATAAGGTATAACTATTGAACCTTTTATTAATACATAATGTCCTTCTTTGACTCTCGTAAATTTTTTTGATTTAAAGTCTATTTTGGCTGATATTAGTATAGCCACCTCTGCTCTCTTTTGGTTACAATTTGCGTGGAATTTTTTTCCCCATCCTTTAGCTTTCAATGTATTTGTGGTTTTGGACCTAAAATGAGTCTCTTATAGAAAAGGCAATTTACAGTTGGATCATGTGTTTTTATCCATTCTTTCAATATCTGTCTTTTCATTGGAGAATCTAATCCATTTACAGTTGAAGTAATTACTGATAAGGAAGGACTTCTGTCATTTTGCAATTTGTTTTCTGTATGCCTTATAGCTTTGTCCCTCATTTCCCTGCATTACTGTCTTCTTTTGTGTTTAGTTGATTTTTTTGTAGTAAAATGTTTAAATTCCTTCCTCATTTTCTTTTAAGTTAAAGAGGGAACTTTTGACTTGTCTAGGGAGAAAGTACTACTCACCTCCAGCTGAAAGTTTCCACACAGAAATTGGTGCCTATTGCTTCCTGATCTTTCATTTTATTCCAGAAAGAAGAAAAAGAATTTCCATTGGAAATGTTCCAATTTTTAAATGTTGGCATCTAATTAATGAATGTTGTTAAACAATGTTCAGGTCAAACTAAACATATTGTGGACCTGATTCAGTAAGAGGGCTACCATTTTGTAACTTCTGGCACAGGGTACAGGTGAGTCAAAATAAGACTTCCTTTCCTCTAGACTAGAAAAAATGCCTGAAGGGAATGTAAAGAGGACGTCAATGCTGTGTGTGTCCTTAATAAAGGGACATAGCCTCTTTTCCCCCTCCAACTCTGGGCCAAACTCCTGAGGGCATGGGAAATGAAATGCCAGATGGTTTGGGGGGATTCAAAAGCAGATTCCTGTGATCCTCCTTTCCTAAATAGAGTTCAGCACTATGATGAGACTCAAGAATTTGTTTGGGGACTTCCCTGGTGGCCCAGTGGTTGGGGCTCGGCACTCCCGATGAAGGGGGCCTGGGTTCGGTCCCTGGTCAGGGAACTAGATCCCACATGCCGCAACTAAGCCCTGGTACAGCCAAATAAATAAATATATATAAAAAAAAAAGAATTTGTTTGGCTCAGTGTGATATAGGAGTTTCCAGCTGTGTCTTGGCAGACTGGACTGAGATTGCCCCGTTTAGGGGCTGGGAGTGTGGCTGAGTTTATCTTGTTGAGATAGCACAGAGTGACAGAATCAATTTCTAGGACCCCAAGAGGGTCACAGAAGTTGAAACGCAGCTGAATTGAAAGGGTCTTTCAGATGGGGATGAAGGGTCACACATCAAGTCTTATGGAGGTTCATAAAAGAATGCGTCTTCAGTTATAAAACCAGTTACATTTCTTTTACCGGGTTTGAGTTTATGGATCAAAAACTATACCCTCTACACTATCTTTTCTGCTATAAATTCTATCACATCCTAGGTTTGATATGTAGTATTGTCATTATTGTTATTTTGTAAATCATTTTTCATTACAACTTCAATTTTCTCTTGACACAACAGTTACCTCTCCCCATCCCAGGTTTTATTTAGAATTTAGAATTTAAATTGCCTTTTCTATTTTATAGAACTTCAGTTGTTTTTCAGATCTGATTTTTTAAAATGGGTCGCAGCATATGAAATTGAATGTATTCATATCTGGGAAAACACATTTTTCGGAAATTCCTAAACATAAATATAATTTTCATACCTGTGAAAATGTGTGTTTTTGAAATTACAAAAGCCCCTATCTATGTTTAATCTTAATGTTTATACCTGTTTTCTTAGATTTTTTAAAATATGTAAGTCCAAACTTTATCACCAATATCTTTATGTCCACAATTTGCTGCTAAGGTTTTTTTGTTTGGTTGTTTTCTCATTGCTCTCTGTCAAAGCTACTTGTACACGTTATACATATTTTTCTGTTTTATTTTCATAAACTATACACTCTCTGTAAGACCAGATAGAGATGTCTTTCAATGTTATTTAAGAGGTAATGAGGTCAAATAAATCAAAGCAATCGATATATAATAAAGTTACTTTGGCAAAGTCACAGACATTTCTAGAATCAGCTTTATTTTTGCAATGAATCTCTGAGGAGATGTCGCCTACTCAGGGTGCCTTGTGTATCTAAGACAGAAACGTAGGTCCCCCCCACACACATTCTCTATCCTTTCACCTGGTGTTCTTTTTTTTCTCTAGCAATTTATCTTTATCTGACACACTATTTTACTTGTTAATAGATTCTAGGCTTGTGTTTGCAAACTTGGTCTGATTTGTTCACAGATATTTCTCCAGCTTTTCTGGCAGTGGCTGGCACACAGTAGCTCTTAATTAAATGTTAAATCAAAATGCCTCCAAAGAATCTAGAAACTGCTTAATGCTCAGGATGTTCAATGACCGGAGTTATCAGCGGTGCAGAAACACATTAATTATAAGACATCTACAAGTGAATAACTTTTTCTGAGATTTTTTTCCCAGCCCTTTCCTCTTTTACCTTTGTAATTAAAGCTCACTGGCCTGAGAGTAGCCTCAGTCTATCAACCTTTGGTCAGAGAAGAGGTTTCAGAGAAAATAACACAATTATCACGCAGCAAAAGGAGTAGGGGTGGTGGGGAACAAAGGGAAAAGTTAAGCGGTAGCCTCAATGGGGCATTCCCGGGCTAGATGTCCAAGTCCGCCCAACGGCAGCAGTTGACCTCGCTCCTCTTGCTGCAGTTGATGGCAGTTGAAGTCCATGTGGCTGGTCTAGCCACAACGGTAGCACTTGACTCGGGCGCAGTGTTTCTGAATGTGGCCATATTCGGCACAAGAGTAGCACTTCTGCCCCTCCTGATGGTCACAATCACGGGCCAGATGCCCTGGTCTGCCACAGGTGTAACAGCACTGCTGTCTCTCTCGCTTAGGCTTAACACAGTCTTTGGCGATGTGGCCACTTGTCCCACAGTTGTAACAGATGTCATCGAGAAGGTTACAGTTCTTAGCATGATGACCAGGCTCACTGCAGCAGTAACAGATGACAGGTAGGGTGGCAGAACTGCACTGAGCACCTCGGCCACCACCTCTAGCTCCGCGCCCTCGAGGTCCTCCTCCTTTAGGGCCAGAGTGTCCACACTTGAAGCATTCCTTACTGTTCATGGCTGCAGTGAGATCTTCAGGTGAGCGGTCCCACTGCTGCCCCGGAAGCCCCGACAAAACTCCCCTTACGGAGGTTTAGACAGAAGTGGCTGTTTTTCTCGAGGGGCCTCAGCGATGTCACACAGGGTTTGCGCACGGCCCCATTCTTGTGTCACAGGCGTTCTAGCAGTCAGCTCCTTCCCGCCTGACTTTCCTCCTGTCCTTGAAGCCCAAAGCCCATCGCAGGGGCGTTTTCCGTTTCTTGTTTGTTTATTTTTGTTTTTGTGTGTTAAATAAACACTTCTTGGGTCGTTAAGTTTGAGTTTGAATCCGTTCTTGTTCAGAAAATGTGCCTTGTAGGATTTCTTATAATTAAGGCTTAGACCTTCTTTGTGGTCTAGTAGATGACCAGTTTTTATATATGCGCTTTGGACATAGGAAAGATATGTGTGAGATGTATCTAATCCAGTAAATGAAAGAAATTCCACAAATTAGAGTAACCCATTTGGGGGGGTGGGTTAAAAAATAAAATACAAACGTCCATAAAGATATGAGATACATAAGATAGAAAAAAATCTGTAAAATGCTACAGGGAGATTTACTCACAATTTAGCCTGTTTTATTTCAGGAATCGTAGTTTTCAACATAATCACCACCATTTAAGTTGTAAAACAACATAATTGAAGCACTCAGTATAAAGAATATGTTGTTCTTTGCAAAATAAATTACAAAATCTTAATTTAA
This sequence comes from Balaenoptera physalus, assembly GCF_965194825.1. Lineage (NCBI taxonomy): Eukaryota > Metazoa > Chordata > Mammalia > Artiodactyla > Balaenopteridae > Balaenoptera > Balaenoptera physalus. The sequence continues at coordinate 65,118,439 of NC_138903.1, read as the reverse complement.
ATATTGGACAGATTTCCTCTCTGTTTTCTAAATTATTTATTATATAAAGCTCATAAGGATTTCTGGACATGTCCACTTATATAGATATAGAAATATGTATGGAAAACTAGACACTAAAATATCCAACTGTAGCTATTTTGGGGCTATAAGATTGAACAGGACTTTTTTCTCCTTATTTTCCTTCTCTGTATTTTGCAGTTTTTGAAATGACTTTAGGTGGTGTAATTTTAAAAATCCACAATAAATATTTTTCTTTAAGTTACTAGCTAGCTATATGCTTTGCATGTGAATTTTTTTCAGGAAGCCAGTACAACTGTATTTGGTAAAACATAGACGTGAGAATAATGAATGTAGCAATTGCCCTTTATTTTTTATTTTTTTATTTTTTTTAACATCTTTATTGGAGTATAATTGCTTTACAATGGTGTGCTAGTTTCTGCTCCACAACAAAGTGAATGCCCTTTATTTTCAATATGACTTGATTGGAATGTGCAACTGGTTTCATAAATGCAACCACAAAGAAAAATGTTTTCAAAAATTAATAAAAGTTATAGCCAAAGAGGATGAGCAGTTGCCACATATAGAATAGTGGAATGAGTTTTATTCCTAAACAATTAAATGATGCAGCATAAATGGTTTCAAATGGCAAAAATTCTCTCTGTGTTTTAAAATTTGATATATGTTTATTAAATTAGCTGTATTAACTATCATATTTAGACCCCTGTTTAGATTTATAGTTTTATTAAAGTAATACATGCCCATAGTTTAAAGCATTGATTTTCAAACAGGTTTAATTGAGACATGAAGGAAGAAATGCATTTTACATCACAATAGAGGATATGTGTGTGTGTGTGTGTGTGTGTGTGTGTGTGTGTGTGTGAGAGTGTGTGCTATAACTCAAATAAGGTTAAGAAAAAAATAATTACCCTTAATGTCTGTAATGCACTTTTTAAATTTTATATGTATATATATATTTATATATATGTGTGTATATATATATATATATATATATTTTTTTTTTTTTTTTTTTTTTTTTTTGGCCTCGCTGCACAGGCTGTGGGATCTTAGTTCCCTATCCAGGGATTGAACCCGGGCCCTCCACAGTGAGAGCACAGAGTCCTAACCATTGGACTGCCAGAGAATTCCCTGCAATGCACTTTCATGCTTTCTAGTCATGTTGTAAAAAATGCTGGTAGTTACCCATTAAATTAATCTTTCAATTCACTAAATGATTTTTACTCATAGTTTGATTGATAACTATAAATAATGCTTATGCTTATGCTATGACTTCTTGATGTTTCAATTTTAGACATTATCTATGATTTTCCATTTCAGAGAATGAACATTTATCCCTCTTTTACCTACACCATCTTTTGGTACACTTCATGTGCTTGCATTCCACTCACCCTCCCGCCCTCGCACCTTTCTCCTAATATTGATTGGGTCAATAGCCAACATTTACATAATTATAACTATGTAAATGCTACTCATGGCTGAGCCATGTTGAATTTTGTCAAATGCTTTTTTTGCATCTCTTGAGTTTGCCTTGACTTCTTGCATTTGCTAGAATCACCAGTAGATTGTTGAATATAAGTTGTGAAAGTGCACATCCTTGTCTTGTTCCTGATCTTAAGGGGAAAGCTTTCAGTCTCATCATTAAGTATGATGTCAGCTGTGGGCTTTTGGTAGATACCCTTTATCAGGTTGAGGAAGTTCCTTCCTATTCCTAATTTATTAAGCACTTTTTAAAAACATGTAAGTGCATTGGATTTTGTCAAATTCTTCTGTGGCTATTCAGATGATCATGTGGTTTTGCCCTTTATTACTATTGGATTTGGTTTGCTAGTACTTTGTTGAGGATTTTTGCAACTACACTGATAAGGAATATTAATCTGTAGAAGTTTTAAAATTTTTATTCTCGTGATATCTCTGTCTGGTTGTCATTTCAAAGTAATACTGACCTCAAAGGATGATTTTGGAGGGCTTCCCATCTCTGCTATTTTTTGGAATAATTTGTAAAGAATTTATACTATTTCTCCTTTAAATGTTTGCAAGATTTCACTAGTGAAGCTATTTTAGCCTGGGCTTTTCTTGTGGGAAGTTTTAAAATTACTAATTTAGTCTCTTAACTTGTTATAGGTATATTCAGATTTTCTGTTTCTTCTTGAGGTACTTTGGGCACTTTGTGTCTTTCTGAGAATTTGTCTATTTCATCTAGGTTATTTAATTTATTGGCATACAGTTGTTCATAATATTCCCTTATACTTCTTTTATTTCTGTAAAGTCAATACTGATGAACCCTCTTGCATTCCTGATTTTAGAAATTTGATTCTTACCTCTTTTTTTCTTCATCAGTCCAGCTGAACGTTTTTTTTTCAATTTTGCTGATCTTTTCAAAGAACCAACTTTTGGTTTTGTTGACTTTCTCTATTGTTTTTCTATTCTCTATTTCATTTATTTTCACTCTTATTTCCTCAGTTTTATATCCTTGTAATGCTAGCTATTACAGAATTAAGGCCAGTCCCATGCCAGATTTAGTCAATGTACAATTTGGCAAGGCAAAGCTGTATTCAAGGGACTGATAGAGTATTCTTGACTATTTTTCATTCCTGTACCCCAACCTCAATTCAGGGTGTTCACAGGTTTGAGGAGATCCTCTGTATTTGGATTCTTCACAGGAACAAAACCAACATGATATCTCTATATCTATCTATCTATTGAGAGAGATTATCTATCTATCTATGGATGTATGTATATATATCTTTTATATAATATATAAATAAATATTCATTTACTTATTTTAAGGAATTGGTTCACTTGATTATGGAGGCTGGGTAGTCCAAAATCTGCAGGGTGGGCTAGCAGGCTGAAGACCTAGGGAAGAGCCAGTGTTGTAGTTCAAGTCCAAAGGCTGTCCACTGGCAGAATTCTCTCTTGCTCAGGGAAGGTTAGTCTTTTGTTCTATTCAGGCCTTCAACTGATGGATGAGGCCCACCCACATTATGGCAAACAATCTGCTTTACTCAAAGTCCACTGATTTAAATGTTAATTTCATCTAAAAACACCCTCACAGAAATATCCAGAATAATATTTGGCCATGTGTCTGGGCACCATGACCCAGCCAAGTTGGCACATAAAATTAACTATCATATTTTCTAAAGAGGGTCATTCTCCTAACAAATGTATTGGGTGGGGAATAAAAGGGAATCAGAGCCTCAGAGTGTTAGTGTGGAGGTAGTAGAGGTCTCCAGATATTTTCTTTACCACTCCTGAGGAAATGCAAAGTTCAGACAAATGCGTAGGTCCAGGACCCAAAGTATTTATAGCATTCAAGATTTACAAGCTGTGCCTCTTTCTTGAATTTCTCTTCAGATTGGACATAGTAGATTAGGGAAGTTTTGTCAAAGGGAAGAGAAGTGGAAAGAGCAAGTAACTGCATCTGCAATTATTATTATGTACTGACCTCAATTTTAGAATACTTTAAAAAGTGGAATGTTGTCCATTTGTTAAAATGATAAGGATGATAATTAGGACCATGTCAAAATATTTAAAACAACACTATATCTATTAAAATGTTGATGTTAAAACATTACATATTTAAGCAAAAATTGAAAGAACACAAAGATATGATAATGGACTTGAGGTTTCATTTTGGGGTGATAAAAAATTCTAAAATTGTGGTGATGGCCATACAGCTGTGAATACACTAAAATCCATTGCACTGTACACGTTAAGCTGGTGAATTGTATGACATGTGAATTATATCTCAATAGAACTGTTATAACAAAAAAAAGTACACAAAGAAATAAAAGCATTTGTTATAGTGCTGTAGAATCGTGGGCAAAATTCCCTTTTATTATTATTATTATTTGGCCACGCTGTGGCAGCTTGTAGGATCTTAGTTCCCCAACCAGGGACAGAAACCATGCCCCCTGCAGTGGAAGTGCAGAGTCCTAACCACTGGACTGTCAGGGAATTCCCAAAATTCCCTTTTAACTTTTGTGCAATAATAAATGATTCTTTTAATTTAGGAGTGAGGTTCTTTATAATACTATAACTTCAAGCATTTCTATTTTTCTCTTTTTTTTCTTTCTGCATATTGCACATTGTTGTATATAACCTTTTTGTGCATATTAGGCAAAAAAAAAAATCTTCCATTATGTCTCCAAATAATGTTAATATGACATTCCTAACAATTAGAGAGGATGATGATGTACACATTTTATGGGTCTCAGAATTTATAGAATTGTGGGTTCTTAGTTTTTGGTATTTCCAAACTGGCTTTCTTAGAAAGCAAGAACCAGCCACCAAAGTAAAACATCATAATGAGAAACAAAATGTTATTTTGTATTCTCTCCTCCTCACATCCGAAAAGGAATCTATTTCAGAGCCTGTTGAATAAATGATGCCACTTCTCTTAAAATTAATATGTGAATTTCTCACAGAAGACAGGAACAAGCCTTGCATCTAGCACCAAAGGACACTGAACAGTATTTTTAATGTTCAGACAATACCAGGGTTGTGAAGAGAAAGAAAAAGGTGTTGCATACTCCTTCTTACCCCCAAACTGATTGAACACCCTTTCCCTTTTTGCTCTGTGCATAGGGTCTTTTGGTCCCCTGCCTCTGGGTCTCCTCTGTGGGTTCATCACTAACCAGGCATTGTTTGCCCAACACTAGCTAGTTGGGCTCAGCTTGAGAGCTTCTTTGGAGAAGATTGTGTGGATACAATATCTTTTAAACAGCATTTTTTGCCGTATTTTTTACAATTTGCAACATCAGACACACAAGGGGAGGAGTAAGAGGCCCAATAGGGCTGCAGACCAGGCAAGGCCAAGAATACACGGGTAGGCCACTAAGGATAACAGAGCGAATAAAGGCAGCCAACAGGGAGACTGGCAATGAAATTGTGGGCTAAGAACAGAAGAGGGATTGACGAAGGAAGATGGGCTGAGGGAAGGATGGTGGTGAAGACCGGTGTAACCAAGAGGAAGAAAGGTTGAGGAAGCAGGATGGGCCAAGGACCTGGGCGAGGGGGAACACCGGAGGGTCAGCCTCGGGGAAAGCTGGGGCTGGGTGGAGGGGTGGGGAGAAGAGGGCGGGCTCAGCGCATGCGCCTGAAGCACACTGCGGCGATCCTGGAGAGGCGGCGCTGTCTGGGCATCGGCGCTGTCTGGGCATCGGCGCTGTCTGGGCATCTGAGCTGCGGCTGGAGGTACGGCTGGTCCTCTGCCTGCTGTCCACTGCCACCTTGGCCTGCTCTTGCCACCCTGGCGCCGCGAACTCTGTGCCGCCTCTCCCTTCACCCTGTCTTGGGACGGCCGGCGCTAAGAATTCATGCTATGACCTTCGATGCAGCCAGGAGGTAAAGGAACGACATAGGGGAAGAACATGGAGGGCGGCGGAGGGAACTCGGCCCAGGGGGATCCTTAATTTGTGTGTTCTCCCGGTTCACGAGAGGAAAAAATGGGGGACAGTACGCGCCTCAGACCTACAAAAGGATGTTGAGCATTTACTTCCCATTGTGAAAGTAATACAGACTTCTTTCCATTAATCAGGGTTGAGGCACCTGGGCGTCGGCATTTTCCATAACGTTCCTTGCTTTAAAATTTTTTGGAGTTCCTCATATGCAGTAGAAGGTGTATTTAAAGGTCGGGGTTGTAGGACTAGGAGATTGAGAGCTTTCTTTGCCTTTGTTCAGGGTGGTGGCTCTTATTACGGAATCCGAGGGTACTCTAAGCCCCTCCCTGAGGGTCGGGGCGGATTCTATCTAGATCTGGCATCTGCTCTGCAAGCAATGACGTCTTTCCCGTATTCCACTTCCTAGTTTATCACACCTACCCCCATTAGGGAAGGCTGGTAATGGCTCTCCTTGATTGAGCACTGGGGCACAACTATAGCGAGAAACACATCCAGATATCATCAGGCACTTTTATATAAAAAACTGAGGTGGGAGGACAGACGCGGTGCGCACGTGTATTTGAGAGTGTGGGGATGCGCGGCGCGGTAGCGTGCAGGTATGCAGTCGTCCTTTGGTAAACGCGGAGGATTGGTTGCAGGACCCCCGCGGATACCAAAATCCGCGGATGCCCAAGTCTCCTATATAGAACGGCATAGTATAGTCAGTCCTCCGTATCCGCGGAGGGTCCACTGTATTTGAGGTCTGATGTCTGTGGGGGGGGGTGGTGGGGGGTGGGGGGGCTTCCATTGGGGAGAGCGGGAGGTAAGCACGCGTAAGGCTTGGGGCAGGGGGGTGGGTCAAATGCGTATTTAGGAAAGCAAAGTTGCTGGTAGTTGATAGGCGCGGAAGGGACGAGTGAAGGTGCGCATGCGCACTCGAGACGACTTTGTGACGGTTGGCTTTAACGGGAGGAGGGGAGAGGCGCGCATGCGTATTTCAAACGGAATGACGGGGAGGGGAGGCGCGCAGCGTACGTGTAATTAAGATTGCAAAATGGCGAGGGGGGAGGTAAGTTGTCTTTTTGCTTGGCCATCTTGGGCTAGGAGGGCCTGCAGAGGAGCAGATCGACCTTTCTAGCTGGGTGAGGGGGGTTAGCCTGAGTTGGAGTTGTCTTAGGCTGTGGCCAGATCCACCAGATAATAACCCAGAATCTTAGCCCCTCTCTGGCCTATAGATAATGTGGGTTTAAAAATGCGGAGGCGATGATGACTTTACAAAAGGTTACGGCAGCAGGCTGTGTGTAGGAAATGCGTAAAACGGGAGCACTTGGAGACAAGGCCACATTCGGGCAGTACGCCTCTGGAGGGCTCTCTGCCGGACTTGCAGATCGTGGGCCGGTGTCCTTGGCTCTGGACACATTCTCTCATTCCATCAGAGTAGCAGAACCCAGCGGTTGCAATATTGTGAGAACCTACTGATGGTCAGAAGCCCTTGGTTTTCTCCCCTTGAGGTTGTAGGGGTGAGGATTTGGCTGTTTCCAAGTGCTTGTTCCACTTTGCTTTAAACCTAGGATTTAGGCAAATGATAATGGTGGTATGAAGGTGACCTGGGTTCACATCCTTTCTTCTAAATTATTTTTTTCTGTAGAACTTTGAGCACGGTTTCGTTTAGGGGGACTATTTTTTTTTTTTAGGCAGCAGCACTGTCATGGCTCTTAGAGGGCTGTCAGTAAGGATCTACTGTTAATCGCTAAAACTAGTAATTTAGCAGTTAGATATGTAGAAGAAAGGGCACAGGATTCAAAATTGAGACAGGTCTTTTCAGTAATCCTAGCTGTGATCTCATACGGTCATTTTCCTTCTCTGGGCCTGTTTCCCTATCTATAATAATAATTATGCTTAAACGTCTTTGGAGCTTAAACTGTGTGCCAAGTACTGGGTCTACATGCTTTTACACATGCCTTAACTAATTTAGTACTCTGGACAGTCTTATGAAATAGCAGTACCGTTATTCATCTTTTACAAATGAGAAATTTCAGGGACACAGGTAAAGTAAATCCAAGGCTTTATATCCGTCTGAATGACTGAGACTGGATTTTTATCCAGGTACTGTGGCTTCGGAATCCTGTGCTCTTAAACATTATATTTATCCACCAAAATGATGGGGCAAATTTAAAGGACCCTTCTTTTATGGTTTCAAATTTTATTTGTAACTTATCTATGCTGTTTAAGAAAGGAGACCTGTTTGCTGATTTTTACTCAGTGCATTGTACAGGGTTACATATGTTGAAGACAGAAAGTAAAGAATTGGTTTGGAGCCTAATAGGGTGGCCATCCTTACCTACCCTTGTCTTCTGTGCTTTTTGTTCTGCAGAGGGTTTAAAATGGCCGACTGCGGCAGGCTGGACACACCCTTCTTGTTTTGCATGATTTGAGATCTGGTCTGACGCTTTGAGACAACCAGTCATTTACCGCAGTAGAGATTTTTTCCTTACCAGTTATTAATATTTTGGTGTGTTAATACCAAGGTTCAATAGTAAAGGAGAGGGTACTGCTTTTCTTTCTCATAATAAAAGACAGAGAATACATGGATTTCTTTTATTATTTGGTTGGGATAGATTCATTGAAGGGGAATTACTGTGTCAAAGGGTATGAACATTTTTAACACTTAATATGTATTGCCAAGTTTCTTCATGAAAAGGTTGTACCAATTTTTACCCACACAAGCATTGAGTAGTATTTATTAAAAACATTATTTTAATGGATAAAAAAAACAGTATTTAATTTTGCATTTCTTTGGTTGTAAGTTTGGATTCTGTTTTCCTCTATATGTTTCTTAGCAGTTTTATTTTCTTCCATGTGATGTTAGTTCATGTCTTATACTGATTTATCTGTTGGAGTTTTTAGTTTAGCGTTTATTATTGTTATCTATTTGAATGTGTTTTGTAAATAAAGGCTCTTACTCAGATTTCTGTAATGTTAGAAATATGTACTACAGGTTATTGTTTGCCTTTTAATTTTTGTTTCTAAAATTTTGGTTAGTAGAAATTTGAAATTGTGATCAAATCACTCTATCTTGTGTTTTGTGATTTTTCTTCCATTAAGTTTGAATAGTTCCCTCAATGTAGAAATTTGGTAAATACCCATTGTAGCTTCATCTGAAGATAACCATCAAGTATGAGGAAAAAGATCCATAATTTCACCACCCAGAGATAAGCAGTGTTAATAAATGTGTTCACTTTTTTTCATTCTTTCTGCATTTTTCTACAGTGATCACATATTTGTACTATTTTATATGGTGTTTTGTGTTTATAATGTGCATTTTTCCATGTTAAACATTTCTGTGATTGTCATTGAATGGTTTCATGATATTTTGTTGTATGGAAGTAGCTTAAGATTTTCAGTATTTTAAATTATGTAATGTCTTTTCATTTAGTTTTTATTGTTTATCTATTTTGAGTTATTTCTTTATAGAACAGAGTTCAGAATTAGCATTATTCATCAAAAAATTTGAACATTGTAAAGACCTGCCATAATAGCATTCCAAACGTTGTCAATTTTTGTACCCAGTCATTTAGGTACATAAAAATTTTTTTTACTTACTTTATATGTAAAAGAATGGTATCTTTGATTTATGGTACATTGCTCTGATTATTGGCGAGGCTGGACTCTTAAATGTTAATTGTTAGCTCCTATTTCCTTTTGTGAACTATTCGACTTGGGTCTGAATGTTATCTATTTGTAAGAGCTCTATATTATGTGTTCTGTGTGAGAATCTATTACCCCTTGTCATTTGTTGCAAATGACAAACCTCATTTGTTGCACATATACTCCTGGTATATGTTTGTTGCCATTGAGTATGAAGAAATGTTTGTGATTCCAAAGACAACTGCTGCATGGAATACATGTCAAATTCTTGGTAGCCATTTTGAGATAACATTTATTTGTTCTTTAAATAGATAGCCATTTCTTTTCATCTAAAAGGAAAGCACTGTTTGCTGCACAGCAGTGAGGCTCCCTCGTTATGGGTGTGGGGAGAAGACAGGGCAACATTTTGTCCTTAATAAGACATGGCAACCAAGTAGACAAGACACAAAACAGTAGTCCCCCTCCCCCCATCCATTCGGGGACTGATGGTCTTTTGAATATTTATGAGTGATCTGGGGGAGGATATGGACATAGTGGAATGTTCACATTTGTAGATAACACGGAACTCTTTGGAGATGTAAAGTGGTAATAGGAACAAACCGCAACACCTGAGAAGACACTGTGCGTGTGGGCTAACAATTGGCAGAATGGAACAGGGTAGATAAGAGCAGTGTAATGACTTTAGGGGAAAATAGTATGTTAAGCATACAAAATAGTGGCCTCAGAGACATTGGGTCCCAAGACAGGGATTTCAGTGTAAGCAGAAACAATTTATTGATGTCATCAGCTCAATTTGCTGTTGCAGAGACAGAAGACCCATTAAAAACCTAGGCCTCATTAAGAACAGTATGTGACACACAAAAATTCCATCCTATCTTTGTATAAAATGATCTGAACCAAATGACCAGTTAACACTAGTAATCTCTCCTCAAGGAGTCTCTTACTACCTCTCACTGAATTTTGAGAAGGTGGTGGGAAGAGTGTGTTACCTCTGTGTTTCATTTTTCTTATTTATAATATGGAGGTGATTTAGATTATATATTCTCAAAGGTTTTGGGAGGGGATAAGGTATCTTATTTTGGTTTCCTGAAACTGAGTCTGTTATTTGTGGTTCAGAGAATCTGTTTAATTATATTTATTAGTTAAACCTTTCTAAATTATTATTCCTACTCCATGAGCTATATACTATCTCTTTTATATTAGTAACATTCTAATTTTTATTTTGTCAGTGAAGGGGGGATTATTGGATTTAGAGGTGTCAAGTGAGCCGTTACTTGCTGCTTTTTGTTATCCAGTTATACTGGGTTAATTCAGTTAGTTGTAAGCTCCCAGTTTTCAGCATTTTGCTAGTTGCAGATGTTAAACTAGGCTTATGCGTGTGGTGGGGAGGTTGACAGATGTATAATAAGCAAAATGAAACAAAACAATGAAACAAAGCAACAACAACAGAGCTTGTGTTGTAGAGGAAGTGATTGGGAAGGTCCTTTACTGGAGGTCTGTGCCTATCTTAAGGATGGGGGTCCCATTTTACGTCATGCCAGTGTCTAGTTCCCAAATCCATTTATGATCAGGAGTTAGGGAGAGCCTGGATATTAGAAATAGCCTGAAAGCATTTAACCTTTGGTTTCTACAATTTGTTCCTCCCCTCTCTTGATGTTACAGCCAGCAGCAGCCTGGAGCAGCACCCCCTGGAAAGAAATTTTACATCGGCCATTATAATACAACCTGATAAGTGTTACAGCACTTATCAGGTTGTATTGTAATTGTCTGTGTATATGCCTGTCTCCCTTCCTATGTTATCAGTTAGACTGTGAGCTCCTTGAGGGCAGGGACAGTGTCTTCATCTCCAGAGCCCAGCCTGGCACATTAGTAGGCCTCAGTAAATGTTTATTGGATGAATAAATGAATGACTCATCAACAAACATTTATTGTGTGCCTGCTAACGTGATCTCCACAGGCTCTGGACTGTCAACAGTTTTCTTCAAAATGCGTGTGGTCAGAAACTTGCTGTTTCTTTCTAGTTATGTATATATCTTCTTAACAGTTTCTCATGAGATAATGCTATTTTTGTGTTTGGATTTCAGTCCTTGGTATTTACAGATGTTGCTACTATTGCTACTGCTGACAGTCTCTTCCTTGGTGGAACCTGGGTGAAAGCTGCCAGATCAGGAGCTCCATCCTCACTGTCTAGTGTTTGCTAAATGGTTTCTATTTGTAGACTCATCCCCTTTTCACTCCTCCTCAGGTCATCCTCCAAATGGTATTCCCATGTGGGCTCCACATTCTAGATCAGGGGTGGGCAAATACAGCCCATGGGCTGCCTGGTTTTGCAAATAAAGTTCTGTTGGAAAACAGCCATGCTCATTTGTTGATGTGTTGTCTGTGGCCTCTTTGACCTACAACAGCAGAGTTGAGTAGCCACATCAGAGACATGCTGACCCACAAAGGCTGGCCCTAGAAAAAGAGTGCCTACCCTTTTTGGAGTATCACTCAACAGTCATAGTTTCATTCCCCTCTCCATTCACCGGAGATAACCTTTAGCATCTCAGAAACTCATTTATTTACTTCATTCATTATTACTTATGACGAGTCTTTTTCCTGTTTTACAGATGGGCCAGCCAGGACACACTTCAAACTAGGAGACTGATTATAAGGCCTCCCCCAGGGTCCTGCAGTCAGTCAGTTATATGGTGTCCTTCAGCATCAAGTTTCGAGCTTCAACCCTAGAAATTAAAATTCCTTTTGTTATATCCTAACTTGAAGCATATGGACATTTCATGCTTTGGTGCCTTATCCCTTGCCCCCCTCCTTCCTACACAGCTCTTTGCAATGAGAATATGGAAAATAAGGAATTAATATGAGATAAAGCAGAAAAGTAGACTGAGGCAAATGTTTAGAGGGTCTGAATGCTAATTTTTAAACTGAGAAATGGGATTTCTGGAACATTCACTTATTCAGACTTATGCAGGTAGTGAGCCTGCGCTTCCAAGAGCTTAGGGCCCTCCCCTCAACCCTCTCTAACCCACCGCCCGTTGTCTTGGTAACCTGTCTGTGAGTATATTGTCATTCATTTCACTTCATTAAAAAGTTGGAGAGCTCCAAGTCTGATGCAAGAAATGTAGATCTAAAAAAGCAAAAGGGAGAGAATATCAGATAGTCTCATTCTAGGAGTAAAATGGAGGGAAAGGCCTTACAGCGTTATTTTCAAGCCGCTTGCTGGATTTTTCCCAGGACTTTATTATGAAAATTTTCATACAGAAAAATTGAAAGAATTGTATAGTGAAAACCCATATACTCACCACCTAGATGGTACAATTAACATTTTGCTGTATCTGCTTTATTGCATATTCGTCCATCTTTGTTGGGTGGGTTTTTAAAGTACTTGTGTTGTCATCCATTTTGATTTCATCTGTATCTGACCCATTATGGTGCAGAAAAATAATCTCTTTGGATTCTTATCTGTATTTTCCAAGATGGTATGGAAACTGCAGCCTAACTACCTACAAGCAGATCTGCCTGGGAATAAGAGTCCTAGGGAGAGAAGACATTTTGTTTCTGAAAGAAAATGGCCGCAGCTCACTGTTGTTTACTGGAAATAATAGGAGAAGGAAAAATGGAAGTCCAGATCCACTGTCAGTAAATCCTTCCAATAATATACTGCCCTGCACTTCATTCACTTCACTGGCTTTGGGGGGTGGGGGGCAGCTGGTTTTCTGAGCTGCTTCTGCTTGGTTCCTTCCTTTGAATTGATGAAGGAGAAACAACAAAGTGATACCGAAGTGCCACTGATGTGGTAGTCAGCATTAACACAACTCCTTGGAATTTTAGTAAATGGATTTTTAATTTGGACTACTGTCTAATAATATTCTTTTGGACCTTTTCTGTTAGCAATAGCCACAGAGTCGAAGGAAGCACCATGAACTGAAATCTTATTTATCTTTATCATGAATATGATAATGTTACCTGTTTGTGTCTATCTCCCTTCATTTAAGTTCAAGGGCAGAGGCCATATCTTACTCATCTTTGTAATTCTCCTAGTAAAAAATGTCTGTATTCATAAAAAATGCAGTATTACATTTAACACCTATCACATGGGCAAAGATTAAAAAATGTTATACTAGTGTTGGTGGGATATGTCCAATTTTAGTGTAATCCTTTGTAGGAGCAATTTGGCAATATGTATTAGTGGGCAGAATAAATATTGCATGCCCTTTGACCCAGCAATTTCATTTCTAGGGATATACCCCTAAATATTCTAAATAAATTCTAAATATTTTTTTAAAATGTTCTAAGGATATTTTAAAAGATTTAGGTATGGGAATGTTCACAATGTTCATAGCAGTAAAAAAAAAATAGAAAAACTTACCTATCCCTAAATAAGAATTTGAATAAATAAATTTTGGTGTATTCATATAATAATACAACTTAGGCATTAAAAATAAAAATAGTCTTGTAGATGAGTATATGGCTTGGAAAGATGTACCCAGTATATTAATTGAAAGAAAGGCTATGGTTTCATCTAATTTTTGTTAAATAAAAATTCATGTTTGTACATGTACATTAAAGTAATTGGAAGCATATACCCCAAGTGTTAAACTTTCTGGGATTTTGTGATTTTTACTTTCTATGTATTCTTAATGTATTTCTGGAATTTTTTTTTCACAGCGTGTGTTTATGACTTTGAAAGTTAAGACAAACATTGAAACGGTTTCCATTTTGAAATATGCTGACCTGAACAGAAGTGGAATAAATGGGTTGGTTGAGGGGGCTGGAAACTGGAGCAGTTTAGTTTGGAAAAGAGCTGGGCTGGGTGGGAGTAGGGCATGGTGGAAATAAGATCTCTGTCTTTAGAGAAAGGCACTAGCTTAACTACTAACTGTTCTTGGCTCCTTAGTGCAGGCATTTCACGCATCAGGCTTTACACTTACTGTTTATTTCCCAATTAGACCCTGTACACATTCCTTTCCCACCCATGTCCCTCTGGGCTTTCATAAGCTAAATAATTGCTGGTGGCAGCAGCTGCTTATGGGTGTGCAGATCTTGCTCTAGTAACGGCTGCTTTACTTTATCCAATAAAGAGAAGGCTCAAACCCATCAAGCCTGCCTCCTCACCGCCCCCGCCCCCAACATATACCACTTGGCATTATGAATCTTCCCCACCTATGGTGGGAGAGCTTTCTCCTGGGTCTCATGATCACTAGTAGATTATAAGACACTATTATATTTCACTGTGGGTGAAACAGTTAAAAATGAGCCCTGAGAAACTGCTCCTTGGGTCTTCCTGGGGTTTGAGGGTTGCCTGCATCTCACTGCAATAACAGGAAACCTAGTTGCACTAGTTGGTGCTGCCAGCATCTAATGATAATAATTAATAGCCTGGGCTTTGGGCCGTCACTGAATTGCTAGATTTCTGGGTTGCTTTTCATGCTAAGCAGCTAGGGACTGGGAAACTTAGAGGCAGAACGCTGCTTCCTTAGGAAGAAAGGACCCTTTGGGGGTCTTTGGCTTGTCCTGTGTGGGTCTTAGGTCTCAGAGCCCCATTCCTCCTCGTGGTTGAGTCTTGGAGGTAGGGAACTAGCCACGGGCCTACCTAGCTCCTTGTGATCCTTTTGGTAACCCACACAGCTGATAAGGGACAAGATATGTTCTATTCCTTTTCAGGTATGTGTAAAGTGAGTCCTGGTGGGAGTTGAGATTGTAAATGACAGGCCTTGGTCCAGAGCCCAGGGTTTTGTTACCTTTCCTCATCAGTGTGAACTAAATGCCATATGATGAGTAAATGAAGATTTAGTTCACTTTTAGGGGGGCCTTTTAGCCAGGAGTATGGAATAAAGGGTCATAATTGCCAGACATAGAAGGGCCCCTAAGATACCAAGTTTACCTCCATTCAAAGATAGGATATTGATTGAGGTCTAAAGAGGGTAGGTAGCTAGGAGGATCAGCATTAGTTCAGATCTGAGTTCTAACACTTTGGAATAGTTACTTGGTGCCTCTGTACCCAAGTTATCTCATTTAAAATAGAGGCAAAAATCCTTATTAAATAATAATTGTTTGCGTTGCAACAGTCTTTGCCAGATAAAGATAGTTGTGATGCTAATAACAGTGCTTAGCAAGAGTGTAATCTGATGTCCATGGTGTGGACTGGATGACTTGACTATGGTAAAGTAAAATTAAAGCTAGATCTCATACCTTAACTGTTCTTACATTTGTTTCTTCTTCCTTCTCCCTATCCTACAGGTGACACCAAACTCGATCAGAAACCATGCCACTGATGAAGAGGTATATTGAGCCCTGCCTGGCCCAGTGAGGTTACTAGAGAATTGGAAGAGACTCAAATCAGCATCCTGCACATGGTTATCAAACCATTGTGAAGTCTTAGTAAGTGGTCAGTGGCTCTGGTGGGCTTGCCCAGTTAGTGGGAAGGGCCAGGAAAGGTAGTCTTACTAGGCCTTTCCCATTATGATATGAAAAAAGGTCTTAAAATATTCAGACTACACTAGAGAGTACTGAGCCTAACCTCTCCTTTTCCCATTCTCCCATTTTTGCAGATGATATCTTGCCCAGATCATAGCTAGTTGGTATAGGAAATGGATTTGAATCCAAGCCCAATACTGTGTCTTCCACCCAGTGCTTCCTCTAGATTCCATCTAAGTCCAAGGAGGCCATGTGAGACAGAAACATTTTTATTCCATACTGTGAAAGATTTTTATAATGGCCTCTGAGATTGTGCTCCTCTGATGAAGGAAATGTCCATGGTGTGATTTTTTTTATTATGCATAAAATCACCTGGGGTGCTTGTTAAAAATGCAGATTCCTGGGCAGCCTGAAACCTTGTCATTGGTCAAGAGCAACACTAAGACCTACCTGTCACTTATCCTGAGGCTTCCTGCCCAGTGGGTTCACCAGCAAGCCAGAATGAAGCATCATTGCCCTGGATGTCCTTGTGAAGCTGTTAGGAAGTCTTGGTAAGTTGGTGGTGGTTTCGGTGGGGTTCCCCAGTTGGTGGCAGAGAAGAGATGGTTGTGACGTGGCACTTCCCCCCTTCCTTCAACAGACAGTTATTAGGTGCTTACTAAGTGCCAGAGACTGTTCTAGATATTAACAAAGTCCTGCCATCATGGACTTTCATTCCTATGAGAGTAGACAAAAGAATAAATAACCAATAAATAAGTAAATGTGTATCATAAATGTTATATCAGAAGTTTCTCCATTTTGGTGTGAAAATGGTTGGGTTGGACTCAGCAATACTGTGTGTTTTTCTCCCCCCTTCCCATTCTCCCTTTTCATACATTCCACTGTCTATCAGTGCAGTGGAGGCTGACAAGCTGAGTATGGGAGGGTCATAGATAATGAAAGCAATCTTTTTCCTTTTTGTAACCCCTCACTAGGCTGAATTTTGAAGGATATCTTTGAAAAGTGTTTTAGAGAGTCTACCAGATTTTCCATGTGAGTGCACGTGCAGCAGAAGAGGGGGTCTTCTCAGTGATTAAGGTAACACAGTGATTAAGGTAAGTAGGGGGGAGGAAAGACTGACATTGCCTTGACTCCTGTCAGGGAGGCTCTTAGAAATGTCATTTCCAGGGGCCAGTACTTTTAAAGCCTGCAGTTTATTCTATGATATATCCTTCTCAAAACAATTGGGGTGGATTATATGCTTACCCAGTCTGAGAACACCCCTGCAGAGGGTCACGAGAACTGAAATCATTCCCAAGTAAACTCGGTGGCATAAGCTGCATGTCATAAATAATGTCAACATGACACTGATTACACTCCCCTTAGGGGAGAGTCTAATCTTTCAAACCAGACTTGTTGAGAGTTTTTCTTTGTCAGACTATGGAGCTACATACATCTTGTCAAAAGCCAGCTCATTAGCAGAGGCTTGTTGTTTCAGCAGCCGCCAAGTATATGGCGCTTTGGATTAGTAATTTCAGAGGCAGCAGCGTCTTCTTGTGCACTCCATTTAAACCAATTGGACCAGCATTCATTTTTGGCTCCTCAGGGATCAGCCCCCTAATAGGCTTTAAGGAATAATGAAATGGTTCATAATTAAACTGGGCAGCATCTATAAAATGGCCATTCTTGGGAGATCTCTGCAGAAGCCACCCCTATCTTAAGCTAGTAGCTCCTCCATCCAGAGTTAATACCCGAGGGCCATATCATTCCTTGGTATCTGCCATTTTTTATGGAAGCAATAAAAGTCACCTTTTCTCATAAGGATGGTCTTGAGATGGTGCCTTCATAACATAATGTTCTTGGTATAGTCTCTGGTGTGTTTGGATAATTCCTGTTGGCAGAATTAGGTAGATTAGCCTGCACTGGGAACCTGAATGATAGAAACATGGTCTTTTCCCTACAGAGAAGTCTGGAATAGTCGTTGATACAAAGAGAGTCCCTGCATTCTTTATCCTTCACCAGAACTTATTTTAAAATGACATTGTTCATGTATAACGATATGAATGTTAGCATGCAGTTAAAAAAGTCTTCTGTCACTTTCTCTATCTGGGCCAAAGTGGGATGTATAAATTTGGCTTTTGCTGTCTGAATGCCATTTCTTGCCCTAGGACTCCCCTAGCCTTGTTATCCATCCTCCTTTCCTTTTGTGACAGCAGGTCTGTTGTTTTTTCTTTTTCTTTTCTCTTTAGGCTAGTCATCTAGCACCCACATACAACATTTGAAAATTTCCTTTCTAAAGTCATATAATATTAATAATAGTGCTTATCAGTTATAAGTGCCTTTTATGTTCTAGGTTAGTGCTTTATACCTATTTGCTATCTCATTTTGAATTAACATTACCTCTGGGAAGTAGGATTTGTTCCTCCTTTACAGATAATAAAACTGAGGATCAGAGAAGTGTTGTCACCCATGTAACACGGAGCCAGTGGTGGAGCTGTGTGAGTCACACTCCAAATATCTCAGCTACCTTACTTGAAGCACTAGGATGTTTTGAGCACGTTCTTAGTTGTTGGGACTTCCTGACTCCTTGTGGGCTCTTCATCACTGTCGTCTTCCAGGATATAGGGGCACATGTGAGTGGTTCATTCTTGAAGGGAGATACAGATGCACAAGAGAGATGGTGCAAGGGTTGTGTAGGCCCCTCTAACTTTTAGAGATGACCACTTTGGATGGATGAGCATTTATTTATTTCCCACACCACCATTCACTATTTCTCTTTGTCTTCTCACCTTTTGTTATTACCCCCACCCTCCAGCATGATGTTTATGTTGTATAGTTTCTATGAGGTTATACTTCCTTTTACACAAACAAAAAGGAATCACAAAAGTCAGAGTTACAACTGAAAATCCCATCGCTTGCAGAATGTTAACTCAGGTGTAGGTGTATCAGGGGTTGGAGCAGCCTGCTGTGTAGATCAGCATGTCCAAGCCCGAATTCCGCATAAACATTGCCTTCCGTTAGCAGACAATGCTGATAAAATTATTTTCTGTTCATATCAAGTGGAAAACAACAAGAATACCTAACAATTAATACTTTCATAAATTTTATTGCTGGTAAGGTGACAGTGTCCAGATAGTTAACATAGACTATAGGGCTTGGCAAGCTATGGCCCACATGCCAGCTGCCCGTTTTTGTAAATAAAGTTTTGTTGGAACACAGTCATGCTCATTCACTATTGTCCATGGCTGCCTTTCACACTACAGTAGAGTTGAGTAGTTGCAACGGAGACCATATTATCCACAGAGACTGAAGCATTACCATCTGGCCCTTCACAGAAAGTTTGCAAACCACTGGCATAGGTTAAATGTACTATGACTACAGATGTTCCCCTCCCAACCCATTTTCTTTTCTGTGGGGCTTAGATTTACAGCTGATCCGACAAAGTATGGAATCTTATAGTAGTCAGTTTGCCTCTGAATTTCTTCCCACTCAAATTAAGCTCACCAAGAAAGCACATTCACAAATTTGCTATGTATGCAGAAAGAACTATGTTTTATATGCCTCACTGTAGCTATTCGTTTATCCTATATGGTTCCCTTATTTTTTTCTTTTTTCTTTTCAGGGATGACTTAAACTTTAGCCATTCTCAAGTATCAATAAAGTGCTACTCGTGTTTCCTAATTATGAGTTTATCCTAATTTTTCATACATCTTTCCCCTCCCTGTAGCGTGAAAGCAGCCATAGACAATATGGAAACAAGTGGGCAGGACTGTGGTCCAATAAAACTTCATTTACAAAAACAGGTGGCAGCCCGGATTCAGCCCATGGGCCATAGCATGCTATCCTTGTTCTATACTGTATATACACGAAGACTTTAAAACAAGAAGACTTGAGGTGATACGTTAAAGCAAATATTCAGGGTGATCTTTATTCAAAATACTTGTAATACAGTGACAGTAACACAGCTCTACTTGAATTAGCACTGGAAAGTGTCTCATGATCTGTGCATTATGTGCATGACTTAATAGTCACCTAGATATTGGCCTGAGTTCTTGGTAGAGTGATAGAATCCTCATGGGCCACGTTATTATCATCCCTTAGAGGATCTTCTTCCTTGTCACAGGTCTTTTCTTTGCATGGCTTAGAAGTGACTTTGTCTTTATGTCTGTTATTTGTTCTTATTCTTACATTATCAGCTCTAGTGTTTACCTTCTTCACCAGCATGTCTTCTACCCTACGTAGGCCCAAAAGTGAATCTGATACAGAGGTTACTTTGGATGTAATCACTCTCCTAGCAGTCAACGTAGGGGGCTGTGGTTTTGGTAATTTGCTATATCAAACCCTAAATGGCTTTCAGGATTAGGAGGAATTAATCCTTCCATTGATGTCTCAAAATGTGATCTGAACAAAGTAACAGGGATCTCAGTCTAGTAAGTGTTGAACATGGAAGTAAATCTTTTTCTTTGCCCTTTTTGTTGTATTTGTTATATTTAATAGCTTTCCTTATAATGAACCTACCTTGTATTTCCAGAAGAAATTTTCCTAGTTTTCAAGAGTATTGAATTAGGTCTGCTAAGTTCGCTATTTTTAAATTTTATTTTCTATTTTATTTTTTTACTACTTTGTTTCTGTGTTCAAAAGTGAGTTTTTGGTTGGAGTGACAGTCTTTGTCAGTTGTTGACGTTAGGGTCATTAATGAAACCTTGTTGCCTGAGCTTTTAAATTTAGCAGATCTCAAACTGTCCCATGCCATCTGAAACATCTGTTTAATAAAAAATTTTTTTTAATAATAAAAAAATTAAACATCTGTTTTAATTGGCATTATAATATAAAAAATAATTTGTATCTGATATTTGGGCCCTCGTTCAATTGCTGCCCTTCTAAGTTTGTGTAAATAATGCTTAATGTGCACATCCCTGTAAATAAGTTTTTGCACATCTCCATGTTTGTTTCCTAAGGTTGGATTAAATGTACAATTCCATCTAGTGTATGAGAATGCCTGTTTTTTCATATCCTCAGTAATATACTATATTGTGGTTTTAAAAAATCTGCCAGTTGCAAAGGTGAAAAGTGGTCTCCCTTGATGTTTTAATTTATTTGATTCCTAATGAGATGGAACAGTTAAAAATCTTTCTTGGGTCTTATTTTTAAGTTTCTTTTTCACACTGATTTTTGATCTACCATATATGTCACAGATGTTTCCCTCAATTTGACATAGAAGTTCATTTTTATGTAGCTCAAATATGTTTTTTCTTTATGGTTTATTCTCCCCTTGCATTTCACAGTGAAGATAAATATAGTTTATCTTCACTTTATAGTTTAATATAGTTCATGCTTTATTTACTTTTAAATATAAATCTTTTTCCCTTGGGGATCCTCTCTTTATGTGTGGTATATAACTAATTTTTCTATAACTGTTCTGTCCTCTGACGGGTTGGCAAACTTGTTCTGTAAAGGGCCTGATAGTAAATATTTTAGGCTTTGTGGACCATATGGTTTTTGCCACTGTAGCATGAAAGCAGCCAGAGGCAGTACATAAACAGACAAACGTGGCTGTGTTCCAACAAAACCATATTTATTAAAAAAAAAAAAGATGGTGCTGGATTTGGCCTGTGGGCTGTGGTTTGCCAACATCTGCTCTGTGATATTTTGCTTTATAACTTTTGCTCTCATAGTTTCTACTTAGTCATGGTGGACTTCCTCATGTTCATGCCTCTCATCTCCCCTCATAACCTCTTAGAGCACTTTTTCACCTCCAGTCTCTGCTACTGATTACCTGTTTCTGTACATATTTCACAATTCTAAGTTTCTGAGAGCACAGGTGGTAGCCAGACTGGGTGCTTTGTATGTCATTAGTATTATGTTCTGGGATGTAAAAGTGATTTTCTTGGCTGTCTACCTTGCTGCTTCAATATAACCAATTCCATATTTATTACATTCCTTTTCAGGGTCTGTTCCTTGCAATCCAAATTTTATTGCAAGAAATGGGCTCATTTGGATCAGTTTAAGAAGTTTATAGAACTTGACTCCACTGTGGCATTATTAATGTGATTCAGTTTATTTCTCTGGTTTTCTGCATGTCGTCTTGCTTCTACTTCCAACTGGTTTCCTCATACTCTGTCTTCCTCTACCTCCTAGCTACTGAATACTTATGTTTTTTTCTCATTCATAACTTGAGCTTGTGCAGCCTCTGTAGGCGTGGCCTCCATTCTACCTCATCTTTCTCTCTGCAAACTGTTTCCGCTCTTGTTCTCCATGCTGCCCAGTTGTCATTAAATTGAGACTCTGATTGCCTGTGGGTTAAGTTTCCTGAGACTGTAGAGGTAGCAGTTGTTATTTGGCAGGTCTAGGACATTTCCCCCTATTGATTGCTATGTGGAAATGTTTTTCTTTCCCTTTTTATAATCCCGAAGTGCTTTAGAGTAACACAACTCATCTATCATAGGTATATCCAGAGTCATTTAATTGCTCTAAAACTAGAAGGCATCCTGGTCATGGGACATCCAAAAGATGCCATACCTAACCATCTTTGGAAGCGACAGTTTCACAAATGACTACACGACCCTACTTTCTTTATATCCTTGAGTCTCTTCCTGCTGCTATCTGGTTTCCTTATCCTCTGTTCTTTATCCTATTGCTGATGGAGTTTTTGCTTATTTTTAGCTTCTGATTTCTGTGCTTACAGTTGATCTTACTTAAATCCTTCATGATTCTTACATAGGCTGTGGTATGTTCTTTTATCGCATATCCATTCATTTCAGGTGCAGAGGTTTTGTCCCTCTGTTTTTCCTCAGTTGTAAGTTGAATCTAATTTTCTTACCTCATCCTTGTTTGGGAACAGCTTTCATTTCACAGCAAGTCATAGGCTGTTGACCGGCTTGTGGGTGGATGTTCTCGGTCTGATCCTTACTTCCCCTTGATCTGAACAGCCATGGATTCAGAGGAGGGATTCTTGGTCACAAGAATGCTTTCTTAGCTAGACTTGTTTGCAGTACAGTTTCCTTTAGCAGAATTTTGGGCATGGGTGACACTATGACATGTCTACTTTATTCTCTCTGGTTTAGCTCCCTAACACTGCTTATTTGCAGCATCTAGCAAGTCTCTCAAAGTCTCACCTTCTAAAGTGGGTATAAAATGTGAATTCCATGTCACAAGCTGGTTTGCACAGCATCTTTAAAACAAGGGATTTTCTGGAAGATCATAGCCAATTCCCTGAATTGCATTCTTCTTGAGGGGCTATTCTGCTTCTTACTATTGGTTAGGTACTTCTGTTTGCTGGAAACAAATTCACCAGTGAGCTAATGACAGGTTATTGGCTGGTGACTTGTGGGGAGATAATGGTGACTGGGATCACGTGAAATGCCAATTATAGGGGGACCTTAACATGGTCATGCCCATTAGGGATGGGATCTGGGTCCAAAGAAGCTCTGGGAAACTCAGCAGCAGGAGTTTGCGGATCTTCATGTTAGGATTGTGCCATTTATGTAACTGAGTTACTCTGTCTTCTTAAGTCTTGTGTCTTATTTCTCCCATTGTCTATTGGCTTACCTATTCACTTTGTTTTAGTTTTTTTCTCTGCCTCATATTTTTAGCTTATTCATAGGTTCTGCTTACTTAGGGCTTCACCTTTTTTTCCCCCCACTGAATTGTATACTTTATTTATTTTTTTAATTGGAGTATAGTTGATTTACAATGTTCTGAGGGCTTCACCTTTATCATAAATTTTGCTTGTTTGTGGCCCTCGTGGCCTCACCTCTCTGCATTGTGTTGGCTTGCTGTCTATCCTTTCAGCTTCAGTTCCCTTTGCTAACTATGATTACTACTCTTGATAGCCCAATTCTAATTCCTGAGAATACAAATGTACTAGGCCTGACTTATCCCAGTTTAGTTAGATATTTATATACCAACAGCAGCAGTTTGTGGGTCTTTTTTTTTTTTTAAGATTTTGTGCAAGTTGATAAAAAATCTACAATCTACAATACTTCTGGGTAGATATGGAATTCTATGAACACATATAATAGCTCTCATACTGTAATTGATGGATGTTTCCTTATGCCTAAGAATACTATTCTTTACTGTGAATCTCTCTTAAATCCTAGAACAAACAGGGTTCAGTCTTTTTTTTCTCGTGTTTCCCTCGCATTTGAAAAATGGTCAACAGCTCTCCGCTCTCACCAGACTCCACTTCGTCATTCACTATGACGACATCGTAGAAGCCACCCTGGGTGTCTCCCCAAAGATTGGTTAAAATCCTAACCCCTGGTACCTGAGAACGCAACTTTATTTGGAAATATGTTTGTGGGTCTTTACTTTTGTGTTCTGCAGTTAATATGATTATTACACTTAGTCTCTGTTTCTTTTACTTTTCTTCGTTTCTTCTAGCTTCCAATGCATCCATTAACAACTGGCTTCTCTGTCCTTTATTTCAGGGGTTGCAATTGCAAATGCATGCAGGGTCCAGATGGGGTAAATGTGTAAGATGGTTCTGATATTTATTTTCTTATTTATTTCTTGAAACACTGCTTTGTTTTTGTTTTGTTTTTTCAGCTTTTCTTTTGTTGCTCTACTTTTGATACAGACATTGGAAAAGAGAATTCTCTCATAGTAAAATAAAGATTTCAAATGCAATGGTAAAGAGCAGTTGATGCTTCTAAGAGGGAGTGTTTAGGTTTGTGGTCCAGTGGAACATGAACCTTTCATCCAAAGGAGAAGGCTATTACTCCTTGGCTCCTGTTGATTTTTGCCCAGTAAAAATGCTGCCCAACATTGACAGGATTTCCAGCTCTCTGCAAGGAGCCTGAGTTTGAGCTGTTAGCTTAAATTTGTTTAAATGCTGCAGGCCAACACAGTGTATTTATTTTATTTTTTAAAATATTTATTTATTTATTTATTTTGGCTGCCCTGGGTCTTAGTTGCGGCACGCGGGATCTTATTTGCAGCATGTGGGCTTCTTAGTTGCAGCATGCGTGTGGGATCTAGTTCCCCAACCAGGGACTGAACCCGGGCCCCCTGCATTGGGAGCACGGAGTCTTACCCTCTGGACCACCAGGGAAGTCCCAAACGCAGTGTGTTTATAAATGCTCTTATAACCCCATAGCTTCTGCTTCTTTATAATTTTGACTTGTTTGTAGTGTTACCTTTTTCCCATGTGGTATGAAACATGAGTGTGTAGCACTACCTGTTCAGCTTGGCCTGGGGTTGGCGGTTTTCCTTGGGTAGTGTTTAAAACTAGGTTGCAGTTTTGAATGAAATTGTATAGATTAGAATAGATTAGGAAGGAACAGGTGAAGATAGAATATTTAAAAATGAGAAAATACTAGCCTCCATCTGGCAAAGGGTAAGTACTTTGTGAAATTTTTGTTCCAGCTATATGTTTGTATGTATGTGTATGTTTGTTCTAATGTTATTGTTTCTTACTGTGGATTAAGCAACTTTATAAGGCACCGAATGAAATAGTGTGAGTAAGCTGGCATCCTCTGAGCTAAATCCTTCCTGTAGACAGGTCTCCTTTGGCTCACACAGTGTTTCTTGAAAATCTGGTGATTGCCAGGGGCTTGAGGGGAGGGGGAGAATGAGGAGTTGTTGTTTAGTGGGTATAGAGTTTGAATTTTGCAAGATGAAAAATTTCTGGAAATTTGTTGCTCAGCAACATGAATATGATTAATGCTACTGAACTGTGCACTTAAAAATGGTTAAGACGGTTTAAAAAAAAGAACAGGAGTAGCCCATTAAACAGAAAGTTTACACAGTCATCAGAATATCCTTGAGTATGTCAAATATAATCAAGTTAAAAAATACTTGCATGACCGTCTTTGATAAAACCTTCCATTTCTATATATCAAGCTATGGCCCACGGGCCAAACGTGGCCCACCGCTTTTTTTTTTTATATATATATATACAGCCTATGAGTGGAGAATGGTGTTTACATTTTTTAATGGTTGAAAAAAATCAAAAGGAGAATAATGTTATAACCTGTGAAAATTATACAAAAATCAGATTTCAGTTTTATTGGAACACAGCCACACATTCATTTATGTATTGTCTATGGCTGCTTTTATGCTACAGTGGCAAAGTAGTTGTGACACAGACCATATGGCCTGCAAAACCTAAAATATTTACTACCTGGCCATTAAAGAAAAACTTGGAAAGTTGCTGTATTGCAACAGTTGCCAGATCCCTCACAGCATCATCTTTGATGGCTTTAAATGCCTAATTAGCAGCTCTGTCATGGCCTCCTAGTGGCTATTATCATTCTGTTCTAATATGTGGGGGGATTCTCACTTCCTTATCCCCTACTGTGACACCCTAACCAAATCGAGCAAACTCACATTCTTGGTGAGCTTCAGTTATGCCTGGAATTCTGTTAGCAATTTCTGGTATTGTAGGTTCTTTTATTTTCAAGAAACGGACCTCTCTTGGGTCAGCCAGGCAATTTGGACCACCCATGGCTATGCATGGCCAGCCTCTAAGGTAGACAAAGGTTTCATAAGAGTCCAAATAAAGAAAATCCAGTATTTGAATAAGACAGTTAAAAAGTAAAGAAAATGAAATTCAGTTTCCTCTCTGAGGAAAATGGTTTGAGGATTGGAAACGGTTCCAAGATAGATGCAAGCAACAGGGGTTTGTATCATTCATCTAGTATGCCACCTTTAACATCTTTTTTTAAAATAAAAATTCTATATATTTAAGGTATACAACTTGATGATTTGATATACATAGTGAAATGATTACTATAGTCAACCATCAAACTAATTAACTTTCTTCTCACCTAGTTACCTATTTTTTTGTGATGAGAGTACCTGCAATCTATTCTCTTAGCAAATTTTCAGTATTCACTATAGTATTATTAACTGACCTTATGCCATATATCACATGTCTTCATTCCTCCTTTTCTCTGCTTTTTTGCCTTCCTCATTATCTACTCAAGCTTTAGTTTACTTCCTAGCTTTGTTTATATTCTGCTTCCTCATAAATTTTCAGTTATTCATCACTAAACCTTGCTTATTGCTCTGGTGTCCTTGACTGTATCTCATGTTTCCCAGCGCTGTCATTTAATATTCAGCTCCCTCTGCTATGGGCCTCACTCTTTTTGTATTTCACAAACTTTATTCCTCAATGCAAGGATTTAAATGGCTTAGCTCACCCCCTGCTGGGGTAGTCAGTTTCTGAGTCGTGCAATGACACAGCACTTAGGTAGTGTGTCCCACACCTGGTACATTCAGCTTTGGGTGACAGGACAGGTCATATTCTAAAATTCATTGCTCTCTCAGACTGCCTCATCTCCAGAACTATGAGTGAGACAGTTTACCTTAGATGAGACAGTGAGTGTAGCCACGATTTGATTCAGGTGTGTTTGTATTGCATTTCTACATCTTGACCACTAATCACATATGCCCCTCATCTCATTTTCTCATTTCTAAAGATGCTTCTGTTTATACTTTTCCAGCTCTTACTTAAGCAGAAATGTTGGAGAGTAACTAAGTCACGGCCAGATGCTATAGTCTGATGTCATGAGGCCACTTTAGAAATTTCCCTGCCAATTTTAGAAGCATCCACTTGTCTGATCTTCTTGGCCACTTCAGTTTTCTCTGTTGCGATTGTGCCACAAGTTACCTTCATTGGATGTGTGGTCCTGTGACAGTAACTTGGTTGCAGTTCCTGTAGGCCCTTAACCTTCTAGCCTGGGTTGTGGTGGGGTGTGTCTGTTCTCTGCCCCACCACCAAGTCATAACCAGGTCTAAATATTTTACTTCCTGCCAAAGTTCTGTTTATGTAGCCCAACTCTACATTATTTTCTAAATTACATAGGTTTTCTGGTTTCAATAAATAAGACACAGGATTAGCTCAAGAAATAGACATTTATCAAATAGATACACATAGTAAGATACACACAGTGAGGAAGATAGGATTTCATAGAAATCTTAAGAACAGTGTGGTATGGAATTGCATCTGTGGTGGCTCTAGGGCTTAAGCACATGTAGGCCTTTTCCATTGTGCTGTTGACTTGAATTAAATCAGTTATTTGTTCAGCTGTTCTCTTCATCTCTACTTTTTTTTTTCTTCCTCATGACTGGCTTTGCCACTACTTCAATGAGGCTTTCAGCTTCAGCTTTTACTGGTAATGACCTAGTTTTCATTGTTTCTACTCAAATTACAAAGAGTGAGAATCTAATTGGCCTAGTTTATCTTTACTTGTGCAGTGCTTTTTCATGCTTAGACATGCTGGCAATGTATGGATTGGTCCCGACAGTCGTGCTCATTGGAGAGGATGTAGTACTAGATAATGTGAAACAAAAGCTGGTCATTAAGGGCTGTGCTACAGCTGTGACAATAGATAGGGTGGTGATCTTTAGAAGGATGCGGGTGTACATTTGTAGGAACCTGAACACTGGACACATTTAGTCCAGTGGTTCTCAAGCTTGGGAACCTATGGTCTGATCCATGTTATTCCATGCCTGTTGGAATGGTAACTGAGCACCATGTCTAGCTATAAGAGAGATAAAATCATGCTTTCCAGGGTCAGCACCTCATGGTTATGTTGGAATTTGCACATCATTGTCAGAAGAGAAATAACTGCCAAACCCTGCTCTGCTTATTTTTTTGTTGTTGCTATAATACAACCACTACCAATAGCCTCAGTGCTTCACCTTAAGTGGCTGTATGTATCAGTCACAAAGGCAATTGTGTAATTAGTGGCTTTGCCACAACATAACCTGGACTTGTAAAAAAAACCTTGCATCCTGGTATCTGGAGGGGATTGTATATGATTTTCTACCCTACAGTCTTACCCTAACAATTCCAAATGTTTTATATTTCTCCTGGGGGTCTGTTTTCATGCAACTGTATTTCTGATACAAATTTCTATACAAAATTGGCTCTTTTGGTCTCAAGAAATGAAGAATCACTCAGCCTGCCTCATTAATAGGGGTTTATTTTATATAAATATGTTGAACAATGTGGAAAATGGGGCTATAATGGGAATCTAAATATAGGAACAATATTGAGTATGGGAACTGGATTTGAGCAGCTCTGGGCACCTTAACAGCAGGTATTTTTGGTTCATTACTCTTGTGCTACACCACTGACATCACTCAGCCACTGTGCATTTGCTGTTCCTTCTAGCTCAGTGGCTCTCTATCAGAGCTGTACATTAGAATCAACTGAGGAACTTTAAAAATAAACCAGGGTGAGATATTGTGATTTAATCGCCACAGGCATCAATATTTTTAAAGTTCCTTCATGCTTCTTTTGCTTTTATTTTTTTTTTTTGGCTGCACTGCATGTGGGATCTTAGTTCCCCGACCAGGGATCGAACCCGTGCCCCCTGCAGTGGAAGTGCAGAGTCTTAACCACTGGACTGCCAGGGAAGTCCTCCTTTGCTCTTAACTGGCTTCCCCAACCTTTATTTCTCTACCTGCCAGCTTCTGCTTACTTGTGATATTCATGGATTGTATTACCTCGTAAATTTGCCTTCTCTTGGTCTTAATGAGCTCCCTTAGAGAAGAGCCTATGGCATGACACCAAAATTAAAGTGTCTATTGCAAGGGTTGGCAAACATTTTCTGTAAAACTCCAGATAGCAAATATATGAGGCTTGTAGGCCACAGAGTCTCTGTTGCAACTATTCACTCAGGGAGTCAACCAGAGACAGTGAATGCAAGATCTGTCTGCAGCCAGATTTGACCCTTTGGCTGTAGTTTGCTGACCCCTGGTCTGTTCCTTCCTTGTTCATAGTAAAATTTCTTGTTTATTCTTTCTCAATATCTTCTTAGCTACTGTTCTCCAATTCATCATTAACTTGAATATAAGAATTACTTTGGGGACTTCCCTGGTGGCGCAGTGGTTAAGAATCTGCCTGCCAATGCAGGGGACACGGGTTCAAGGCCTAGTCCGGGAAGATCCCACATACCGCGGAGCAGCTAAGCCCGTGCGCCACAACTACTGAGCCTGCGCTCTAGAGCCCGCGAGCCCCAACTACTGAGTCCGTGTGTTACAACTACTGAAGCCCACGCGCCTAGAGCCCGTACTCCGCAACAAGAGAAGCCACCGCAATGAGAAGCCCGCGCACCACAACGAAGAGTAGCCCCTGCTCGGCGCAACTAGAGAAAGCCCGCACGCAGCAATGAAGACCCAATGCAGCCAAAAAAAAAAAAATTAATTAATTAAAAAATTAAAAAAACATTACTTTGTAAAATTCTACTTCATCTAAAAAAATTCATTTAGGGATATTTATCATAGTAGCATTTGATTTATAAATTCATTTGGTCAGAATTAACTTGCTTGTAACATTTCTTCTCCTCTTCTAGAGACATTTAGTCAAGTCTTTTTATGTCCTAATAATCATAATTTTCATCATGTAGATCCCCCCAGTATTTCTTATGTTACTCCTTAGGTATTTTATGCCATATGTAGCCACAATTTTCTATTAATTTTAATAACTTTATTTTTCCTAGCTTATTTCAAAATGGAAGTGCTATTTTTCCTGGTTATAAAGAGGTACTTATAATAAGCAATTCAAATAATACAAGGATATAAAGAGTGCAGTCAAGATAAACTATAATCCCATCATTCATCTAAAACCACTGTTAATGGTGTATAGACTTCAATGTTGGGCTGTCTTTGTTATTGAGCATTTATTTTATCTAAATGTGCCACCTGTTCATATTCTGTGCTGATTAAGCAATTTCATGATCACAATTCGGCTACAAGAAAAGCATATGCTCCTCATGTGGAAACAAGTATTCTGGTTACGTAGATGGGTATGTTTCTTGTAGTAAATTAAATTGGCATGTTGAAGATTATTTACCTCTCATTATATGTCAGCTATGGTGAATGCCCTTGTAATTTATCTTTGCACAGTTGACTCATCATTTCCTTACCAACCATAATTTTTAGTCACAGAAGCTGCAGTGAATGCTCTCAGGGCCCTTAAGCCTGGTTTGTTTCCATGGAAAAGAGCCTAACAAAAGACTGATAGTGTTGACATGTTCCTGGCAGCAGGCATGAGCATAAGTATGCATTTGAAGAAATATTAGAGAATATGATAAAAATCAGTGGTTACAGTTTGTTAGGAGAAACTCCCTCATTTTCTAATTTACCTAGAGAATTACTTTAGTCAGTTCAGAGATAGCAGCATGTATATGTTTTGTCTTGTTCCTGAGGCACAGTTGTTGGAAGTTGGCTACAATGGGCCGCCAAAGGATTTTTACACTCCTTGAATACATCCAACTAGGGAGAATTGCATGAAGTATTTGTAATTGAAAAGTGTGCGTGCCTGCTTTTAGTAGCCTGGAACTTGATAGAAATGTCATTAACTAAAGGTAGGATATAAAATATTTTAACTCAGAGTAACAGCTTAATATCTAAAAAGAACTTCTGCATCACTAAGAAGAAAAATTTCTTGCTGGGAACAAGTTTGGGAAATAAATGTAGTTTTTTTTTCTTTTTGGGGGTGTAAAGTGCCCTCTCCAAAAAAAAAACAACCTTGCCTAGTTCAGAAAATGCATTGTTTTGTTTAAAAACCAGCTTAACATTTTGTTCTAGGTCAGAAGTAGTTACTAAGTTGTAAGTTTTATGATAGTTGTAACCTCATTTATTGACAGTTCTAATCCAGTGATTTAAAAAATGTGACAGTAAGGATAATTATAACCAAAACCATCTAATTGTTATAATGTAAATATATATTATATTTAATTGTGGTTGTAAAAATGCATTTTGAAACTTCAAGGAAAACAAAGGTGGCCTATATGATTTGGCTACTTAATATCAAAAAATGGATGGTATGTGGGGGTGTCACTGGATCACAGGACTCAGCATATAGTTTTACTTAAGGCTAACATAGTAAGGATACATAGCCTTTCTAAAGTTAGCATAAAGAAAAAGACACATGTGGAGTTTGGAGAAGTCCCTGTGCAGGCTTCCATCTGCTTTCTCCTTCCCATGAGCATTCGCACAGAGCATCCCCTTGCAATAAAAATACAGCAGCACGTGTGCAATGTTTCTGCCAGGGAAACCTGTTAAGAGACTCAGCAACCAAGGCTTTTATTGTGGGCTGGTCATGTAGGCACTTTCTGCTTAGCACATACCAAGATATCAGACTTCCAGAAGGAAAGTAGGTATTCAACGTGATCCACATTATTTATATAAGCAATTTAGGCACAGTGAGC
The DNA here is from genome assembly GCF_965194825.1 of Balaenoptera physalus. Lineage (NCBI taxonomy): Eukaryota > Metazoa > Chordata > Mammalia > Artiodactyla > Balaenopteridae > Balaenoptera > Balaenoptera physalus. The sequence continues at coordinate 65,086,833 of NC_138903.1, read as the reverse complement.
CGCCCTTATCAGTTAGGGAAAGTTTTCTATCAGTGCAGGGAACTGTTTACCAGTAAAGTTTCCTGATGCCAGCCAAGGGCCAACCTTGCAAGCAGGTCTTTATGAGGATAGTAGTCTTAGGCCTGCTATGTTAACTCTTTCCTGTGTACATGGGTTGAATGTATAATAATAGATCAAAATTATAGCATTCTATGATCACATTCAGGTCCTGCTTAAGGTGATAAGAGTGAGTTTAAATACATGATTTCTGTTCTGTTTGGGGCATGTAAAAAATTTTTGGGGAGCCTTTTAGGTTATGTCAAAGAGTGACTTAAGCTTAACTTGTAAAGTATTTTTAACAAAATCTTTGATATACTGGCTATTTTTTCCTTTTTTCCTCCTTACACTGTTGCAAATAGTTAACTGAGAGAAGTGTGTTAATTTAAAATTTTGGGTGTCATTCCTTCCCCACACATTAATTAGGAAATTGACCTTCAAGGAACCATTCTTTAAGAAAGAAGTCCAAGGTAATATTAAAGTTTTGTTCTACGGTTTCACATGAATTTAATTAAAAAACTGAAAGTTAGTTTAAAGTAACAGGCCTCTCCATTTGAGAAGATTTAAAAGCAGATTGATTGTACTATCTGGGCATAATTCGATTCAGGTAATACTATTTTTCTCCCTTATCAGAAATTGAAGAAATTGCTGTAACCCCTTTGATGCATTTTCCTGCATCAAAAGTAAAAATGTGGAAGTCTATTAAGACACCAAAATGTTCACATTGGTTATCTTTTGAGACAGGTTTACATAAGTAATTATTATTTCTTATGGGGTGTTTTGGTTTAATTGTTTTTCTTAGTGAAAATATACTATGTTGGAAAAAATAAATAGTTGGTAGGTTGACAGTGAGAGATTGATACTGTTATGACACCAGGTCTCTGACACCACCTGGCTTCAATTCAATTCTGATGCTAACTACCCCAGGTTAATACCAGATCCCACAAGTTAAGGGCAACATCTTCCTGAAGACTGCCTTCCCTTTAGTAAATCTTAGGGCAACCTATACTGACCAATCAGCTAAATTCAGGGATTCCTGTGACCATCTTGGGTTTGTTAATTTGCTAGAATAATTTCTAGAACTCCCTGAAAGTGCTATACTTATAATTACAGTTTTATTATAAAGGATACAACTCAGGAGCAGCCAAATGAAAAAGATACATAGGACAAAGTCTGGGAGGACCCTGGATAAGGAGCTTCCATTCTCTCACCCCTTGGACTCAGGATATGTCACCTTCCTGGCACATCAAAGTGTTCACCAACCAGGAAGCTCCTTGAGCTCTGGGTTTCTAGAGTTTTATTGGGGTTTTATCATTGGTCACTTGGTTAAGTTCAGTCTCCAGCCCCTCTCCTCTCTCTGAAGGTCTAGAGGATAGGGCTGAAAGTTCCAATCTTCTACTAATATGCTTGGTCTTTCTGGCAACTAAGCCCATCTTGAGTCACGTCGTTAGCATAAACTCAAGTATGCTCAAAATGGACTCCTTGTAAATAACAAAAGCACACTCCATCACACACGCTTTTGAGATCTGTGCTTCCAACAGAGGACAAAGACCAAATTCATATTATACATTTTTATATTTTATCTCTAGTTTTGTAAAGTGTTTTGTTATGAAGAGCGCAAATGATAGATCCAATGAGGGGATGATAATTTGCAAGGTTACAAGGGATCGTGAGCAGTAAGGGAGGTAAGAATTTTACTGGAAACCCACCAAAGGAACTGGTGAGTGGCTGTGCCTCTGGCATGGTAACTAGAAGGCCACCAGGAAATGGAGGCATCAGGAGAAACCCTTTATGGGTTTGTTTTTATTTATGGGCCATGTTCTGCTCTTTTTTTTTTTTTTTTTTGGTGGCTTGTGGGTGGGATCTTAGTTCCCCTACCAGGGATCAAACCCAGGCCCTCGGCAGTGAAAGCGTGGAGTCCTGACCACTGGACCGCCAGGGATTTCCCCTGTTCTGCATTTCTGCTCTATTATTACCTTACCTCTGATTGTTTTGTTCTTTCCTTTGACCTTTTACATCCTTCTCTACACTGGAGCTTCTGCTTACTCATAGTTTATGCTTCTGCATGAATCCTTAGAGATCCAGTTCTAGCTCTCACTTCGTTATGCATATTTAAAACTTGAGCGCATGTAAATTGTCAGCCTGTCGTCCTGACTGGCTCTTTCCTAGGCTAGGTTGGGAATTAACAGTAGTAGACTCAGAAGACTACTACTGCAGAGAAGTTTCACTTAGGAGCCAAGGGAAGAGAGGCTTATTACAATGGAAAGCACTTCTAAAACAACATTAAAATGTTTCTCTTTAAAGAGTGCTTAAAATATTAAGGATATCAATGCTTTTCCTAATACCAAAAGCAAAATTCTTAATATGGAAGATTGATAAATGTCATGATATAAAATTTAATCGAGTTTAATGTATTAAAGAATGTTTGACTTTGGATTTACTTTTAGAAAGGAATTCTAAATCTCAAGACTAAATCAGTATATTTGTTTATGTATTTTTTCTTATTCTGTCAAAATCTTGCAATCCTTAATTAATCTTTTTTTTTAAGTGGAAAGGATTTACTTTTTTCTCTCTCCCAATTGTTTGGTTATTCTATTTGTTAGTTAATCCATTCTTTGCTCACTGATTTGTAAAAACACCTTTATCTTTCTATGTCCTCAAACATAGAAGCCATAAAATGATTCATAAGCGCAGCTAACAAAATACCTCATGTCAAAAACACTAAATGAAGTCAAAAGAAAATGAGAAACTTGGAAAATATATGCAACATGTATTACTTAGTGCTAATCTCCATTAATGTATAAAAAGATTCTAAATAAAGAAAACCAAAAGACCACAGTTTAAAATGAGCAGTGGGCATGAACAGAGACAGTTCACAGAAAAACGACACTTAAACCTATGAAAGAATGCTCAAGCTCACTTATAAGAGAAATGCAAAACAAAACTACAGAGAAAGTTAATACTTGAGAACTTTACTGGAAGGACTATGGGAAAACTGACATTTATAGAATGTTTGTTAGAGTACAAAATAGTATAATACTTATGGAGGGCACTTTGGAGGTATTTATCAAAACTATAGTTGCCTTTATTCTTTGATCCAGTGATCCTGTATATCTGCACATGTGAAACAAATTGCATATGTAACATTGCAGACGGTTTTATAATAGTAAAAGATTGGAAACAGCCCAGGAGCCCATGAGTGTGGAATACTAGGTTACTGTAAAAACACATGAGGAAGCAGTCTCTGCAGTGATATATTGTTAAGTGAAAAAGTGAAATGTACAATGTTCACTTATGTTAAAAAAAAAAACAGATTATATAAAAGTGGTTACCTGTAGGTGTTGGGAGAATGGGGCAGGTGTATCCAGGGATGAGAGCAAGAATTTTCTATATATAATTTTTTATATAGAGAGGGGGAAGGTAGCAGAATTGATAGGTTTGGAAGGTTCTGGTGACAAGATACACCTTTAATTTTCACTGTAATGTTGTGTATATTGTGTATATTTCTAAGGTATATTGTGTTCGCTGATCTGTTGATTTCTTTTACATGCTGGTCTTTAAACTATGTTTTTAGTTTTTTTTTTTTGTTTTTTTTTAAATCTTTTTTTTTAACATCTTTATTGGAGTATAATTGCTTTACATTGGTGTGTTAGTTTCTGCTTTATAACAAAGTGAATCAGTTATATATATACATATGTTCCCATATCTCTTCCCTCTTGCATCTCCCTCCCTCCCACCCTCCCTATCCCACCCCTCTAGGTGGTCACAAAGCACTGAGCTGATCTCCCTGTGCTATGCGGCTGCTTCCCACTAGCTATCTATCTTACGTTTGGTAGTGTATATATGTCCATGCCACTCTCTCACTTTGTCACAGCTTACCCTTCCCCCTCTGTCATACAGAGTGAAGTAAGTCAGAAAGAGAAAAACAAATACCGTATGCTAACACATATATATGGAATCTAAGAAAAAAAAAAAAAGTCATGAAGAATCTAGGGGCAAGACGGGAATAAAGACACAGACCTACTAGAGAATGGACTTGAGGACAAACTGTTTTAATAAGAGGTTTTCTTTTTTTTAAAAAAAAAAGCTATGTTCACTCATTTTTCCTCTTGATAAGCTTTTTATTCAACTTGTACACATTAAATGCCTCCTGTACCATGCATGGATACTGTACATAATTTATACATGCAGTAGGTTCTAGGTTTTCTCTGGGAGATCAATAAGCTAGGGGAAGTATAATAGAGTTAAGTACAAGGTACGTAGGAAGGAAGGTTACCTAACAGTAGAGGTGATGATAGGAGGGGAGAGGAGGAGGACTTTGCAACATTGGATTTCAGGGGAATTTTATCACCAAAGTTGCACCCTAAGGCAGAACCCATATTTGGGGCCAAGTAACCAAGCTAACATTGGTAGATCTTGTTCTCTGAAGGACTTTTGGTATTTTTGCAGTGGACTTAACCACCATATATATCAATATATTGCCACCAAGGGGCTTAAATTCCAATTATTAGAGGTTCCAAGGGACCTACTTTTGTCCATTAGGTGTTCTTGCTAAAATTTTTGTAATTCTGGGTCAGGAATCATGTCAATCATAAATGCAGCCTTTTTCATGATGTCTTTAGATAAATTTTGTCATTTTTTAATTTCATGTTGTTGATCATCACCCATTCCTTTCTCTTGGAATCATGATACCTTGGCAGCCTGGCATAATTTCCAGTTTATTTTCACTTTGTAGAAACTTAAAAATCTGTTGAAGTAGTGTTAAGTGTCTGGCTTAAGTTCTGCTTGGGGGGTTCCTTTGACCCAGAATGTTCCCTCTGATGTTAGACCAAATATTGTGATCCAAGCCCAAGGGGTCAGTATATCTTATAGTAACTTTAGTGACTGATCTATAATTGGTAGTTTGATACTTTCGGCTCTGTTATTTTCTAGTTGAGAGATTACATGATATGTCTGTCAGTACCTGGGATTGAACAGTTGGTATATCATATTATACAAGCATTGCACCCTGGGTCTGAAATTACATTGTAATGTAGGGTGTAGATATATCTACTTCCAACAGGTTGTATGAACATCTTTAAAACCAGTGAATTTCTACCAAAGTCATGGAACTCAAAGGTATATTGTAGAATTTGTAGGAGTCTGCTAAGCATTAATACTTTCAACTCAGGTTAGGTTGAATATCATAAGGTGGCCTGCCATCTTGCATTGGTATGTTTCCCTATAATCCCTGATTGATTGGCAGCCTAGTGGCAATTTGGTTGTTGCTGCTGATAAGTAAGCTCTTTGCTGATATATACAGGGTTTGTGTCTTTGTAGACCAAGCATTTTTGTCCTTTTAGAATGCTGTGATTCCATCTCTTAAAACTGCCTGGCACTTAGTAGGTGCTCATTAAATGTTGAATAAACATTGGTATGAATATAATACCAGTATGTCTACAATACCATATGTGTCATCTCCTAAATGCAAACAGTGTGTTACATGTCATTTATATTTTTCTGTATCTTGTACACTTGTTTTGGGGTACTTGCACTAGTAATTCTGTATGATAATTTGAGTAAAGAGAATATGCACATTTAATAATTTGATTCATTAGGTTGCTAGATTGCCCTTTGAAAATGTTCCAGTTTTACTGTCACTCACAGATTATAATAGTTTTTTTTCAAAAAACAATGATACATGCAAATAGTAAATAGTTCAGTTTGTACTAAAGTGGATGTAGTTAAAAGTTGCCTTTCCACCCCTGGTTTCTAATCCTCAATCTTCCTTCTTCCCAGATACAAGTACTGTTACTGATTTTATGTGTAATTTTTCAGAGATAGTCTCTGCATATATAAGTTGATACTCTTGTTATAAAGTCAGCATATTGTAGAAACAATAGCCTGATAAAAATAGATCTGTGGACCAGTCTCTGACAGTGATATACTGTTTATCCTTGAACAACAGGGGTTTGAACTGCCAGGGCCCACTTATATACGAGTATTTAGTTTTTCAATAAATACGTTCTATACTACACAATCCCTGGTTGGTTGAATCCTTCAATGCGGAACCCCAGGTATGGAGGGCTGACTGTAAAGTTGTGTGTGGAGTTTTGACTGCGTGGGGGTGTCAGTACCCCTAACCCTAGCGGTATTCAAGGGTCAAGTGTATAAGCAAATAACCTAAATATAAACTTGGTGAGAAGAATCCAGGAGCAAATTCATGACTAGTATACAAGCAAGTAGTGTTCATGCCAGCCATGCAAGGATGATTCAATTTTAGGAAATCTGTGAATATAAGTACCACATGGTTAGGCCAGAGGAAAAAAACATCACATGAGCAGCCCTACAAGTTGAACTTTTTAGTATTTTTATAATATAATCAAAATCATTGTTCCATTTAGATCTTATTTTGATGTCAGTAGTCATATAATGATCTCACATTCTATTTTAAAAGGCTAGCCAGTTGCCCAGTACTATTTATTGAAAATTCATCTTTTGCTCACTCATTTAAAATTACATCTTGTCAAATACTAAATTTCATAATTTATTTGGGTCTGCTTCTGGACTCACTGGTGTGTGAGTCCATTAACTGTCTTTTCTGTGACAGTATGGAATTATTTTGATTGTGTAAGTATTATGTTACTATTTGCTGTGCCCACTTGCTGCCTGTCCATATTTAGATTCATTTATTTGACACCATTCCATATACTCTGAATTTCTTGGTTCTACATAATATTTGTGTCAATGACTGTTCATCATGGCTCTTGACTTTCCCACTTTAACAATTTACTAGAGTAGTCTCCATCTGAATTTTTTTCATTATTCTATTTTGTGTCAGTTCTACCCAGGGTTTTTGTTTTTCCCAGCTGCTTTTATACTTTTTTTTCCTGCCAGGTGTACCATAAAGATGTTGTATGGTGTATGTATATATACATGGGCTTTATAACAGGAAATTTTACATGTTAAAATTAATATGCAGGGTGATTTTAATCAGCGTACACATAACATAATAGAAGAGCTAAAGCAGAAAGAGTACTATAATATTTCATGATCTGTGCTTTCTTGCATGCCTATTGCTGCACATTGCTATTGTTCTTGGTTGAGATAGTCTTATCAAAGTAATATTTATGGTATGTTTCATGACTGCCATATTCATAGAGTCCTCTGTCTTGCCTTGTGTCTTTGCATGCCTTAAACAGGACCCCTTGTCATACACAAGTCATTCAATTTTATGTTCTAAAAATTATCAATTTTGGCACTTAACATGTGACTCTGGACTATACATCAGAATATTTGGCTGTTAGTTTGAAATTAAAATTTATGCATAATATAATTTATTTAACAGATTACTTTAAAGCCTTTTGTTCCTTTCACAAATAATGGTGAAGTGAAAACATGATCCATATTTCCTTGTGTGAGTATTTTTATATGATTTCTATATGATGGTATCTTTGCAAAAGTTGGTAAAAATATGAACAATTTTTATTAAAGTTCTTCTCAGTTGCCCATCCAGAAATGTTTTACTTAACCATTTTTATAGTTGCTTAATTAATTTTCTTCAAAATACAAGGCTGTGGATTGTTTAACCTGTATTTTAGCACAATATCACAAAACAGGTTATCCCCAAATTTTCCTTGCACATCAGGGGCCTCAACAAGGATATTATAAACTTGATTCAATTTCCTTTATTGAATTTGTAGTAAGTCTAATTTTTACTGCATGGAAAGATCAAAATGTGTGGTGACCTATTTATGGAGTAAAATTTGGGGGGAGGTGGATGTCATCATTCTTGTTATTTTTTTTTAAATAAACTTTTTGTTTTTAGAACAGTTTTTGGTGTACACAAAGTTACAAAGAGTTCTCATATATGCCCCACTCAGGGTCCCCTATATTAACATTTTATATCAGTTACTATGGTACATTTGTCACATTCCCTCTCTCCTTAACCCCTGGTAACCTCTAAGTATACTTTTGGTCTCTGAATTTGCCTATTATGGGTACCTCATATAATTGGAGCAGTATAATATTTGTCCTTTTGTGTGTGGTTTATTTTACTTAGCATATCTTCAAGGTTCATCAGTGTTGCATGTACCAGAACTTCATTGCTTTTTTTTAATGGCCAAATGATATTTTTCATTGTGTGTGTATATATATATCACACTTTATTTATGCATTCAGTTTGTTTATATGACATGTTTTGTTTTTATACAACATATATTAGTATATATTTGTTTATATATACACTTTGTTTATAAAACACATTTTGTTTACTGTCTAATGGATAGCCCTGCTCTACAACATGCATGTAATGTTTTTGGTTAATTGTTTCTACATTTTATTAAGCTAATTAAATTGCTCATAGTAAACTGTACAGTAGAGAATTATTTAACTCTTGCAATAAAAATCTTGAAATTGGCTCTGTAGTATTAAGATAAAACTTTGGTCTGCTGAAATTATTAGGCATCTATATTAATATCAGCACAGGCTATCCAAAAATTAACAAAAATATTTTCCTATTTTAGTTGAGATACCTGTGGCATCAGTGTCTATTTTCCTTGATTAAAATTGAACAGTAATACTAATTGGGTAAATAGTTTTATGTGATTTTAAATATATTTTTCTTTTAGCTATAATTTTTAATATAGGTCAGTATTTTGTGTAGAATTGCTATCTATTTCGTGAACATTTGCTCTTTCCTTTTCTCCTTATTCTCTTCATATTTTCTGAGGACGTTTAGTCAATTTCTTTAGGGAGGAATAAGTTCAAATCTATGTATCTATCACTCAAAGAATCATTTTCTTTCCCCCATTATACAATGTATTAAAAAATTATAAAAGGCATAGGTAGTCATTGTAAAAAATTGAAGTAAAAAAGCATAGCACAATTAAAAGAAGAATATCCAGAACCACTCAGATTTTTGGTACATTTCTTTTTAGTATATGTATGTATACTGATAACATTTTTAGGTGGCTCTTAAATTAACAAAAACATTTTCCTGTCTTTAAATATGAATACACACTAATCTCATTTGGACCATGATATTTTGGTATAACATCTACCTCTTTTTTAGACATTAGAATTATTTTAAGTGTTTTTAAAAATAAAATTTGAACATATCAGTACAGTTAACATACTTACAGAAACATCTTTGTGTATGTATCTCCCTGATAATTTCTTTTATTATAAACTTGTTAGAGACCCAATTATTTTTTGTTTGTTTTGCACCTCTTGATTAGCTGATGTGAAGACAGTCAAGTGTAAAGTAATTAGACCCACATTCAAGAAGCAAACGTTGTCCATACATCCCTACATCCCTTCACACTTAATTTAGTCTCACCTCTGACAGACATACTCATTCTGTGCCCTGCTGTCATCCACCATCCTTTGCCTTCCTCTTTCAGTCCTATGTTATGAGATGCCTCTGTTCCTTTCACTTTCACTAGTTGATAACACTTTTAATGGTTGAAAGATTATTTTAACCTTTCAATCTGTTTTCCTAGCACTTTCTACCAAATACAACTATTCCTTCTCATTTAAATACCTCTTAATCATATCTATTTGTTCTATTACAGACAGCAGTCGGTTTTATACAATATCCTTTTTCTTTTATAATAGTCTTTTGATAACAATAGTTCACATTAACTGAGCACATAGTAAGTGTTACACACTGTTCTGTGTGTGCTTTGACCCAGTTTTAATGGTCAGGAAGTAAATTCTAATATTATCCCTTGTTTTTTTCAGCTGCCGTAATTGAGGTCAGTTAAACTCAGTAACGTTGCTCCCCAAATGTCACAGAGCGACTCAAGCAGTTCATCCTCAGAGTCTCTGCTCTGTAGGTTCTCTCTCATTATCTTTATCAATGATGCTTTAGTTGGAGGTAAATTGAGGTCCTTTTCAATGTCCAGGGGTAACTGTACTCCTAGGAAGATCAGGAACTCTTTAAGATTTGCCCTTTTTTTTAAGTTTAAATGCTGGACCAGCAAAGTAGAGGCAATCAGAAGAGTATATAGGATAGGTGTGTTAGGATTAACTGGGGTACCTTTCTAATAGAACACCTGGATATGACACTTATCTCCACATCTGGTTTTCAAACACACAATGAACCATACAGAAAAGACCTTTAATAAAGGCCATTTCCTCCTAAGGTTGGTTCATTTTAGAGATAGCCAAACCTAGAATTGTTCTAATTACTTCTACTTGATGTAATAATCTCACCAACTCTGGTGTTAGTATCATTTTTATTACATTTCAAAGACAGGTATCAAACCAAGAGAAGTTCAAAACTCATCCAAGAATGGCCAGACAGTAAATTGTAGACTCCCTTTTTGAACTCATGTCTTATGATGGAAGAGCCTAAGCTCTTAATTGCCCCAGGATACTACAGTGTCATCTTTGGACTTTCTTAATTACCCTTGACCTCTCTGGTATTTCCTCTTGTGATGTCTCCATCCTAACAACCTTTATTATACACACGTTTTCATAATTTAACCACACTCCATGGAAGAAGCATTTTTTAAAAAAATTTTTATTGGAGTATAGTTGATTTACAGTGTTGTGTTAGTTTCAGGTGTACAGCAGAGTGACTCAATTATACATATGCATATATCCACTCTTTTTTAGATTTTCCATATAGGCCATTACAAGAGTATTGAGTAGAGTTCCCTGTGCTGTACAGTAGGTCCTTATTAGTTCTCTATTTTATATATAGTAGCGTGTATATGTCAATCCCAATCTCCCAATTTATCCCTCCCTCCCCCCACCCCAAAGAAGCACTTCAGAATGAGACTTGTTCCAAATTACTCAATTGATTTCCCAAGTAGAGATCTGCCTTTTGGTCCCTTTATCTGGCTACCCGGACAGAGAGACTCCTGGGAGCCAACCTGCTTTCAAGTCAACTGTTTTACCCCAGATGTTTCTGTCCAGGTTCAACTTTGGAAATTCAGGCTCCTCTACCTTCAGGTCTTCAGCCTCCATTTGACTTTCCATCTCGTCCACGGAGGATTGCTGAGTTAAGTCAGGTGAGCAATCATTCCATCTCATTATCTTTAATGTTGTTGGGACAAGGGCTGTCTTTCTGTCAGAGGGGGAAAGTATTATTCCTTTAAACTACAGAATAATTTATAAACTATAATGCATAGTCCAATTGGTTGGTTTAAAGAAAATCCATTAAAAACAGAGTCTTGCTGTGCCTAAACTGAATATCTCTGTCTGTGTTCCTATTGATTATTACCTACCATGGGCCTTGCAGATATGCTCTTCCCCACATCCTCTGATAAGTAAATTATAATTGGTGTTAATATCATGTACATTGTACAGATAATCAGAGTGTGAATTGGAGAGAAAATAATTTTAACAAGATCAGAATGCTTTTTAAGTTACAGTTTGAATTTGAAGGCTCCGTTTGTGGCGTTTTACATTCCAAGGAAAGCTTTGAATTGTTTGGGATTCAGTTAGCTCACATTTCTCAAAGGAAAAGAAGCATGGCTAACCTTCACACCTGTGAAAATTTCCCCATATTTGCTTGGGAACAGATGACCCGTATGCACTTATATATTTGTCTAAGGGATATATGTGGTTTCTCAGCAGTTAAACCTTCAATTCAACTGAAGTGCAGTTAGCCTTCCCCAACAGGACAGTTTTTTCTCAATAAGTTTTCTTTTTTAATAGGAAAGAAAACGGCCGTGCACAGAGGGAGAACTGATCACCGTCTGTTCTTCAAAGACACTTCTGTGGCAGTGGTTGGGGCTACTAGTGCTCACTGCCCTGACAGAGACCTGCTTCGACAGGGTAGGAGGAGGGTGGGCTTTGGGTGTCAGACCTGCATCTCCACTGTTAACTACAGCCCTTTTGAAAGTCAGGCTTTACTCCTTTTCCAGGGACTCCTTTGGGATTGAGAAGCTTTCTTTCTATTTATTGGCCTTCAGCCTTGACTTGGCCTTGAAGTTTCTGAATTTCTAGGTCACAAGTTTTTTCAGGTTGAAGTTAAATATACTTAATTCACGTACGTGTGAGTCACTTCAGTTGTAATGTGCTTAAGTCCTTAGACCAGGCACAGTTTCTTACCTGGCCACATGGCCCTAGTGAGAATAGCATCCCTGTGTCAGGGCTGAAGCAGCAAAGCAAAGTGACTGATAGACCCAGATTGCTTTAGCCCAGATTTAGAAGCAACTAACATTTATTGGGTAATTCCTGTGTGTTAGACACTGTTCCTGTATTAAAGCATTTAATACAGTAACCCTTTCCTTTAGGTGCTGTGAGTAGTCTTACCCAAATTTTACAGATGGGATAATTACAGCTTACACAGTCTAGATGACCTGTCAAGGGTCACACAGCAAGTCATTTGCAAAGCAGGGATTTGTACCCAGGTGATCATACTGCAGGGTCTACTCTCTTAGCCCCTACATTCAAGGCCCCTCATAGATTGCTGTTTCACTCTCCTTCCCTGGCATGTGCAGTTATTCCTTCTTGCCCCCTTTCATTTATCTGAGTCTAATACTTTCTTTTTTTTTTTTAAATCGTCCTTCTCACCTCCACCTTCTCCAACCCTTCATATTCAGAGTTTAACCACCTGGCTGGGAAAGCTGGCAGGCTTATACAATAAATAAATCCTCATAAAATTCTCAGCAAAGCAGATGGGGGTGAGTGTGGGGTCATTTATCCTTCTTTTGGAATATAAATGGGGTATGGGGTGTAGGAATCATGGTCTCTGGGCATCATTGTCTCCTGGGAGCTCGGGAGCATCAGTGATTCAGCTATAGTGGTGTGCTGGCTTTTTGGAGTCCGTGTTGAGCCAGACAAGTGAGGGGCTTTGTGGAGTCACTGAAGAATGAGTTAGTGCCCCTTGGTGCCTCTTGGTGTCTTTCATTTGTCTCATTTTAAGACTTCTCCTTTTACCTTTAAAATGGTGGTTGTGTGTGGTGGGCTTACTTGTTGAAGGCTTCTGTTTTTAGACTCTAGCTTATTCTCTGTGCCTTACCTCCCTGCTTCTGCCTATGAGGCTTTAACCCCAGGTGACTGAGCTAGTTTGGTAGCAGCTTGGCTGTTAAGTAAATGAGTGTTCACAACAGGAGGAATTTTGAACTGACCTACTAAGAGGGTGAGCAGGGCAATTTAGGGAGTCCTTTGTAGATTTTCCCCCATTAATCTTTAGCCTTGTACCATATCACTAGTGAGCTCTCATTTCACAGTGCCTATGAGTTAGTTTAGTCTGTCTAGGAAGTCACTTATTTTACCCTGGCCCCCAAGGAATGCCAAATATCAGGAACTGTAATCACTTACACTTACCCTGCTGTTGGATGCCTAATGTCCCCTCACACCAAACTGTAACATAGCTTGGGGCAGAATCTGGGAGGTGCCTTTAGGTCCAAGGAGCAGGGTGGTAGGATGAAGACTCACTTGGCATTATTAGACTTTGCCATGGTTGACAACCTGCTGCTGCATCAGAAGAACTGGTGCATCTCAGAAGATGTTTGAGATTGAGTTCTTTGGGGCCACTGCTAACACCAGAGCTGTCCTGGGGTGGACAGTGCCCCTCCCCAGCCTCAAGGAAAGGGGTGCGTGGTTAAGAGAGGGAATACAAATCCATATTCTATAGAGTATTAGAGCTGAATAGACTAATTGCCTGATGAGGCCCTATCAGTTTCTGTGTGTGAACACTGAGATCCATGGGTTGGGTGTGGGTGGCTTGTCTGGCCCAGGATAGATTGAAAACTCAAGCAAACTGCATGAGCCCTTCTAGTACTTTTGCTTTTGGTATTTAAGGGATTTTAGAGTCTTGGCTTCTCATCTATTAAGAAACAATTAAGAGGGAAATAGGGAGTAAGGTGTGGGATAGTCAGCATTTCCTGTCATACAAGTTGATGCTATTAGGAGTTCTGTTTGAGAGTTATTAGGTAAGGGAGATAGGTAGGGGTGAGGGCCTGAGGGCTTGGGACAAGAAGGGAAGAAGGGAAGGGATGGAAGATCCATCTGGAATCGGTTTCAAAGAAGAAAGACTGCATAGTGCTTTGAAGAAATCAAGCATCAGTCCAAGAAGACCTGTGATCTCAGCAGCTATCTTCACATCACCCCATCTCCTTGGCAGGGCTCAGCCTCACCTCTTCCCCCTTAATGCCCATCCTGGTTCTGTGTGTTTTGGGGCCCAGCGATTGTTTATGCTCTGGGTGAGCTCAAGCACTGGGAGAGGGACCACTTGTGGCTGTCATTTAGGCCACGAAAGCAGCAGGGAAGGGATGGTTTCCTGTGGAATGGGGATGTGGTGTCAAGCTGATGAGCAGCAGAGGAGGTATTTGGGGCAGCATGGAGGGAAGGATGCATATCCTGTAGGAATCAGGGGACACAGGTTTTTGTCACCTATCAAGTGCCCTCAGTCGGGGATGGCTGCAGCTCTATTACACAACCCTATCAAGCAGGCACTGTAGTTATTAGCAGTGACTTTGAAAATTATTCTTTTGCCTCTTCTCTCTTTCACTCCCAAGCTGCTCAATATGTTGAAAATGGAGTCAGGGACCATCGTCTTTATATAGAAAGTTCCAACTTGAGATGCCTTTATTATTACATCCAAGAATCCTCTCCACTCTTTCCCTGGCTTCTCATGCCTGTGGGATTGATGGGCCAGCCTGTGTCCTACCAGTGTTTCCTGAGTATTTATCACTGTTCAATTTGGGGGTTAATGGGAGAGGGATGGGGGGACTACGATGGGTAATCGAGTGTGTTAAGATCTTAAAGATTTTCTGTGGATTTCGACATGCCTCAAAGAATCTTCCTGTCCGGTAAGTACAGGATAGTTGAGCAACATACATAACTACAGACATTAGATTGTAGGCCATCTGATTCAGTAATTTGACTTGAAGCACTTCCTAGTTTGCATGTTTTACACTTGAGGATAAGGTTAAGAGAAGTTAACCTGTTGGGAAGTTTTAGTTGCTACTGGAACTATGTTCACTTAATACAGGAAGCCAGTATTCTTCAAAGATGAGAGTTCCTCTATAGGACAATAGGAAGAACACGCAACATTTGTTCCCCAGGGAATAGTACACCATGGTAGACAAGGTTCTGGGTCCCCTGAGGGGTCTCCAATCATAGTATTGCTGAAATTCCAGCTGTCCTTTAGGATGGGATGTCTTTGGCTTAGCTGTACTTTTTACTGGCTTCTGCTTATCAGGGCCAGAAGGCTGTCCAGACAGATGCTGCTATGATGAACTCTTGGTGTTCATCTCAGGAACTCACTGCCCTTACAGCCTTTTAACTAAGTGCAGTAGTTCAGCATGTACTCTAGAGTTAGGAGGTCTTAGATGAAACTCCAAAATAAAAGATTTAAGAAATCCCATACCTTATGTTAGGACCAGAGCACGTGTTCAAGGATGTAGTGAGATGGTTTTTAACCAGAAGGATGGTTGCGGGTATTGACCTCAAGAATAATCTGGAACAGATTTGCAATGAAGAGAACAAAGATTACCCCTGCTTTCATCGGGAGGAGGAATGAGCCTGATGCCTTTTGTTTGTGGTATACTTAGCCCGTAGAGCTTTGTGATGCCTACATTGATACAGGTAATCTTTGATCACTGCCAGAATGGCCAGTGCACTTTGCATTTATTACCCTGTATTGAGTTACCCATCCTTTGGATGAGTTGCTATCTGTGCTTAGTTTCTGAGCTTCCTTTGCACTTCCTGATTCACATCTCAAACGCATATTAAGAGCAGTCAAGAAAGGAAAGATTTTGTTTATTTCAACCTTTAAAAGTGACATACTGGCAGAGATGGGAATACAACCAGCTTCTGAATCATCAGTTTCAGATTCCAGCACAAAAAGATTAGCATTTTTAAGTGAAAAGGATATGGTTTTATACTTGTGGGAACTACAAACTGGGCATGCTTTCCACAAGAGGGGGGGAATAAATACTTTTTAATGTGTCCTTGGAGTATGGGTGGGACTCATGAATATACTTCCCTGCTTGGCTGTTTTATTGATTTGAAGGAGTCCCATGCGGCGGCACCAAAGATCTCATCGTTGGAAGTTAAGGTTAGTTCACCTTTGCTGCTCCCTCTCTACATTGCACTGGAGTGTGTGAACTAGAAATGTAGGTCTCCTTATAGTTTGTCCTAGACCCCATCCATACAAAGGCCCTTTTCTAGAACCTCTCAGCATATTGTGAAGTGCCTCGCATCATGCACCCCCAGTACTAAGAAGAAATCAGAATTGCCTAATGACAGCATTGGTCAAAGTGTCCCTGAAAGTGAACTAGGAGGCAAAACTTCAGATGGGAGTTTGCCATCGCTGTCAGCAAATATGCAACAATCTTTTAGGTGGTGAAATTCTTTAATGCCTAGTTAGTAATAGTGCCTATCTTCAACGAACTTGCCATCTGAAAATATTCTAATATAATTTTGTCACCCGTAGTGCCCCCCTGCTCTTTGGGAATCATGTTTGCAATAGATTCGCCACTCATTGGCTTTAAGGGCAGTTTTCCTGTAAGCGGACAAGAAGCTGTTGTATACTGCTAGCACTTTTTGTCCTAGCCACCTGGGGTTCTGCGACTTTGTGGTCCTCAACTATCCCCTGATGGCCTGGGTTGTATTTTCCCAGATAATCTCTGTTAATACTATTAGTAGACATTACTATTCCTTTCAAGCATTCTACTGCCTAGGACATATTACTTGAATTTTCATTAAGGTTATTCGGACAATTCCCTACATTGGTAGTGCAGGTGAGCTTTCTTAGTTTTTCAAGAAATGCCTTTAAAATATTTGGTTCTTTGAAAGCATATAAGTGCCTAACTCCTTTTCTAGTTGTCTGTCTCCTAAGTGTGCTCCTGTAGGCTGCTTTGTTGCATTATAGACAGCCACTGCTGGAGAATTGGCTGTCCTGAGACAGGATAAACGTCTTAGACACGGTGCTACTCTCTTTTTCTAGTTTAATTGATTCTTCAGATGGAATGTAACACTCAATTGGCAGCTTAAGCTCAGCAAATCTTCCCATGATATGGTTGTAATGAACTTCCAATTTTGGTTTTTCTATGGACAAATTAGCAAGAAAATCAAATGTAATTGCATGACTTATCCTTTGGAAATCTCTGCTGCAGAGCACTGTGTTCCAAAGTTTAGACCTAGTAAAAATTTTAGTAAAATTTTGCTGCTTATTGAAAAACTCATTGTATCTTAAGGTCCTTTATTTCTAGTAACTATATATTCATGCTTACGTGTATGATAAACCAGTCACTGTTTTTTAGGTGCAATGTTAATTTACCTGGGCTGCTTCCATCTTGTGCAAACCGGCAATGCAATCAAGTTGTCCAATAAAGTCACAGGTTTGGCATCCGTCTTTGAAATATTGAGCCACTAATTGGAATTTGTAGTGCAATAATGTAGCCATTTGCTATTGGATGTCAGTTTTCTATGGGAAGTTTGGTCTTGTCATCACTTTATGGCAGATAATACTGCAAACCTGGATAGCTATAGTTTTCCATATTTGTGTCTTTACATTAAGTAGCGTTACTACTGTCATATACCTATAACGTCAGTCACCTACTTTTTATTCGTTGACGCTGCCAGAGGCTTGCAATGGAGTTCCCCAGTTGTCCACTCTGCTTTGCCTCTGCAGAGGTGACATTACAAGTCAACATCTCAGGGTCTCTTCCAGTTGCATTGCATTAGGATCCCTTGATTCTGTACCAATACAATAAGGCTTTTAAAAAAAGAAAGTTTGCTAGGTATCCTTAGGTGCCTATTTACTTTTTTAGGGAGTCAATTTTGTCTGAATATTTGGCAACGTTAAGTAAGATCCCACTGCCAATCATATCTTTCACGAGCCTTGACAAATTTGGTGCTGTGTTTTGGGCAAAAGACCCATTACCGTGGATCTTATGTATATTTCATTTGTCTTTACAGTGTTGTCTTTTATAAGCTATTAGATGAATTTTAAGAAAATACTCTTAGTAATGCGCTGCTTGCAGCCTTGGGAACCAGCAAGTCAGTAATAAAGGCATTTGGTGGCGAAACATTTTTAATGAAACTGTATGTCTGCCCTTGGTCCTTTATGCTGAACGTTTCATGAACGTATGTGATTTATCACCATTATCATTTGCAAATAATTTTACAATTACCGCTCTCTCTAACGCACTGATAGCATATGTTTATCTGGGCATATTTCTAAATGTTAGATTTGGCACTGTCTCAGAGTTAGGTGATGCTCTGTACTAAATTTACCCACACTGCTATTTAACAGGTGACAAGCTTGCATTCAAAGTTTGGTTCTTGACAGGCCAAAGTATACGTAGGTAAATTTAGTCGTAAATATATGCGTCATTCTCTGGGCTCCAATATTTTATGGCCATTGTTTCATTACTAATTCCACTGCCTATTAAATCTGAGGTAATAGTGTGGCGTTTTCATAGGTTGTAATGGGTGTTTTCACATTTGTAACTGAACTGTAGAGAAGTTGGAGCTAATCCGAACTTGTATCCAATTGGTACATGCATCATTACCCTTTGAGAATTTAGATGGTTTGATGTTCATGTGAATGTAGGAAATTAGTGTCATCAGCAGTGCAGTTTAATACCTCTGCTACATAATCAAATATTGAGATTGGTAGGAATTTGGCGCCATCTTGTGGATACAAGATAACCACTATGTTAGCTTTTATGTTGTACCTCATTTGTCCACAGGGCAGCACCCTTTGCGAAATCACTGCAGATCAGAAATGGCTCCCCAATTTTCCAGTAACATTACAATCTGGTTCCTCCATTTTGAGTCACTAATATATTTCAGGGTTGCTGTTGAGTGTCTTTTATTGTTAGACATTTAAATACTTTTAAAGAGTAATAGGGTTTTAAGGCCCAATAGTTTGTGTTTTGGTTGTTAAAGGTATTAATAAGGCTATTTACTGGTACATTTAGTGTCTTATTCAACCATTTACAGTATACCTCCAAAGTTTGTGCATTTCTGAGAACAATTAGCAATGATTGTGGAAATTTTCCACAGCTTGTATTAGTGGTATTGGTTGCATATTTCCCTTCAGGGATTATTACTCTAAATGTAAATGCTCCAGTGATGGTAAGACAACAATAATGTTGTAAGGTTTTTGAGGCCATTGAGATTGTCAACTATTGTAGGTTATATATGGCATGTATATCATCTATAGTGTGATTTTCTTGTTTATAGATCACTTTGATCATGCGATATGTTAAGTAGTAGTCTTGCCAATTACTGTAGATCCTCCATAACATGATAGGAGTGAGGTTTTCACTCATAAAAACTCCAAGAAAAGTTCATCCAGATTTTGCATAGTTTAGTGGACAAAGAGGAAACATAACAGAAATTGTGTTACTCAATTTACCCATAATATGATGCCTTTTGGATATGTTAGGTTCATCACTCTCACAGAAATTTGGTCTCTTCAGTCTCTTCCAGAAATGGAAGTTTGTTAATGGAAACTTCCATTAACATCACAGTCTAATAGTACTAAAGAGCAAAAAATATTTTAGTGTTGATAAAAGCTGTTTATTTGCTTGTAATATTAACTTTATCTCCACATTCACTGAGGTGTGTGACATTCTTAAAGTAGGTCAGTGTAATTATTACGTATATTACAGTGGCTGTTTTTCTTTAATTTTAGGTGTCTTGCCTCCAAATTTATGGAGGGTTTTGTGCCCCTTGTCAGGAAATATTTCAAGGTTTGTTGCCACCTTGTGGACACAAAGTTTTTTTTCCCCCCAAGACTCTAGTACTGCATTAGTCCACAATGTGTCGCCCTTTTGAGTGATATTGCACTGCTTGCATCACAAGTATGGTTCTGATTGAGAGTACAGTAACCTGATGACTGTGTAGTGAGCCAAAAATACATTTGAGGAATTTCAAGGGTGTTTGTTTCATTTCTTGATTTTGCCCAGTTACAGGTTCTGGCTTATAAAATTTGACATTGGTGTTTGTGTGCAGTATAGTGTAGTGCTGATGTACAGTTGGTTAAATTCAGTATTCCTACTTATTAGCTTTGATCTGGTTTATCACTAGCAATTTAAAAATTTCACTAGCAAGTTAAAAACACATGGATGATGTCTTTATATCAGATAACAAGGACCGTGTTTCTCCTAAAACCAGTTGACCTCACTGGAGTACATTACTCCATATATGAAAAAATGCCTGAGGGAGTTTATTGTTAAAGACTTAATGTGCTATTCCGAAATTTCCAAGTGTTGTTATTTGATATACTTTTATTGTACTATTGTTGCAGTAATTTCAGCTGACTTTTGTCAAACATAACATTGCCCTAGTAAGCACATGCCCTGTGATAATCTGATATGGATACCAAAAAGCATAGTATGTGTTAATGTATTACTGGTTATAATTGTGCTCTGTTTTCCAAATTATTTTAAAAATTATCTAGCATGCATATGTATAATGCAGTGATGAGTGGTGGTTTAATTTTGCTGGTGTTCTCTAGCAACCACTATTGTTTGTTAAATAGTACTTTGAGCTGCATCTTACTTGGTTTCAAAAATTTTTGCTTTTTTTGTCATGGCAAAACTTGTTTAGGTGGTGTGCTTTAGTGTTGTCACCTAGGTTGCTCAGTACGTTATAGTGCTTTACATGGAGAACTTTTCATTGTTTACTTTTAGTTCAGTGTTGCTATTTAGATTGGGGTATTCTAATATTGTTAACCATTTAGCCTTTCTTTGCTCCTCCACTTGACTGCCTGGAATTTTGTTAATTAGAAAAACGTTAGGTGTTAGGATCTGCCAACCATGGACTGAGTGGTTCTGGAGGGCCTGTTACTTGCTGTATTATGAAACCATAGATCCGTGATTTGTTATACTGCCAATGTTAATTTAATCATGCGATCAACAAATGTGTCCCAGAATTTTATCATGGTGAGTGGTCATTGTTTCTGTCTGCTGTCGTTATTTGTTGAATAGCATTAATCTAAACCATAGTCACCAAGGTGATTGAAATATATTTGGTAGGTCTTAGGCTTTTTCCACCATTAAGAAAATTTTGGCTTTTTTACTGCCTTGTGTTGGTACTGAATTGTCATATTTTCCTATCTGTTACTAAAAATAAATGTCTGGTTGTTGGCTCAGCAATCCCTTTGTATTATAGATGTGATCCTGCTAAGATTTTTCACCACCTGTGGTCAAATGTGGTACTTTTCTGTTTTTGAGGTTCTTTAGTGACTGTTCTTTACAGTCTTGCCTCTGCTACTTCTCTGCTAGATCATTATTTAGCCCAGCTGTATTACGGGATCATCTTTTGACTTCATGGTGTCACTGGAAAGCTTACATGTCCTAGTGGATGAAAATATTTCAATGGTAAGACTAATCTCCATGTGGTATTTTATTTTATCTCTAATCTTTGCTTATATGTTTATGGGTTATGCCTACACAGATTGGGCAGTTTGATGCTGGCATAATGTTGAAGGACATTTCAGGTTTTGTGTGGACATATTTTCATTTCCTTGGGTATCTACTTAGCATTGCAGTTGCTTTGTAATATGGCAACTCTACATTTAATGTTTTGAGTAATTGACAAACTGCTAAAGTAACTGCACCATTTTACATTCTCACCAAGAAATTTATGAGGATGTTAATTTAACTCCATTCTCACTTATTTTCTATCTTTTATAATAGCCATCCTAGTAGATGTTAAGTACAGTTGATTCTTGAACAACACAGGGGGTTGGGGGCGCTCATCCTCCTCACAGTGGAAAATCCACGTGTAACTTACAGTCAGCCTTCCATACATGCAGTTCCTCCCATCCGAGGTTCCGCATATGCACAGATTGTGTAGTACTGCAGTATTTACTACTGAAAAAAAAAATCCACCTGTAAGTGGACCCACGCAGTTCCAGCCCATGTTGTTCAAGGGTCATTTGTTTCTTGTATCTCGTGGTTTTGCCTAGTATATCTGTGTTGAGCAACTTTTCATATGCTGATTGGCCATTTGTATTTCTTTGGAGAAATGTCTATTCAAATCCTATGTTCACTGGAATTGAGTTATATATCTTTTTATATGTTGTTTAGATTTTTATTCAAAATAAATTCTTTTTGTGATTTCTTCTTTGACCCATGGGTTATTTAGGAGTTTGTTGTTTAATATGCACATATTTGTGAATTTCCCAAATTTCATTCTGTTATTGATTTATAATTTCATCATGGGAGAACATACTTTGTATGATTTCAATTCTCTTAAGTTTGTTGAGACTTGTTTCATTTCTTAGCATCTAGTCTATTCTGGAGAATGTTCCATGTGCATTTGAGAATAATGTGTATTCTGCAGTTGTGTGGATGTTTTGTAGATGTTTAATAGATCAAGTGGTTATTTATAGAGTTGTTCAGGTCTTCTCTTTTCTTGTAGATCTTCTACCTAGTTGTTCTATTACTGAAACTTATTGCTGAATTATCTTTTTTTTTTTTTCTGTTTCTACCATTTTCTCCTTATTTTTGGTGCTATGTTGTTAGGTACATATATGTTTATAATTATACTTTCCTGATGGATTGATCCTTTGATTGTAATAAAATATCCTTATTCATGTCTAGTAATAGTCTTTTCTTAATTGTGTGTTTTATTAGTATAGCTAACTCTAGCTCTCTTTTGGTTAGTGTTTTTGCCTGGTACGTCTTTTTCTATTCTTTTACTTGCAAACTTTTTGTGTCTTTGAATTTAAACTGTCTTGTAGATAAGATATAGGTAGATTATATTTTTTAAATCTGGTTTTCCAAGCTCTGTCTTTTGATTGCATTATTTAAAATTTTTTTATCTTTAATGTAATTACTGACAAGGTAGGATTGTTTTGCCACTTGTTTTCCATGAGTCTTATGTCTTTTTGTTCCTCTGTTCCTGTATTACTACCTTCTTTTATTTTTGTTAAATATTTTAAGCATTTTCTTGTACCATTTAAATTCCCTTTTTTCTTTTATTATATTTTTTGAGTTGCTTTTCTCATGGTTGCTCTGATCTTTCTTTTTTTTTAAAATAAATTTATTTATTTTTGGCTGTGTTGGGTCTTCGTTTCTGTGCGAGGGCTTTCTCTAGTTGCAGCGAGCGGGGGCCACTCTTCATTGCAGTGTGCGGGCCTCTCACTATCGCGGCCTCTCTTGTTGCAGAGCACAGGCTCCAGATGCGCAGGCTCAGTAGCTGTGGCCCACGGGCCCAGTTCCTCCGTGGCATGTGGGATCTTCCCAGACCAGGGCTCGAACCCGTGTCCCCTGCACTGGCAGGCAGACCCTCAACCACTGTGCCACCAGGGAAGCCCCGCTCTGATCTTTCAATTAACAACTTACCTTAAAAGAATTGATTTCAGATTAATACCAACTTAATTTCAATTGTGTATACAATTTGTTCTACTATGTCTTTGTTCCCTCTCTTTTCCTTTGTGATGTTATTATTATGTAAATTACATCTGTACATGATGTAAGCATATCAACACAATTTTCTAGTTATTCCTTTATGCTATTGTCTTTAAGTCAGAAATGAGAAGAAAAGTGTTACAAATAAATACAGATTTTTTTTTGTCTGTTATATTTATGGAGTTATCTTATTGGTGCTCTTTATTTTTCATGTGCATGTGAGTTACTGTCTAATGTCTTTTCATTTCTGCCTGAAGGACTTGATTTTGTATCTCTTGTAGATGGCATGTCTGCTAGCACTGAATTATTTTAATTTTTGTTTATCTGGTAATGTTACAATTCTTAATTTATCAAGGATAGTTTTGCTGAACATAGAACTCTCAGTTTACATTCGTTTTCCTTCAGCAGTTTGAATATATCACCCACTGTTTTTTGGTCTCCATGGTTTATGATGAGAAGTCAGCTATAACTTACTGAGGAGCCATTGTACATGATGAGTTGTTTTTCTCTTGCTGCATTCAAGATTCTGAAGTCAGTCATGAGTCTAGATTTGAGTGTCTTTGACTTTATCCTTTTGGGCATACATTGATCTTCTTGCATGTATAGATTAATATTTTTTTCATCAAATTTGGCAAGTTTTGGGCTATTATTTATTCACATATTCTTTCTGTCCCCTGTTCTTCTCCTTTGTTTGACTCTCATTTTGTTTGTTATCTTTACTGACAGTAATTCTTTTTCATTACCTTATAATAAGAGAATGTAAGGCTATGTATAGTATTGGCTTTATGTTATAGTATTCCTTTTTTACTTGTTAAATTGGCTTGATTGTAATTTACATTTCTTTTTTGACCCAATTGTTATTTACTGTGATGCTTCATGTTGAGGTTTTCTGGTTTGAGCACATATTTCATATATATATGAAGTATATAATATATGTTGAAATATATACATATAATGAAATGTATACATGTATATATGGTTTTATTGCATTGTGATTAGACAATGTGACTGCTGTATGTTCCTACATGTCTAGTTTTAAATAACAACTTTATCTAGTAGGGAAAGACCCTCATTCGTTTTTTTTTAAATTTCTTTATTTTCATATACTTGTTCTTCCAGGAGCCCTTTAGAAAGAACATGTCAAGTTCTCACCACAAATAGCATTGGAGTTACAGTTGGAATGGCATTGAATTATAGAATAATTTTTGGAGAGCTGTCATCTTTATAATTTTCTCATACATGAATGTGGTATGTTTCTCCTTTTATTCAGGTCTTCATCATTGTGTGCTTGTCTTTTCCACTTATTATTTTCAATATTTTTTTCCTAGTTTCTGGAAGAAGTAGGCAGATGTCTTAGGAACTGAGATTCTGGTGGGAAAAGTACAGAAGGTGTCATCTGCATAGACTAGACTCTATTAGTATAAAAGGTCATATAAAATGTATTTTTGAATATGATGTTACCATTTCTTCCACAAGGCCCTAGGAGCCTGCATTATTTATAATGTTCCATATCCCTGTTCTGCATAAGTACAGAGGTGGTTGCTAATATTAGGGGAAATTATGTAGTAAGCCATTTGTTTTTAATACTGTCAACATCCCTTTGACCCTCCCCTTTCCCATTTCGAAGTGCTTCTTCCATCCTGCAAGCTTTTGGGGACTCTGCTTATTGTTTATAGCATATGTACCCATTGAAGACCTTCAAACCCTCCAATATAGAGCTAACTGGTTGTGTTTTCACTACAAAGGTTTAGAGTTTTGGAGAGGTAAGAATCCTGTTCCACTTGATGGTTTTGTTTCAATTTTAAGAGCAACTCTCTGAGAGGGAGCTAAAGGAGAACATCCAGGATACAGAGAGATATTTGAACTTAGATCCTATGAGAAGCATTATAGGAATTAGAGCTGTTTAGATTGTGGGAGACAACTGCAAAATGGAGAGCTTGCTGGTCTGAAGTCAGGGATAGTTGGTTTTGTTGTGTAAAGGCAGTTCTAGTTAATGGAGTAACAGATTCAAGAATGTCCAAAGATGAAAATACTCTTGGAAATAATAACCTAGTGGAATCTGAGAATCTCCCTGCATGGACTGAAAGTTGGATTACATGCACTTTAAGGTCACATTTATAACTGAGATTCTGTCTCAGTCAGGGCAGATGAAACAGATTTTTATTGTGTGCCTACTTCACATGTTCCCATTTAATCATCACAACCCTCTGAGGCATCCCAGAGAGGTAGAATAAGTTTGCTCAGGTAACTAATCTCATTAATGGCAGAGCATACTTCTTTTACCTCTCTCCTCCTATATATCTTATTTTGCAATAGTAATTCCTTACATTTGTATCGCAATTTATCATTTAGAAGCCTTTCAGAAACATAGTTTTATTTGACCCTTATAAAAATCTGGTGAAGTTGGAAGAACCGATTCCACTTGTCTATTTTATAGGTGAGGAACATATATTTCTCTGGGGTAAAAGGGATCTGAGAGACTATTCAATACAATGTCCATATTTTGTAGTTGAAGAAACAGTACCAGAATTAAAAATCAGGATATTTTGTAAGCATTCTTTGATTTGTGTTGGGTGGAGGGGAAGGTGAGACTAGATGATTTCATGAGGTACAGAAGGTTGTATTGTTTTTATCCATCCTATAGTATACACTTGATTGGTGCAAGCTCGCCATATTAGATTAAGTGGCATTTTAACAAGCTGATCAAAGGCACTAAAGGTTTAAGGAAGAAATGTAAGGCTTCAGGTAGCAGGTTGTGGAAGATATTTGGGGTCATGAGGTTCTACTTGGTGGCCTTTAAAGCATTTAAAGTATTTCCTGCTCCAGGTTCAAGGGTCACCAGGGAATCAGGCCACTGGAAAATGAGTTATGTTGTACAATCAGTCTGCTAATGGATGGGAATGAGATGAAGCCTCAACAGTTGTCCACAACTCTGGGAGCCACCATTCACTGTGACATGGGCTCAGAGTGATGGCTCTTTTGATTATAGCATAGGTTGTAGATTTAGAACCTCAAGGATAGAAGGACCTTAAAAAAAATCTCATATCTAAAACAGCTTATTTTAATTTGACCCTAATTCAAGTCATTTTATAATATACCCAACAAATGGTCTTTTTGCCTCCAAGTAAGTGTACTTAGTGATGGGGAACTCCTCCCTGAGTTAACTTATCTCTTCTTTCAAGAGCTCTATGCAATACTGAGCTGAAATAATATTTTTCTATAGCTTCAACTCATTCATCATATTTGTATTATGCCTCAATTCAAGAATATTGCTTTATTGTTCTCTCTCCTGCATCTTCAGCTTCTCTCTGCTGCTTTTTGTGCTGCCAGGCACTGTGCTTGGTGATGGGGATATGGAGATGAATTAGACACGATTCCTGCCCTCAAGGAGTTCTCAGTCTAGTGAGAGAGTTCGACATGTACACAGATACTTACAACAGTATGGTATGCTCTACAATGGAGGTATGTACAAGATACTATGGGGTTGAGAAGAGAAATCATTTGACTGAGTCTGGAGATGCAGAGGTTGGAGGAACTGATGCTTCAGTTAATTCTTTAAAAAAGTAAAGGTTGACTAGGCAGAAAACAGAGGGAAATACCTTCTAAGCAAAGGTATGGGGATTAGAAATAGAATGATGAATTGGGAAACTACAAGTAGTTCATGAAATTAGATGGAAATGTGCCATGAAATTTGGATTTCATTTTGAGTGTTTTAAGGAGATGCTTTTGATGGTCACTCTGGTAGTATGGAAGATTTTCAAATCTGGACAGGGAGATCAGTTAGAAGGATACTGTAGTAGTTAAGATGATAAGTGATCTAAGGCTAGAAGGAGTGGGAGTGAAGAAGAGGGGATAACCTCTCAAATAAGGGTTTATACAAAATACAGATATAATTAAAACATGGGAAAATTGAGGCTTTCAGACTTTGGCAAGTGTGTATCCCCCATCCCCACCCCTGGCCTTCATGAAAGATCCTCACGTGTTCTTTAGATGGGTGAACATCTAAAGATGTTCCTTCTAGACCAGGGCTTTGCTGCACAGATTTTGCAAGTTTCTTTGGTTTGGGGGGCAGCCATATATGAAATGTTGACTCTTGGGAAGACATCTGAACAGCTGCAGACTTCTCATAGTATTACTAAGTTCCTGGTCCTTCTCATCAATAGCAGGGCTAATCTCACTGTCATATATCTCCCAAAATATTTTTTACCAAAAATGGAGGCCTTTGTATTTAAAACCCACTCAGGGAAGAAATGGCCTTAGTTATTGTCTCAATTGCTTTATTTTGCTTAGGGATTTTTAAATGTTTATGGTTATATCTCTTGGTAAAAAAATACATTCAATAATTAAAAATCTAAATATATCCAGTGTTTATTTTCTCTTTTCTCAAAGCAATATAAACAGAATATTTGGGAAATTCTCCCCTTAAGGCTCAGAGTGGTGACCCTGGGGATTCAGAGAATGGCTTTCTGTGACTGGAATGATTAATAGGAGATTATGTTTAAGTAGACCTTATGTATTTTCAGTGGACCTTATGTCACTAGCCATCCTGGAGGGCAGTAGGGGGAAGAAGGTTTGGGACAGGAAGCCCTGAGCAGGACAGCAAAGTAGTACAGTGACAGTTTGGGCCTTGGACTCAAATCTAGTCTCACACTTACCAATGTGGTTTTGAGCATGGTTTTTCACCTCTCTGGTACTTCTTATGTAAAATAGAATTAATATCTTTTTGCAATGATGAGTGGGGGTGGGAATATAAGTATTTAATGGGATTATTTCTGTAAATTGCTTGGAACTGGTGTGGAATATGCTAAATGCTATATGAACTGTAGTTGCTGCAGATAATGATGTTGACCTTGACGAGGATTAAAAGAAGATAGTTAACTAGAGGTACTTATATTTTATATTGTCAATAAGGATGTTGGGGTTTGCAAAAAAAGTAAAACTAACTGACCTCAAGGTTTTCAATGGCATGCTAGTGTGAAGTCACTTCTCTGCCTTTTTTTTTCCCTCTGCCAAATAGGTTGGGAAAACAGATGACTTTTGTCCATGCCCTGATCACTAATCTATTGCATTTGCTCTTATTTCCAAATATAAAGTTGTTGAAAATTTGTACAGTACCCAAACTGAATAAAAGTATCCTAAAAAATGTAGTAAAATGCTTTGGAATTGGTCAAAACTGGATTTGAAACCTGGCTCAACTACTTACTAACTGTGTGATCTAAGCCATGTTACTTAACCTCATTGAACCTCAATTTCTTCATCTATTATAATAATTAATTTGCAGGGTTTTCATGAGGATATTGTAAAGTGTATGTTATAAGCACGCTATAAATTGCAGGTATCATTGTTAGTTCTTGGGACATTCACCGCGTGACAGAAACAACAGCAGGCCCTGGTGGCTGGGAGGACTTCATGGATCCAACAGCAACCTGAAGAAATCCTACTCGGATGGATATAATACAACCTGCTAAGTGTCCTAGCACTTATCAGGTTGTATTATCATTGTCCGTGTCTATGGCTCTCGTCTACCAGACTCTAAATTCCTAACGGGCAAGGACAGTGCCTTATTCATCTTTGTATTCGCAGTGCCTAATCCGGTGCACATTGTAGGCCTCATTAAATGTTTGTTGAATGAAAAAATGAATCATCAACAGACATTAATTGGGCGCCTGCTCTGTGATCTCCATGGGCTCAGCTTGTCCCCGCCAGTTGCCTACAACGTCCAAGCTGTCTTCAGTGTGCTTTCTCCTGAAGCTTACTCCTATCTTCTAATTCTTTTGCCAAGGACTTTTCTGTGTAGTGCAAAAATAGGAAATATACTTCATCATCTCAAGTACCATCTCCAATTGATTGATAGTACATGTCTTGATTATGTTTTATAAAAAGGATTCTGAAGCCAGATCTCAGCTCAGTATGAAAGAGGATTATAACTAATTAGTGATGTTTGCTGGGGGTGGGAGAAGGGGAGTACAAGTGCCACATATATGTGGCAGCACAAGTGCCACATATATGTCATATTTAATGTATTTTCCATGAAATACTCTGTTTCTATGCCTGTATTTTAGTCTTGGCTACTTGCAGATGTTGCATTGTTGCTGCTGCCACTACTACACTTGCTGCCAGTTGCTCCTTGGGTAGGACCAGAGTGATCATTGATCAGAAACTTCATCCTCACAGTCTGGGGTTTGCTCCTGTGGCTGGTATTCACAGTTTTCCCCTTTCAACTATACCTCAGCTATCCCCTTACCTACATTAACAGGTAGGCCTCCAGATTATGTTCACCACTCAACAGGCTCATACTTCCTTTTTCTTATTTAGTGTGATTAATCATTATTGCTTCATGAGAAGCCTTCTTTCTGTTAGAAGATGTGACAACTAGAATACAAGTTAACCAATTCCATCAGGGCCCTACAGTGAGTCATAAAAGCTCCCTTTTAATGTAGGAGAAAATTGAGCATGCTCACAGACTACAGGGCAGGGAAAAGGGAGGCACTGTACATGTGGAAGAGAGATGATAACTTTTGGCTCTTAGAACACGGGTGGAGGGTTAGCCTTAGATGAAAGGAGTTACCTCTTCACTGGGGCATAGTGATAAGAATAAGAGTTAAGAAGAGTACCTGATAAGGGCGTTGAAGATTTGTAATTGGAGAGGTGGATGATAGAGAGGAAGCTGACCAGGGACAGGATTATGGAGACAAGAGTCTAAGGAATATCCAGGCCAAAAGGCTGGATTGAGAGCTTATGACATATCAAAGTGAACAACTAGTTTGAAACTTGATAATAGACTCAGGAAAAAAATATAAAGTGGTCTTGGGCCATTGTTACAAGTAACATTTGGTTGCCTGGAACTGATCTTGATTGATTGAGGGATGGACAGCTAGCAAGAGAGGAGTTACACAGAAATGGATTTGAGGATCCAGACTGTATATGGAAAGAAGCTCAGAGTCTGTAAAGAAAAAGAGGCTTTAGTGCAATCAAGATGGGTGCTGAATAGTTGGAAAACTAGAAGGATAGGACCTGTATCAGAGGCTGAACTTTGGAATGTGAAAATTTTAAAATTGGAGTGATCAAGATACCTGTGATGGTAGGATGTCAGATGGTTGTTTACCTGGATACTGAAGTGACCCAGGATTATAGCAAAAGCTGGGCTAGGAATGAACACTGTGGGCTAGACAAAATAGGCTTCAGTGACTGAGGAATGATCTGGAGGTTGGCACATGACAATTGTGCAGATGCAAGAGAAGAGAGGATGTAGTGGGATGGATAGTAGTATGAGCCTCAGAAGAGTGGTGGGGATTACTAGAAGATGCAAAAACTGTGGTTTGCCCATTGCACTGAGGTTTTGGCTGGCAGAATGCACATCTAAAATGATCCCCTCCTTTATTAAGTGCTTGTTCTATAACCCGACACTTTGCTGTGTGCCATCTGTTTATCCCTTTTGGGTCTGTCAACATTTCATGTGTGAAAATGAGCAGCAATCCCAGGCAAGGATAGCTAGGCTGCTGGCCCTTAGCACTGGTGGAATCCTGTGGCCATCTCCTAACTCTTTGAAAGAGCAGCAAGGCTGGTCATCTGGAAGTATGATAAAAAGATTTGTTTAGGATTAAAATTTTCCCTTGACCTTGATGTAACTTCATTACATGGTACAGGCTTTTGTTGGCTGTGTTCCATAATGTGCTTTGGCTTCTGAGCCTCTGAGTTGAGGAGTGAACTAGAACTGCCCTTTGAAAAAGACAGGCACAGTACTTTAAAAACACATGTTGATTAGAACAAGACACAGTCCTATTATCTAATTGAGCTTTTAAGATAAAGAGTAGACAAAAGAAAGCCCACATCAGTGTGTGAATAACAAAAACCACTTTGTAAAAGCCATTTAGGGTCAGGATACATCCAGTCTGGTGGCCACATTGTAGATGTTCCCTGTGCTGTTGGGAAGGATGGCTGGAAATTGATGCAAAGAGATGGCCCTTAGGACTTGGAAGGTAAAGTTTAAGAAGAGAGTCTCTGTGAACCCTCTGAAATTGCATGCAGTCATTTTTCTTTTGTTATAGTCTTCAAATGAGCTAATATTCCAATAAAGGTTTAGAGCCACTGTGTTAGAGTGACCAGGCCCTCAGACAGCCCATCCCCTCCCGTGGGGGCTGCTCTATATTTATTCCTCAGGAGGAGCTGGTAGAAGACTTCATGAAGGAGAAGAAAAGGAAAAAATCAGAGGATGACTACAGCCTCTCTTCATCCCAGCTTTGCAAAGCATGACTCAATAGATAGATCACTCTTCTGAAGACTCTCCAGACCACAGGTTGCTCTTTTCAATTGCATGCTTAGCCCTCTTGGCTCCTTTCAGAAGTTGTACTCTATGTATATATATGAACTATCACTTCCCATAAAGAGGACACCATGTAGTCAAAAATTGCCAGATCCCCAATGCTGGAATATAGGCCACCAGAGATGAGTTTGAGTTTCAGCAACATAAGACCCCAACTTCATGGAAGGAAGGTAGTCAATTGACTTGAAAATAACCCCAATCCCTGCATTCATATTCTTTTTCCTTCAGTCCCATGACTGAGATATCACTGATTAAAGCAAACAAAAGCCATGCCTTTCTCCTTCCACTGGCACTTCTCTGTCCCACGTATATGCCACTGTGGGTCACTGTCTTTCATTAGCACTTCTTTCCATCTCTTAAAACCCAAGGAGGTATGAAAACTAAGGTTGGTGTTTAATTTGTCATAATTACTCTGCAGTTGGAGAATACTCATGTTAATCACCCTGAAACCAACTCCCACCTTATCTCCTGGGGCAGCCACAGGAGACACTAGCCACAGCCAGCAACTGGACCCCAGCCCCAGGGTTTACTCCTGATGTCTCAACTGATTATGAAATACCAGTAGGAGGGCTTGTATCCCTTTCTAACTTGGTCATCAGAGATTAGGATTTGCATACATATGGTATATAAGGACACACATCTTATGGGTTAATAGTAAACAGTGTCAGGTTACTTTTGGTCTCTTGGGGATGGGCAAGATAGGGTATGGGGGAAGTGGACAGTCTTGAACCTTTCAAATATTTCCAGTGATTGTTCAGGACACCCCTAGTCACATCTTCTGGTGCCTTATCCTGTGCCTTGCCTCTCCTTTCTTCATAATCCTTCTAGTGCACTCCTTGCTCTCTCTAGCCACCTTTCATCTCCTGCCCCACCATGATGGGTTTCAGCAGGTGTTTTTTTTTTCTTTTCCTTCCCCCAGGCCATCTGTCTGTAACAGGCCCCAGATCGAAAGAGCCTTACTGTGAATGAGTGAATGAAGATTCAGTGAGTGTTGGTAGTGACACCATGTTTCTCTCTGGATTTAAGGAGAGAAGGAGTGCAGTGCAGAGGGGAAGGAGGGGGAAGCTATGAAATCCCATTATGGAGTAACAAATGCTTGACATTTTAGTGGGTATTAGACCTAGAAGCCTACATGATTGAAGGAAGCAAACCTGAGATTTCTGATATTTGAGTGAAGATAGGAGTTAACTCCTTATTGCCATTAAGAATGAAGGGAGGAGAGAAAAGTGAAGGTCATAAAATCCTTTACCTCAGTGGAGAAGGCACTGAGACTCGCTTCATGAACCTGTTATTTTTAGAGGTAGAGTGAAGATAAGTTGTTGTGCTGCATTTTGTTTTTTCACTCGTGAGAGTCACTGTCAGCCACTTTTCTTAGGTAGGTCTGCCCTTGTGGAGGTTTCTGTTGACCTGTATAAAAAAAACAACCCAGAAAAAAGTTTGCAACTTAGAAGAACTCTCCAGTTCAATGACAGGGTGTTAAAGGGGTTGAGGACAGAGGAAATAGCACAAGTAGTACCAAATAGCTCAGTTTTTTGTTTTTCTTTTTAATAGGATGAATGGGCCAGAGACAGTGGGCAGAATGGCTTCAGGCAACCCCAAACACCAGATAGGACATAAGGAAACAGTACAATGAAAGGTCAATATTTGGACCTTTGTCATTCCCCAGAGAATGATGGAATATCTAAAATAAAATTAGGAGCTGCTTTCGAGAAGGAGAAGGGTTTTAAAAGATTATTTCATAGAAGAAAGAGATTTAGAAGAAGGGAAACTTCCAATTATATAAGATGGGCATTATAGCTTTTAAAGACATCTGTTCCCTGTATAGGTCATAGAGATTGATACCAGTATCAACCTGTGGCTGATCAGGCCAGTTTAACTAAGCAATTTCATGTTCCTGGAGAGATGCTGCCACTCTCTGTCTCTCACTTTGGCAGGTATTCATTCATCTGCAATGAGTCCAGTACCTGAAGGAGCAAGACAACAACAAGCATCCAGGGGGACAACAGTGTGGCCTTCTGAGTGAAGATAGCAACTGAAAAGATCATGGGATTGGCTGCATTAGGCTGGGCTTGTTTCTTTTTTGAAAATAAAAAAATGTTTTCTTTTTGATGACAAAAGTAACAAGTGGTCATTGTTAAAAAATAAAGTGAAAGGTATAAATTAAAAAGTAAATAATACCTATAATCTTATAACCCAGAAAATAATTCATAACATTTGCATGTATTTCCTTTTACTCTTTAAAAAAAGTGTATATAACACAGTTTAAAAATAAAATTGACATTGTATATGTTATTCTTTAACTTTTCTCATTTGAGAATAAACAAGCATTCTCCTATATCATTAGCATTATTTAAAAATACAGTATTAAGTGTCACATAATATTTCATATGGTTCTAACAAAGTTCATTTACAGTAAGCCCCCCTACATATGAACCTTCGAGTTGCAAACTTTCAAAGATGCGAACGTGTGTTCACGTGTCCAGTCATGTAAGTTAGTTCATGAGTCTGGTGTACATTGTCATGTGCATGCATCCTCTACAAGTGGTTGTGCTTTTGTGTACTTTACTGTACCGTACTGTATAGAGCATAGTAGTACAGTATCTTTATTTCAGGCCCAGAATGTGAGTGAAACAGAAGCTTACCCAGCCGCAAAGCACAGGGAGATCAGCTCAGTGCTTTGTGACCACCTAGAGGGGTGGGATAGGTAGGATGGAAGGGAGAAGCAAGAGGGAGGAGATATGGGGATATATGTATATGTATAGCTGATTCACTTTGTTATAAAGCAGAAACTAACACACCATTGTAAAGCAATTATACTCCAATAAAGATGTTAAATTTAAAAAGTATTTTTAAATTAAGGTAAAAAAAAATTGAAGTTTACCTATTGCTGATGATCCTTCAGCTCTACCGTCTCCCACCTGCTCTACCTCCAGTCAGTAACTCTTCTTGCCTGTTCACTCGATGCCAGCCCCTGTATGCCAGCTGTTGTACTGTACTACTGTACTTTTCAAGGTACTGTACTTTAAGATTAAAAATGTTTTGTTTCTCGTGTTTGTTTTTTATGTATTATTTGTGTGAAAAGTATTATAAACCTATTACAGTACAGTACTATATAGCCTATTGTGTTAGTTGGGTACCTAGGCTAACTTTGTTGGACTTACGAACAAATTGGACTTATGAACACGCTCTTGGAATGGAACTTGTTTGTATATAGGGGGCTTACTGTGGATGATCCCATGATGCAGACATTTTGAATATTATCAATTTTGCCTATAAAATTAACATATAATGAACATAATTGTATATTAACCTTTATGTGCATCTCTATTTCTTTAGAATAAATTTCTAGAATTGGAATTACTGAGTTTGATGAGAGCGTTATTAGGGCACCTGAAAGGTGTTGTTGAATTGTCCTCAATATAGTTGTACAAATAACATTCCCATCAGGGGTGCATAAATGTGCATCAAAATATGCCCTTTCCTTTTATAAATCTGTCATCATTTGACAGGCAAAAATATCCATTTGTTTGAGATTTTTATTTCTAATTTGCATACACTAAAATTCACTCTTATCATGTATAGTTCTATAGTTTTGACAAGTATAGAGTCATGTATCCTTCCACTCCAGTACCATACAGAATGGTTTTAGCATTAATAATTTCTCTTGATTGCTCTTTTTGTTGTAAACCCCTTTCCCTCAGTCCCTGGAAACCACCTATTTGTTCTCCATCCCTATAGTTTTGCCTTTTCCAGAAGGTCATATGAATGGAGTCGTGCAATATGTACACCTTTTGATCTGGCTTCTTTCACTTAGTAAAATGCATTTAAGTATCATCTATATTGTTATGTAAATCAATATTCATTATTTTTATTGTTGTACTTCACTGTATGGATGTACCAGCTTTTAATCCATTCACTAATTGATGGACATGAGAGATATTTCCAGTTTAGGCCATTATGAATAAAGTTGCTATAAACTCTCAGATACCAGTTTTGTGTAAATATAAATGTTCACTTCTATAGGGTAAATGCCTAGGAGTGAGAGTGTGTGTTAAACTTTTCCAAAGTTTCTGTATCACTTTACATTCCTACCACAAATATGAGTTCCAGTTGCTCCACTTCTTCCACATCTTAACCAGCACTTGGCATTATCATATGTTTTTAAAAATTTTACCCATTGGGTGTGTGGTGATCGCTCATTGTGGTTTTAATTTGCAGTGCCCTAATGGCATATGAGTTTGAACATCTTTTCATATGCTTATTTGCCATTTGAATATCTTCTTTGGTGCAGTCTCTGTTCAAATCTTTTGCCCCCCGCCCTTCTTATTAGGTTGTTCTTTTTCTTACTGTTGAGTGTTCAGACTTCCTTATATATTCTTGATACAAGTTCTTTGTCAGATAGATTATTTGGAATTGGATTCTCCAAGTCTGTGGCTTGTCTTTCTATTAGCAGTGCCTCTTTCAGAGTAAATGTGTTTAATTTGACAAAGTCCACTTTGTCAAATACATGACAATGTAATTTGGGGTGGGTATAAATGAAATTAAAATGTTCAAAGCCACTTAAATTATCCAGGTGGTGTTTAATACAATAAATGTTTATTGTTGAAGTGAGACTCTAAGGATAAATCTAAAAGATCTGTCCTAGTCATTACACTGTGTAATCTCCTCGCCTTCAATGTGGGCAGGATCTGTTTCTTGCTTCTAACCAACAGGATATGGCAAAGGTCATCATTTTCATTAAAATGTTACATAATATTACATTTCCATGTAAAAATAGCCTCAGAATATACAGAGCATTAATTAATAGAAGTCCACAGAGAAATCGAAAAATCCGCCAAGCAACTGAGAGAATTAAACAGCTCTTTTTCAATTGTTGAGAAATCCCATATACAAATCAACAGCATACAGAAAATTTAAACAACACAAATTACAAGCCTTACCAAATGGGAGTGGAAATACAAACTCTTCTGCCTTGAAGAGTTACAGAAAACAATTCATTTGAAGCACACTTGGAACAGTTACAAGAATTGATTCTAGGGAGAGAGAGCAAGATGGCGGAGTAGCATGACGTGAAGCTCACCCTCTCCCACAAATACAGCAAAAATACATCTACATGTGGAGTGATTCTCACAGAATATCTACTAGATGCTGGCAGAAGACCTCAGACTTCTGAAAAGGCAAGAAAATCTCAACGTAACTGGGTAGGAAAAAAGAAAAAAAAAAAGTGAGAAAGGAATCAGGATGAGACCTGCGCCCCTGGAAGGGAGGTGTGAAAGAGGAAAGCTTCCTGTGCCCTGGGAAGCCTCCTCACCGGCAGGGAGATTGGCCAAGACAGAAAGGGAGCTTCAGAGCCTCAGAGGAGAATGCAGCAGCCAGTTTGCTGCAGCCAGAGCAGAGGGAGAACTGCACAGGTGGTCAGTGCTGCTGCCCAGCACTCCGCAGCCTGACATGCACGTCCACCAGTGCTGGTGGAGGCTGGTTGCTGGAACTCGGGCTTCAGAGATCAGAACCAGGAAAGTACTGGGGTTGGCTGTGTGTAGACAGACTGGGGTGGGGTCGGGGGGCTGGAATCCAGTGCGACTGTGGCTGGGTGTGTAAGCAGAGGAAGCCTGGGCCACCTTAGAGGCCAGTCACCATTGTTTGCAGGGTGCATGAGGGGACGGGTGGGACCAGATTGTAGACTTTATCCTCTGTGTACACTTGCAGAGGGCAGGACACTGCCTGAATGGGCTCCAGAGGCAGTGGCAAGCCTCCACTGCTGCCTCCCCAGACGCTAGGAGCAGTTGTGGGACCCCGCCACCTCCCACTCAGACACCAGGAGTGGTTGTGGGCCCCTGCTGACTCCCTCCCAGACCCTAGGAGTGGTCACGAACCCACCCAAATTCCAGTCGTCATTGCAAGCTGCCTCCACTCCCATCACATGTCCCAAGTGCACGCCTGAGCTGCCTGCCTGAGCTGAGAACCCCAAGACTGGGCATGAGCCACTGCATCTGCACACCCCCTATCAAGGGGAAAACAACCAGCACGTGCTGGGGAAAGAGGCGACAGGCATCCATACTAAAAACAGCCCTCACACCAAAAATATTAAACCCACACAAGCTACACAGGAACAACCCCACATATAAATAGCCATCCAAGACCACAGTAGATAACTTTCCCCTAAACTCACAGAGTAAGAGAAATATAAGTAAAATGAAGGAACAGAGGAACAACTCCCAGTTAAAATATCAAGAGCATTCCCCTGAAAGAATTAACAATGAAACAGGTCTCTGACACTGAGTTCAAAAAGGAGATAATGAAAATAATGAAGGAATTAAGAAAGGCTATCAAAAGAAATGCAGAACACTGTAAAAAGGAACTAGAAACTATAAAGAGAAACCAAGAAAAATTAGAAAACTCATTTACAGAGATGAAAGCTGAGCTAAAGGCAATGAATAGCAGAATGAATAATGCAGAAGAATGAATAAGTGACCTGGAAGACAGAATAATGGAAATCACCCAATCAGGACGGCAGACAGCCAAATAAAAAAAAAAAAAAGAAAATAGTATGAGACCGATGGGATAATATAAAGTGTGCCAACCCACACATAATAGGGATTCCAGGAAAAGAAACAGAAAAGGGGACCAAAAATATATTTGAAGAAATTATGGCTGAAAACTTCCCAGACCTAAAGAAGGAAACAGATATCCAGGTACAGGAAGCACAGAGGGTCCCAAGCAGGATAAACTGGAACAGACCTACACCAAGACATATTATAATAAAAATGGCAAAAGTTAAAGATAAAGAGGGAATTCTAAAGGCAGCAAGAGAAAAACAAAGAGTAATTACAAGGGACCCCCCATTAGGCTATCAGCTGATTTCTCTACAGAAACGTTGCAGGCCAGAAGGGAGTGGCAACATATATTTGAAGTCCTGAAAGGGAAAAATCTACAAACTAGGTTACTCTACCCAGCAAGATTATCATTTAGAATAGAAGGAGAGATAAAGAATCTCTCAGACAAGCAAAAAATAAGAATATAGCATTACTAAACCTATCCTAAAGGAAATATTGAAAGGTCTTCTCTAAGTGGAAAAGAAGTAAGAATCCATAGGGAAGAGAAAATCACAATTGGAAAATAAATCACTTAAATAAGCCAGTACACAGATTAAAAACAAAAAATTTTCTGTGAAAGTGATGATAACCACAATGAACAACACAAGAATGAACATGAAGATGTAAAAGAGGACATTGAAATCATAAGACGTGGGGGAGGAGAGTAAGAAAATGTAGATATTTTCCCCCTAGAAAGTGTTTGAGCCTATATGACTACTAGTCTAAGGCAAGTAGATATAAGAAGGGGTTAACATACTTGAAAAACAGGGTAACCACAAATCAAAAACATACAGTAGATTCACAAAAACCAAAAAGGAGAGAACACAAGTACAATACAAAAGAAAATCATCAAGTCACAAAAGGAAAAACAAAAAGAAAAAGAAAGGAAGAAGAAATACAGAATCAATGGGAAAAGAAGGTTCAAAATGGCAATAAATACATATCTATCAATAATTACCTTAAATGTCAGTGGACTAAATGCTCCAATCAAAAGACACAGAGTGGCAGATTGGATTAAAAAAAAAAAAACAGGAGCCTATGATATGCTGCCTACAGGAGACCCACTCTGGGGCGAAGGACACGCATAGATTGAAAGTGAGGGGATGGAAAAAGATATTTCATGCAAACGGAAATGACAAGAAAGCAGAGATCTCAGTACTCGTATCAGACAAAATAGACTTTAAAACAAAGGCCATAAAGAAAGATAAAGAAGGACACTATATAATGACAAAAAAGATCAATATAAGAAGAGGATTTTACACTCGTCAACATATATACACCTAATATAGGAGCACCCACATAGATAAAACAAATACTAACAGACACAAAGGGAGAAACTGACAGGAATACAATAATAGTAGGAGACTTTAACACCCCACTCACATCAATGGACAGATCTTCCAGAAAGAGAATCAATAAGGCAACAGAGATACTAAGTGATACAATAGAGCAGTTAGACTTAATTGATATTTTCAGGACATTACACTAAAAAAACCCTAGAATACACATTATTTTCAAGTGTACATGCAACATTCTCTAGGACTGACAACATACTAGGGCACAAAACAAGCCTCCACAAATTTAAGAGTATAAAAGTTATCTCAAGCATCTTTTCTGACCGCAATGGCATGAAACTAGAAATTAACCACAGAACAAGAAATGAGAATAAAAAGATTACATGGAGACTAAACAACATGCTACTACAAAACCAATGGGTGAATGATGAAATCAAAGAGGAAATTAAAAAATACCTTGATACAAATGACAATGAAAATATAACCATAAAAATTCTATGGGATGCAGCAAAAGCAGTTATTAGAGGGAAGTTCACAGTGATACAGGCCTTCCTCAAAAAATAAGAAAAATCTCAAACAACCTAACTTATCACTTAAAAGAATTAGAAAAAGAAGAACAAACAAAACCTAAAGTCAGCAGAAGGAAGGAAATAATAAAGATCAGAGAGGAAATGAACAAAATAGAGAACTAAAAAACAATAGAAAAAGTCAATAAAACCAAGAGCTGGTTCTTTGAAAAGATAAACAAAATTGACAAACCTCTGCCCAGGCTCACCAAGAACCAAAGAGAGAACGTAAATATACAAAATAAGAAATGAAAAAGGAGGCATAACAACTGATACTGCAGAAATACAAAAACACATAAGGGAATACTATGAATAATTATTAGCCAACAAATTCAACAACCTAGAAGAAGTGGACAAGTTTCTAGAAACATACAGCCCACCAAAACTGAATCAAGAAGAAATAGATAATTTGAACAGACTGATCACTAGAACTGAAATAGAATCTGTAATTTTAAAACTCCCTACAAACAGAAGTGCAGGACCAGATGGTCCCAGAGGCAAATTCTACCAAACATACAGAGAACTTATACCAATCCTTCTCAAACTCTTCCAGAAAATTGAACAAGAGGGAACACTCCCAAGGACATTCTATGAAGCCACCATCACCCTGATACCAAAACCAGAGAAAGACACCACCAAAAAAGAAAATTATGGGCCAATATCATTGATGAATATAGATGCAAAAATTCTCAACAATATATTAGTAAACTGAATCCAACAGCACATAAAAAAGATCATACACCACAACCAAGTGGGATTCATCCCAAGTTCACAAGGATGGTTCAACATACGCAAATCAATCAACGTGATACATCACATCAACAAAAGAAAAGACAAAAAATATATGATCATCTTAATAGATGCAGAAAAAGCATTTGACAAAATTCAACATCCATTCATGGTAAAAACTCTTACCAAAGTGGGTATAGAGGGAACATATCTCAAAATAGTAAAAGCTATTTATGACAAACCCACGGCCAATATAATACTCAATGTTGAAAAGTTGAAAGCCTTCCCACTAAAATCTGGAACAAGACAAGGATGCCCATTCTCACCACTTCTCTTTAACATGGTGTTGGAAATCCTAGCCACAGAAACCAGAAAAGGAAAAGAAATAAAAAGTATCCAAGGTGAAGGGAACAGGTGAAATTTTCATTATATGCAGATGATATGATACTATATATAGAAAACCCTAAAGATTCCACACAAAAGCTACTAGAATTGATCAGCGAATTCAGCAAGGTAGCAGAATACAAGATTAACATACAGAAAAAAAAGATTGCATTTCTTTACACCAACAATGAAATATCAGAAAGGGAAGGTAAAAACAAATACCTTTTAAAATTGCAGCTCCAAAAATAAAATACTGAGGAATAAACTTGACCAAGGAGGTGAAAGACTTATACACTGAGAACTATAAAACACTAATAAAGGAAACTGAAGATGATTCAAAGAAGTAGGAAGATATCTCATGCTCTTCAACTGGAAGAATTAATATTGTTAAAATGACCATACTACCCAAAGCAATCTACAGATTTAATGTGATCTCTATTAAATTACCCATGACATTTTTCACAGAAATAGAACAAATAATCCTAAAATTCATATGGAACCATAAAAGACACAGAATTGCTAAAGCAATCCCGAAGAAAAAGAAAAAGCAGGAGGCATAACCATCCCAGACTTCAAACAATACTACAAAGCTACAGAAATCAAACAGCATGGTAATGGCACAAAAACAAATATATGGATCAATGGAAGAGAATAGAGAGCTCAGAAATAAACCTACACACCTATGGTCAATTAACCTTCAACAAAGGAGGCAAGAATATACAGTGGGAGAAGACAGTCTCTTCAAGTGTTGGTGGGAAAGGTGGACAGCCAAATGTAAGTCAATAAAATTAGAACCTACCCTCTCGCCATACACAAAAATAAACTCAAGGGAGAGGAACCAAGATTGTGGAGTAGAAGGACATGCTCTCACTCCCTCTTGCGAGAACACCAGAATCACAACTAGCTGCTGGACAATCATCGACAGGAAGACACTGGAACTCACCAAAAAAGATACCCCACATCCAAAGACAAAGGAGAAGCCACAATGAGATGGTAGGAGGGGCACAATCAGAGTAAAATCAAATCCCATAACTGGTGGGTGGGTGACTCACAGACTGGTGAACACTTATACCACAGAAGTCCACCCACTGGAGTGAAGGTTCTGAGCCCCACGTCAGGCTTCCCAAAATGGGGATCTGGCAACGGGAGGAGGAATTCATAGAGAATCAGACTTTGAAGCCTAGTGGGAATTGATTGCGGGACTTCGACAGGACTGGGGGAAACAGAGACCCCACTCTTGGAGGGCGCACACAAAATAGTGTGTGCATCGGGACCCAGGGGAAGGAGCAGTGACCCTGGAGGAGACTGAACCAGACCTACCTGCTAGTGTTGGAAAGTCTCCTGCAGAGGCGGGGGTGGCTCTGTTTCACCATGGGGACAAGAGCACTGGCAGCAGAAGTTCTGGGAAGTAATCCTTGGCGTGAGACCTCCCATAGTCTGTCATTAGCCCCACCAAAGAGCCCAGGTAGGTTCCAGTGTTGGGTTGCCTCAGGCAAAACAACCAACAGGGAGGGAGCCCAGCCCCACCCATCAACAGTCAAGTGGATTAAAGTTTTACAGAGCACTGACCACCACAGCAACAGTGAGCTCTACCCACCACCAGAGCCTCCCATCAAGCCTCTTAGATAGCCTCAACCACCAGAGGGCAGACAACAGAAGCAAGAAAAACTACAATCCTGCAGCCTGTGGAATAAAAACCACATTCACAGAAAGATAGACAAGATGAAAAGGCAGAGGGCTGTATACCAGATGAAGGAACAAGATAGAACCCCAGAAAAACAACTAAATGAAGTGGAGATAGGCAACCTTCCAGAAAAAGAATTCAGAATAATGATAGTGAAGATGATCCAGGACCTCAGAATAAGAATGCAGGCAAAGATCGAGAAGATGCAAGAAATGATTAACAAAGACCTAGAAGAATTAAAGAACAAACAAACAGAGATGAACAATACAATAACTGAAATGAAAACTACACTAGAAGGAATCAATAGCAGAATAACTGAGGCAGAAGAACGGATAAGTGACCTGGAAGACAGAATGGTGGAATTCACTGCTGCAGAACAGACTAAAGAAAAAAGAATGAAAAGAAATGAAGACAGCCTAAGAGACCTCTGGGACAACATTAAACGCAACAACATTCGTATTATAGGGGTCCCAGAAGGAGAAGGGAGAGAGAAAGGACCAGAGAAAATATTTGAAGAGATTATAGTCGCAAACTTCCCTAACATGGGAAAGGAAATAGCCACCCAAGTCCAGGAAGGGCAGAGAGTCCCATACAGGATAAACCCAAGGAGAAACATGCTGAGACACATAGTAATCAAACTGGCAAAAATTAAAGACAAAGAAAAATTATTGAAAGCAGCAAGGGAAAAATGACAAATAACATACAAGGGGACTCCCATAAGGTTAACAGCTGATTCCTCAGCAGAAACTCTACAAGCCAGAAGGGAGTGGCATGATATACTTAAAGTGATGAAAGGGAAGAAGCTACAACCAAGATTACTCTACCTGGCAAGGATCTCATTTACATTTGATGGAGAAATCAAAAGCTTTACAGACAAGCAAAAGCGAAGAGAATTCAGCACCACCAAACCAGCTCTACAACAAATGCTAAAGGAACTTCTCTAAGTGGGAAACACAAGAGAAGAAAAGGACCTACAAAAACAAACCCAA
Source organism: Balaenoptera physalus (assembly GCF_965194825.1). Taxonomy (NCBI): domain Eukaryota; kingdom Metazoa; phylum Chordata; class Mammalia; order Artiodactyla; family Balaenopteridae; genus Balaenoptera; species Balaenoptera physalus. The sequence goes on along the minus strand of NC_138903.1, from coordinate 65,042,913 downwards.
AACAATTAAGAAAATGGTCATAGGAACATACATATCGATAATTACCTTAAACGTGAATGGATTAAATGCTCCAACCAAAAGACACAGGCTTGCTGAATGGATACAAAAACAAGACCCATATATATGCTGTCTACAAGAGACCCACTTTAGACCTAGGGACACATACAGACTGAAAGTGAGGGGATGGAAAAAGATATTCCATGCAAATGGAAATCAAAAGAAAGCTGGAGTAGCTATACTCATATCAGATAAAATAGACTTTAAAATAAAGAATGTTACAAGAGACAAGGAAGGACACTACATAATGATCAAGGGAGCAATCCAAGAAGAAGATATAACAATTATAAATATATATGCACCCAACATAGGAGCACCTCAATACATAAGGCAACTGCTAACAGCTGTAAAAGAGGAAATCAACAGTAACACAATAATAGTGGGGGACTTTAACACCTCACTTACACCAATGGACAGATCATCCAAAATGAAAATAAATAAGGAAACAGAAGCTTTAAATGACACAATAGACCAGATAGATTTAATTGATATTTATAGGACATTCCATCCAAAAACAGCAGATTACACTTTCTTCTCAAGTGCGCAGGGAATATTCTCCAGGATAGATCACATCTTGGGTCACAAATCAAGCCTCAGTAAATTTAAGAAAATTGAAATCATATCAAGCATCTTTTCTGACCACAACGCTATGAAATTAGAAATGAATTACAGGGAAAAAAAACGTAAAAAACACAAACACATGGAGACTAAACAATACGTTACTAAATAACCAAGAGATCACTGAAGAAATCAAAGAGGAAATCAAAAAATACCTAGAGACAAAGGACAATGAAAACACGATGACCCAAAACCTATGGGATGCAGCAAAAGCAGTTCTAAGAGGGAAGTTTATAGCTATACAAGCCTACCTCAAGAAACAAGAAAAATCTCAAGTAAACAATCTAACCTTACACCTAAAGAAACTAGAGAAAGAAGAACAAACAAAACCCAAAGTTAGCAGAAGGAAAGAAATCATAAAGATCAGAGTGGAAATAAATGAAATAGAAACAAACAAAAAAAAAACAATAGCAAAGATCAATAAAACTAAAAGCTGGTTTTTTGAGAAGATAAACAAAATTGATAAACCATCAGCCAGACTCATCAAGAAAAAGTGGGAGAGGACTCAAATCAATAAAATCAGAAATGAAAAAGGAGAAGTTACAACAGACACCGCAGAAATACAAAGCATCCTAAGAGACTACTACAAGCAACTCTATGCCAATAAAGTGGACAACCTAGAAGAAATGGACAAATTCTTAGAAAGGTATAACCTTCCAAGACTGAACCAGGAAGAAACATAAAATATGAACAGACCAATCACAAGTAATGAAATTGAAACTGTGATTAAAAATCTTCCAACAAACAATAGTCCAGGACCAGATGGCTTCACAGGTGAATTCTATCAAACATTTAGAGAGGAGCTAACACCCATCCTTCTCAAACTCTTCCAAAAAATTGCAGAGGAAGGAACAGTCCCATACTCATTCTATGAGGCCACCATCACCCTGATACCAAAACCAGACAAAGATACTACAAAAAAAGAAAATTACAGACCAATATCACTGATGAACATGGACGCAAAAATCCTCAACAAAATACTAGCAAACAGAATCCAACAGCACATTAAAAGGATCATACACCACGATCAAGTGGGATTTATCCCAGGGATGCAAGGATTCTTCAATATACGCAAATCAATCAATGTGATACACCATATTAACAAATTGAAGAAGAAAAACCATATGATCATCGCAATAGATGCAGAAAAAGCTTTTGACAAAATTCAACACCAATTTATGATAAAAACTCTCCAGAAAGTGACATAGAGGGAACCTACCTCAACATAATAAAGGCCATATAAAACAAACCCACAGCAAACATAATTCTCAACGGTGAAAAACTGAAAGCATTTCCTCTAAGATCAGGAATGATACAAGGATGTCCACTCTCACCACTATTATTCAACATAGTTTTGGAAGTCCTAGCCACTGCAATCAGAGAAGAAAAAGAAATAAAAGGAATACAAATTGGAAAAGAAGAAGTAAAACTGTCACTGTTTGCAGATGACATGATACTATACATAGAGAATCCTTAGACTGCCACCAGAAAACTACTAGAGCTAATTAATGAATTTGGTAAAGTTGCAGGATACAAAATTAATGCACAGACTTCTCTTGCATTCCTATACACTAATGATGAAAAATCTGAAAGAGAAATCATGGAAACACTCCCATTTACCATTGCAACAAAAAGAATAAAATACCTAGGAAAAAACCTACCTAGGGAGACAAAAGACCTGTATGCAGAAAACTATAAGACACTGATGAAAGAAATTAAAGATGATACAAACAGATGGAGAGATATACCATGTTCTTGGATTGGAAGAATCAATATTGTGAAAATGACTCTACTACCAAAAGCAATCTACAGATTCAATGCAATCCCTATCAAATTACCAATGGCATTTGTTTTTTTTTTTTTTTTTTGGCTGTGTTGGGTCTTTGTTTCTGTGCGAGTGCTTTCTCTAGTTGTGGCGAGTGGGGCCACTCTTCAACGCGGTGCATGGGCCTCTCACTGTCGCGGTCTCTCTTGTTGCGGAGCACAGGCTCCAGACACGCGAGGGCTCAGTAGTTGTGGCTCACGGGCCTAGTTGCTCCGCGGCATGTGGGATTTTCCCAGACCAGGGCTCGAATCCGTGTCCCCTGCATCGGCAGGCAGATTCTCAACCACTGTGCCACCAGGGAAGCCCCCCAATGGCATTTTTTATGGAACTAGAACAAATCATCTTAAAATTTGTATGGAGACACAAAAGACACCGAATAGCCAAAGCAGTCTTGAGGGAAAAAAACGGAGCTGGAGGAATCAGACTCCCTCACTTCAGACTATACTACAAAGCTACAGTAATCAAGACAATATGGTACTGGCACAAAAACAGAAACATAGATCAATGGAACAAGATAGAAAGCCCAGAGATAAACCCACACACCTATGATCAACTAATCTATGACAAAGGAGGCAAAGATATACAATGGAGAAAAGACAGTCTCCTCAATAAGTGGTGCTGGGAAAACTGGACAGCTACATGTAAAAAATGAAATTAGATTACTCCCTAACACCATACACAAAAATAAACTCAAAATGGATTAGAGACCTAAATGTAAGACTGGACACTATAAAACTCTTAGAGGAAAACATAGGAAGAACACTGTTTGACATAAATCACAGCAAGATCTTTTTTGATCCACCTCCTAGAGTAATGGAAATAAAAACAAAAATAAACAAATGGGACCTAATGAAACTTCAAAGCTTTTGCACAGCAAAGGAAACCGTAAACCAGACGAAAAGACAACCCTCAGAATGGGAGAAAATATTTGCAAACGAATCAACAGACAAAGGATTAATCTCCAAAGTATATAAACAGCTCATTCAGCTCAATATTAAAGAAACAAACAACCCAATCCAAAAATGGGCAGAAGACCTAAATAGACATTTCTCCAAAGAAGACATACAGACGGCCACGAAGCACATGAAAAGATGCTCAACATCACTAATTATTAGAGAAATGCAAATCAAAACTACAATGAGGTATCACCTCACACCAGTTAGAATGGGCATCATCGGAAAATCTACAAACAACAAATGCTGGAGAGGGTGTAGAGAAAAGGGAACGCTCTTGCACTGTTTGTGGGAATGTAAATTGTTACAGCCACTATGGAGAACAGTATGGAGGTTCCTTAAAAAACTAAAAATAGAATTACCATATGACCCAGCAATCCCACTACTGGGCATATACCCAGAGAAAACCATAATTCAAAAAGACACATGCACCCCAATGTTCATTGCAGCACTATTTACAATAGCCAGGTCATGGAAGCAACCTAAATGCCCATCGACAGACGAATGGATAAAGAAGATGTGGTACATATATACAATGGAATATTACTCAGCCATAAAAAGGAACGAAATTGAGTCATTTGTTGAGACGTGGATGATTCTAGAGACTGTCATACAGAGTGAAGTAAGTCAGAAAGCGATAAACAAATATCGTATATTAACGCATGTATGTGGAACCTAGAAAAATGGTACAGATGAACCGGGTTGCAGGGCAAAAGTTGAGACACAGATGTAGAGAACAAACGTATGGACACCAAGGGGGGAGAACTGTGGTGGGGTGGGGATGGTGGTGTGCTGAATTGGGCGATTGGGATTGACATTTATACAGTGATGTGTATAAAATTGATGACTGATTAAAAAATAATAATAAAAAAATAAACTCAAAAGGGCTTATAGACTTAAACATAAGACATGACACCAGAAAACGCCTAGAAGAGAACATAGGCAAAACATTCTCTGACATATATCGTACAAAGGTTTTCTTAGGTCAGTCTCCAAGGCAATAGAAATAAAAATAAAAATAAGCAAATGGGACCTAATCAAACTCACAAGCTTTTGCACAGCAAAGGAAACCATAAACAAAACAAAAAGACAACCTAGAGAAGTGGAGAAAATATTTGCAAATAATGAAACTGACAAGGGCTTAATTCCCAAAACATACAAACAGCTCATACAACTCAACCACAAAAATACAAACAAGCCAATCGGAAAATGGGCAGAAGACCTAAAGAGACATTTCTCCAAAGAAGAAATACAGATGGCCAATAAGCACACGAAAAGATGCTCAACATCATTAATTATTAGAGAATTGCAAATCAAAACTACAATGAGGTACCACCTCACGCCGGTCAGAATGGCCATCATTAAAATGTTGACAAATAATAAATGCTGGAAAAGGTGTAGAGAAAAGGGAACCCTCCTACAGTGTTGATGGGACTGTAAGTTGGTGCAACCACTATGGAAAACAGTATGGAGTTTCCTCCGAAAACTAAAAGTAGAATTACCATATGATCCAGCAATCCCACTCCTGGGTATATATCCAGACAAAACTATAAATCAAAAAGATACATGCGGGACTTCTCTGGTGGCACAGTGGTTAAGAATTCACCTGCCAGTGCAGGGGACACAAGTTTGAGCCCTGGTCCAGGAAGATCCCACATGCTGTGGAGCAACTAAGCCCGTGCACCACAACTACTGAGCCTATGCTCTAGAGCCCATGAGCTACAACTACTGAGCCCTCACACCATGACTACTGAAGCCCATGTGCTTAGAGCCTGTGCTCCGCAACAAGAGAAGCCACAGCAATGAGAAGCCTGCACACCACAACGAAGAGTAGCCCCCACTTGCCACAACTAGAGAAAGCCCATGCACAGCAAAGAAGACCCAATGCAGCCAAAAATAAATATAAATAAATTTATATATAAAAAAAAGATACATGCCCGCTGTGTTCATAGCAGCACTATTCACAATAGCGAAGACATGGAAACAACCAAAATGCCAATCGACAGGTGAATGGATAAAGAAGATGTGGTACATATATACAATGGAATATTACTCAGCCATAAAAAAGAACGATATAATGCCATTTGCAGCAACATGCATGCAACTAGAGATTATCATACTAAGTAAGAAAGAGAAAGACAAATACCATATGATATTACTTAAATGTGGAATCTAAAATATGACACAAATGAACCTATCTATGAAACAAAAACTGAATCAGGGACATAAAGAATAGACTGGTGGTTGCCAAGGGGGAGACGGGTGGGAGAGGGTTGGATTGGGAGTTTGGGATTAGCAGATGCAAACTGATATATATAGAATGGATAAATAGGGGACTTCCCTGGTGGTCCAGTGGTTAAGAATCCACCTTCTAATGAAGGGGACACGGGTTTGATCCCTGGTCAGGGAACTAAGATTCCACATGCCACAGGGCAACTAACCCCATGCACCACAGCTACAGGGCCCATGTGCTCTAGAGCCCTGTGCCACAACTAGAGAGAAGCCCACATACCACAATGAAGAGCCCGTGTGCCACAATGAAGAGCCCGCATGCTGCAACAAAATATCCCGCATGCCGCAATGAATATCCCAGGTGCTGCAGCTAAGACCCAATGCAGCCAAAAATAAAATAAATAAATATTTTTAAAAAAGAGAAAAGTTACTTAAAAAACAAAGAATGGATAAATAACAAGGTCCTACTACATAGCACAAGGAACTATATTCAATATCCTGTGATAAACCATAATGGAAAAGAATATGAAAAAAGAATGTATATATATGTATAACTGAGTCACTTTGCTGTACAGCAGTAATTAACAGAACACTGTAATTCAACTATAATTCAATAAAAAATAAATTTAAAAAAATGTTAGTTCTGCCTCAATGTCCAGAGAAGCTTATTTTGATTCATAATATACTAGACAGTGTTCCAGTGGGATAAATGGCACAGTTTCATTAGAATGATTCAAGAAAGTTTTAATAAAGGGACGGTTTTCAAAGATATGTGTGAGGAATTAGAAAATCATGAGGGGGCAAAAAAAGAGTTTAGGAACACTAAGAGTGAAGATGAAATTATTTTTAATTCCAGAAATGACAAGGAGAGGGAGTGGCTACAAGAACTTGAGAACTGTAGGCAGAGACACTCTTAGTGGAGTCGTGCACTGTATTTGAGGAATACAGTCAGCCCAAGTTCCTCACATGGAGAGAACCATGGAAATATAAAACAAAACCTCATCCCTTTCTGATTTCTTACTCTGGTTCTCCACTGGCTAATCCAACTGGAAGCCAAAAAACAATTATACAGCCTATTGTCTTAGCATGAAAAAAAAAACTACTAGAGAAAATACCAATTACTAGAGAAATACCAACTGAGGGGCATTCTACAAAATACCTGAATAATACTTTCCCAAAATATCAAGGCCATCAAAAATAAGGTACAAAAGTGTCACAACCAAGAAGAGACTAAGAAGACATGGTCACTAAATGTAATGTAGTATTCTAGATGGGATCCTAGAACAGAAAATAAAAGCATATTAGGTAAAAACTGAGTAAATCTACATGAAGTATGGACTTTAGTTAATAATAAAGTATCAGTTTTAGTTTACTAATTCTAAAATATGTACCATAACAATGAAAGATGTTAAACACAGGGGGAACTAGGTGTGAGTATATGGAAAATTTCTGTACCATCTTTGCAATTTTCTGTAAATCAAGAATTGTTCTAAAAAAAGAGTTTATTAAAAAATAAAATTCAAAAAAAAGAATTGATTCTCCATAAATTATTTACTAATTTTAAAGAATTGGTATCATAGCAACCATGTTGTCTTACCACACTGCAATTAAGTTATATATGAATAAAGAAGGTAAATAAAACATCTACATATATTGTATAATTTAAAACACACTTCTAAATATATGAGTCAAAGAAGAAATCATGAGGGAAATCTTAAAATACTTAATGTTTAAAAATAATGAAAATAATACATATAAAAACCTATGAGATATGATGAAAGCATGTTTTAAGGGAAGTTTATAGCCTTAACTATTTATATTAGATGAGGGGGTGAAAATTAAACAGCTAGGTATCCAATCTAAGAATATAATAAGAAAAAATGGGAGGGGGGAAGTAGAAGGAAGAAGGTATTAAAGGCAAACCATAAATTCATAAAATAGAAAACAAAGACACAGTAAAGGTCAATAAAACCCCATATTTGTTTGTTTTACAAAACTAATAAAATAGACAAACACTTGGGAGATTCATCAAGATGAAAATGTACAATGAAATAATAATATAAAAGAGGGAAATCATAACAAAGGAAAAAAGATTAAGAAGAGTAAGGAACAGTATTAACAATTTATGTCAATAGGATTGAAAATTTAGAGGAAATAGATGAATTCCTAGAAAAATGTGGCTTAACAAAACCAACTCAAGAAAAAAATAGGAAAGCTGTATAGTCCCATAAAATATTTAGTTATTAAAATGAGACCCAACTATACGCTTTCTACCAGAAACACATTTCAAATAAAAATACATAGATAATATTATATTATGCAAACACAAATCAAAAGGAAGTTGGAATGGCTATATTAATATTAAAAAGTAGACTTCAGAAGAAGAAATATCCCTAGGATAAATAGTGACATTACATAATGATAAAGATGGCACTATACCAAGAAGACATAACAATACCTGAACCAAAAACTGACAGAACTGCAAGGAGACAGACAAATCCACAATTATATCTGGAGATTTCAATACTTTACTCTTAAGAATTAATAGAGAGGCATCACACTCCCTAATCTAAACTATACTACAAAGCTATAGTAACCAAAACAGTATGGTGTTGGCACAAAAGCAGACATAGATCAATGGAACAGTATAGAAAGCCCAGAAATAAACCCACGCACTTATAGTCAATTAATCTATGACAAAGGAGGCAAGAATATACATGGAGAAAAGACAGTATCTTCAGAAATTGGTGCTGGGAAAGTTGGACAGTTGCATATAAAAAGAATGAAATTAGAACATTCTCTAACACCATATACAAAAATAAACTCAAAGTAGTTTAAAGACCGAATTGTAAGATCAGAAACCATAATCCTACTAGGGGAAAACATAGACAGAACATTTTGCATAAATCATAGCAATATTTCTTGGATATGTCTCCCCAGGCAAGGGAAGCAAAAGCAAAAATAAACAAATGGGACTACATCAAACTAAAATGCTTCTGCACAGCGAAGGAAACCACTAACAAAATGAAATGGCAACCTACTAAATATAGGGAGAAGATATTTACAAATCATATATCTAACAAGGGGTTAATATCCAAAATATATAAATAACTCATACAACTGAACAACAAATAAAAAACAATTAAATTTAAAATATGGGCAGGTAATTTGAATAGACTCTACAAACAACACACACACACAATGGAATACAACTCAGCCATAAAGAAGAATGAAATATTGCCCTATGCGACATGGGTGGATGTTGTGTGTATTATGCTAAGCGAGACAAGTCAGACAGTGAAAACAAATACCATATGATTTCACTTACATTTGGAATCTAAAAACAAAAGAAATTGAACAAACAAAAGAAAAAAAAAAGAACCTCTGACTTCCCTGGTGGCACAGTGGTTAAGAATCCATCTGCCAATGCAGGGGACATGGGTTCTATCCCTGGTTCAGGAAGATCCCACACACCACGGAACAACTTAGCCCATACACCAAAACTACTGAGCCTGCGCTATAGAGCCCATGACCCACAACTACTGAGTTCGTGTGCCACACCTACTGAAGCCTGCATGCCCCAACTACTGAAGCTCGTGTAATCTAGGGTCCGTGTGCTGCAACT